>NC_092826.1:19087756-19692444 GCF_039878825.1 Excalfactoria chinensis | reverse complement strand
AAGGAACATTTTCATCGCCTGTATGAATCATTGCCAAAATGTGCCTATGATGCTCGTAACATCTGACAGCACTAAGTATTGCAATCTGTTCATGTCTGTGCACATGTGTGCTTGAGCCTCTTCTACCTCCTCACTTTCCCCCACACACCTCTGCTCAGGCTTTTAATTAGTGTCACAGGAATGAGCTTTCTGGCTTTCTGCAGTCATTTGAGACAAAGGTGTGTGCCTGGAGATATTTACTGAGTTACCCACTCACGGTCATTGTGGTACAACGGATTAACAATGCCATTTTTAATTTATTTTCATTTTATTTTAATATGCTTTGCATATTAAACCTGGCAAAGGAAATGATGGTGAGAAATCAAGCCTAGGAATTTCTTCTCTCTTAATTGTACATGCTACCTAGTGTTCAACAGAAGATTATTCATGCTCTGCTACTTTTTCACAACTTCTGGTTAGTACTTCCTTAGTGAATCACCATCTGCAAAGCAGACTTATTTTACTTAGTTTATTCTAAATTAAGGCTACCGGGGATTAGCATCTACAAGGTCACTTGACGAATCGCCAACCTCGCCTGTCAGGCAAAGGTCACACTGCCAAGCTCACGGCTCCCCATGGCTGCGCGTTGCCCGCACGGACACCTCGCCAGCAGGATCACAGAGCGGCCTTCAGCTAATGACAGATTAATGCCAATTTAGTCAGCATAATGCCTCCAGTCACTAAAGCTTTTCTGTTGCAGCAGCACTTGTACAGTTACCAAGAAATCCCGTGTCTGCAATCCTAGCTTGGAAAGCAGCAACTCTGACCGAAGGATAAAGGTTTGCAGCAGCACATTTCAGAACTCCTGCATCTAGGTGAAAAGATAAACATTCAACATTTCTTTCAGAGCTGATGGGTTGGTTGTTTTTTTGTTGTTGTTTTTTTGGTTTTTTTTTCTGTTTTAATTTTTATATATATAAATATACCATAAAGCGTACCATTTCCTTGTTTCAGTACAGACTTTTCAACTTCACTAAAATGAAGGAAATATAAATGCTACAATTTCATGCTTAAAACAAGTTTTGATGACAGCCTTCCCCTAGGAGCAGGCCTGGGAACTGCATTAGCTACGTGGAGAGAGACAAAAACACCCCCAGAATGTCATACGACACAAGAACATTCAAAAAAGCTGTTTTGCTTCGGTTCTAGCCGCTCGCAGGTGTACATCAGTTCCTTAGCTGAATGCCCGCTCTCCTTAGCAGAAGCTACTTTATTACTAACCTGAAAATTTCACATTCAACGTGTATCTCCCTTGAATTCATTGTCAATACCCAGTTTTTAATATCCGTGTCTGCCTTTGCTGACCCCGAATGGCAAGAGGTATCGTCAGTTGTGGATTTGGGGATCAGGACTGCAAATTGCTGGATTTTCAGATGAAGCCGTGTGAAATCAGCCACTGTAAACCAAGTGAAAACTGTTGATTGCATTATTATTCTTTTTTTTTTCCTCCTCCTCCTCCTTTACAACCTTGAAAATGTTCACAGCATTGAAATAATGAAGCGTAGGTGCAGGGGCGCAGGCAGTGCAGCCCTCACCAGTCGTGCACATTCGTCATCCTGTCTTTGAGCTTCACTGGTGCCCTGTGGGCAGAAGAGGAGATTCCAGGAGAGTCCTACCCCATCATAACCCTTTTGCTTCAATCTCTGCTACACTTTCGGGTCCTCTGGGTGAATACTCAGCTACTAAAGCAGCAACCCAAAACCTGTCATTATGTCTTGTTGCCAAGGATTTGTTGTTGGTTTTGTCCTTCTCAAGTGTACTTTCCAAAACAGACACGTTAAGAAAAAATAATAATAATAATAATAATAATCTTTAAAACAATGATAACACCACAATATCTGTTTAAAACAGTACTGCTTGTGCTCTGGACAAATCATTAAGAGCAATTCAGCATTCTTATAATTAATCCACAACAAAAGAAGCTATAAGATGCCACAAAAGAAGGCATAATTGGCCATACAGAGGCAACACTACCATGAATGTTGTTTGGCAAGGAAAAAAAAAAAAAAAAAGTGGATACATAATTCATCCAAAGACTGGGTTCAGAATTGCCCGGCGCTGCTGGGATCACACTGCAGGAGTCTCACTATTGATGGGTCACTCTTGGCGCCTCGGATGAACTCTTCTAGGGAGAGTTTTCCTAGAAAAGAGACACGTTGACTTAGCATGCATGGGTGGTTGCTGCACACCTGCCAAGCCTGCAGGGAAGAGTGGTGGAAGGAAAGTGGCAGGGAGCAAAGGAAATCCCTGGGGGCGCATGGCAGATGGGTCCCTTTCTCAGAAGACTGGTTTGGAGGAAGGATGGAGAGAGGATGGTGGCTGCACCCATGGATGAGCACTTTCTGTGGGGGCCTGTGCCGAGTAGTCAGAAGTACTCTAATCGGGTGAGGAGACATGGGGTCACATCTCCCCCAGCAACGTGTGATTCCTGGTGCCTTGAAGAAAGGCAGGAGAGTGCCACAATCCTCCAACTCTGAGGTAGGGTTGAGCTAAGGCCAAACATTCAAGCCCTGGTTATGACAGAGGTGAGACTGAGTCACCTGAGAGTCTCGCATGAGGCTTGTGCTTGTCCCAGACCATGGAGAAACCTTTTGAAAAGAGGCCACAGCCACACTGATCTTTTCCCATAGTTGAATAATTCCTTGAGGGTTTTTTTTAGAAAATACAAATTACTTTAATACGAAGTACTGAGAAGATGAGGTACATGGCAGAAGTGCAGGAAGGTTTTACTTGTTTTGCATTCAACAACTACCCTACCAGGTGAGAGCAGACAACAAGGGCAAGGGTTTTTAAAAACCTAAAATCCAGGCAAATCAACGCTCAGTTCCACAGTGGAAAAACATAGGTGTTTATCCCGAGACTACCATCTCTTAGTGTGAAATTAATGAACTGATGCGACTATCATCTCCTAGTGTGAAATTAATGAACTGACAAGAAAAAAAATTAGTGTGGAAAATTAAAGACCTGAGCATGGGTTCCTGAGCAGTGTTTCTGAGCATCACACACCTCTAAGTCCCAGAGACAGCAGGGCAGTCTGCCTGCAAAGGGGTGAGGAGGGATCCTAGGCACCATGGCTTTGCCCATGAGGCCAGAGGAGGAGCAGTGAGGTTGAGGGGTCTCCTGGCATCTGGAGGGAGCTTACCGTCACGGTTGGTGTCCATCTGGCGGAAGATCTTCTCTGTCCTTTTCTCTGGTGTTGACTCATCTTCCGGCATCTTCATTACAGAAGAAACCATCTTATAGATTGCCTGTATGATACGACATGAGCAAAGAGCTGGTAAGAAGCACACTAGGTCAGTGTAGGGGTATGGTTACCTCCTGGTGTCTGAAACAGGTAGAAAACGCTCTGGAAACATTAGCTGGGACTTGTTCTGTGGTTGCTGAAGGGAGACACAAGTATATGCAGCTGCTCTCTTCGGTGGGATACTCATTTAGGAAATAATGTCTTCCCTGACTTAGTCATAGTTGAACACAATCTCAGTTTGGACCGAGATTACATTTTCCCTTATAAGAACAGTCTTTGGATGAATTTATCACTTGGAGAGCACTTAGGCACTGGCAGCTCCTGGGACCTGGGG
Source organism: Excalfactoria chinensis (assembly GCF_039878825.1). Classification (NCBI taxonomy): domain Eukaryota; kingdom Metazoa; phylum Chordata; class Aves; order Galliformes; family Phasianidae; genus Excalfactoria; species Excalfactoria chinensis. The sequence goes on along the minus strand of NC_092826.1, from coordinate 19,688,827 downwards.
AGCAGAAAGACCACCAAGATCATGTTCCATGCTCCAGCACACCTCCATGCTGTGGCCTGCCCCAGTGCTACAGCATATCTCAGTCCTTCAGCCTATCTCAGTCCTGAAGCCTATCTCAGTCCTGCAGCCTGTCTCAGTGCTGTGAGACCACCTTCAGCCACCCAGGCTCCGTCTCCACCTCTCCTATCCCTCATCCCACCTTGTGTACCCATCTGCCTTCCCCACCCTCAGTCAGCATCCTGCCTGTGGGAGGGCAGTGACTCATCCCTGCCTTTGCTGAGCCTCACAGATAAGGAAGGCTTGACCAGCAATGAGGTGGTCATCTTGTGTGCCTACAGAGCTAGAAAACACCATTCATAATTTGTCCCACACAGAATGTCTTGGTTCCACCCACTGTGGTTCTTTGCATGGACAGTTCCGTTAGTCACACATGATCCTAGCTGCCCCTAAAAGAGAGCTGATGTTAATTTAAAGCAAGAAGCAGTGATTGTCTCTTCACCTCATTCTCTTGCTCTGCAAGCTGAGTTGTTGTTACAGGACCCAGAAGGCTCACTGAAGCTCCTCTGCCTCACTTTCTATTCATGAAAGCACTCTGCTAGGCACACACCAACCTTCCAGCCCAGGATCCCTATGGGACAGCCCTAGGAACATCTCTGCATAGGTTCACCAGCTGGAGGACAAGGCTGAGCAGCATGTTCTACATGCAGACCAATGAGCACCCATTGCCTCAGCCATCTCACTGGCTTCCCCGCTGAGGGCAGAGCCAGCTCACCTTTCACATCACCTAGCCTTTAAATAACTTGAAGCATAAACACCCTAAGAAAAGCATTTATCTGTTTAATTAAATATTCATCACTTATGCTCAGTGCAGTCAAACATCTGCTCCTCCAATTATGCCGAGGCTGCAGGTTTCCTCATCTGCCATCTCCTGAGACTGTAGTTCTGGTTACAGACTGGAGTGGAAGAACTTTTCAGCATGGTCAGCCTCTGGCTGCATGGGAAGGTGGATTCTTTTAATCATCATAAGGTAGGCTGTGGGAATGCCCAAGGTGTCCCAGGGGACTCAGGGTGCGATAGTGTGAGATGCAGAACAGACAGGTATGCTCTCCACTCAGCCTTGACTATCAAATGACCAAGAGAATAAGTAGAAGGGATGAACATGGGAACAAGCGGACATCAGGATGAGGGAGATGCAGGAAGGAGGGAATAGAGTTAGTGAAAAAAAAAAGCAGGTGGTCAGTAAGAATCTGTACCTGCCTCATCCCAATCAGCATGTGAGCCTCTCAGGGATTAGAGCAGAGAAGAGGCTCATAAAGCTGCCCCGTGTAAGCATCTTAGGCTGTCTAGCTTTTGTCTGAGGGAGGGAGAGGTGGAGAGGTCATTCCCTTGCTCCGGGTGAGAGGACAGCAAAGCAAAGAGTCTGTATTGAAAGTGTGGGAGGAATGCCCCAGAGCAGCAGAGCAGGCGTGTTTACTCTGGTCAAAGTAACCATAGTAAGAATATGCAGATTTTCAGGACAAAAAAAAGCTCTTCAAGATGACTTCATCCCACAGGGTCCTTTTCACAGAGGCGTGTGAAGGGAATAACAGATGAGATATTCTAGGAAAGCCAGATGGGAATAACATAGTAAGCGTTCCTTTCATGCTGAAAATGGTTCCTCTGGACAAATTCTTCTGTCCTTACTCAGAAGTTCAGTGGGAAGTTTTCGCAAAGTAAAAGCCAGATAAAACTGATTCAGAATCTAGAGATTTGCCCCATATTAATTCACTGCAGCTACACAGACCTCTTTATTACTGGTTTGAAAGGCAAGTCTCAAAGGAAGCTGGTTTCATGCAATAACCCTGCAGAACTTGGCTGTGCCAACCCCGGGCTGCATAATCTGGCACTGAAGGGCTGTGGGAGTTCCAGTCCACATGGAGAACAATTCCTCAGCCTCACAGCACAGCAGTAGAAAGCCAATGGTAGCACTAAACAGTACAAGGTCTGGAGCTGGTCATTTATCAGTTCCCAAGTGGACTTCTGCCAGGAAGGCTTCTTCAGCTCCCTTGTACCCCCGAATGCCACTATGCCACTAAGAAAGGGTTTCAGGAGTGAGCACAGGCTCCAGTTTCATCCACTCTGGTTCTTCCCTGAGCTCTTCCCTGTCATGTTCCACCTGCGTCTATAACAACTGCAGTGGGTGCTTTAATGTAAGTCTTGCCTCTTTACCCAGCTGCTGCTCAGTGTAGAGTTAAGTGGCACTGCTAAGTACTGTCCAGAAATCTTTGTGAGGTCTATGCTTTCTTGCTGGCAAAGTGTCAAAGTGCTCCTTACAGTGATGGCAATAATGACAGCACAAATTTTGAGGCAATCCTTTTTCCTCACTCAGAATTCATTTTGACAGCTAGAGGTCTCACAAAATGAATAACCAACCTGAAAAAAAATTGCTCTCCTTTTAATCCCATCGGATCGGCGACCCTGCACATAGCACGGGGCTTGAAACTAGATTATCATTATGGTCCTTTTCAACTCAGACCATTCTATGATTCTGTGATTTTTGATAGTCTGTACTGAAAGCTTATCAGCTTTCAGCTGATATGATCCCATATCAACTTTTGTTTCCTCCTGGCCCAGCAGGTGAAATGGGTGTACTGCATTAGTATTAAACTGAAAGCGTTATTCTCACCTCTTGGCTTAGGACTCTTAATGTGAATCCCATGATTCCACACTGTGAAAAACAATTCACCCCTAACGCAGGGCTTCCATATTTTATTTGAAGTTTTAGTGTAAGAGATTCTTGCCAAACACATCCAATTCCATCCAGGGGAACAAAAACAAAGCTTCTATCTGGTTTTTGCAGTTATTTTTTAATGTTCTGGGCTATTTAGATGATGGGTAAACACGTGGGAAACGTGAAAACCATTTCTAGAGCAGGAGAACCTGTGGCAAGCTCAGTCAGGAGGGCAGGCTATGAAGCCTCTTTCTGCAGTACTTTGCAGATGTGCTGTGACTGGCAGTACTATTAGAGTTGCTTCAAAATGTTGTTCTGAACTGTTCATAGTGCTGCTGTTGGTACTAAGAAGGTAAACGTACATAACCATCGGCATTACAGAGAAAATGGCTGTGGAGAAATGGCTTTCCAAGCACAAAGGAAACAGTCTGAAAACGGTGAGATGCTTGCCATGCTTCTCTTCCACATTATTTCAGATGCAGTAATCCCAGGGCACCCTGGAGCTGTAAGTAGGGGCAGCGTTTTTCAGTGAAACTACATTTAAATTGGTTGCTTTTTTTTTTTGGTGTTCATTTTGATACATTGTCTCAAGCAAGAATCTGGATAAGAACACAGTAAACTGCTATATCAATATGCAAATGTATGCTAGATAAGGGATGTGTGATAGGTTCCTCTGAGACACATATCAGAGATATTACAGAGTTCTGTTTTTCACAGCCAGCAGCTGAGGGCATCCACAAAGACATTTGACACAGAATCCTGTCTTTCCATATTAAAAAAATAATCATCTTCCGTAAACGAAAGTGATAGTTTCTAACTGCTTTTTTATAAGGCCGATCACTGTACATCAAAGGAACCCCTTGATAAGGCAAGAAATGGGCACTTCTTGCCTGGTTTCAGATCACGGCTGAATGTACTTTCAGAAACCATGTGACAAGTCATAGAATCATAGGATCATAGAATGGCCTGGGTTGGAAGGGAATTCAAGGACCATGAATCTCCAACCCCCCTACTGTATGCAGGGCTACCAACCTCCACATTTAATACTAGACCAGGCTGCCCAGGGCCCCATCCAACCTGGCCTTGAACACCTCCAGGGATGGGGCATCCACAGCCTCTCTGGGCAGCCTGTGCCAGCACCTCACCACTCTCTTGGTAATCCTACCCAACAGGATGGATCTAGGGGCTCCCACTGCCTCCTACACTGTAGATTCACTCTGTAGTGTCAACATGGTTGTAAAAGATAGTGCTATAATTTGGTACCAAGATGGTGACAAAGGTGGCCAAGCATTTCAGCCTCTAAGCATGCTGGTGAGCAGGTCTGTGGTCACTGGGAAAAGCTGCTATTTCTGCTGGTCCCTGCTTGGAGCACTACAGAGATCCCAGCCATAGAGACTCTAAATTTAATATGAACACACTTGTGGCCTTATTCTCTGTATCTGTAAACCTTCTGATCTGGGGATGTATGTTGCTACTGAGCACTTGGGCCTCCTGTAAACACTTGGTGGCAGCCTTTGGTGTCTCCTCCCAAGGAGAAGTCATTTGCTAGGGCTGGGATCCCTTGGTCTTTGCTTTGTGTTTTCTTTGTTCCTGAGGGATTCTCTTTTTATTTTTCATGACGAGAAGTACAGCTAGAAAAACCGTATTGGCAGCCTGTTACCCGGCCCATGGGGGTGGAAGATTTGAAGGAATAGAGTTTCTTCTAATGCAAATATTCCACTGCACTGAGACTGTGTGATGTCTTTTTGCTCGGGGCAGCCCTGCTTCTTACCCCAGAAATTGGAACACAGAACAAAATTGGTGGTAAACAACACAGCAACTCTATGTTTGCAACCGAGCCACGTATCTGCTCTTACTGGAGAAGTGTGTTTGTTACTGTTTGGAGGACACAGAAGACCCCTGACAGGAAGACAAGGGTGTCACACATTACACTGATTCCATACACACAGCTTGCCATCACAGGCTGTAATTTGTGTGTGTATTCTTTTCCCTTCATTTCCAGTACAAATACAAATCTGAATAATACAGTACATAGCAAGCACTGCAAAATTACCAATGAAATGAAGGATCTGATAACAGGCTTTTTTTTATTATTCTTTTTTTGAACGATGCTGCATTACACGGACTCAAGCTGTGTAAATACGCGACTGTACCAAAAATGTTTTAAAGCTTTGAGTAGAGTGATGTGCCTCGAGGGTAAAAACATGTTAGAGAAAGACACAGAATGAGGTGGGACTCCTATTAACAGCACGAGAAAATGCATCCAAAGAAGTAGTGTATGGAAACTTCATCTGTCCAAAGAAGGTTTGTCTGTACTGGCAAGCTAATACAAAGATAGCTGGTATGGTATTAAGTATGCGGACCATGCTGGAATTAGACAGATGTGTTTTAAAATACATGGGCTGTTTTTTCATAACAACATGATTTCAAAGCTGATTTCTTATTGAGGGAGCCTGCCTTCCTTAAAAGTAGGCTATCTGATTAATCTAAGATGCCTACTTGGTCCAACTGTAATTAACTGTAATTAGTTGGCAGTGATTTCCCAGAGGGCAGAAGCACACTGATCAGCAGGCTAACTGCTCCACTCCAACACAGCACAGCTCCTGGAGGAGAGCTTCCTGTGTAGTGTATCACTTAGAAAATCATAGACTGGATATCAAATGCTGTAGGATGAATTGTGACAAACCTGTGCCAAAAGAAATAGCGTTTTACATCGGAGCATTATACAGAGAACTCAGAACATCAACCCCCAGTGCCACCACAGCTTTTCACTCAGCTCTCATTCTGGCATTGCTCCATGACTTGTTTGGAATGAGGGAGGCGAAGGGGTGCCTTTGAGCAGCACATACCTGCACGATTTCCAGCATCTCTGACTTACTGATGTAGCCATTCCCATCGAGATCATACATGCTGAATGCCCACTTCAGCTTCTGCTCCAGTTTACCTCTCGATGTCACGCTCAAGGCTATGATGAATTCTCTGAAATCTATTGTTCCATCTCCATTGGCATCAAAAGTGCGGAACACATGTTCTGCAAACTTAGAAGCGTCCCCATAAGGGAAAAAGTTCCCATAGATTTTTTTAAACTCCTCCATGGATAAGTGTCCACTCGGGCAGTCTCTCAAGAAGCCCTTGTACCACTCCTGGATCTCGTGTTCTGTAAAGTCTGTACTTTCTAGCAAATCTTGCATGACTTCAGGGCGTAGCTTGCTGTTCTGCTTTCCCATGTTGGTGTCAAAATGTTACCTACAGAGGAAAAAAAAACACCCTTCATTTTAGTTATAATAGTTATTAACATTCGTAATTATTAATAACAGTTAGCTTGAAGGCTGCAAAAGAACAGCGTACTGGAGTTTTCTGACAACTTGGGAATCAACTGAAAGTTTTGACAGTGTCTCCTGCTACAAGCATACTCTGCAAAAACTAACAAGCCTCTCCTACATGTTATTTATTTTACTCTTTCACAGTGTGGAGAACTGTCGTTGCACTGAATTTATTGCCATCCTACTTTCCCTTTTCAATCCCCATGTAAGCAATGGATGATGTGAGGTGCAGGCTGACTGGTAGCTGTGTGCCACAGCACACCCTCCAGCCAACCCAACCAGCTCAGGGACCTCACCCCAAAAAGCTGCTTTAACTTAACTTAATTAATGGGATCAGAGTGCATCTACCGTGGGCACAGAAACCAGGAGCTCCAAAAAACCTCTAGATACATCTTCATGAGTCAATCAGAGCAACCCATACTTTGCCTCTCTTGTTTGGCATGGACCAAATCCCATTTTATTTCAAATGCAGATAAAATCTGGGTAGATTTTATGAACAGTGGATTCCCCATCCCCAAACTACGGGGGGGGGGGGTTTTGTTGGGTTTATTTTTGTTGGTATATTTGTTTAAAATTCTCCTTGTAGCCAGAAATTGTAGTTCTTAGTAAGTAACAGTAGTCTGGGTGGTCACGACTCTTTGAAAACAAACCCTTTTTAAGAAAGGGAGAGAAAAAGGATGAAGTGTCCAGACAACAACACTGGAAATTCATTTAACTGAAATTAACAGTTAAGAAAAATTCTTTTATCTCCACCATTTCAGTTAAATCATTTTAATTGTATTTTATTTAAGGCAAGTTGCTACACATCACACTGTGCAGCAGATTTACTAGCGATTGGAGGTGTTTGGATTTTAAGGTTCAGAGCCTGGATGCGTTGGCTCCAAAGGACAGCACCATCATTTGTCCTGGAATTTAGCGTTACACCTGAAATGTGGGGAGGGACGCTTTGTCGACAGAAACCTGCCTGAGAATTCATCAGGGGAACGACAGTCACAGCTGAAATCTGATGTGTGGACAAGTTAAGTAGAACTGCAAAATAATTTATACAAGACTCCCACGCTGTTGTCAGAGCAGAGTCTCTGAGATGCCGAGATGGATTTATGAACGATGCCCGGAGTGGCAAATGAATGTTCAATAAAATATCCTTTCTAGATCAAGGTAATACTATTTAAAAGCACAGAATAAAACAGAATCATTAAGTGACAGCAGCAGCCAGTGAGAAATGTACAAGATTTGAAGCTCAGCTCCTGCCTCTCCTATATGACACTAGGAAAGAGAAATAGGGGCTCCCCCTAATTGATGTTTATTGTTTCCTGTGGAAAGAAACTGAATTCTGACAGGGTGAATTTGAACTCCTCAAGGCAGATGGAGGATCATCTCCTTCATCTACTAAGTTCTTGAACCACGGCAACCTAAAAGCCTTATTTCTCAGAGTTGAGATGGCAGGATCCATTTTAGATCTGTCCGTGCCTCCACAGGCTCCACCAGCTGCATGTCTGAGCTCCTAGAGCCAATGGAGTGGATGCACCCTGCTCATTGACAGGAGGCTGACACACTGAGGAGTCCCGTTCACTGGGAGCTCCTCCATCTCCTGCCCACTTCAAGGGTCTGCACGACTAGCTCAATCCAAATTATGTCTTTTCTTCCCGAAGGATTTCCTAAACACTTGGAAAGTGGAAGATGCCGCCTCAAAGATAATTTTTTGTTTACTACCCTTCCTCCTGTTGAAAACCTACCATGTAGTTCTTCAGTCATCCAAGCTCTTACTACCCTGAAAATGTCAGAAATGTCCCTGTGCTATAGATCCAGTTCAACAGCTGAGTGTTGCGTTGCCTTCGGTGGGTGTTGGTTGGGATTCCCGGTAAACAACATGGGTGCAAGCAGAGTGCACAGATCACATTAGACACAATTGTGCTAAGCAAAATGGCAGGAGCGAGGTCTTCCAGCAGGATGGAAAAGCACCTGGGCAAGTGAAGTGGCAAGGCTTAGTTTAAAGTGGCACCAGTTTAATAAAAGCAATCCAGCAAAATCCCACAGCACTTAGCATCTACCCATGCCTGTAACTTAGCATCTACCCATGCCTGTAGCCTGCAGCTGCCCCACAGCCCCAGCTCTGCAGACACTGGAGGAGGGAGGGAAGATCTCTGAATCACGCACAAGCCAGCTGCAGTGGGAGCAAGCTGGCATTAGCAGCATAATCCCTTGCTGCTTTTTAATACCTCAAACATTTGAGAATGCAAAGCTCAGCCTGCGCACTTCCAGTCTGGAGTCTTATGAAAATAGTATTCGGTCTCTGGCCTTCATCAGATAACCAACAATGTGTTTCGGACCGAAAAATGATGCATTTATAGCTGCAGATAGCTGCAGGTCTAATCTATTTTTACCAAAGAATCAAAAAAAGACAGGATAACAGGATGCACTGCATTTTATTGGTAGCTGCAAAACATTGCCATCAGGTAAAGTTATGTGTTCTCCAGGCATGAAGGGAGAACCAACCTTATATGGTTCAGCAAAGAACAGAAACTCGCAGTCACTGTGATACCAAGCAATGCAGTCAAAAGCCATAGAATTATTCTTGAGCCCAATTGCAATTAATTTGTATCATGGTCCTCGCCCTCTGACTTGTTCATTATTAATACGTGCTGTTCTAGGAACCATAACGATGGGATTTATTGTGCCCATTCCATCAGCAGCAGATCAAAATGACTTTGCAGCCAAGTACAGAAAATCCTTGAGGACACTCAAAGATCCTTATAATCACTTTGTAAACTGCTGCCTGCCTCTTCAGGATAGATTGGATTATGGGCAGAGCATCGTGAGCTGAGAGACTTCCAGCCAGCAATGGCAGCAATAAATGCAAAGAATGAAATAAAGCTGAATCTGCTCAGGCATTTTCCCCACATTTTATCACCTCCTGTAGATCTCTCAAAGTTCTTATAAATTGTGAGGTGTAAATAATAAAAGCAAATAAGTAGTGAATGCCAATCAGTGGAAAAGGAAAGCACTGACAATCCTGAAAAATAACTACTGGAGGTATACAAGAGAAAGAGGTTTGTTTGTTAATGATTATGTTTACTTGCAGTTTCTTCCACTGATATGACAGTGCTGGACTTGACTTAATGGATACGAATGACTTCTGTGAGGGACAACATGGTAGAAAAATATTGTGATGCCTTCTTTCTGAGGACAGTATTATTTGGCAAAATAAGGTGTTGGAGATGCATTTATGGCTGGAAAGGTCGATCCCATTTCAGCCCACAGACGATCAGAAAGGCAAACGTCTCTGCTGGGTGGTTGCTATGAGAAGAATCTGTTTGCTGGTTATTGTAGGAAATGTCACAGGGAATGCTCCATACATCAAGTATTTAGAGCTAGGTCTAATCAGGCCTTGGTGTGGAATTTTTCACGAGACCAAAGGCAAAGCTTTTCAACCAGCAGAATGCTATGGCAGTTCCAAGAGAACTAACAAAAGTAGTGACGGGTTTCTCCAGGACCACCTTTCCGAGCAGCGCAGCACACTGCACAGATGGACCTCGGCGCTGATCCAGCCTTCCCAAGCAGAGCCCTGACTGGGCAGAAAGGCAACAAACCCTTATTCTGCTGCTTTTATTCCTTTTCTCTTTTTTTTTAGAGCTGTATCTCAGCACGTGTTTTTGAAAGAAGATACATCTCACTGCAAATCACACGGGGACTTCAGAAAATATTCCTGCAGATTAAAATTCTCAGCCTTGCCACTCTCAGTTTATCTGATGATATTGGCAAACAGCAAAAAAACCCACAAAAATATGGATAAAATTCACAAGCAAGATTCATTAAAAAAAAAAAAAAAAAAAAAAAAAGCACCAAGAAAACTGACATTCTCTTATGAATATTTGCAAGAAAGAGCAGCAAACAGATTTTCAGTGCAGTATAACAAGTACACCATGCCTGAAACATCCAGCATTGGGTGGATCTTTATTGTCCTCTTGCCCCCTCGAGGGGATTTTCCCCTGAAGAAAGTGCCCTTTGGACAGCACTTACTCCTGGGTTTCCTGCTACAGCCTCCAGGTGAAACCAAGGACAAGAACTGACAGCAAAACCTTTACGGCTCTGCTTGAAGTGAGATGGGCAGCCCAAGCAGGAGCAGCTGCACAATGTTCATGAGTTGCAAACTTGGAGATGCTTATGGATATTGAACATCAAAAGCCCAGGCTCTTATCCCTGCAGATTTACCCTTGCAGAGAAATGTTACAGCTGCTCCACAACGTCTCCTGTTTCTTTTTATCGTAATTCCTTCATGCATTTTAGCAATCAGAGCTGGAGAGGGGAGTGGAATAGCACAGGGAGCAGAAAGGCACTGCCCCTGTCAATATATGCTAATGCACTACTACCAGGGTCTTCAGCATCAGTGGCATCATGTCTTCTTTCAAACTGCTTCTTGCAAGGCTGAGTTCATGGTACAGGATGATATGACTAGGTGTATTTCTGGAATTAGGAGCTGAGGGGAAAGATCACATTATGCAGATATGCACAGTGCATTGCAGTAACTCCACTTGTGTTCATGGTCAGTAATGCTTTCCATTTTAAAGCCCTGCTCGTATAAACTTATCTACTGAAGAGAACTATCCCTTCTGTTGCTTGTACAATAGGCTTTGTCTCACCATCCCAACCCATCAGGTTTGGGTTGCACAGGAACATCAACCAGGTCTGCTCTCCAGCTGTTGGCAGTCAGCTACTTGCTGATGCCCAGGGAGGAGCCAACCTACACAGATGGTGAGGTCGCAGAATCACAGAATCATTAAAGTAGAAAAAGATATCTAAAGTCATCCAGTCCAACACCAGCACATTGACTATGTTCCTCAGTGCCGCATCCACACTTTTCTTGAAAGTGACTCCATCACCTACCTGGGCAGCCTTTTCCAATGCACTATTTCTCTTTCTGAGAAGAAATGTCTCCTAGTACCCAACTCAAATCTCCCGTGGCACAATTTGAGGCCATCACCTCTTGTCCTATCGCTGTTATTTGGGAGAAGAGGCTGACCTCCACATTGCCACAACCTCCTTTCAGGCAGTTGTAGAGAGCAATAAGGTCTCCCTGAGCCACCTCTTCTCCAGACCGAACAACCCCAGTTGCCTCAGTCATTCCCCATAAGACTTGTGCTTCAGACTTTTCAATCTCTACCACTTCAAAGAATGGCTTAATGAGAGCTCTCTAGGAAGGTTTTCTACTCAATTAGGCATAGCCTCTGTTTTCACATAAGCATAGACAAGTAGTGAAGACTTCCAGAGGAGAGACTACTGGAACTGCACATAAAGAAGTCCATCTTCCCAAATCCTATGATGACCTTTCAATGGATAAATAGAGGGCTTGAACCCTATGCTTCCCTGTGCATGAGAAGGGACCCCAGCCTCCAGACTTGTTGTGTGCCTGGGATTTATCCGAATTGCTTTGGGAAGTGAGAAGAAACCCATCACCCTACGAGCTGTGTGAAAAATAACGCAGTATGTGCTGATTAGTCATCCTTCAGGGCTGCCCAGCAAAGGCTTCACCCACCCAGCACAGCTTAACAGTAATATTTCCTGTGATGAATGAGAAATAGGGAGATAAAAAAGATAACAGAAATCAAATAAAAGAAGACCTCACACAAATTTGGCTAAGCCCTCTTCCCAGGCTCCCAAAGAGTCTCCCTATTTCATTTCATTTTTTTCCCCTCATTGTTTAAGAACTCGCTACAATAAAAATCATGATGACATGCCTGTACTTTTTGGTTCACAATTATCCTTTTATGGAGAGCTGAGGAACGGCAGTTCACCGCAGGCTTTGTGAGAAACAAAATACTGATTTTTTCATTAATCCTGGGTAGAGCCATCTCAGGTCTTTAAAATGACTAACTCTTTGTCTTGGCAGGCTTGAGACGACTCTTTTGTGCATTGGATATATTTATATAGATTTGATTTCTTCAGTCTCTACAGAATGACTATCATTGCAGAAGTATGTTTGCCTTTGCCCAATAATTCAAGACCAAGGACAACAGAGACTTTGCTAACACAGTACATTAGGATGACCATCCTTAAGAGGACGTTTCTCCACCCTTTGCTGCATTCAGCAGTTTCACTAAACACAGAACACTTGCAGCATTTATAAACACCGGTGCTGAGCTCCCTGCAGGGGAGCTGTTGGAACGTCTCAGCCTGTTCCAGCTGGGGTGGCTTTATCTCATGGCGTTCCTTCCAAAGGAGACTGTATCTCAAGATCTGAACGACACACATTTTGTACAGCGATTTTGTCTTCTTTTATGAGATCAGCTTAGGAGCCTGAAGTTTCTTTGTTTAACAACTCTGTTCAGGAACATATTTTCCAAAATGCTCAAGGTCACATTTTTCAACCACAGTTTACCTCAGACTTCTCAAAAGAAGCTCCTCTTCTGTTTGGACACCTGTGTAATAGGCAGCTTCTCAAGAAGTGTCTGTAATCAGCAAACTGAAATCTCCCAGAAAATAACACCATTTATTTTGGTGCCTAACAAGGGCCTGGGCGCTTTAGAATAGCCTTCCTCCTCGCCCACCTCGCTGCAATTTGCTTTTGTCCTGATTCTCACATCTCAGTTATGTTGAGCGCAGTTTATTCTCCTCTCTTCTGAAGTGCTCCTTCCCTTTGTGTAAGGCACTCACCAGCAGTAACATAACCCTCGCCAGTGCACCCAAGCAGACCCGTCATCAAATTCACCTAGCAGCAACTTTATCAGGTTTCTAATCTGTCCTACATCTCGCGCAGTCCCTTTATGTAACCATATATGCAATACCTTGGTGGGAGGGAGTGGAAACTGAAGCAGAAAGCTACTGTTGCACAAAGTAACAGGAGAAGCCCATGTGAATTCATGATCTCGATTTTTTTTATCTTTGTAAATAAATAGCATGTGACTCCCAAAGAGTGACATTTGTGCTTACTCTACCCTTAAAAGAATTGCTAACAGATGGTCTCCTATCCCACAGCAGAGACTCGGTGTTGACAGATAAAATGAAAGCATGATACTGAAAAACCCTGAGCCATTAACTGCCAAACACGATGTGTTTAACGATGGAAAAAGGAACGATGTTCTACCTGGAAAGCAACTGAGGGTTTTTGTTCCACATTGAAGAAATTTCATGGAACTTTCTCAGGGAAAGTAAGCAACAGGAGAATGAAAGTGGGAGGTTTTGGCAGCCAGGACCAGAACCTTGTTAAGGAGGTGGAAACATGATGCACTGAGTTAATGCTGGAGTTTACCACTTCATGAATACAAATGTCCGTGCCAGCACCTAGTGCTGTCAGCCTGTCTGAACACGGGGGACCTGAGGAAGAGACGACATTTAAGGCCGAAGTAATTTTATAGAGATTGTAGGAATTTTTGAGAACCACTTTGTAAGAACTGTTTTAACTGCAGAGAAAGCACTGATTTCCTTCACTGTGCGTGCTGTTTCTAAGAATTCTTACATCCTTGTATCTGCAGGATGAGCCTGTGAGCAGCACTGGCTGAACATCTTTTTCCAGTAGAGCCCATCTCCATCCAACAGTGCAGCTGAGTTGACATCAAAATGCTTTGTGGAAATGTGTAGCATTCCGAAAAAAAGTCTAGAAAAATGTCAGAATTATTCATTTTAACTTTATCATTTCATTTTAACAAAGATAAACCTTTGTGACTTTGTTTTATTATTAATTTTGTTTTGTCTTTTATGCTGGGTGTTAAATTTTGTACCATGATAGTTTTGACGTTACTGATAACACAATTTGTTACCAGTGCAGTTAAATAACTCGGTGTTTCCAAATCATTTTTAACTTCCATCCCATTGGGAAATTTTGATATTTTGTTCCAATTTGTTGTGAAAATAAATATAAATGTCAAAATTTCCTGTGGATCGGGAATTTCAGATTCTAACCAGCTCTTATCAACAACAAAGCCATCTGCTTTGTGTTAATGACTTGGGGCAGTATGTAATACTGCAGAACAGGGTGATTTTCTGTTGCTCAGCATCGCTTGTGGAAGTCAATGACATATGGCATGGTTTTAGCTCCTCGTTGTTTAGGGAAGTTTGAGGCTTGCCACTTTTATTCCTCATTCTATATTGTTACATTAAAGGAACTCATCATTGAAACCCAAGAGTTTCCTGTGAATGTATGAGAAAATATCCTTCCAGTGACATATGGCGCAGCCTACAGCCCTGACATCTGAAGGGATCCTGCTTAAGCAGCTAGATCCTTTCCAAACCACAGCGCAGAAATTTACTTTCATTTTGCAAAGATTTTAAATCGATAATTTAAATAAAACATGCTTCAAAATAATTTCACATTTTTTGGGAAATTAGGAGGAAGACAAATCTTTGTGTCTCATAAATTCATTCAGATGAGTCATAGCTTGATTTCTATTTGAGAAGTTACGTTGTCATAATGAACTTCAGCACTAATGAAATAAAACAGTATGTTGATACTAGTTTGAGGCAACACCTGTGCTATTTTTTCCTAAAAACTCTTCCCTGTGTTCCCAACTAAATTCTTCATGCTGCAGGCAAGGTATTGAAAAATCAGTTGCCCCTAAAGTGGTCCAAAAACCCAGACTACCTGCTCAGCCGTAACCCTAACTCATAAAATTTGCTGCATCTCCTGAAAAGTTTCTTGTCAACAGGAATACAACCAGCTTTAGTGATGATGATATCCTCTCTTGTTCTTGATGATACTCATGCCACTCACCAGGCAGATGGTGGATGTGACTCTACTCAACACGTCCAGAATTAAAATATCACCAGGGGAGGAAAGGTTTTCAGACTAAAAGAAGGGAGATTTAGAATGGATATAATTAAAAAGTTTTCTTGCAATCAGGGTGGTGAGGCACTGGAACAGGTTGCCCAGAGAGGAGGCAGATACCCATCCCTGGAGACATTCAAGGTCAGGCTGAGGGGCTCCGAGCAACCTGATCTATCTGTAGATGTCCCTGCACATTGCAGGGGAGTTGGACCAGATGATCTGTAAAGGTCTCTTCTAACACAAACAATTCTGTTTCTTTGAACCTGTAAGCATGAGGTATATCCTTCATAGCCCTTTCAGCCTAAAGAAAACTGTCATACGTGTGAGGCCTGCGCTGCTCTTGCTGACAAGTTTTAGTGAAGCAATATGTCCATTTTTAGAAGACAGCCAGGATTCCCAGTGCTCTCCATGGGAGAGGTGAGCTCTTCACTTAGCTGTACTCATTTGCACTCTTCAGGCACCTCATTTCTCACACATGCAATGGAGAGAGGGAAGAGGTGAAACTGAGCATAGCTGGGCTCCTAGTGACATGTCCTTGGAGTAGCAGCTTCTCTTCATTCTATAAGGAAAGTGTCCTGGAAGGATATCCCAGGTTCTGGAGCAAACAACTAGTATTTCATGTGGACACGCTGCTTTCTCTGGCACCTACAAGCACAGTTTTGTGTTCTATCTTTTTGGAACACTTGGTTTGGGTATGATATGACGTTTGCAAGAAGACTTGTGCTCATTTTGCAAGTAAGAATGATGTCCAGTCCTGACAACATGCTGTGAAAAACAGGCCCTTGTCATACCCGACTGCTATTTCTTGTAAAACATAGTGTGTTGCCTGATTTTAGAAATTACTCAACAGGAATGAATTCGAAGCTTGAACAACATGGTAAAGGTCGGTAAGCAAACTGCCTTAAGAGGCATAGAAAAACATTTTACAAATTAAGTGCAAAAATAATTTTCTGTGTTCTGTGTCCATCTCTCTCACACACGTATGGACATCTTGTATAATCTGTATCTTCTTACTTTTATCTGGAGGCAAAACCCTAGCAGTTCTCTGTATTAAGTGTAAGCTGTGGCTGTTCACATAAACAATACTGTTTTAGGAAGGAACCCTTGTGATGACATCCATCATGCAGTCACAGTATAGATAATTTAATTTTCCTGCAGTAAAATAAAAACAATTGTGTATGTAAAAAATCAAGACATGTCCATATCCTTACACAAGATGCAGTGGGGAACACTGTGTAAAAAAAAAACTGAAGCTAGACTGAAAAATCTGAATTATCTGTTTGAATGTCTTTGTGCCACCACTGAAAATCATTGTCCATAAAACTGAGATGAGCTCCTCCAAAAATGAATGGGTTAACTGCAGTTCTGCCTTCATTATTTACATCCTCCAAGGAAGTAAACAAAGTTCACCAGATAATTGCTTTTGGACAAAAGAATTTTCCTTTCATCATGTGATCAACAAACAATTTGTAACGCTTTTGAAAAGTCAAAGTCAAAACGAGTCAGATTCTTTCTAACGTTTAACCTCAGGAAAACAGATTTTACACATCGTGAAACAAACTCTCACTTCCTAGTGACTGCTAATAAACAACAGTCCCGTTGTTATTACATGTTTGGGCCTGTTTGCTTTTGCCCTTGTTGTCCTCATGATTTCAGTTCTCTGAGATTTCTTCTTGCAATTCTCTTTTCTTGTACTTGACTTTCAGCACCTCTACCCATTTTTCTTCTCTTAAGAATTCAGTTTATCATGTTACTGTAGAGAGTTCTGTTCTTTCTTTGATGTTTTCTCTTTTCTCTTATCTCTTTCTCTGCTATTTCTTAGCTTCTTAGAACAAAACCCATCATTCTTACATTTTCTATTATCTCTGAAAACATCCACACCACATAATTTCTTTTTACTTTTTCTCTATTTCTCTTTCCTCTACTGATGTTTCTTGGCATTCATGTTTCCCACATCATGTAGTGTGCAGAAGCAGTATACTAAAAATGAAGCTTGTCACGACCAAAGCAACAGGACTTGGAAACCTTGGAAGGAGGGCATTTATAGAACAAATTCCGCATCTCTCTCTCTCTACTGAAATAATCCAAAGGAAATAGGCATCTGATTCCCAGCGAACTATTACCACTTCATCCACAATAATTTCATCTTGCTCTTTTTGTCTTAATGGTGGGTTACCAGTAATGCTACCACTAGGAGCAGTTTCTGAACTCTTTACAGCACCACCACCAGCATTTGGTTCACATATTGGTGATCTGATTTGTTTTCTTGGGAAACAACACTTCTCAGACATGGAAAGAAATGGAATTACAAGTGAGTGGGAGAGATTAGATTTTTTTGCCTGTAGCTAATGGAAATTTCATCTGTTATGTGATGGTCAACAATACAGACCCATTCATGCAGTCTGTGCATTTATGCAGTCAGAATCTCAAAAATAGAGATTTCATTTTCTGGCCTTATTGGTTCCAATTTCTTGTGGTGCACCCCAAACAATCTTCTTTCTACAGCAACATTAAGCTTTTGCATTCTTGGTATCGTGCTTTAAGAAAAATAAAAGGACTCATAGTTGAAATGTCTGCCTCTTGCTGTGTGCTACATATAGCTTTTAAGATGTCCTGAAAACATCTTTAGTTGACAGTTCTCTCTTCACCGATAATTTGTGTC
The DNA here is from genome assembly GCF_039878825.1 of Excalfactoria chinensis. Classification (NCBI taxonomy): domain Eukaryota; kingdom Metazoa; phylum Chordata; class Aves; order Galliformes; family Phasianidae; genus Excalfactoria; species Excalfactoria chinensis. The sequence continues at coordinate 19,671,374 of NC_092826.1, read as the reverse complement.
CCAACCCACTCCCTGAACACTCTTCACTTCCACTCATTTCAGGCAGATATATATCCTAATTCTCTTCTCTACTACCAGTGTTATGAAAATCAGTGAAGATCCACTGCTCAGAAACAGCACAAATGCTGAAGAATCAGCCCACTGTTTGCAAAGTGCCATATAAAATCACCATACAAATTACTTATTCAATAATAACAGCACATCCTGTTCCACAAAACATGTCTCATATCTTAATGTTCTAATGACTTCACTGGAAAGTCACTTAAATCAATGAGCAAGGCAGGGATCCTCCTGTGAATTGCCAAAAGGATCTTCCAAAAAAGATTAAGAAATTGTTAACCATGAAAGCATACATAGAACTTCAGATTTTTGGCTTGTTCCTTTTCTGTATTAAATGAAGGGTGCTCCCCATGAGAATTACTGCTTTTTAATGAACACTCTAGGAAAATGAGACATTCATGAAGAAGCAGTATATGTGTCATGCAAGGTGCTCTACAATCTGTCACTTAGTTAAATTCAAACAGGGATGTTTTCACATTAGTCTCTACAGAATGATAAAACTGTCACTTATCACCAGTTTACCACCCAGCACTTCATTAGATTCATTTGATCTCAATCTAAATGAAAGATGTAACTATCATCGTATCAGGAGCACAATTCAAACCCACACATCGTTCATTCATTTGTGATCAGATGGGAACTGGTTGCAATGATCTCATAACGCTTTGTGAAACCTCTTATCACCGTAGCTTGTCATTCCTCTGATTTTTTGAAGGCTGGCAGTAAAATTTACATTGCAGTTGGTTTCCAAGTGTTAAAAACGAGAGAGAGAGAGAGAGAGAGAGAGAGAGAAAGAAAGAGAAAGAAAGAGAGAAAGAGAGAAAGAGAGAAAGAGAGAGAGAAAGAGAGAGAGAAAGAGAGAGAGAAAGAGAGAGAGAGAGAAAGAGAGAGAGAAAGAAAGAAAGAAAGAAAGAAAGAAAGAAAGAAAGAAAGAAAGAAAGAAAGAAAGAAAGAAAGAAAGAAAGAAAGAAAGAAAGAAAGAAAGAAAGAAAGAAAGAAAGAAAGAAAGAAAGAAAGAAAGAAAGAAAGAAAGAAAGAAAGGAAGGAAGGAAGGAAGGAAGGAAGGAAGGAAGAAGGAAGGAAGGAAAGAAAGAAAGAAAGAAAGAAAGAAAGAAAGAAAGAAAGAAAGAAAGAAAGAAAGAAAGAAAGAAAGAAAGAAAGAAAGAAAGAAAGAAAGAAAGAAAGAAAGAAAGAAAGAAAGAAAGAAAGAGAAAAAAGGGAAAGAAAGAAAGAAAGAAAGAAAGAAAGAGAGAGAGAGAGAAAGAAAGAAAGAAAGAAAGAAAGAAAGAAAGAAAGAAAGAAAGAAAGAAAGAAAGAAAGAAAGAAAGAAAGAAAGAAAGAAAGAAAGAAAGAAAGAAAGAAAGAAAGAAAGAAAGAAAGAAAGAAAGAAAGAAAGAAAGAAAAAAGGGAAAGAAAATTAAAACCACAAATGACAACTTTGGAGAAATGCCAGAATTTTCTTGGAAATTTCCTTGATGAAGTAGTAGGAGTGAGATAGAGCAATATCTTTGATTTTGGCAGCAAATCTTTCTTCTGGCAACTTCATTAAACACTCATTCCCACTTTATGATTTATCAGCACAGAGCTGGCATTTCTGAGTGTGACTGATGATCCTCCCTCTGCTAACAAAATTAGAAACATCAATAATTCTTAGATTAATTGCTCAGAAAATTTCCAAGAGGCAAACATTTCCTTATTTTTAAACTCTTGTTTTCTGCTGTAGTCAAAGCAATAGAGGCCAAAGTTCAACTGCATGTACTCCACTTAAACGATGGGATCTCTCTACTCTGAGATTTATATGTGTGCAGAAACGTGTGCATCAGTGCTATGTGGGTGGGGGAATTCTATGGTGAGCCCTCGGTTCCCAGACCCTGAATATATTCTGACATAACTCACAAAGGCCTGGAAGCAGTCTTTGACTTGTATCTATGTTTTCTTTCAAGTGAACATGGGATGTGTACATGTCAGGATCTCCAATGGGGATTACCAGGTGCAAAAAAGATTAGTGCACAGAAGAAGTCTTGTGTTCCCAGGTGCTGGCTCAGCCATAATCAAGTTCCGAATGCGGCTGCTGAGTGGTAAAAAAAAGAAGTCTGCATTAGCCAAGAGGTGAGTATCCATGCTGGTAATGTCATGCTCTGCTGGTGCGCTGGCACAACAGTGGTAGTCACCCCAAGCATGGAGCTGGAAGCTGTGTAGCTGCCATGAAACAGTGCAAATCTCCCCACTTTTTCTTTGTTGATCACACAAGGAAATAAATGTCTTTCCAAATAAGATCTGTGTGCACCTCTGCACTCACTGTTGAGAGATGCACTTGGAAATCTTGGTTCAGTTTCTGACTGGAAGTCTATTTTTGCACTTCTGGAAAGGTCCTCATGCTACTCCTTAGTAGAGTACCATCAGGAAATTCTCAGTGGCACAAAGGCATGGGTCTTCACCTTCCTTTGCAAAATAAATGGATAGAAAAGGATCAATACCACAGCACTGCATAAAAAGCCATTAAAGCACTGCTAACGAGCTGAATTTGTGAAAGAGGTTTAACCAGATCTTTTATTTTACTTTACCTAATAAGGTAAAAGTGAATGGACTTTCACAGATACCTCAAAGACTCATACAAAAGCAGTGAGCCCAAGTAAAATGTTACATTTAGATTTCAATGTGTAACCCTCACCAGTATACATGAAAGATGGACTCGATATTTTCCCAGGATATAAATTAATCTAGAAAAAACCTTTATCTACCTTACAAATCTCTTAGGGCAGAGATATCCATGCACTCCTGTTTTTGTTGACTGGTTAAAGTACAGCATAAAGAAATGAAGAAGGCAATTCCTGAAAAGGTCTAAACACAGACATCTCAAAGCTAAAGGAATGCTCAGTTTTCATAGCATCATGGGATCACAGAAACATTTGAGCTGTAAGGTCATCTACTCCAACTCCTCTGCAATGAGCAGGGACACCTACAGCTAAGGCAGGTGCTCAGAGTCCCATCCAGCCTGACCTGGTCTCAAGAAATGGGGCATCCACCACCTCTCTGGGCAACCTGTGCCAATGCTTCGCCACCCTTAACATAAAAAACTTCTTCCTTATATAAGATCCATTCTAATCCTCTTTTAGTTTGAAACCATTTTCCCTTGTCCTGACACAACAGACCCTGATAAGAGTCTGTCCCCTTCTTTCTTATAGCCCTGCTTTAGATACTGAAAGGCTGCTCTCAGGGCTCTCCCAAAGAGCCTTCTCTCCTCCAGGCTGAACAGCCCCAGTACTTACAACAAATTATCTGTTAAGAGGCTCAAGTTATTCCTCTGTGCACACATCCAGGGCATTGTTTTCCTTTTACCCCAAGGCAGAAGGTTGACAGAACTGGGCTGCCCAGGCCAAGCACTTGACTGTGACTTGGGGACGAACCCTAAATGCTCTCTGCACCAGGCAGCACATGTGGCCTTACTCTGAGAACAGCATGGACTGTCCTGATCTTCATGGAGCCACTAGCACAGACAGCTGGTTTGTTGCACATTCCACCTAGAAACCAGTTTTATTATTTGTTAAATAAACACAAGCACTTTTAGACACAGGTTTAAAGTGGGTCCAAAGTAAACAAGGAGGTTCAGAAAAGATGAGGCAGCTCAGGGTTATGATTGCATTATTTGTTCTTCAGAATAAGAGTGATGCTCATAGAAAGCAGCCTCCGTATGCAGTAGTGGGACTAGAGAAACAATTAAAGGACCTACATTTTGGATAAAAAATCCTACATTCGACAGATTCCATAGATTTGTAAATAAAGGCTCTCTCTGTATTAAAGAAAGCACTGAATGAAATCTTCTGGGATGCACAGCTTTGGAATGAAAAATGAAAATAAAGATCACCTAAATTTTAACTCTCTCAGTGTTTGGCTGAAAATTCACTATTCTATTTTAATGTAATATAAATGTATGTATACATAAATACAACATATATGCACAGTGTAAGTATAAAGATTTGTGTCAAATAGTTTTTATAACATAACTGCTAGAAGAGAAGAAAACAGGGACTTGCTGGTAGGGTCCATGCTAAATAAGTTAGATCAAGCAAGAGGGGAGTAGACTGAGATGCTGAAAAGAACGACGGGTGCTTTGACAAGAGAACCAAATGGCTCCTTCAATCCAGCTGAGGGTTTTGGTGGGCCAGATCTGAGTTCAGCCATCAAAGCGGCTTTGCACAGCAATGACTGCACCTTCACACGCTCCTGGAGCTGCAGAGTGCAGTGGGAAGCAGATGCTGCAAGCTGGGCACTGGTCTGTCTTCCATGGCTACAAACTACAAATTTCCAGGACCTTCTGGAAATGTGCCATTCACTGCATCGACCCTTAATTCAGTGTTGACACACTGGAACAGGTTGCCCAGAGAGTCTGTGGATACCCCATCCCATTCAAAGCAAGTCTGGATGTGGCTCTGGGCAGCCTGGTCTGGTGGTTGCCCACAGCAGGAGGGTTGAAACTACATGATCTCTGAGGTCCTTTTCAACCCATTCTATGATTCTTTTCTTTCTGGCTCCATGGATATTATATTCCTGGTCTGTCTAAGTATTCTTTCCTACATCAAGGCTTGGTAACATGGCGTTAAGCTCTGGCAGCATTATTCACAGTAAGTCTGCAGCAAGATACTATTCCTGTAGAAAGAATCAGCTCCTAAGGCCCTCGACAGATGGACTCAGTGCCACCAGGGAAACAACACTTCCTCTGAGAAACAGGTGAATGGGAAAGAGTAGGGAAAACTGAGTTTTGGGTAGTGTGCTGTAGGTGTGAAATAGTGGGAAAGGATACATTTAATTATACAGACTGTGTGGACCAAAGCAACTTTCACATTAATACAATGGATTGCAACTTAGCTAAACAATTGCGCAGCCAAAAATAAAGCCCTGCCTGACATTCATCCCATGCCTGCTGAAAGCAGCAGGGCTTGCTCCCCAGGTCCTCTTCCTCTGCTGCTCCCCGCTGTCCATGACAGCAAGGCCAGGAGATGCTACAAGTCTATTGCACAGAGACTGTGAGGAGCAACTCTACACAGAGGACATTTCTCACTGCGTGGCTCTCTGCAGACACTGACCCTGATCAAAACACCCTTTGTCAGCACCTCCATTTCCATTTGGAGTTTTGGTGAGAATTCCATCCCGGATTTCCCACTGTAGACTGCATTCTGCTTTTGTGGAAAAGGAAACGCTATCTGCTGCACTGTTCTACAAAAGCATCAGATGAATACATCAGTATTCATCAAAATAATCACTGCTGAGATTATCGAGGGCTTAATTTAAGTTAGCATCAGCACTGGCTACAGCAAATTCCAAAATCAGGAGGAGCCAGGCTACAACAAGACAACAAAAACTCATCACTGATCAAAAAAGTGATACCTGGCAGCTTCAAGTTAAGAATATATATACTAAAGGGTGGAGGCAAGTGGCTTTGAACTAGAGCAGCCATCTTCAAAAAGCAACAAGAGGGCCTTCTGAGTGGAGCAACTGGCTCCAAAGAACAGGGAGCCTGAATACAGAGGGAATCACTCTTCTAGGACATTCGTCTTCCCAAATCTTCAGTCCATCAAGGAAGTAAGGTCTCTCCACTGAAACCTGCTCAAGTCAACTAGCTGCAAGTCCCTCCTCCAGTGCTGTTTGACCTTGGAAGTGCACAGACATCAGAGGCTGTCTTCTTAACATATTTTTTTCAGTAGAACTCAAGTTGTACAGCAGTATCAACAGCACTCATCACCTACCTCATACATGACCACTCTGGTGATGTGGGAACTAGTTGCTCCTTTGGCTTGAGACTCCACTGGGGAGGTGTGCACAGGAAGAATACAAGCTTCCCACAAAATGCTGCAGTCACCATCACTTAGAGAGTGAGTGTTACATGCTGGTCTTATGGTACTGCCCATATTCACATTTCTCCTCTCATTAGCTTTGGCTTTTAGGAGTATTTCTTAAATCTCATAGGCAAAAGGAGCATAAATTATTAATTTGCCCTGAAGGCAGAATGATCCTGTGGGACAAGGAATTCTGATTTCATAAAATGAAGCTTGCAGAAAGCAGAGCCCAACAATTTGGGGTCTTTATGGTGCAGCACTGTATGCCCAGTCTTCCTGTATATTATATCTGAAGTAGGGGTTTAGTGCCTTGTGCTGAACCCTTTAGACAACGCTTTGTGCTTGTGCACGAGACCATCACAGTCATCACTGTGTCTCCAGTGAAGCTCAAGGAGAGATTTCTTCTCTTAAAATGGTAACATTCCCTGTTGTAAATCCAAAATAACAGACTTTTCCTCGGACTTCCCTGGGCCAAGAGCAATATCAGCGGCAAGGAAGGGTTTGAGGAAAGATTTGGGTACTCCAAAGGCCATGGTGACTTTACTGAACAGACCAAGAACAACAGAGCAGACCACATGCACTGCAGTCCCACTGCCTGAGCAGCTTCCTGGGCACCTTCTTTTTCTTCACAAACCAGAAGTGCCGTGATGTGGTGGCGAAGAAGCTTTTAGTGAGGTTTCATGTTTTGATTGTCAAGTTTTATCCACACAAAACACTCCTACATGTACAGCATCAGGCAGCTTACCAGGAGAGTCTGAAGGACTTGCTCCATCCTTTGGGATGACAATTCCTTTGGGTCTACTTTTCTGAAAGAGTGGTCAGATGCTGGAATGGGCTGCCCAGGGAGGTGGTGGACTCACCAACCCTTGGAGGTGTTCAAGGAATGTTTAGATGTTTTGTTGAGGCACATGGTTTAGAGAGAACCGTTGGTGGTAGATGGATGGTTGGATTGGATGATCTTGTAGGTCTTTTCCAACCTTGGTGATTCTATGATTCTATGAATGGCCAGGATAAGCATTGGAAACTCCCAGCATAATTTTTTCCTGCTCCTAACTACTGCTGATGAGAGTCTTCTGGATGTAAAGAAACTGGTTTCCTCACCCCTACTTACATGTTGTAGATGTATGGCATGCATGCTGCACATAATAATTGCCTTTTGTTATTTTTCTCTAGGAAAACAATAAACAATAAAAAATTTGATATTCTACTGAAGACTTTGAATGTCATCTGTACTTCAGTGAGTGGAATAAGAAGAAAATAATTAAACATATGCTCTTTCACTCCTATTAGTGACTGTAAAATAGCCAGAATATTCTGGAGGTTGTGGCCATGGCAACAGACAGTAGCTTAGGAAAAGGAAATATCTGTAGCTATAATTCGACATGAAGATTGCTCATCTCCTTCCAAGAGCTGGAAGTTTGCAATCAGAACCTCAATGGATGCTACGATTTCTTCATATTTATGTTTATTGCAACACTCTACCATTTATAAGAGCACAAAGTGGCTCAGGTATCAAATTCAGTCTTATTTCAAGGAAGAAAAACTACTGCTTTTTGGCAACGGACTGGAGGATTTGCTGGTAAATGTTTTTGTAGACAATGACAAAGTTCTGTGGTGGAAGTGGGCCAGGTCTTCCCTGTCATGGAGCTGTCTGGCTCCCCTAGGTCAGCAAAGTCACAGCCGCTTACAACAGAGCAAATCCCAGCAGCTGGCAGCAGACTTCCTGCAGGATCCCAAAGAACTAAGCCTGGAGATCTTAGTTCAAAGGGGGAAGAACTGATGGAAACTGACGAGAGTCCAAAAAATCCTAGTCTTGCCTTAACTAAGCTCACTTACTGCCCAAATATCTCCTGTTCCCAAATACCTCCTCTTCACTCTGCTGCCTGGGGCCGGGGGCTGGATTCTGCCAGGCTTGGTTGCTCCTTGGGAATACACAGTTGGAGGGGGAAAAGGTCTCTCATCCAACTAAAAACTTAAAAATAAAAATCATAGCTCAAGATGAGCCAAGGCAGATGTGGCAAAGGATGACACAAATGTTTTGTACCCGGAGCTGTTAACCAGATTTTTGCTTACTCCTCTCCATTTCCTCAAGAGGTGAGCAAAAGGTTAGAAACTGCTTTCACCAAGAGCTAGCATTGAAAAAAGGGATTTTTCTGAATGCAGAGGTTATGTACAAGTTTTTTGCAGGCATGGGTCAGCTGTTTCAAAGAGGAATAGTAAAAAATGTTCACATTGACCAAAGAGTCGAGGCAAGAAGCAACAGCCTGATATCAACCACAGTTCACAAAGGAATCGCTGACACTCCTCTTTGAAATGAGCACATGATGAAATGCACAGAAGAAATGTCTGAAAATAGGCAAAGCCCTGGGGAACTGATCATGGTGAACTCAGCTACAGCAACCAACTGGAGGCTTCCTGAAAACCTGATCTGGGGCTACACCTACAGCTTGGTGAACATCAGCTGCTGCAAACAGGTAGTAGCTGCTTTCTGTATGAGAAATAACCAGGGACAGGATTGGAGTGCCTGAAAATGACATATTTTTGTGTGATTCCCTTTATGATGCACTGCAAGTACTCAGAAGGCACAAACAGAACTAATTTATTTGGATTTAAGTCATAAAGAAGAAATGTGCATTTGCTTCTAAGGGTTTTCATGATGACAAGATTCTACCGTCAGGTATCTATAGATGCTTTTAGAAAACCACTTGGAGTACCACACATTTAGATCTTCATAAAGGAAGACAACCTAATCAACACAATAATTTATTTTGATGTGATCGATTACAGCCCCCAGATGATGTTAAAATGGTACAGACAGAGCACACGTTAGAGCCTAGAATGTAAATATTACCTTTTAAAATATGAAGGCAACTAAAAGCAAAATCTGGGGCAGCCTGCAAACTTCCCTAGCACGACCAAGAGAAATAAATCTACTTCTACCGACTACAGTTGGTAGTATGGACTTCATGCCTGTGGTTTTTAACAACACCATCCCTGTAGCATGGCCAGATGAACAACTTAATTCAGCTAAGTTGTGTAAGAAACTGCATCCCATTCGCAACACAGGGCAGCTTAATCTTGAGTGAAAAGCAGCGGTGCATTAAGAATTGTGATGCTTTGTGGGGGAGCACCTGGCTGTCTCTTCACACAGCTGCTCCATGCAACACAGCCACTGCTTTCTCCAAGTCCAAGCCTCACCATGGTGCAGCCATCACCATCTCTGAGGCTGCAGAGATGCACAAGGTCAAAGGCAAGAGAGATCCAAACTGTCATCCAACTTGAAATGACCAGCCCTTAATGCTTCCTTGTCAGCTGCAAAATCTCTCCCTAAATTGCTCCTACATCAGGCCCGTGGGTACTGAGCAGTGCCCAGTCACCATCCAACCTCATGCCGTGCTGTGTTTTCAGCCATCCCTTTACCTCATGCACATGTATGTAGAAAGTCCTGCTAGCTGTCTGCCTGCTACAACCATGCCATGGGCTGCTCTCTTCCTTCTGTTCCTTATCAAAGAATTATAGAATGGTTTGGCTTGGAAGAAACTTTAAAGCCTACCCAGTTTCAACCCCGCCACACTGGGCAGGGCTGTCACCCACCAGAGCAGGCTGCCCTGGGCCCATCCAGCCTGACCTCGAATGCCTCCAGGAATGGCATATCCCCAGGTTCTCTGGACAGCCTGTGCCAGGTTCTGAATTGTTCTTCAACCTGTTCTTGCTGCCATAGCCCACAGAATTGAGAACTTCCTGTGCCACCAGTACTTGTTTCCTAGACTAGGAATAGATCTGGGCTCCCCAGAGCAGAGGGAGAGGGGGATGCTCCTTGTTACTCTGTTCAAAGCTTCTCTCCAAGCTCTATTCCACATGGCCTTTCATGTGAGCTGCGAAGAGTGGCAGCAGATGCTCATACCCACAGGGAGGGGAGTTTTAGTGCTGCTCTATTTCCTTCCCTGCAAGATTCACATTGAGAGAAGGAGAAATCACCTGTGGGAATGCTTTCTTTTCTGTTCCTCCAAAGCATTGGAAATCGAATGGAGTGCACCACAAGGCCTCACTTCACTGGAGCTTTTATCTTGCAAAATTAGGTTAGCAGGTTTGTTGCTAAAGCAGATTAATCTCAGGAAACATCATCTGTACACATGATGGACTGGAATATGAACTAATTCTGTCAAAGCAGTGACTGCCTGAATCTTACTGCCAGGTAAAAGGAATTCAGTTCTTCCTTTGAGATGCTAAGCAGCTACAGGATGGCACAGTTCTCTTTCCACACTTTTGGTTTGGGTGCTTCCTAGATAAAAGTTTTCTCAGCATGAAAGAATGATCAGGGAAGAGAGGAGAAAGAGGAGAGGAGAGGAGAGGAGAGGAGAGGAGAGGAGAGGAGAGGAGAGGAGAGGAGAGGAGAGGAGAGGAGAGGAGAGGAGAGGAGAGGAGAGGAGAGGAGAGGAGAGGAGAGGAGAGGAGAGGAGAGGAGAGGAGAGGAGAGGAGAGGAGAGGAGAGGAGAGGAGAGGAGAGGAGAGGAGAGGAGAGGAGAGGAGAGGAGAGGAGAGCTGGGGGTCCAGCTCACATTCAGCCACAGACACGTAAAAGCCCTGCAATGGGTCGATCTGTGTCCTACGTCAGCTGAACTCAGGGCAGCATGGAACTTCCTTAAGAAGTCTTCCTCTGGACATTGATACTCAGAGCCTCTGGTGTTGCCTGAACAGAGCAATGGGACTAGGCTGGGTCAGAGCAGGTGCACAGAAATACACCGAATGCTCCAAACCTAGAAACAATCATAACAAATTAGATCTCGTGATAGGAGTTCAGGAGGTGACCATTTTAGTATCAAGTCCTCCACATTACTTATCTACACAAAGCAGCAGGGATCCAACTCCAGCTACAGGAGCCTGAATTTAGCTGTCTCCATACAAGCTGTGAAAGAGCACTGCTGGATTCTGGGGAGTGACTGAGCAAACCCCAAATTCATTGGCTGATTTCATTGGCAGAAGCAGAAATATTGGAGGATGGTTTCACAAAGCGGCTTGGGTAGAACACAGTCTCAGTCTGCTCTACAGCCAGTGTCAAACGAAATTATATCATTTATTGTCTTGGAGTTCCTTAAATTTAGCAGAAAGAGCTGGAAAACACAGCCTTGTGTCAAATTAAAGCCTTTTCTGCCCGATTGCTCTGCTCAGGACTCAGATCCTCAAATCAAGTGCTTCCCAGGCTGTGCTAGGACAACTGCCCACTGATACAGTTAAATGGAACCTGGAGTGCCAGGGGAGCTCCTGCCCTTAGTTTTAGATCAGCTTATAGGTAGGGGCCCAAGGAGAAGGATTGTGAGCCAGCCCTCCACATGCAATGGTGAAAGCCTGTTCTTCAGATCCGAGAATACTCTGATGTTAACAAAAAAGCAAAACTATCAGGGAACAGCCTTAAATAAAGATGGATTTGATTTTTCTAAAGGTGTTTCCTTATTTTTCTTTAAAGAAAAATGATGCTCATTTGTACAGCACATTCAGAAGAACTTGCTGATAGCACAGATACCCCAAACCTGAATTTTTCAAAGGAAGGAGGGCACAGATTTCTTTTGCTGCCATCAAAAGGGCAGCCAAAGATTCAATAATATCCCCTCTCTTATTTGAGCCTAAAAGAGATGGAGCTCTGTTCTTTGCTTTGTGGGATGTCACCAAGTCCTCCAAAAGCCTCTAAAGCCTTTGGCACGGAGAAAAAAAGAAGACAGTCAGATCTTTGTGGGGAAACGCAGAGAGATGCTGGGGGAGAATCTTGCAGTCTTAATTGCAGAACTAACAGGAATGTTGTTTTAGGACTACGGGATATTTATAGTCTCACCCATTTTGAATGTAAAGGGTACAAACATCATTTTTGCTATTCCTCTAAAGGCCAATATCTAGGCAACACAGGCCAGAGCACAAAAGAATTTTCACCCCATTCCAATTTCCCATAAAAAAACCCCACGTACTAAGCCTGAATAATGAGTTTAGTCATTTGAATCATGAATTTGGCTTTATAAGATGCTGGGAGGCTGAAGCAGAGCAAAACACGTCTGCTAACACCCTGACTGGAGCACCACAATTGGCAAGTCCTGCTGAAGAGAGATCTCAGGCTAAAGTAGTAGAAATGTTAGGGGTTAGAACTGAAGTTTCTTGGCAGAAGTGACCTTATATGGAAGCCTCACAGAAAGCTTGGCTGCACTGGCTTTCAAACCAGCACATAAGGTTGTGTTTCTAATGGATATATGTGTATACATAAAGGTTAATACAAAACCATTTGGGTGAAATCACAGTAAATAATTCCTGCTTGAGAAGAACTGCATAGAACCAGACAGAGGTAGGGTAATGGAATGAATTGAAAGGGGAATTCTCAGGTGGAAGATGGTTTTACAATAGAGTTCTTCAAGGAAGAGTCTCAGAACAGATCTTATTTTACATTTTCATTAATCATCATAACATGTAATCTCAGAGTAGCGCCTTTACTGATGACACTGAGATGGGAAACACCATCAGCTGGCGAGCCAGGAGGTCACACAAGAACAATAGGATGACAACTGTGTCTTGGAAAGGGATGTGAAATCACTGAGGATGCAGTGAAGGGCAGCTAGGCCAAATAAGGGAAAGCCTGAGTAAGCAGAAGAAACCAGGAGCACTCGGCTGTTTAGCCTAGCTAAGGAAAGGCCAAGAGGGAATATGGTTGTAGTCTATAAATACATCAGAGGGGGTAAACACTAAGGAAGGAGAAAAGCTATTTAAACTGAGGGACAATGCTGGCACAAGAACAAATGGGTGTAAACTAGCCATGAATGAAGTCTGGCTGGGAATGAGAAGCAAATCTCTAACCACTGGAACAGTGAAGTCTGTAGAACAGTCTTCTCCTCAGATCATAAGACAGAAGGCCTAGCTCATGTGAAAAAGAAGTTGGAGAAATTCACAGCCTGAGCTTTCATGGTGGTGTTACCTGCACCAGGCTGTATGCCTCAGAAGAACCCTCTCTGCCATATTCTCCTTTGGAAGAGAAAGGACATCTGAAAAACCAAACATGCTTCTCATTGCAGGCAGCACAGCAGGTGGCCAAGAGCAGAGCCAAAGGTTGGATGTTAGGAAAGCTTTCTTCTCAGAAAGTGTGGTGAGGCATTGGCACAGGCTGCTCAGGGGGGGCAGTGGAGTCACCATCCCTTGCAGTGTTCAGGAGACACATAGATGTGGCACTGAGTGACGTGGTCTAGAGCAGTCACAATCTCAATGATTCTATGATTCTTTGATTTTAAGACGTTGGCAATACCTCTGCCTGCTCCTGCTGTGTGCATTGTCAAGAACATGGAGCAGCAGGGTAGGGCTGTGAGCAGGTGGGAGACAGCCAGAGCACAGCTGATAGCCCAAGGGGAGCAGTGAGCTGTGTTGGTAAAGGCAATAAGGAACATAAGAAATAGTAAAACAGGGAGATTATTCGAAATTAAGTTCTAAAAGTAGCTCAGTAAAACTCACAGCTAGTTGGGCTTTACCCTGGAGTCAAGAGACTTTACATGGTATGTTATCCCAGTTTGAGAAAGAAGCAAAGAAGCTTTCATGTTCTGTGGAAGGGGAACCAGTTGCTCAGTTTGGGTTCAGTATTGATAACACAGATGATAACCATTTTATTTTTAAAGTCAAACAGGCCTTCTACAAAGCTTTTTTTTTTCCTTTTTCTTTTTTTCTTTAATGCGATCCCTTCCTCTCCTGTAACACACAGAAGCACTTCCATGTCACACAGCTTTCTCATCTGAACATCTCTGACCATCTCTGACCACTCTACAAAGGCTGCAGGGCCACGTCTGCATTGCAGTGTTGGCTGAAGTGAAGAAGAGGTAGGAGAGGATTTTCTACAGCACCTGAGACTTTTTGCATCAGCTGGTGCTGTGTTCCCAGATCCTGTGAGATCTGCTTTTGAAGATCCCAAGGAGCTGATCATCTCCTGGGGCTGGATCTGGACAGACTCACGAAGGGACAGGACACAGGAGGGACACAGCTGGAAGCTACTTTCTAGGCACTGCAGCACGACAGGTATGTCGGCAGCATGACATAATAGAGACACTTTCATGTGACTTCTCTGGATGTCTCAAGTATTATAAATGAGTGCGTTAAGGAGCATTGACCCTACAGTGAACAGCACCAGTCCTTGGGGTGCTGCAAGGTCTGGGAGATGGTTTATTCTGCTTTTAGCTATCAGGTGCTTCTGTGCATAGAGCCAGCGATTTAGACTGTGTGGAAGCTGTCAGCTACCTGCCTAACAGGGCAGCACAGAGTTGGAGGGGAGCTGTTGAGCAAGGACACAGCTTTGAGTTGAGTTTACTCTTTTCCTCTCCTGGAATTGCTGCTCTGGATGTGAAACAGCAATAAAGCACAAAACAGTGATGAATGGCACCAAAGAACTTCACTTTGTGAAATGGAACCTGGCCCTGCTCATGGGGCTGCAGGAGGAGAGGGGCACTGCTGTCCCCTGCTACCTGCTGAGCTCACCAAGGGCAGCACGGGTGGAATGGAACCAGTTGGAGAGAAGATCAGCAGCCAGAGCTCTGCCCACAATTTGGTATTACACCAGTATCCTCAGGGCAGGAAAAAATAGCTGAGAACAGATACCACAATGCCTCACAAATTCATCTGACGCCGATTTCTCTCAGGGCACATGTAATGTAGTTAAGCACTGTTCCCATTAGATGCCCCAAACCTAATTAGTTTATGTAACTGCATTAGATGGAGAAGGTGCACGTTGCTGATAGCTGTTCAGTGGGAGTGTGCTGTCGATCTTCCTTTTGCCCACTTAAAATTAAAGTGATCTTTGTTCTATATTAGATTCAGCATCTTATAATGAAATGCAATAAAGATTCCTGGAGTAAATTGCATTTTTCCCAATATGTTTAAACAGGTCTTATTGATTGGAGGAGGAGCAGTTTGGGAAGTAATATGCTTTAAAAAGCACCTGAACAGCTCATTCTACTGCAGTCAAGCACCTGCATCAATGAGCACGTCCACAAGCAGTGCCGATCCTGTTGATGCCAGCATAGTGGCTGTAAGCCTGGCCAAAGGAAAACACCTGGTCTGCACGCATAGATTTAGCATGTTGTGAAACCTTGGTCCAAATCATCCATCAGCAAAATCACATGGCTGAATTTGGTTGGTGAGGAACAGCAAGTGGTGATCTTCAGAGGAGAGACTGAAGCGAATGATGGCACAGAACAATGAACGCAAGCGCTGCTGCGGCACAGACAGTTGAATGGGCATTTATTGGAAGATGAAACGCCTGTGCTTTTAAACAGGAGCACATTTTGGTTAAAAACCAAGTAAAGTTGAGGAACTGTACATTAGAGCCAGATGCTCAGTGGAACTGGAAATTTAAGAAAGGTTTTGCTTTTTTTCCCCCTGATGACGCCTGGAAGAAAAGCTTGTTTTTGGTGTTGTGAAAGAAATATTTCCCATTGTCTTTCAGAGAGCCATTTGAGTTTCACTGGAGGAGCAGCTGTGTGCATGCAGGGTGGGATGCGCAAGGCCCATCTTTCATTACACCTCTCCTTCCCTGGGAGACAATTGCTCAGGGCTAATAAGGATTAAAACATATTCAACAACTCTGAAAAAATGCCTCAATGCTCCCCTTCCTAAATCCTGCTATTATTCAGGGCAATATGAGCACAGCAATTTCTGGTTGCAAGCAAAAGGGGAAAACTTTGCTGTTGCATGCAGGCATGCATGTGTTTCTGGTCTAACAGGGGAAGTAAATATCCAAGTGACTGTGCTTGGAAAGCTGTGGGGAAGGTTACAGGTAAATGGTCCCCTGACTTTCTCAAAGCCCCATAGACACAATTCTTCAAGGACAAAAATGTGGCTGTTGAATACAACACGAATAGCATACTGGGGAAAACTGCATTGTGACGTGTCCTTTGCTTTTTTGTCTCTCCCAACACTCAGGTGCTTCAGTGAGAGCACGAAGACATCACTTCCCTCTTGCAGGGTCCCAAAAACAGGTATTAGGCACATTACTAGCACTGCAGAAATGGGTGGTGCTGATGTCTGACTGAAGGAGTTAATACAGATGATGGCAATTTACACATTCTGGAGAAACTGGAGAGGAGTGTAGCACAGGATATCCAAATCTGCAATTTCCACATCTTTAAAATAAATACAAGCAAATGCCTCTGAGTGCATTCCTAGCATTGAAAGGCTGACAGGCAGGGAAATTCCCTCTTCCTTCTGCTAAATATCCTCACCCTTCCTAGGAGAGACCTTGTGCCATCTGCCACACAGGACAGGCCCAGCTGCTCAGACAGGGTACCAAATCTCCCACACAGGAGGATGGGACTTGGCCAGGAGCAGAGCTGTGCCAGGGATAGGGAGCAGCTTCAGTCCCTGAGCTCCAGTGCTGGGGATGTTCCTTACTGAGTGTGGTATGAACACAGCAACTGCATGGCTGCTATTGCAGGACACCTGATAACTTGTCACATGCTTGAATATTAATGCTGAGACAAAATAATAATTAAAAAATAAATAAATGCCAAGAGCTGGGGGAAGCAAGCTGTTAGCTCTTGGTAAACGGGTGCTGGAAGGGGACTGTGAGCTGGATGGCCTGAGTCACTGCTGGTCCAGCCTCACCATACCCCGGATTTAGCAGCAGCACCTGCCTGAGCCACAATGACTCATCTGGGCATCCTTCGCCAGCTACCTTTACAGTGACTTTGGGTCTTTCCATGAAGGCTGCTTTCAGTGGGGCTGAGCCCCGGTCCTGCATGCCAAAGCTCCCAGCAGGCATCCCATCCCCCTCAGGTCTGCACAGGGACAGCAAGAATGGGAAGCTCCCCTTCTCCCCCCCCCAGTATTTGCACGGTTGGATGGCTATGGTGAAGGCAAACTGCTCAGACATAGCACAGCAAGCCACCACCATGAACATTTGATTTTTAGGTTCTTTTGGGGCTTCCTTCCCGTGTTCTCCCTCCAAGTCCCCACAGAAAGACTGCCAGCACCCATTTCTGGTGCCTGAGCATGAGGGACATGGTGACAAGAAGGAGATGCCCTTGAGCAGCCTGGGTAGAAACCCCAGAGCAGCTGCTCCTCTGGGTCATTTTTCAAGCATGAGAACCCAAAGCCACCCTGGGGCGGTGTCCCAACTCAGTGGGGTATGAGACAAAATTGCCTCAGTTGCAGGGAGCTGCCACCTGCCCTGTGGTCTGCCCTCAGCTTCCCGTGACAGGTCAGCACTGGCTCAATGCAGACACACGTGGGCACGCAGCTGTCCGGCTCTGGCTGCAGATCCCCTCTGCTCCTGGTCCCAGCCGCTCCTCTGGTTAAAAATGTTATTTTAGGAAAGAAGTGAATAATGGGAACAGCCCTGGAAAAGCACGGGGAATCAGCAAACAAAACAAAAGTGGCTATTTTAGACAAGGCCCCCAAGTGTAACAGTGACTTGCTTTAACTCCTTTCTTGCCTGTCCTGCACTGAAGGCTGTCCTCAAGCACAACTGGAAGACAATTTCAGACACATACAAAATCTGTTCCTTAGATTCACCCTTCAGGAAGAGTTATGAGAAACAAAAAGCCTTTGGTTTGTGCAGGAGGCTGGTTCCTCCCTGCACCACCTCTGACCTTCCCGAGTACCTCGCTTCCACTTTTACATAGCTCCTCTTCTTGTCTCTTGCTTCAAAGGTAAAACAGACAGCAGATGGCCCTCCTGAAGCAGTGCCCACTGCCCTACACTCCCGAACCACTCAGTTACCAAATGGTGCAGTACAAGACTGAGTCTACCCACACCAGCCCTCAAACACCTCTTGCAGCTCGGGTTGGGGATTCTGATTAGGGAAATTCTCCAACACAACAAGGGAGAACAGCAATTCTGATCATGTTCTCAGTCTTTGGAAGTAAAATAATTGAAAGTGAAGGATTCTGCTTGCTCTCTCAGTGGTGTTCAAGCAAGAGAAGATAGTGGTTAGGTTGCAAGGATGCATCCTTGGCCAGCCAAAATCCTGCACTCTTCTTGTTTGTATCAACCTGCAAAAAAAGTCTACAGAAATGCAGACTGTCCTTCAGATGAGGCCGTTTTAGAAGGGTCAGAGCAATTCCATATGAAAAAGCCCCACACAAAAAGAACAGCTATGAATAGGACACTTGACAGACAGGTCCAACGGACAACAGACCGTGTTTCTGCTGAGATATAATTGCTCTAATTGGGCTTGGGCTTGCTAAAATTGTAAAGTTAAAGAGGACTCTGCAATCAAGCTGCCATTCTGCACAAAAGAATAGTGTTGTGATAGGAACCACACAGCAGTTGGGGAAATAATCAGCAGCTTTGTGCTCACTGCCCCCAGCATCTCAGGCTGCCACAAGGAGCAGCCGCACAGCGGACCAGAGAGCTCTGCCTGGAGCTGGAAGGGTGCAGAGCTGAATTGCTGCAGCCTCTCCAAGAGGTGCCTGGCTGAAGCTCATGTGTAGGATGAGCTGGGTCTGTTGTGGCAACACCAGCAAGGAGAGAAGCTGGCCAGAATGCTCCCTGTCCCTTCTGCTCCAAGCCTCTCAGCCCTGGCATGCACCTGCCTCCTGGTGTCCCCAGGCAAGGCCACATTGTCTGCAAAGATCAAATTGGCCTAATGATATCCTCTCTAACAAAAACACCTTCCAGCTCTGCGATGGTGTCGTGCAGCTCCCGTCCTCCACTCACATCACACATACCAGGTACAGGTGACAGGATGTACATCACCCAGATTCAAGTGATGGGGCAGGTGTCCTCCTTTGCACCAGCACTGTGTGGCCCTTGGCATAGCTGAAGGGACCGCAGGGACCAACTTAGCAAAACCCCAAGGGACGTATGGGGAGAAGGAAGCACTAAACACACCTCACACTCAGAAACTACCTTCTGCTCGCTTTGCTCTGTGCATCGCAAGCTCTGCTCCATGCACCAGCATCCCATGTCCTGGCAAGCTGGTGGGAAGAACTTGCCACGGGTGATTCTCTCCCTAGGAGTATTTGTTTCCTGAAGAATAGGAGAGGATTGCTCAACATAAGCCCAACTAAAAACAAAGGTTGTGCTTGTTTTTAGCCAAGTTACCTATAAACCAAATACTACAATAAGCATAATCAATTAAACCATAAGAATTGCCAGTGCAGCTAAAACATTGCAAACAAGTACAGCAAAACATCCCAAATGTTCAAAAGAAGAGAAGCAGAGTTAAGCCAAGCCCTGTCCTCTGCGCCTTTCAGGAGAGGAGGTATTGCTGAGAATTTCAGGCTTTGGACAAATTCAAAACAGCATTCAGCCCAAACTACAAGCTTCTTGGCTTTTCTGGGTGTAAATCAAATCCTTACGTTATCTCAGTGTCATTCTGTGGCTGCAAGCAATTCATCAGCTCCCAGCCCAGCCAAACTGAAGATCAGCTAACAGGCTCTGAGCACTTCAGCTCTCAGTGACTGGATGTTTCTGTGGAAATGAATCTCTCTCACACACAAAAATCCCAAAGATCAGCAGAAAAGTCAACAGTGTGTTGGGACCGCAGAATGTCGGACTTTATAGCTTAGAGCCCACCTCAAGGATTCCAGCGTTCGGTGAAGCTGTTAAAAGGGCAGTGCTCCTTCACAGCGCTCTCTCTGGGAAATACCGTATTCAGCAATCCCCGAATTACAGTTTCTAATTATATTTTCATACTGTAATGCTGCCTGAAATGCAAATCTGATGACAGAATAATTCGACCCATGTAAAATAATGACAAAATTACTGTTTCTCAAACCTCAACTCGTACTCCCTGCCATTTAAGAAGATAAATTTAACAGCAGCAAAAGTACAGCCAACACATATTAAATTTTTCAGACTGTTATCTGACTATAACTGTCTGCAGAGACTTTGGCTCACCGTGGAAGATTGCTTCAAAAACATGGCTACCAACAACATTCCGGAGTGAGAATTTCTGTGCTTGGAACCAACAATGAGATCAACTTTTCTGTTGCATTCGGAGTACCACACGCATGGCATCTGGCTTTAATTGGAAAAACAACTGTTGATTAAAATGTCAACTCCCTACTGCTGCTCAGTTATCATTTAAACCAGTTGTTGTTAAAGTTGATGCGGGACATTAAATTAGCAGAACGCGATGATTTTTAGCAGTGTGGAAAACAGCTTCTGCAAGATGTAATTTAAGAGCCTGAAACTCAATATGGCTATGGCAGTTCCCACTGTTTGACAATTCCCCCCATAGGGGGGGATTCAATTCCCCAGGGAAACACTGCCTTGAGTAGCAGCTGGGACCTTTAAGGTGACAGCAGAAATCACCTTCTGAGATGAGAAAAGCAGAAAGGAGTCGGTGCTCCGCACTGCAAGGATTATTTTTTGTAGGTTTTCTTGTGCTTTCAGCCTAAATTTAGATTGTCACTGACCATCAGCTCAACCAGATCAAGGTAGAGCACACTAAAGGCTCGAGTGCATTATTATTACTAGGCTGGAGGCATCAACAGCTTGAGTCTGTTTTTAATTCCCCTGACTGCATCCAGTTGTGAGAGAAGTGACTCAGGGAGAACTCAGCCTTGCTTTCATCCAGTCTCACCTAGGTTCTAGCTCCTGAGTAATTAGTGGGCTGCTCACCCCTTCCTGTGGATGAAGGGACTGTGCAGGAGATGCTGTCCTCCACCTCTACATGCAAGGTACACCTGCAAGTGCCAAGGCTGACAGGAGCTACGGAGTCTATCAGGTGTCCCCAGAAGCAGGTATGATGTCACCAATCCCATGCACATGCCATTTATTTTCTGTTTGTTGGATTTCAAGCCTAAGGAAGTTGGTGATCTTAGACCCATGGCACTGGGCAGAAGAGAAAGGGTTGGCTGCAGCCCTCTTCTTGCTCCTCAGTGATGGGAAGGAGGCAGGGACCGAAAGGTTGCTTGGTCTTTTCTCATAGTGTGTGAAGGGCTGAAGGGATGCTTAGCATTCTGCTTGCTGGGAATTTCATACCCTTCTGAGGTATAACCCAAGCATTTGATAAAGGGGTTTGTATAGAGCTGACCAACAAAACAAGAGCACAAAATCACCAGGAAAAGGTACATGGACCAGGGAGTGCTCTTGCACAGGTCCCTTCCCCTCCTCTGAGCAGACGCCCATGCCCTCTGCACGAACAGCGAGCTTTCTCCTTGCTGTTCCTGCCCTGCCTGCCCTGGGGCTCAAGGAAGGTGACAGTATGTCCAGAGCCCCCAGGACCCAAAGAGAAGGGACCTTGCTGCTCACCCTGCCAGGCAGAACACATCCCTCTGGTGACATGGGAGGCAGTTCATCGCTCTCAGGGAAACTAAAGAAAAATGTGCCTGCTAAATTGGAAATGATGAACAAATTTTTAAAATATTTCTAATGAATATCACTGGAGTGAATGCTGCCTTTGCTATTTTGCACCTTGCGGACATTTTTGGGGTGTCTGCAGGCAGGCATGGGCACGGAGCATCCCTGTGGTGGCCCAGGGCAGCCCAGAGGGCAGGGGCTGTCCCAGCGTGGTGCAGCCATGCGGGTGCTGTCACTCCTTGTTAAACCCACTGCGAGGAAGGAGGGGGGACTTCTCATGCACTGACGCATGAGAAGAATTTATGAAATACAATTTAAAATATTTCAGTCACCAAAACATCGATGATTTGGACACAAGAGTTATATTGGAAGGAACAGACAGTGCCAAGCAAAATGGCTTAGAGGCTTCAGCTGCAATTATCCCTGTTGGTCTGTTAAGCGTGCCAAATGCAGTGAGATCCAGAGCACTAAGCCGTAACTTTCCTTACAGAAGAGCTTTCAGTGTTAATCTCTGCCTTGGCTCCCTTTCTGAAACAATTACTTCTGCTGCACTTAGTAATATTAGGGTATTTTTTTACACTGTTTTTTCTTATCTTTTATTGTGCCGTGCTTTAAATATTTGTGCAGTTCTGCAGTCATTTCAGAGCGGCAGCCGCTTTAGCAAATCATTACCATTATCAATAAACCCTTTGAACTTTGGGAGGAAGGGAGCAGGACTATTTAATTAGGGAAGATAAGAGCGGTCTAACATACTTTTCCAGGAAATAACGCACACGATGCTTCAGCTGTGATCTGTCCTCAAGGCGAATATGTGTGCTCACACACAAACTCCAGCCGTGGCACCAAACTTCAGCAGCCCTGGAATCTCCTTCTGCAAACAGCCTGCCCCGAGCCAGCAGCGTAACACAGACACACAGCAAGATCTCTTCTTTTTTAAAAAGACCCAAATTGCATTTATTTTCCCATTACCATGGTGCTGCTCGAGCCGCTATTCTTTTTTTAGCTGTCCCAGCCGCCCATAGCCCACCATGGGGTAATTACAAAAATAAAAATAAAAATCCTTGCATGTGACAAAAAGCCCTTGTTACAACCACGCTGCTCTCTTGGCACATATTTCAGACACGTTCTCAGGAAGCTCCCTGTCCTTCCCTCTGTAAACATCATTGAGCTGAGCGCCGTGTGCCCCCGGCCAAGCACGGAGACCACGAGCAGTGTCCAGAGCCTGTGTGGACAGAGCCAGCTCACAGCTCCATCTCAGGGACCCGGCAGCGAGCTGCTCTCCATGCATCCACCGCTGGCCTCCCGCTCCCTGCATGCTGGGGACCAAACCGCCCAGACCGAACAGCATTAACAAACGCACAAGTTCTGACCGAAGTGTAGAGCTGTGATGCCCAGATCAACAACATAGCTAAGCAGGGTTTCTGTTAACTCCCAAACAGATTCACCTAGAATCACTCACGTTCATTTACATTCCGAAAGTGTCAAATGAGAACAATATCATTTCATTCTGCTTTCACGGCTCATTAATCTAAATCTAACTCTGCTTAGCAGTCTGCAAGCAGAATTAGTGACTAGAAGCTGCTTTGCATCTATCTGATAGCACTGGGCTCGTTCATCGTGACAAACTTCAGCCAAAACAAACAAGTGAAAAAACACCCTCTGCTTTGCATCTTTCTTTCTTTCTTTTTTCTTTTTCTTTTTTTTTTTTTTTCTTTTTTTCTCTTAAAAGATACCTGACGAGAACATAAAGCAAGCGGTTACCTCACACTGCAGAAATGCAAGTTTTTAATAGTCCATGCTCTGGCAGCCCCTGAGAAACAGCAGCGGCGGCAGTGGCGGCGGCGGGGATAAATCCAGCATCCACTGGGTTCTCACACGGCTTTGGCTGCGCGGCCGAAACCACAGGCTCTGCCTCCAGCTGACGTCAAAGCACTGTCACATGGCCAGATGAAAGCCAAGAGAGCATTGGTTGTCGTGGCAACCGCAGCACTGCTCTGAAATTATTTCAATAGGTCATCTGTCACACGGGGGGCACGTCTGAAGCATCTTGGGTGCCCCTACAGCCCTACGACCCCCAGCCCAACCGGGGCTCACCCAGTAACTGTGTCCCTGCAAAGAAAGCACGCCTCTTCCTCTTCCTCCCCCATCCCCACAAGCAGCAGAACAAGCCCTTTTCTGGTCAAGCAAAGGGGCACAGGGGCTGGAATCCCCACACAGGGCACCTCTGGGTGTGTGGTCATTGGGATGTCCTGGGATGGGGATGAAGCAGAACCCACCTCTGCCCGTCCCCAACCCAGCTCCTAGCTTTCAGCCTGCCCCAAACCACCATGAAATACTTTTGGAAAATCGGAATGGCCAGAAGGATGGGCAGACAGAGGGAAATGTGGTGTTCACCTTTCTGGTATACCATAAAGAGAAGCAGTGATAAGGGGGTTACTGTAACAGAGAAAGGTGGAGCCAACCGTCTAAAAATATGTGCCTTAAAAAGAAAATATGCTCCATTCATTGGAAAACCATTGTCAGTCTAGCAGAACAAGGATAATAGGATGATTTTTTACAATCCCAGCATATACTACATGTATCACGTATAATAATTAATCCACCATGGAAGGCTGATGCTTCAAGCCAACTCCCACCAGTTTAACTGTACCGTAACACAATTTCTTCACTCAATGCAGCTCTTGTACAATGCTTGCATGCATTTGATGGTGATGTTTGTACAACATAACAGAAAATTTGGGATCTTGGGTTAAAAGGATCACTCAGTTTGTATAAGAATCATAGCATCACAAAATGA
Organism: Excalfactoria chinensis; assembly: GCF_039878825.1. Taxonomy (NCBI): domain Eukaryota; kingdom Metazoa; phylum Chordata; class Aves; order Galliformes; family Phasianidae; genus Excalfactoria; species Excalfactoria chinensis. The sequence continues at coordinate 19,647,425 of NC_092826.1, read as the reverse complement.
CTTCGGTTGGAAGGGACCTGAAAGATTGTCAAGCTCCAACTCCCCTGCCACATGCCAACCATCAGACTGGGCTTCCCAGGGCCCTATCCGTCCTTGCCTTGAATGCTTCCAGGGATGGGGAATCTACAACGTCATGTAGTGCATTGCAGCCTAACTGCTCTTCTGCCAAAAATGTGTGCACGTGGGGGAGAATTTAAATGTCTTGTCTCTTTTTAAGCTCCATTTCACAAAACTAGGTGATATGACACACATTTTAACAGCACAAAACATTTCAACAGCATTTTGCTCATGTTGTGGGGAGGATGGGCAGGGACTTCTATTCCACTTGGACACACTGAGATGAAAGCAACAACACTCATTCCTTGCAGGCCTGAAAATCCAGCTGAAAGTGGCAGAAAAGTGGATATTTGCTGTCTTAGCTTCATTTTTCCACGCTAAACCCCCAGTGCCAAATCTGTCTCTTTGGAGGTGTCAATCAGCCAAGTGCGCAGAAAACGATGAGACATGGGCACTGGCTGGAAAAATGCATAAAAAAGTTATTCAGGGACTGAAGACTGCTGAGGAACACATGTGCTTCATCTACCCAGGACCACGGTCCTCATCTCGCTGCAGGAAATGGACTTTCACACAATAGATGGGCTACTGGAGCTTCTCTGCAGTATGTGCTGTATCTCACAACATATACATATCTATCTATAACTCCTGATCATGTACATAACTATATATATATGTACTACCTATAACTAGTGGAAGCACCCTAACGGACATCTGGATATATGACATAGCTTACATTCAGTCACAGTACCGCTAAATGAGACCAGATCCTGCTTTTCCTCCTGCTCTTGTTTTGACTCTGCAGAGCTAACAATAGATAACACTTGTTTGCGCATAACCCAGAAGACACACAGAGAGCAGAAATACTATCTGGCACGGTCTTTGAACCCACAGAAGATCTCCCCTGGTATCAGCCAGAGAGGCAGCCTTGCTCTCACAAAGGAGCCCCATCGTTTCAGCAGCTGGGAATCCACTTGATGTTTCCCTTACAATAGCAGTGCTTAGAAAAGTGCTTTATCCTGGAGTCTTCCCTCAAATATCCATGACTTCTACTGCTTTTAAAATAAAATAAAATAAAATAACCAACCCAGTGAGCAGGAATGATTTTAATATACTGCTTTTAAAAACCCTCTGTGTTTTTTCTGGTGACTGCAGCTTGCTGCTTGAAAGGCGGTAATGTTTCCATTGGCATCAGAAGAACAGATAAAAAAGAGACAGCAAAACGTTGTCATATTGACTTTTGCTCTTGTAGAAAAACAGGGTGGGAAAAAAAAAAAACCCACAGGAAAAGACATTTTAGTTTTCATGCAGCTGACAGGGCACTGCAGGCTAAGGGGGGTTTGAAAGAAAAGCAGTCAGCATAAGTGGCTCAGCCCACCCCATTCACTGAAGATGGCCCAGTGAAAGAAATATTGTTCGAGTCAAATCAGGTGGAAGATGGTTCCCCAGGAATGCAGCACCATAAGAAAATCCCATGCTCTCCATACATACGCCAGGTCTCTTAGTAGCATTAATTCCTGTTCCCAGGGTTTGTAAGTAGTTCCTCACCCAGGAGCAATAATTTTGGGTTCCCATGCAACAACCTGGAGCAGATTTGGAGGTGTATGGATGGGCAATGATCACCCCTCCCCCTGCAAGCACCTTGTGTGTGTGTGCTTCACAGGGCTGCTGGAAGGCTCTTGCACCACGAATAGTAGCAAGCATGCTAAATGGGAAGCATCCACATGGGGATCCCACCTCATGGGCACTGAAGCACCAGGAGGCAAGTTCAAGCACATGAGAGCAGATGAAAAGTGAAATAAGTACTCCTTACTGGACAAAAAGAAAGCAAACCAACTAGTAATTGCAATCAGCACCTTCTAAGGGACCGTCCAGAAGGCTGACTACTGCTGAACATGAATACTTCCCATTAACGGATGTGTTTCAGTCGTGTGAACTTGTCTTCTTTCTCATGTGAGGGCCACACTGAAAGATAGAAGGGAAAAGCCATTTGGATCAGAGAAGAGTGGCAACATGTGGGGGGAGAATCACTTTGGATCAAATAAAGCACTTTGAGTAAGGCTATTTGAAGACAAAGGTCTTCATTTGCAGTGGGACTCAGCAAAGAGCTGTGTGGGCAGGGGAGGTCACCATTGCATGCAATGTGGGCAGCGTGAGCTCCTGAGAAGCACTGCTCCCTCTGCTCTCAGGCCCAGCACGGCTCACCTATCTCCCATTTCAGTGACTTAACCACACCTGGCTCACTTGGTCTCAATTTGCTGGTTGCTTCAAATGTCCCAAAGCAGCACTTTCTGGAGAATAACTGATTTGCTTTTTATTTATTTATTTATTTATTCTTTCCCTTCTGCTGAAAGTAATATTTCATGTAGTGAGTTACCCCCCGAGCCCTCTTCCTAGGCCCTCTCTGGTCTCCCAACAATATTTGCTGATTGCCTGGCCGTTCTGTGTCTCTTCCTTGCTGTGTGGAAGTCACATCTGAGCAGCAGAGATATTAAGATCCTGACCCAAAGTCATCTAAGCACATGGATAACCTTAGGCTGGCTGGAACGTTACACGTGTGCTTAAGTATTTGCTGGAGGATAGCCCAAGTGCCTGACAGCCTTGTGGAAACCAACCGTGCGCACAGCGATAGTGAGTGCAGAAAAACAAAGATACAAGGTAGAAATATCATTCTGATCCCAAATAAATCTTTCTCCAGCAGGGAGAAAATAACAGAATTTTGTAACAAGAATTCAGTCAGCTGTATTTTTGTCCCAGCTATATTGAAAAGAAACATTTCCAGCTTTAAAAAAAGAGAAAGAAGAAAAATCTTTGCAACATTTATCTCAGTTGGCAAACGTTGTACATATTTTTAATTTTTTTTATCATTTTTCTTTGCCAGTGCTTCCACTCCCTCGTTTTCCTCCATTTTTTTCTTTCCCCTACCCTTGATCCACCATCATCCGCTCCTGTATAACTTATCTAAGTAGCTGCTGGTATTTGTCATAACTAACCACCAGCCTGCACCTTCACATGGAAAAACTGCTATACAGTCTTGCTAAGCTTGCCAACATATAAATGGCCCAACTGTTAAAATTAATTTCAGAGCACTTTTGATGTAGCATCTCAGTGCCCGTGCCGAGGAATCCTGGTGTCACCTTAACCTTGGTGAGGACACCAGCACCCTATCACAGCACATCCCATTGCCCTAAGGGTCTTTGAGGCAGATGAGCAGTGGGGAGACCTGTTTTCCCTTGTACAGGATGTTACTGTTTTTGCAGCTCAACCCCAGGAGCTCAGTTGGTGCCAATGTGAGCATCCCTGCACACCAAGCATGGGAAGAGCCCAGCTCTGGTGGCCTTTCACCCAGAGCTATGCACACAAGTTGTGCTGTTTGAGTTAGACACTAATCAGATAACAGGGACATGGTGAATGTGAAAAACAAGAGAACAGAGGGGATCTCAAGGAAGCAGTGTTATCTGGACATGAGTGAAAATCTCATCTGGATCAAACATGGATGTAGGAAACAGTTGTCTCTACTTGGCTTCCCTGCCAGTCTTGATCAGAGACATCTCTGCATTCATCCCTTCCAGACTGCCCAGTGCCTCCCCTGGCAGCTGGTCCAGGCTCTTTGCTTCTGGAAAGGTGTTCTCTAAATGGCCAGGCTTTGTCATGCCCTTGACTTCTTAACAGTGGACAGACACATCTTCAAGCATATTGAAAAAATGAGGCCAGAAAAAATCCCTGCGTTTCACTCTCAGAAGGGGGAACACTCTGCTCCTTCATGCTCTGTTGTTATGCAGCTTTTCTGGCAGCCTCTTCAGTAACTTTGTCCTCCACCGATAATGGAGAAAGGTTTCCTATTGTCTGTAACTGCCAAAGAGATAGTAATGAAAGCATTTTTGGCATCAGTTTTCTGGCTTGTGCGAGTTGTCTTTGCCCTTTCCTTGATAGTATACACCTTTCTCCTTTCTCCATTTGATACCCACATGTTAAGTGGCAATAAATTAGTGATAAATGTCCTCAAGACAAGGAGACGGAGCCAGAACGGGTATCATTCTGGAATGTGGAAGGTGCCTGCTATTTCAGCATCACCTCTGCCGAAGCAGATCCAGCAACACCGACCAACTGCATCCCTTGGACAATTCTCATTTTTACCTTTGCCAACACCACTTGCTACCTCTGCAGGTCTCAGCACCAGCATTTCTCATGCATGTGCATGCTTCCCTCCCCTGCTGTAAGACATGGGGACATTGGTTAGTCCTATACCTGTGGTGCAAGCTCACATTGCTTGTACACTGTACAAGCAGTGATAAGGTCCCTTGGCTTGATCATTCAGGGAGCATTTGGACAGAGCTCAGACACTGGGTTGGAATTTGGGGTGGTTCTGTGTGTAGACACGAGCGGAGCTGTCCTTGTGGGTCCCTTCCAACATAGGATATTCTGTGATGATTCCATGCAGGTGCAGGGTTGCTCTCATACCACAGGCCTTGCAGTCAAAGCACTGACTCTGACAGGGGAGGTGGGCAAATAGCGATGGCTGTGGCCTCCCAGCTGGGCTCTGAGCTTTCTGGCTGTTTATATGAACCTGAATATAAAGGCAGGCTTGCAGAAGCCAACGAGCTTTCTGTTGGCCTCAGTTTACTCTGGGGGCACATGTACAGAGAATTTGCAGGTAGATATGAACTCACTCTGCCCCCCATTTGAACTGACTGGAAGCTGCATGAAAATTGTTTACAAGGAAAAAAAATAACAAACACACACACACAAAAAGGAAACTAGGAAGGTAAGCACACTCAGGCAATATTTGGTTGCTGTAGCGCTCAAGTAAAACAGAGCCAACAAGTGCTTGCCAAAATCATGTAGAAATACCCCAAGAATAAAAGGAAGCAAGCTAGGAACAGCCAAATGCTGCTAGATCCAGTCACTCTTTTTTCTTCTTCTTCTTTTTTTTCCCCCTAATATATGCTGCATTTTGTGCTCTCATCTGTTCTAGTTAGGAACTAAAATTACATCATACTTGAACCTCAAGTGACAGGCCTCATTGCATGGAGCACCTTTCTGTCCTTGCTGAGATGACACTGTCCAGTCACAACAGATGTCCCCGGTCTCCTCACAGGGAGTGACGACAAAGGCAGTTTTCCCACATTATCTCTGGGTGGGATAATGCAAGTCACCCAGCTGTGCTAAATCCCAGCAACCAAATGCAGCAAAACAAAACAAACTGCAGCAAACTTCATGCTGTCACTGTAAGGCGAAGGGCACAGCCTTAGTGAGCCAGATGACCAACCCGGGTCTGTGCAGCCTCCATTACACATGCTGGCCTCAGTAACTTGGGCAAGCTCAGTATTTTCCAGTTGGAGTCTCCATTAAGTCATCCTCTTCTTATTTTTTATTTATTTATTTTTTAAATTTCCTTTTCTTTCTTTCTTTTTTTCTTTGCTTCCTTTTTTTTCTCTCTCTCTCTATTTTCTTTTCTTTAGAAGGGTGGATACAAGGAGATTCAGGTAGAAGTCTGACAGTTCATTAGTGTTGAATTCTCTGAACTGTTTAGAATCCAGTTCTATCTGTGACTAATAGGCAGTTTAGAAACAGGTTGAGCAGTGGATTGACCCAAAACACAGTTAACTTTGCAAAAGAAATTCACCCATGTAGATAAGCGCTGTGAGCTAGCAGAGTGAGACAAGAATGAGGAGAGAAAGAAAGGTAGTTATTACCCAGAGTAGTGTTCAAATTAAAGATAACCTTGGTGTGGTCCCAAAACTAATTTAATCCTTCGTCTCTGTTTCCAATAAGAGCAGATGACAGTGAACAGAAGGGCAAAGACAAGGTAGCTAATTAGGTTCAGAATATGGAGAGGAAAATGTTCAAATCTGAAATGGAATAATATTTGGAGGATTTTAATGTACCTGAATTGAAGGACCGGATGATTTATATTTAAGAATTGCAGAACAATGGAAGAGCTGGCAAATGAAACAGTAAATCTGGCAGCGAGTATTTTAAACTAATATTTCTACTTTGTGATACATTAGGGTGTCCGTAATAAAGAGATTCTAAATAATACTGACAAATAGGGACAACTTTATCTGATCTACATGGCATGCATAACATAAAATTTTAAGGGAAAAACACAGAGGAAGAAAATACAAGTTTGTACCTTTACTTTTACCACCTAACTACTTAACGCTGTTTCCTTCAGCTCTGCTCAGGGTGTCTGAGCCAAAAACTGTTTTCTGGAAAGGCACAAGTGCATGGAGCAGAGGCCCTTACTAATCCCACATACATGCTGCCTGTCCCACAGGTGCTTCCCTGTGGACATAAAAGGAGGCGATGATGCATCTCCCCATGCACCCTACTGCTGGATTGATCAGCCTCTGATCTGAAATTTTACTTCTCAAGGTAAGTGGAATGCTTGTCAAAGAAAGCTGTTGCCTTGAAACTACAGTTCACTATAAAGGGGAGGAACAGCTCAAGTATTTGTCTCCTCTTAACTTCCTGCGGTGTCATTTCTCTTGAACTGCTTTATTTTTTTTCCTGTCCTGGAAAAAGGCAGGAGAATTCATTCCTAAAAGGCAAAAGAAGCAAGTTCCATGAGGCTGGTAACTATTCCCCATTTTCAAATGTTGTCATGGAACATTTCATAACTAGGCAATGCAAAAACAAAAACAGTATAAAATGACCCTGGATTCCTCTCCTGGAAATTCTGTGTTGGAAAATGAATTGGATGAGGGAGATTTTCACATTGCCAAGGGGCAACTTTTATTGGATTTCAAGTCTTTGGTGGATTAGCAACAATAAACATGGAGAACATACTGAGGGTACACAGTAAATGGCATCTACACAGCAAAGTCAGTGCCACCCTGACACTGACAGCAGTGAGATGGAAGTAGCTGATCAAAAGAAGAGGACAAAACAGAAGGCAAAATGTCATTGTCTTGCCTTATGTTCATTTGCCTTTAATTTTGAAAACAGCTGGCGAAGCACACAAGCTATTAGAAATGCATTACTAAAATGAAAACAGTGCTAATGGTGGCAACAGTGAAAGCTCCTAGGATCAGCAGAAACTGTGATTCCCAGTACTTGGTGAAATAAGCCCATTTTGATATGAAAGGGGCAAAGAAATGAAAAAAAAAAAACAAAATGTATATGTTTAACTATATATACACTGTCAAAGCAATCTCACTGTTACCTGATTATTGAAGCAGTGTTATTTGGAGCTGGTGATTGAGTATTGCTGACAAAATGGATGTGCTGGAGCTGGGGCTGACTCTGCTGGGATGCACAAATCTCTTGAGATCCTAGATGTAGTCCCCAGCCTGGTGTTCTGCCATCACAGTATTGAACAGGGCAGTTATTTTCATCACTGTTACCAACAGAGACCCTGTTGCAGAAATGCAATACAACATAATGCAGCTCCCACTCTCCGCTAGTGCATTCAACATGCACAGCCAACTCCTTGCCCAGATATCATCGATAACGGAATGAAAGACTGGGAAAGAAGCATGGCTGCTGCAAAGGGCACACCATGTATCTGAAGGGATGCACCCTTGGAAAACTGAGTTGCAGTGCATATGGTGCCAGGGCCCAGGTGGGATGGGCTAGGATCGCTAGCAAGCCTCATCTCTCTTATACAGTGAATCAGGGATGTGAACAGATCCACACCTCAGGACAAGGTGAGTAAGAAACAGATTAGAAAACCTTGCAAGTATCAGTAATTTTGCACTGTAATGCCTAATCCAGCAGCCGCAGCAGCCAGCAGCAGCCTTTCCACTGACATGAAAAGTGGCTAGACTAGGGCCTGAGTGACTAAGTAGAATAATTTTTGAAATAGAGGCATATTTTCAAGAATATGACGAAAAAAGCTACAACTCTATTCAATCTTCCTTCAGTAATTAAGATGTGTGTCTTGTCACTGTTTTGCAAACATGCTGAGTCTGACAAAAGAGAACCAAAATTGCCTCCTTTCTGAGCCAAAAAATGCGCATCTGAACAGAGGTGAGGCTTGGAAAAAGGAGAAAGTGCTTCTGCAAAGTAAATTCATATTAAAAAAAGTCAAGTGATGTGAACACAGCGGAAGTTAATCAGAGTCAGAAAACTTTGTAATAAGAAGTATCACTGAAATCCTGATTTTGTAATCCCATTAGCCTGGAACTGGCATAACCAAATCTTTTCGTGACCTTCGAGTATTAGAGTTCTTCAATAATGGTCTGAAATGGGATTTCACTGTATTAACTTGAAATATATTTAAAGATATGTTTAATGACAGACCCTAAAGCCCACATCTAAAGGCTAGGTGTGATCCAAGGCAAAGTGTCTCAGTCCTTGATGCCATCGCTGACAGGCATCTGCAGGGAGCAATTTGCCCTTTCCTAATGCAGCTGCAGACATTCGGGTGTCATCTGTGTCCTATATATGTCAACAAAATCCGCAGAAACTAGGATGAGGAGGCCAGGGTCTCCAGAGTGACCCCATTGCAATGACTGTGATCTCAGTTTGCTGCTGAGGAGTAACAAAGGGGGCTGGTGACCACAGAGGTGGTGAGAGCTGAGACCAAGGAGGGGATGTCCCCAAATCACAGGTGGCAGGGGTTAGCAAAGCCAAGGGCTTCTGTAGGAACCCCAGGGGACACTTATCTGCGTGGTAAGGAGATGTCTATTTGAGCAGGGCACCATAGTGCCAAGTGAAATCTGCAATTAGTTTGTTTTTGCACAGGACTTCATGCTTCACTAGGAAATGATGACTTTCCTTCTCCGTGTGTTTTTGTTAAAAAATCACAGAGTATAGCTACATTCTTATCAGGCCCTCGTGACTGAGCAGATATCACATCTTTTGTATTCAGAAGCCCTCACTGCTTTTTTTTTCTGTGCTGAAGCTACAGTCTGAAAAGCAGTTGGAGACCATTTTAGGGCTCTCCAACTTGCATTGTGAACACTTCTGCAACACGAAGCTATCAGCAGGATCTTCACCAGGCAATGTAGACTTACAATCCTTCACAAAAAATGAGAGCACTATAATGCTGTGTGAAACTGTGTGAACACATCAGGAATACGTGCTCTATTTCTCATTCCTGAACTCCTGTATCATTTTCAAACCCTGACCTTGCCATTCCTGTGTTTCCTGACTATTGACTTCCCTGTACTTACTCCATTTATCTGAGCAAACAAGGATAGGAAAGAAATGAGTAAAAATTTGCTCCTGCTTTGTTTGTTTGTTTGTTTGTTTTCTTGAGCACAATGACAAAATTAAACAAATAGTTTTAATTAATTTGTCAACATATAGAGAGACTCTCACAAAAATGAAATTCTAAGGATTTCAGTGATCTGGGAGTATTTAAAGATCAACTAGGCATAAAATATACAACTGATATTCAACAAATTTAACATGTACAATTAAGATATATTTTGTACAGTTTCCAGATAGTGCTCAGGGCCATAAGTGAAAGCCCCAGTGACCAGCTTTCCTGGTGCTAGAGCTGCCCCTGCGCCAGCAGAACTGGTAGAATGGAGTGGTCCAAGGGGAGATAAGGAGCCATGCCCATGCAGTGGGAGTACTCCTGAGCCAAGAGGTGTCAGCACCCACACCACCTTGGATGGAAGGGGACCAAACCACACGAGCAGAAGTAAAAGTTCCAGGAACCACCCACTCTTACACCGTGACGCCCACTTAGCTGGAAATGCTTCAAGGACAACTACTGGTCTGAGGTCTTCTACACAGATGAGTCCATGTTATCATCCTACTGGTAGCATGAGTACCAAAAGGATGATGAATGGAGGATCTACAGGGTCCAGGAAGCCTCTGACAGCATGTGTCCATGTGGGATGCTGCAGTGTGTGAATATTAAAAACTCACATTCTTGGTGGACCGTGGGCATATTCCAAAGAGAGGCAGCCCAAAGGGGATTTCAAGGACATAAATTGTGGATTTGTGTGCCCACTTCCCTGCTAGGGACTGCTTGAGGTGGTGAATTCTTTCTGTGGGTTTGGATTTTGGTTTATTTGTAGGTAGTCTCTGCTTCTCTTTCCTTTCTGGGCAGCTTCTGGGTACAGGAACTCAACAGATGCCAAAATTGGTGAAGAAAGGTATCTCTGGAAAGGCAGATATGTGTGACTGTGTGACTACACAACACAAAATAGACACGAAACCACTTGTTTTTACATTATTGTACCTCAATCCACCTGTGTGATTCATAAAGTTGCCTCTAGGATTTCCTTCCAGAGGAGTCTCTGAGTATTCATCTGCTGTGATGCAAAAAACAAAAGCCTTTACAAAGCTCTTCCTGAGCATCACTTCAGGATTTTGTTCTGAAGAGGCCTACAGTGCCCTTGAGTGACCAGTTGGATTTCCCATTTTCACCATCAGGTGAACCTGATAAAGACCTCAGGAAGAGAGCAAGGGATAGTGGCACGATGTCAAAGAGGGACCACACATAGGGCAAGAGGCCACAAACACACAGATTTCTCAGCAGAAATGTGTGGCAACTGCCAGCTCAATGATAGTTCTGACAAGAGAGAAATTACTCAAACAAGGATGTTGGCTCATGGACAAGCAGAAGCTGAATGAATAGTGTTTCTCATTTCCTAGAAACGTTACCTGTGGTTTTTTGGTGGGAGAGAGAATGTCAGTGACAACATGGCTTGCATGTAGCAAATCCTCATTCTGCTTTTTTTAGTTAACAGGGAACGGATGGCCTGGTGTGCATTGTCTCTATAGAAACAGCTACGCTCTGATGCCTAACCCAACAGGCTGGGTATGGGTTATCCCATTTGTCTGCTTTTCCACTGCCTCGGCATTGACCTGAGGAAGATGCACAGCAGGATCTATGCCAATGCAACTTTAGTGTAATGGGACACTCTGGCTGACTTGGAGCCACCCCATGAGGATGGCTGCAGGGAGGAAGAAAAAGAATAGACTTCTGCAGTGCTGTGATTCAGATGCCTTAAATGTGAGGAACATAACATCTCCTGTGGCATACAGGGTGGTGGGGAGGTTGGGGAGTGCTGATGAACTGGCACTTTGAGAGATTTCAGCTGCTCTTCAAAAGCATTTTTAGCATGAACGTGCCTCTTACTGGCTGCCTGAGTGAGAGACAAGGGCTGCTGGTGGGGGTCCGTACTTCTCCCAGTGAGGATGTGTGTGGGGAGGAATGAGAGATACCAGCAAAACAAACACGGCCATGTGTGTGTGCAGAGTAAAAACAAGCATGTAAACAGCACTTGTTCCAAAACAAACACTTGCAAAATAAACACAGAATGGCCATGTCCTAAACAAAATTGAAGGGAACATTGCAGCAGCCAGCCACAAGCCCACAGCTGAGTCGATCTCCACTCCTTCAGGTGTTAACCAAGTCAGGGACACTTCCCTCCAGGAGCACCTGTGTGTTGCCCTGCACTGCCAGTGCTGCTGCAGGGGCTGGGAACAGCTTGGTTACTTTGGGGTACTCTGGATGCAAGTGCAGGGGCACTGCTGGGCCCTGGACCAAGTCCTAGCTGTGTTGAGGCTGGTACATAGGGCACTAGTGTTATTTTCCTCCAGCACAATGCTGACCCTATTCTGCAGGCATCACCACAGCAGTGATCCAGACCAGATCCCGTCTTTCTTTCCTTTGAAGACTTTGTCCACTGTATGTTTCATGCCATGCTGGGGATGGAAAGAGTCTGCCTGCTCTGAGCTCATACGGTAGCATGCAGTCTGATCCTTCCACCTCTTACTACCCAAATCCCAATGCCGAGACCTGGCTTGGCCTCCTCATTCCCCCCCATCTCTCTTCCTTCCTTCCTTCAGAGAGACACAACATGAGGTGAGAAGTTCTCTCCTCAGTCCCAGACCAAAAAGCCAGCACTCACAATGTATACCAAAGTATGTTCTACAGTGACTGAAAGCAGCCCTGCCAAGAATAACTGGGATACTGATCAATGAAAAATAAGGCACAAATGTGCCACAGATGTGTTCTTGCAGCCCAGAAGGCCACCTGTATCCTGGGTTACATCAAAAGCAGCATGGCCAGCAGGGAGAGGAAGGAGATTGTTCCCCTCTGCTCTGCCCTCATGAGGTCCCATCTGAAGTACCATGTCCAGGCCTGGGGCCCCCAGCAGAGGAAGAATATTGAACTGTTGGAGCAGGTCCAGAGGATGCCACAAAGATGCTTAGAGGGCTTGGAGCACCTCTCCTATAAATGAGAGGATGAGAGCTTTGGGATTATTTACCTAGGGAAGAGAAGACCCTGGGGAAACTTTACAGTGGACTTCCAGTACCTAAGAAATGGCCTGAAAGAAAGATGAGGAGGGACTATATGTTAGAGAATGTAGTGATAGTGAAAGGGTTTAAAGCTAAAAGAAGATTAGATTTAGATTAGATATAAAGAAGAATCGATTCATGCAAGGGTGGTGAGGCAGTGGCACAGGCTGCCCAGAGAAACTGTAGATGCCTCATTATGGGAGTGTTCAAAACCAGGATGGATGGGGCCCTGGGCAGCCTGATGTGAGATGTCCTTGCTCACAAAGGGGGGCTGGAACTGGATGGTCTTTAAGGTTCCTTCCAGCCATTCTGTGATTCTATAACTGTGCCCACACTTGCTGCAGTAGATTTCTGCTCCCATTCTTGCATTGCTGCTGTCTCACAGCTCAAACAGCAGCCTGTTCATGATTTCCTGTCTGAATCTTCTCCAAAGAAGTTCTGAAGATTCCTTCTGAATCTTCTCAGTCTCTTGCAGATAGCTCCCTACTGTCTCCAGGCTGGGGCACTGGGTGTCCTGCCATTCCCTCCTCCAGACTCTCTGGGGTTCCTGGTGGGACATGGTGCCTGTGGTCTGAGCAACACATCGTGAAAAAAAAACAACCAAAAACCCCCCCCCAAAACAACACAAAAACAAAAAAACAACAGTTAAAGAGAATTTGTTTGCATGGCACTCATGTTCCATTAAACAATTTCACTGTTGCTCCTCCTGCTTGCAGACTCTCTTGAGAAGAGGGAGGTTTGTGGTGAAGCACCCTGTAAGCTGAGCATCAGAAAACACAGGGTTTTCTGCTTCTAAAAATCAGAACAAAGTACCCAAACCTTTGTCATGGGGTGAATCACAAGCTGCAGCAGACAGTTGATAAAGAGGCTGCTCTTTATTATGGTTTATATTGTAAATCTTACATCTTGGCCAAGGTCTGTACAAGTGCTCATGAGATCAGCCACAGACAGCAGAACCAGGGACCACCTCTGCAGTGGCTTTTAAAAAAGAGAGCTTTCCCTGTCCTGTATTTGCTCTACATCTAGTGGGCTGACTGCTCTGAAAAGAAGCTTTACAGAAGATGCTATTATAAAAGGAAGAATTTACTTTATCACCACAGAAATACATATTATATCTCACTATTTCCTAACTCCTAAAGTATTTGTGGTTTATGGTTGGACACTCGTACTGTAAATCAATATGCAAGAAGTTTCCTTTTCATGGCAACCTCTTTCAGCTCCATACTCTTTTGGCAAGCAAAGCACAAGGGCCTGCCAACCCGCTTCTTCTTTTCATATCTCATGGCTATTTAGCAGCAGTAACTCATGTTAATGAGGTTGTACGTTTGCTCATTCCCTTAAAAAGTAACACCAGCTCTCTCAGATTGCCCCTCATCTCTGTGCAGATGCTGCATAGCCCAGAAGCAGAACGAATGAGCTTGTACACATAGCTTGGCCACTGCTGCAGGTGTGTCTGCCTTTGGATGGCTTGCTTAGCAGCTATCCTGTGTTAAGAGAAAATATAACATTAAAACTCAGTCGCATCTAATACTCGTAATCCTCTGTCACATTAACTCTTTATGGTATGGATTGCTGAATTACAAACATTGCCAAAGTTGGTTCTAAATTAAGCTGATTTATATGCAGGAAATGTCCCTGCTTAAAAGCTAGGTGAGGTTGATGTGACTTTATTTGCTGTTACCAGATTCTCAGAGCTTACAATTAATTTGCTAAATCAAACATAGTGATCAAATTCCCTCAGATGGTTCGTCTCCTTTTGGTCTAAAGAAACCAAAGCTTTGTATACCTGGAAATAAACACCAAACTGTGCTTGCAGCTCCAGCCAGATGGAGTTATTGGCATTACCACGGTTCAATAAACCTGGCGTAATTAAAATGAACATTCTGCCCAATCTGCATTGCATACTGGAGGTGCACTGTTCTATTTATTATGTAAAATTATTCAATTTAACTAAGGACAGGAAAGTGCAATATTAAAGCAACGTTAGCATTCCTGAAATGAAGCAAGAATTATTTTTCCTTTCCGGAGAAAACCACACAACATGGTTCTGTCCCCAACCAGACACTTGTTTGCTTGCACAGCCACCAGCTGAAGCTGTTTTCACCAGCAGAAAAGCTACAGGTAAATCCAGCGGGCAGCACTGATCTGGGATCACCTCCTTTCATGGACTGCCTTCCTTGCTTTAGTAGAGCAGGCAAGATACCCTCTAGGGAAGAAGTTTCCTTGGGCTCTTACCAAATAACTTTACAGTACTTCCAGTACTTAAAGGAAGCTTATAAACAGGAGAGATAGTGACTTTCTACATGGACAGACAGTGATTGGACAAGGAAGAATGGTTTCAGATGAAAAGAGGGGAGATCTAGATTAACTATAAGGAAGGAATTTTTTTCCTCAGAGGGTGGTGAGGCACTGGGACGGGATGCCCAGAGAGGCTGTGGATGCCCCATCCCTGGAGGTGTTTAAGGCCAAGCTGGATGGGGCCCTGACAGCCTGATCTGGTGGGTGGCAACCCTGCCCACAGCAGGGAGGTGGATTTGGATGGGCTTTATGGTCTCTTCCAACCCTTGCCATTCTGTGATTCTGCAGTTCTATGATTCCTGTGATTCTAGGATTTACTGTATGTAGTGGCCTGAGGAGGTGCTCAGGCCTGCCCCTGACTTATGTGCAGTGCCACCACTGGGCACCACAGGTCCATCTGTCAGGAGAGAGAAACAAGACAGTGTCAAGAAGCAGAAGAGAAAGCACAGGCAGTACTCTGCTACAATAAAGGAAGAAAAGGAAGGAAAGTCTCAAGCACCTTATGAAAAGCTGCTCACCTGGGCACTCTGTGCTCAGTATCACTCATGATACTGCCAGAGCTGCGCAGGCCTCCCACAGCACCAGGCATTTGTGTACACAGAGAAGCCTTTTCTCATTCTTTGAAAATCTGTTTCTAAAAAATGAAGACTATATTTCTCGTGCTCCTTGTGACAAGCCAACTTCCTCCTGTACAGAAGAATTTGATGTATGGGTTGGCTTTTCTATTATCATCCATTACAGAAAGTTTTCTTCCAAAGCTTCTTGGAATTGTCACTGTTGGAGACAGGTTTTGAGTTAAAAATACTTAGTTTGAGTGCACCTTCTGATTCCTGTCTTCCTACCAGTTTGTGTCTGTTTTAAATAAACACAAACTGTGTTATCTATAAATAATGGGCAGAGTAAAAAGACCTCGAGAAGAACCTAAATTCAGCATCCTTAATGTCTGTGAGTTTCTGCTGCAGTCTCACTGTGGTTCCAATGGAGAGTTTCTGTTTCTCATTTCCTTGGGGTTTTTGAACAGTAGTATCATATAATATGTCATCTGTTTACTGTAATGGGAACCAAATGTAAATATTGAGAAATCTGATAAACAATACTGCAAATTCAGTGCGCAGCAAGTAGACATCTGAAAGCAAACCCTGAACAGCCTTCCACTTTTCAGGGAAGGTTGGAATTCACCCGTGGAAATTAGAACATTCATACCCAGGCTTAATCCAGGCCACAATGCTTAACAGAGGGCAGAGAGGAGAGAAACAGCTTTCGTGTCTGAATTTATGATTTAAACATGCTGCTGAGATGCTGAGATGTAACATAAATGAGCAGTTGCAGAGAAGTCTGAAACTTTGAATTCTTGCCGTGCCCTTTGGCCTGATGTGTTTGGGCTGTTGGAGAGTGTGTGCGACTGTATGGAGGGGGAAATGTCAATGTGAGCTTCTGGATAAACCTTTGCTTGGGCTTCTTTCTGCTGGAAGCTGAAAGTGACAACAGGGAGGGTCTGGGATTTGCTTTTGCTTTTGCACTGCTGCCTTGCAGCCCCACATCGCTGACCTCCAGGACTGGTCCTGCAGCAAAGAAGTCTCATTTCACTGTTGACTGAAGTAGTGAATGATTGTAAACACTTTCATTAGAGAGAACTGCCACTGGACACAAGAGAACCCAGTCTTTTTACCTTAAAGGAGACGGGTTGGAATCTGTTTTGCAAACAGGGAAATCACTGTGAAGACCTCCTTCATGCATAGGAATTACCAGTGTGGGAATACAGAGAGATTTGCCATCATCACTGGTGGTGGGAATCTGCAGTTGGAGCATCTCTTTCAGTCTGTGAAACATGGAAATAGAGGTTGCTTTGTCTGTCCTGTGAGCTCAGCACAGCCAAGGTGACAGTGACAGTCTGGGCAGACCCCTGGAGCAATGGCATTTAAACCAGTACAGAAATGCCAACCAGAGAACCACAGAGCATGAGGTTATCCTTCAGCACTGATGGACAAGCAGCAGCCTGATCCATCAGTGGGGCTGCATTTGAGCTTCTGTCACTGCTTGCAGGGAAGGAAGAGGGACCATGTCTTCTATCCGAAGAGTTTGAATTAGAAGTTAGTTAGAAAGACAATCTTCACTGCTAATGAATTTGCCTGTGCTTTTGTTTCTATTCTGCTTAACTGACAGACTGGCAGATTCATTTACTCCCAAATATCCCACAAGGATTTACAGGGAATGAGAGCTCCAGCTCAGAGCCCTAGTGCTGCAATGTTATGTTTCTGTTATTGGTGCTACAAGCTTCTGTTTTGGATAAACAGGCTTAAAGCTGTAAGCACTTAATGTGCCAGCGACAGGCTTGAGAGCAAGCGCTTCATTAGAAAGAAGTAGCAGAGCTCACAGCTCTCCTCCCCTCTTCCCTTGACTTCCACAGTGCAAGGCTGTGCCTCCATGATACAGATACATGCCAACTGACACCAAGGCAAACACTGTCACCACCATGTGAGGTGAGAGAATGGGTTTCTTAGTCACTGGGGTCTAAGAAAGCACAATTCAGGATGAGACCCTCCTCAGTCTTGAGCAAGCTGTGCAATCTGGGCCATAAAGCAAAGTGTCTAAAGACTGAATCACAGAATGGCTGTGGCCAGCAGATCACATAACCAAAGGCAAAAAGCCCCCATTTCCATTCTCTCAGCCTTTCCCCTGATGTATGTTGCCCACTTTGGAGCTTACTGTTCAAGCTGAAATCAGAGCAGCTCTGACCACTGAAAGCCACAGCCTGAGGGTTGCCTTGCCTTGACTCTGCTGATCTTTCTTTTGGCTTCACCCAGGGAAACCATTTGAACACTGAACTACAAATCTAATTTCACAGGCTGGACCATGAAGTCCTTATGGCAGAGACCAACACACAGGGTCAAAACAATTAAAGATACGGCTTGGGATTTTTCATTTTTATCAGAAAAGCTAAAATTCACATTACATGTGATGTCATTGTGGTTCTGACACTATTCTACTGAGCTGGCATTAATTATAGATCTAGCAACACATTCTGTGTTCCTGAACAATGACAAATGTGCTGTGGAAATTAATTGAAATACCGAAAGCAAAATAATAGCTGAAAAATAACCTGTTTTTCAGCTTTCAGCAGGAGAGCGTGTTTTCCTGCTTATTCAAATCCGAAGCAAGTTGCAGGCTAAAAGAATTAATCGAAATGCAAAGTAGCATAATTCTGCGCTCATTCTCAGAGAAAGCATCAAACATGTTTGAATGTCATTCTGCAGCCATCCCCTCATAGGAGCAGTGCGATGAGCTCTCACCCAGCCACTGAGTGCCAGGGGCAGGCTCTGTGCTGGGCAGCTCCAACGCTGCCCTCTGAACAGTCCTTGGGAGGAAGGTGAGGCTGTGTGCACAGAGGCTGCTGGAGTTTGTGGTGGAGCTAATGGGATGGCCAGGAGTCCATAAACACTTCTCCATGCTCATTTGAGTGTGAATTGCCCTGCGAAAGGGAGATCGCTGAGAGCTGTGGCCCATGGCTTCACGCTCTCTCAGCAGATTTGCTATGCTTTAGAAACAAAATGCTCTCTGCTTTTGAAACTGAGCTTTTGATAATGACCAAAAAATGGTGAGATGTTTGTTCAAGATGGGGTTAGCTTACTGAACAACGCTGGAGCTGAATGCATCTGAAGAATACTGGAAAGAATCAGATCATGCCATGCCTGGAATATTCCTTTTAATTGGCTATTTCAGCACAGTAAAGGGCTAGGGGGTATACTTCCTTCATCAGAAGACACTGATTTTGACAATATATTTAGTAATGGGACATAAAATTATAAATGTTTGCTTTGGAGTAGTAAACGGCAACCTGAATGGTCACAAAAGTAGTTTCTCTGCTTCCTTCTTAGCCAGGATTGGTGTTATTAAATATATTGTGCTTAGAACACTTACAGATTCTCAAAATTACATTACATTTTTTACTCAGCTAAATTAGAGCCTTGTGCTTTATAACAGACGTCTGACCCGTACTGATTACAGAAAAAGGAGGAAAGATTTTATTAAAGAGAAGAATGAGCTTTTTGTTACTGTATCTCACTGGCAAATAAAAGAATTAGACTGTTCCCTTTCTACTGCACTTAGGGGGCTCAGCAGGTGGACTTATATGCCCAAATCTTACTGCTGAGAGGTCATTTGGCAGTTTAGCAGAGACGCAAACCCTACAGGTTAGGTCACTAATTGGATGTAAGCTGTCCTTGTTGCACTGAAATCTGTCCCCCCTTTGCCACCAGTGGAGTTGTAGGGTCCATGCTTTGCAGTGCAGAAGCTGGAGGCTGCTTCCTGCAAAGGGACAGTGAGTATCACCCCATGCCTCCTGGCACCCTCTGGCTGCCCAGGCTCTCTGCAGAACAGTTTTCTCACCACGGTGAGTCCTCCTTGTTATTCTGCAGGGAGAAGGAAGGCATTGGTAACATGAACAGGGTGCGAAGGAGAAATGGTCTAGAGTTGAAAGGACAAATGCAGTTTTGGGTGATCCCACCCATATCTTGTGTGAGTAGAGCACTAGTGTGTTTCTCATTTTTAGTTAGCTCACTTGGCATAACTGCTGATTCCTAAGTGATGATTTCCACTGGGCAGCTGTGGCTTCTAAATGAAATAGAGCCTGGGTCATAACATTTGTGGTGTTACAGTTCCATCTTCATGTGCCAACACTTGCCCCAACATCCATGGTATGACAACATGCAACAAGCCTTTCTAGTCTCATCTGTGGGATCCAAAAGTCTGATCCCATCTCAGCCTTCTGTAACCATCCATAAGAGGGAGCCAACTGTGGTCCCATTATGATGTCTGAGCAGGGATCCTGAATCCCCTTCCCTACTAGTGGCAAAGGCAGCTGCAGTAGTGCTGGAGGCACAGATGAAGGGGCAGGTCCTGAATAGGAATCAACAAGTAAAACCAGTTCTGCCTTGTGGCATGTTTACCAGAATAATGAAACAAGTGAAAGTCACCAGTTCCTCCAGGAAGGCTTAAAATTGCACCAGGAAGTCCAACGGAAAGGTCATGTCTCTCCCCAGATGGTTTGTGTGATCTTATCAGCACTCTCATGAAAAGAAAGAAAGCAGAACCTGATAACCTGAGGCAGCAACCTTACTTTGGCCATGACCACCTCCATGCACTGACCCCCTCCGCCAGGCACTGCTGCCCATGGATCTCTGCCATCCAGGTCCACCATCATTTCCCAGTACTACCCACTCAAAGACAAGCTGAGCTTTGTGTGGTAGTACTTCCAACACCTTTATTTCACTGTGCACAGAGAAAACAGAGAAAGGAAAGAAAACAAACAACAACAACAACAACAAAAACCATCTGTGATGGTTGGTTTGCAGAGAGAGCTCTGATGTTGCTCTGTGGGAACACCTGGTTAAGATTTTCCTTTCTCTTGCCTATGGACAACAGGGTTTTACTGTCTCTTCAGGAGGGATCAGATGGTCGCACTGGAGCAGAGGTAAGAGAAAAAGCTCAACAGAGAGAGCAGCCACAAAGCTCAGGAAGGCTTAGGTTAATGAAGACATTGCTATTTAAAGCTGGATGGGAAGACAATCCCTGGCAGAGGATTTATTTGAATCGGGTCAAGCTAAGATTGGGGTGAGTAACCTGGCTGCTTCCAGACACACTGGTTGTTTTTCTCTTTCCTTTGCTACCCAGCAGGCATATTCAACATGCACTGAGATGACCTGTCTTTGGCTGCAGCCACCCACATGCTGTCACCTCCCACTAACCCACCTCCTCCTTCCCTTTCTTGTTCCAAGCAACACCTTGTGCTGAATACTTCCTGCAACAAAGAATTTCTGGGATTAAAATAAAAGCTGTCTATGCTGACTGTATGCCAGGCATGGGTCCATCTCACCCCCCTTGAGTGGCAGATGTCAAGCCAGGACCACCATCATCACTGATCCCTGTGAGCAGCACAGCCCACACATCCTGGGAGATTGTCCTCCATCTTCTCTTGCATGACATTGATGACCAAGGACTCAGCACCAGAATGGAACACCAGAAAATGACACGGTCAGTGCTGTCCCCCAGCCCCATGTATGGAGGACAATGCTTCTTCTGCCTTGTGGGACATGCACTAGGCAGCTGTGCAGTGATGGGCACCTCCTTTTGTGATGCTCAAATGTACCCTACAGATCTGGTGCTCAGCATACACTATATATAATGTATTTCATGGGGAACCTGTCTCTGTTACCTTGCCAGGGTGTTCTGCAAACGTCTTAAAACAGAAAAAGCACCTCTGTCCATGATGATTCCTCAGAACAACCTCTACTAGTCAAAGCAAGCTCATCTGATTGACTGAAGGTAGGGTTACACGTAAACAAGAACTTCAAAACTGGGCTGGGAGTGTTTAGTTAATTACTGGGAAAAACGAGTTCTAAAGAAACACGCATCCTCCATTCCGTATGACAGGATCACTTCATACTTAGTAACTTTCCGACTGACGTGGTCAATTATTCAGGTTGGTAATACCTTAATGAAATCTAGTGTTGATAGCATTAATATGCTAATTACCTTGTAATTAAACTTTAAAAGACAAAATCATATCAGAGCTATAGAGGTTAGGTCGAGCTTCAGACTGAGTATAGAGATTTGAATCTGCGGTTAGGTTTTACATGTCAGGAGAAAAAAAATATTAATAATGATTAGGAAAATTTATTTCCTGCTTGGAGGGGACAGCCAGCCAGTGGCAGGGAGCAGTTAACATCTCCTCAGTGTTGGCTGTGTCTTATAAAATCTATGTAAGTCTCTCTCTTCCTGGTGTGTGCACAGGAAGATCCCTTGGAGTGAGGTTTAAGGAGATGCTGGGGAAAGCTGGCTCTTCCCTGCCTGCCCCTGAAGGAAGGAAGCACCAGAGATAGGTGCTCAGCAGGTGTCCTTCCTCCTGCTCCAAAGAGCTGTACCCAGATCACCTTCTGTGAGGAAGTAAAACTCACAAAGCAGCCTCCCCAGGGCAGCACAGACTTGGGTGGTTCTTGTCCAGATTTCGTTTATAAAACATAGTACTATAAACCCTGTAAAACCTATAAAATCCATAAAACACTGACTAAGTTATAAAAGTTCACTCACTTAAGTCCAGATGGTATTGCCGACCTCATCCAAAGGATTAAAGCACCGTGTGTCCCAGCAGCCGGGACACAAACGGAAGTTGGTTATTAGCATTTAGATAGGCTGTTGGACAGGATTAACATGAGAGACAGGAGAATAGAGAAAGGGGCTTTAGCTCCCATGTCCTCACATAGTGCAGCATCACGGGTACAGCCCACAAACGCCTGTCCTGGGGTGTCATATGGTTTCTCAGTGGGATCCAGGCCCTTTTCTCTGTAGATCTTGTCTGGATAGTTCTGCATTTTCTTACCAACACCAGCACAAAGGGAGCTGAAGAAAAGATGATTAATTATTTTGATTTTCATAGAATCATAGAATGACTTGAGTTGGAAGGGACCTCAAAGATCATTTAGTTCCAGCCCCTCTGCTGGTGACAATGTTGCCAACTGCTAGATCAAGCACTAGATTTTGTTTGATCTAAGGTGCTAGTCCACTGTAGAGTAGCTGCTAGTCTTGATGGCCATGAAGGTGGTGATCTGTACTGTCCCTGAAGCACTCTGAAATTCAGGAACAGAAGATTAATGGAGGAAAGGAAGAAAGCTGTAGAAAAGCAGTTGACATCAGAGAGAGGGAAGAGACAAGGTTATGCCTTTGCATGGCATGGAGACAAAAATGGACCAAAGGAAACCATCACCTGTCTGAGATAAGTGGTCAAGGTGTTACATTTCCCACAGAGGACGCAGACAGGGACTAGCCGCTTCAGGATGAGCATTTCCTCACCAAGTCAAATGGAGCAGCTGGTTTAGAGGAGTGGGAAGCTGTGTGGGTGGACACCTGAAGTGCAGCTGTCACCATGTGACATGGCTAAGAATAAGAAGAGTCCTCCCTTCTGATTTCCCCTGCTGTATTCTGGTTCTCCAGGCCTGTTGTCTGTGTCTGATGGAAACATGAGGGAAAGGCTGGAAGCTATTCCCAGTTGTGGTAGCCACATAACAGCAAATCTTATGGTCTCTGAGGCCATTAATCACTTTGTATGGGTTCTATCTTCCACTAAGGCAACAAAACTCTTTCACAGGTACAAGCT
Organism: Excalfactoria chinensis; assembly: GCF_039878825.1. Taxonomy (NCBI): domain Eukaryota; kingdom Metazoa; phylum Chordata; class Aves; order Galliformes; family Phasianidae; genus Excalfactoria; species Excalfactoria chinensis. The sequence goes on along the minus strand of NC_092826.1, from coordinate 19,624,711 downwards.
AAGTACCAAAATGCCAGACCTGAATTGCTAGGGGCTTAAATTACTGAGGTCTTGATGTGATGCAGAGATAAGACAGGTTGCTATGGCAACCCCTGAGAGAAAGGAGGAGAACTTGCTGTGGACCTGTCCCAAGAAAGACTGAAGGCTGATATGATCAGAGACAATATCCAAGCCTGTCATTGCCCATGACACCATCCAGCATGATCCTGTCACCTACAGACCCTGCAGAACATGGGGAGACCTGCGGGTACTTGGGCATGTGGAGCGCTGCACCCTCACCATGTCTCTGATTCACCACCTTTCATGCCAAAATACCACTGCTACCATGCCACACACTTCTCCCCCTTCTCATTGTCATCCTCTTCCTCTTGCTTCTCTTTCTCCTTCTCTTGGTCCTGCCACCATCAGCACCATATCACACTCTCACAGGTGGGAACACTGAGCACAGCACAAAGGTAGGTGTAAGGTTTGAGTTTGGGGGGCAAACCAGTCCTGGAAACAGTTGAGGAAGAGCACTGCTACTCCTCCTCTGTGCAGGAGTGGGGAATCCATGGGCACCCGTTCCTCTCTCTCCAGGTTGCATTTCACTGCAGTCTATATTTGGAAACAATTGATGTGATGTTAAAAATAAGCTCTGCTTCAAAAGGCAGATTTGAGCTATAAAAGGAACCTTTACATTGGTATTAGACTGTACTGTCTTTTCTTTGTGTCAATTCCCAACAAATAGAACACAAGACTGTAATCTGTATAGCAATATATTCAGAGATCGTACATCTGTCTGCATCAAAGGATACCCAAAAACCGAGGACCTACTTCTACTAGCTTTGTCTTGGAAAGGTTAATTCATCCTAGGAACAAATCTCCACTCTAAGACAAAACATACCTAACCCGTCATATGACTGATTTCCTGAAGATACGGGGCATCTGTTGGCTGGTATGGCAGGGGGACTCCTCCACCATAAGAAGGAAAAGCACCATCAAAATCAAGTGTATATCAAAATACATTGACATTTCAATACAAGCCATACATTCAGTGTTACTTTAAGAAGCACCATTGTCTCCAGAAAGATCCCTTCAAAAAGACTTATGTTTCTGGGTTATACTTTTAGAATGTAAGAAGAAATACAAATCTTCTGAAGTGGTCAATCCTTCCTGCAGGATGAAAAAGAGAGGGTTAATTTCAAAGGCATGCAGTCCCATTCCAAAACTAAAGCCAGACTCAGTATCTCAACAATCTCAGTGATGCAATTCTAAAATTACCAAAACAGGAATTGTTCTAAACTTCACTGAAAATAAATATATATATATATATGTATAAAATAAAAGCAAAACTACTCAAATTATTTCAAAAATGAACCCCTGTTATTTTCTGCTTTTTAAGTTTTCTTTGCATCTGTTTCTTGTTCTGCTTGAAGAAGTTGTAGGATACAGAGAGACCTGACTTTACGGGCATGGTCCCACAGGGCACTGAGATTTCATCAGTGTAGGTTTTTAAGCCAAATACAACACTGTAAGTGTGTAAGAACAGCTATGCTGGTCAGAGTAAAGGTCTTCCTGACCCACCAGCTAGTCTCCAAAGTAACCAGAAACAGAAGCTGAAGGTAAGAGTGAAAAACCCAGGTAATCAGTGAGCACTGGGTCCTCTGGGATGGCCTTCCAGCTCCCAGCAGCTGTTAGATCAGTTTTCCAAGCTGTGGATTACATCTGATCTATTGTGTTTAATGGCCATCTATGACCTTTCCTGAATCAAGTTCTCTAAATCCCCACTAAAAGCAGCATCAGCTTGTCTCCGAAAAAGTCTGTGGTAGTGGGCTCTTTGGCTTAAGTGAGGGTGTGAAAGAAAAGTTTTCCTTATGTTCATTTTAAATGCTGAATTTGACAACCCACCTACTTGAGAGTGTTAGGACTGAGTGATCCCCTCCCATCCACTTTCTTCATGTGCAGCATCACATATTCCTGCTATCGTTCCACGTCCAAGCTGACAAGCCTGGATCAGCTCAGACCTTCCTCCCTGAGATGTCCTTTTGTGCTTGCACTGCACGCACCCCTGGGATGTGCTTGTGGTTGAGACTAATCAAGATGCTTAGGCAGTTCATATCATAGTATCATATCATAGTATCATAATATCGTGCGAGTTGGAAGGGACCTTAGAGATCATCGAGTCCAACTCCCGGGATTCGAGCCCTTCTGTGTAGCAGAGCAGCATTTCTGCCACTTGCGCCACAGGGGGGATTCGAACCCCGGGCCTCTGGTGTTGCAAGCAGCACCTTATACCACTGCGCCACCGGAGGCACGCAATGATTATTATTCATATGATTATTAGACTCTAATTAGAGGATCTGAACATTATTAGAGAAAGTAGATTTGTAGAAAAGACAGAGATCCATACAATATCAGCCAAAGGAAGACCTTCCAGGAGCCACATTCCTACTAGAGATGTCACTTAGCACTGGTCCCTGAAGTTACAGTGTCTCCACCGACCATGTGGGGAAGTGGGCACCTTCAAAACTGGACTTATCAAAGTAGGGTCAAAATACTGAGAAATCACAGAAAAATATGTCTTCTCTGCACTATCTTCACTTCCCAAACATTTGACAGATGCATTTGTCTCCAGACTAGGTCCTGCATTCATTTCATGGAATCACAGAATCATAGGCTCATTTAAGTTGGAAGTGACCATTAAGATCACCCAGTCCAACCATGTCCACTCATCCCCACCCTGCCTGCTAAAGCAGACTTAGACAGTGAATAGAGGGCTGGAGCAGCTCTCCTATGAAGAAAGGTGAGGGAACTGAGCTTCTTTATTTTGGAGAAGACTCCGAGGAGACCTCATTGTGGCCTTCCAGTACTTGAAGGGAGCATATAAATAGGAGGGGAAATGCCTGCTTATGAGGGTGGATAGCAATAGGACAAGAAGGAATGGTCTTAAACTGAGATGGGGGAGGTTTAGGTGAGATATTAGGAGAAAGTTTTCACACAGAGGGTGGTGACGCACTGGAACAGGTTGCCCAAGGAGGTTGTGGATGCCCCATCCCTGGAGGCATTAAAGACCAAGCTGGATGTGGCTCTGGGCAGCCTGATCCGGTGGTTGGAGACCTTGTTCACTGTAGGAGGATTGAAACTGGATGATCTTTGAGGTCCTTTTGTGCCCAGGACATTCTATAATTCTATGATGAAGATGTAGTGGATGTAAATCTGAAAGCAAAGTAAGGACATGGCCCCACAGTGACTGCTGCTTCCACACAGAAGCACTCAGTGGCATTCCTGGAACTCCTAACAGGAACCACCTGCTCTCAGGGCTGCCAAAAAGTTATTGCTCTGTTCTGTATTAGCTGTTCTCACATATACAAACACTGAAGAGTCTTTTTAGAAGATGAACAAACCTTCCTCCCATGTAGATTCAGGACTGCTTTTGTTTCAGAGGAGGCAGATAAAATGTACTAAAGCTAAAGCATAAGTACATCTGGAACACTAACATCTTTTGTCACAGCTTCAATGGCCTATTTGTCTCCTGAAGGACACAGTCCCTGGCCCCTTGCATTGTTGCTTCCACAACAGCAGGCGAGCACATGGGAACCCCAGAGATGTGCAGTGTGCTTCTCTTCCCATATCTGTCCAGCTGAAATACTTGAATGCCTGGCACGGCTCATTTAGAATCGTGTCTTAGCACTTCAGTCCCACTTGTGAAAAGCCAAAAGCTCCTCAGAAAGGCAGAAAGCTTATGAGCCAGAATAATTAACATACTGAGCAGAAATTCAACTGCCCTTTAAAATCTGGGTTGTGAGAGTGATCCCTCTAAACCAGGCAATCTGGTCTGTGTTTTCTGAGCTGCTGCTTGTCATTCTGATATATTGCAATTTTTATTTATTATGAGGTTTATATGCTCGCTATTGAAAAAAATAAATAAAAATCCATTTATAGAATAACATGCAAGGAATGATTTAAAAATTCATTACAAAGGGTCATTCAGCAGAGCTCAAACTGATAGGAATTTGGCTAATGCTTGTCTGCTGAATGCTGAGAATATGTTCGTGGATTTGGCCTTCCCATAGCACTGAGCATCGTTGTCTCCATCTATTCATCACATTTTCATTCTGGGAGCTCAACACAACACACAGAACAGTTTTTAAGACTTGTATTAATACCAAATAGAACTAAATGTCTTCAGAGGAACTCAGCACTGCAGGATTGTCACAGCCCATCTTTGAGCAGTGCTGGCAGCACACAGATCGCTGTGATTGCTGCTGGAATGCACACTGGGTTCCAAACGCATTCGGCATTCTGAGGCCCATTGAAGCTGAGTAGAGCCAAGAAGTGACCAGGAAGGAAGCACTGTGAGGACTTTTCCTCTTCCCTCACACACAGCTTGCAAAAATGCAACAGGTGTTTAATTGCATCTTTTCCAAACCTCAGTAATTGTGCCAACTCTCCCTGCCACATACATTGACCCTCCCACGCACATACATTTGGACGTGGTTTAGTGGGAGCTATAGGTAATAGGCGAGCAGTTGGACTGGATGATCTTTTAGGTCTTTTCCAACCTTGTTGATTCTATGATTCTACATGCACTTTGTTAGGCACTGCCACCATATAAACTGATAAATGGTAAAGAAAACTTTTCTCTTCACAAAAGCATTTTATTTTTGGTTTACACAAACACTTTTTAAATGCTCCCATGCACAGCTCAATATTTAATCAGCAAGTCTGTGAGTCTGGCACAGGAAATTTAGAGAAATATCTTGGAAACATCATGGAGACACTGAAAGTGAGACTGGGGAAAAGAATATTACTATTCAGTAGAAAATTCTCTCACATCATTTTGCATGCTCAGTGCAGCTCAGACATTCACAAGTTTCTTCCTCCTCAAAGAAATCACACATTTTATCACTTCACCGTGTCCATACCATTATCTGCATTTTGAAGAATCAGCGAGGTGTCGCAGGCTACTTTACAGCTTTTTATCCATATTCATAAGGCTCCTCCCAGGGGACCACAATTAGGCTGGAGCTGTGTTTTACTCTGCAGCTGACATCCCATCTCTCTGACAGGTTGCCCAAGCAGAGCTGATATTATTAACACTGCCCAAGATTCTCATTATGAGATGCCACGGTGAGATGCTCAGATGGATGGCAGCTCTTGTCCCTTCGGGCTGCACATTCCTGTTCTGACTGCTACGGAATGAAAATTTCTTCTTTCTGGAGGGGGAAAAAGAAAGCTGCTCTTCCTTTTGTTTTTATTCATTTATTTATTTATTTTGACGGAGATGGGACTGTGGACTTTTCCAGCATTAAAATTCCTGTAAAGCTCTCTTCCTTCCCACCCTCCCAGCTGGATATGTGACCCAGCTGGAGATGCTGATACCAGCCCCATCAGCTCTGGGCTTCCTGCCACCCAGGCACAAATCTGGCCCAAAAAACCATAGTGCACATCCTTAGGAAAAGCTGCAGAGTCTCAACAGTTGAAGCTGTCCTGGGATCTTGTCCTCAACACGCTGCTTCTCATCCCATCCCAGCCAGGTGTGGGTGCCTGTGACCTGTCTGGAGCACTTCCACATGCCCCAAGGGAAGCAGATATCCCAAGAACAGCAGGGCTTGGTTGGGCCCCAAAAATACAGCTAGCTGAACCATTCCTGAAAGAGCACCATCATCACTGAAAACCCTTGAGGACATGGTGAGATGGGTGGGATAGGATGGATATGATCTGAAACATACTACAGATACTACTAAAATGAGTTGAAAAGTTCCCTTTGGCTTAAACAGGCTTTGGATAGAATCCAGAGAGCAAAGGAGCAAATCGTGTCAGCAGAGGAATGCAAAATCCTGAGAATAAGTAAGAGCAAGCAGGAATCCTATCAGAAGCCAATTCTGCTGACAGAATTGAAATAACCATCTGAATTTACCGTGCAAGAGAAGAAAATACAGAAATAAAAGCTCCAGATAATGGCTGCATCTGCACTGAGCCAGGTGAGACCACCGCATGTTCAGTAATTCACATGAACCAGAACGTCAACTCTAACAACTTCTGTTGGCTGCTGCTTCAGGGGGAACAGGCTGGGAAACTGAAGGACAAGCAGAGCTGGCTGGCCCAGGCCTCCTGCTGTATTTGTTGCCTTTCTCTGCCATGTCCCTGCGTAGAAATGTATGGTTGGAGTGGTGTCGTCCCAAACTGAATGTACCTTTTTATCACCCTGACCACATAGGCCTGCAAGTTTTCACGAGGGACCCAAGGACTGAGAAAGGGTTTGAAGGCCTCACTCTGCCAAAATGGAGGTCATGAACAGGAGGTCAAAATGCTCATTTTAAAGAAATGCTTTTTGAGAACCTGACGCCATTCCTTCAAGCTCAGCAAATCAACACTCGGCTACAGTCTGCTCAACTGCAGTTGATTACTGTATTGAAGTTATTTGACAAATTAACAGGAACATCTGGCTCCTGTTAACTCCTAGGTTTGTGCTTTCTACTGATGAGAGGAAGGATTGTATTCCTTTCTTCCAGATATCTCAGGTCGGGTTTTGTTTCCCACTCTGAGTGACCTCTGAGCCCTTCCCCACCCAGTGCAGCATTCTATGTCCGGTTTGTTACTAGGCTGTGTACTTCCTCTCCCACAAACTCATTCACCAACACATTGGCGAAGGCACCAGTGTAGGTTGCCCCAAGAGGCTGTGGATGTCTCATCCCTGGAGATGTTCAAGACTGGGTTGGATGGGGCCTTGGGCAGCTTGACCTGGTGGAGGTGTCCCTGCCTAGAGCAGGGGGGTTGGAGCAGCTTGAGCTTTGAGTTCCTTCCAACACAAGCCGTTCTGTGATTCTATGACATTCCCAAAATGCCAGACCTCCTTCAGTGATTTCTCTCCCTCAGCCCCTTGCTCATCTTTTCTGATGTTTTAAAGCCTGATTACGTTTCCCGTACACCAAGTGTTCTGCCAGGGGTCACAACTTTCTTTAAGCAGCGGTAGGAAAAAATCCCATTAATCATGTCTGTGGCAATCAAAATTCTGGTCAGGGAAAGTGAAATGTAATTACTCGCTTTCATCAGGAAAGCTGCCGCCCTGCACCTGAGTTTATTAACCAGCCGGCATATCTGATCTGGGGACAGAAACAAAATGCCACCAGGTGTCAAAGGGGAGAAAGAGAAAATTTGCCCAGCTGGCCCAGCGCCTTCTGAACTCTTTTTTCCATTAATTTAAGGTATGCTGCCTCAAAGGGTAGGGGGAGATGCAATGGTGAAGCCTTTTTTCTGGCTTCTGAAGTGGCTGATGAGGCTGTGCTGCTCACTGGGGTGAGCCAGGGGGGTGGCAGAGCCTGGCCCCTTCCTTACAGCACAGGGCACTATGTGTGCACAGCCCCCTGTTTAGCACACGAGACCCCTTATCCATTTTGGGGAATCAGGAAAAAAAAGCGCAGGAGGTAAGTAAGTCTGAACGTAAAACTGGCCATTTAGGTCAGTATTTTACTTTGGGTGCACAGTTGGACCTTTTTATTTTCCTACTTAAAAGGGCTAAATCTGGTCTTCAATAAATATGAATATTTTCTTCACTACCAGAAATGTTCCCAAGGCTCAAGCTGTGCATTTTATTAGCTGAAGCTGTTAGCCTTACCGTGGTTCATAACCATAACTGGGATAATGGAGCATGCAGCTAAAATACTTATTTCTCCCTTTTGGAATTGAAAAGGCCATTTCAGAAGTTTAAACAGCTTTGGATTTATCAGGAAAGTCTTCCCTGAGCTTTTCTCCTTGCCAAGAAAATTCCATCGAAAGAAATTGTCTTACAGTTTCCTCTGGAGAGGACTGTGCTGGGTTATTTCTGCTGAAAGGATGCCCCAGGATAGGGGCTGGCTACAGAACGAGGCTTTGCCTGTGCAAAAGCATCTTTATGACAGAACTCAGACCAGTGAAAGTGAACAAATACAAATCTTGACCAGTAATTATATTTAAGATGACTGGCACGCTTTAATGAACCTAAGAGGAAAATGTCAGAATATTTAAATTCATCAACAAAACTGAAGGGCTCCATAGCAAAAGTGGTGGCCCTCCCAGTGGCTGAGGTATTCAGCCACCCAACCACTACCTCATCTGACTGACAGTGAGGATATTTCTTCATCATGTATATATATGATGCCATTATGTGCTATTATGTGCTATTACGATTTATTGACCCAGTGAAATTTAGTTATCTGAGCCCCTTGGTTATCATGGATTCACAGAGTGGTTTTCTTCATTAAAAATGAAAGCTGTTGAACAATCAGACAACACTGCTGATAAAGAGGGTATCTGACCAAAAACTGAAGCACAGAAAAAGTCAGTACCGAAAGCCTTCCAATCTGATGATATCAGAAAACCAAGTATTAAGATTTGTCTAGTAGCACAATGGACTAATTACATGTGACTTTCATAGTACATACATTATTCATATTATTGGAGACAAAATAAGAATAAAAACAAACATGGCTAAATGAATTTCCTTTCCAAAATGAAATGAGCAATTTCTTGCTGGAGCAGGTGAACCGATATTACCAGGGCTTTGAAAAATGGGGAAAAAAACAGTGGTCTAGCAAGGAGATTGAAAAGTCAAATGGGACAAAGTATTCATCAGCTTTCATAACTTAGGTATGAAACCAAAGCATCCTGATGGCACGTAAAGCACTGTGCAGAGCTCAGGGATGTCTGTTTAGCACTATGAAAGCACCAGGTGAGTGGTTCCAGGGGGACCCTGCATACACCACCCTGTGCACTCATCCATGGTGAGCTGAATGGATAGGGATTGCTGTGGTGGAAGGGAGTAGCTCCATCCCCTGGGACTCTTAGCAAATCTGTAAGAGTGAAAGGAGTTGAGATTTACGTCTGTATTGTTTTGGACCATTGGCAAGGCAAGAAACATCTTCATTATTTCCCACATTTCATCCACCACAGTGTTTGCACCAAGAGAGAGGAAAAATCTCTTTGTGCTGATAGGATGGCTCTAGGAGCTGGCTTTCATTGCAGAGAGACTGCTTGTAGGTGGGAGAAGCCATTCACATCAGACTCAAAATGAATGCGAGCTTCAGTCTGAACTGTGTGGTGCAACCATTGCATATCCTTGAAGAGAACCTACACCCTGCTAACAAAGCTGTGATCCTTGCAAGCACAAGTACAGCTCCGTGATCCTCCAGCTGTCAGCATCTTCTCCTGTCCTCTATTTTCTTTTCTTTTTCTTTTTTGGCCATGTGGTTTTCAGACAAGAGATGTCATTTAACCATATCCACAGACAGTTCCTGGTGGTATCAAACACAACTACAGCGTGGCTGGGGAACCTCCACTCCAAGCCAGGGAAAGCAGCTTTCCCTGCACACACACAATGGCTCTGCTATTTATAGTCTGCCTTACTGCTGGATGTTGCTGGGATAGGTAACACGCATGCCTCCAGGGAAAACAGAGATCCTGTTTTACCCTTTGTGTGCTACAGGTTCCCTGCTGCTGCATGTGCTCTTTTGGGTATTGCAGATGGGAATCCCATTTCCAGAGCATTTTTGCTCAGTGCCTGCATGAGAAGCCAGCTCAGCAGGAGAGCCAAAGCCTCCTGGGGAAGCAGGACCTGCTCTTTTGTCTGTCAAGCAAGCCAAGAACAAAGGAGGTGAAGGACAAGGCAAACGTCTGCAATTAGAAAATGGGAGGCTGCAATTAGAAAATGAGAGGAAGGAAAGGATCGACTTTCCCATAGTATTGATTTCCCAAGGGAATCACAAGCTGGGCTAACTTTCTCCTAAATTTTTGGCTTCTCACTTCCAGTCTGCCGCTTTCAGTCTTCATCTGGGCTTCCCGTAAATAGGAGGAAACAAGGCAAGGGAGAAGTGGGAACAGCCCAAAAGTACCCATTTCCTTGCTTGGAAGATCTTTCCCAACCATTTCTACTTATCTATCCACACTTAAATATTTTTCTGTCCTCAGACTTTCCTCTATCCTGAGCATTCATTTCTATAGAAAAGGCTGACAGATTTTAAAGGAAGAGATACTTGGCTCAGACACAGGAAGATGCTGCATGAGGAAGGGCATCAATCTCGGCTGCATCAGATCAAAGCACTTCTGTCATCTGTTACATAGTACACAAAACCGTCAGGAAAGAAGTACAGTATCATTAACAACTCAGGAGCTTCCCACAGTACTACATGTTTAATGACTCTACTTCTCATATAAGTGCTGAGCACAAAACTCAACTCCCCTGAACTAAGGAGCAACACAAGGTGCCATGCTGAGACATCAGCAAGTGACAATTGGATCTGCTTAGCTGTCCCCAGTGACTGGAGCAATGCAGCTTCTGCCCCAGCCTGAAAGCAAATAAAATCCAGTCCTGCAAGGAAAAATTCAAAAGATTTCAAATATTGTGAGACCTCACCTGGAGTTCTGCATCCAGATGTGGAGTGCTCAGTGCAGGAGAGACATGGACCTGCTGAGTCTGTCCAGGGGAGAGACACAAAAATGATCCAAGGGATGGAACACCTCTCCTATAAGGACAGACTGAGAGAGCTGGGGCTGTGCAGCCTGGAGAAGAGAAAGCTGCAAGGTGGCCTGATAGCAGCCTTTCAGTATCTAAAGGGGAGCCACAGGAAAGAAGGCAACAGACTCTTTGGCAGAGTCTGTTGTGATAGAACAAGAAAAAAAGGATTCAGATTTAAAGTGGGTAGATTTAGATTAGATATAAGGAAAAAGTCTTTTACAGTGAAGGTGGCGAGGCACTGGAACAGGTTGCCCAGACATGTGGTGGCTGCCCATCCCTGAAGACGTTCAAGGTCAGGCTGGACAGGGCTCTGAGAAAGCTGTAATCTAGCTGTGGTGTCCATGTTCATTGCAGGGGAGTTGGAATAGATGACCTTTAAAGGTCCCTTCCAACTCTAAGGATTCTATGATTCTGTGATTACTGAAACACACCTTTGAACACCACCTGCATAGCCTTGATTTTTTGGTAACTCTTAAAGTAAGAGCTGAAGCATACAAAAGTCCAAGATCAAACTTTTGGAGGCCTCTTTCCTCATGCTCTGTAGTGCTGTAGGCACAATACTGAGTTGTTACTTGCTTTAAAATGTGCTCCAGATCTTCCTTAAGAGGTTAGGTGCTACCACAGTCACAGAATCTCATGAGTTGGAAAGGGACTGTTAAAGGCCATCTTGTCCCCAACTATCTACCAGATGTACCCCTGAACTCTGCAGAAACCTTAATTTTGCAATTAAAAAATGAGACTAGCTATTGTAGGTGGACAGTGTGGGTGAGAAAAACCCAGTCTGGACACAGCTGGCTTTTGGCTTAAGCCTTCAGCCCTGGACCTAACTATTTGCTGCTCTGCAAACACAACAGCTCTTTTCACTGCTGTGTAATGCCACTGGAGTAAGATAAATGAGCTCAACTCCTTCTACAAAGAGCATAATGCCATTTTTCAAGTCCATAACTCTAAAAGAAAGAAAAGGAAAAGGTATCAGGCTGCCAGCAGCACACAGAACTGAGTTTTGCTTTGTCCGGAAACAATACAAGATTCATATGCAAAGCCCAAAGAGGACAGAAAGCTGAGGGCTTGGTGCACAAAAGGTCCTGCAAAGCCCTGTGCATGATTCCTCTGAGCCCACATAGACACCATAAGGACTGCTGGTTGAGGAAATCCCAGGGACAGCCACGGCTTGATAAGATAATCCAGGAGAGAGGGAGGCAAGCAGGTGTCAGACAATCAGACAAAGGGCAGCACGAGATGCATCATGCTGCAATACACAAGCTGCGGCCAGCTGCTGAGGGCAAGCCACGGACAAAAGATGAAGTGAGCCTAAATAATAGCCCTTGGGGAGGAACAGAATCACCACGCCTTGAAGAGCAACACATTGAGCCTGTCAACCCCCTGACAAATGTCAAATGCCAATGATTCCCAAACGTATAAGAACTAAGCAGTACTGGCTAACCTTCTGGAGGATAAACAGGGATTTCAGGAGCTCAGCTTGAAAAGTAAATCTTCAAAAAGATTTGGTATCCGAGGTGTGCGCTGGATACCTGAGTACCGACCTGACAGCAGCAGAACTGAGAACTGAACAAAGCTTCTTTGACAATCTGACATGGTCTCATCAGGTCTGGATTTACTGAGACATGGTGAAGTATTTACAGAAGGCCACACAACAGCCTCTCCTTACCTACAGCCCTGTGTTTAAAATTCAGTAACTCGCAGACTGAAAGGTTAGGAATTGCTTTTCACTACTGCTGAGATATGGTTGCACAGTACCAATGGGGCTGGCACTTTGTTTCAAGGAATTACACAGCACAGACTCCATCATCATGATTTAGCTTCCAAATGGCTTAAGAGCAGACCCAGACCATGGGCATGTGTAAACTTGTGAGAAACTACCACCACCAAGGAAAGCTGTATCCCACAGCAATTCAGAGGCCAACAAGTTGTTGCAAAGTTGAGTGCTTTTTATTCTGTGTGTCCAGGGTCATTCAGAACTTGTTGTACGCAGGGCTGCGTGGCTGTGCTCTGGTCTTTGTCATCCCAAGTTTCTCTGAAAGTGTGACATTGTTCACACTGAAGGCCCCAGCAATGCATGTGTCTGAAGTGCCACTTGGTGAGGTATTGGAACAGGCAGCCCAAGAAGGTGATGGATTCACCTTCACTGGATGTGTTCAAGAAACAGATAAATGTGGGACATGGGATAGTGGACATGTCTGTGTGGGCAAGCAGTTGGATACACAAGAGCCAAGGGTATGGTTCTCACCAAACAGAAGGTGGAGTGACATTCAAAACACTGAAACTAGTTCACTCACCTATAGGTCTGCCCACTAGATTAAGGCTGAGATTAAGCTCAGAGGTCCTTGGCAAAGTGGATTCTGTTCCCCATAATCCCGTAACACAACTAATGGTTTTTATCCCAGTATCAGTCGCAGAACCAAAGTTTCAACCTACTTTAAACTCATCTCAGATCTGGGATCCTCTGGACGGAGTAAATCTCCACTAATTCCATGGGAGACAATAATCTCTGCACTACTTTTAGAGTAATATTCTGAAATTTACCTGCAACATCATGTGGAGAACAGTTCTAAGAGCTGAAAGTCACCGGCAGCAGAGAGCGTTTCAAAGTCAACCCACACCATCACTCTGAAAATGGTGCGCTTGCTTTTGGCGCCTAACACAAAAGGCCAACCTGGTAACCTTGCATCCTCAAAACTTTGAACCTCCTAAACTAATCTGCACACACAGCTGCTTCTTACGTCACTCTGGGATCAACAAAGTGAAGCCTGTGAATCTCACATCAGCACTTTAAGTGCTAAAAAATCTTTGAGCATACATAGGTTTCTCAGATGTACAGTTCTCAGCTAAATTTGATGAAACTTGCTGAATTATTCAGCATGAGCTCAACCCTAAGAATAGGTGCTATGGAAAGGTATGGATTTCCAGCATACAACCTTGTCTTTTAGAAGAATTCTGCTGTGAGCAGAGCATGAAAGCCCACGATCATCAAAATCTCTTCAGTCAAATTATCCAGAGACTGCAACAGCGGAATACGCTGAATTTGAGGCTGCTTTCCATGGCGATAGCAGGAAGGCACAAGGCTGAGAGCTGCAAACGAGGAGGATATGGCCATGCTGAATTGAGAGACCAAAGTCTTTGCAGTGCCTTTTCTATAAATAAGAGTCGCAATCTGCAAACCCCTGACAGTGAGAGCTTTGAAGTACTGATTTACTAAAAACAAAAAGAAAAGAGAACGTACCTCTTCCTGTGATGAATTATTCATCTTGTCTAGAAAAGGGGGAGAAAAGAGTAAAGGAAAAAACAGGAAGCACATAGGTGTTGCTCACGGACACTAGAATAAATCTAATAACTTTTGGAATTTCTGTGGAAATAAATTTTAAGGTAGTTTTCAACACAGGAAGAGTGACCTCAGCTCATGTAAAAAGAACGTGCAAGAAATGCATACTGAAGGTGCCCGTGCAGCAACAGCTCAATCAGCTGCAGCCATCCACCATGCCATCACTGGTTCCTGCACTTATGACCACAGTCTGTATACACAGTTCTGTGGGTGGATGTCTGGTCTTCCTTTCTGTGCTCTCATCTCCCTGAACAAAGTGCAGGGTGTCTGCAGGAAGGGAACCGTGATGTCAAAATTCATACAGAGGTGGTTGTCCTCCCATTGCTGATCTGCAAGCTGATGCAAAATAAATAGCTAAAGTGATATTAAATCCCTTGAGGTTAAATGCTTTCACTTTCAGCAGCTTAAGAACAAGACAGAGAGGTTTATATTTTACTGTGCTGATAAGGACAGCTTGGATGGTTTTCTCCTTCCCTGGGATGGCAGAAAGAGATGATTGTAATCACTGTAAAGTACAGTATCACACAGCTCCCTTGGTACAAAGAGTAATTCTATATAGGGGTTGATGCTTTCTCCAATATTATGACCATGTTTAATTCAAACGTATTTGGAACACAGCAGGAAAATGTATTACTTCAAAATTGAACTCCTACTGCCAAAGAACAGGTTAAGAAACTCAGCTTATCTTTCAATTAAAGCAGATTGGAAAAAGTGGTCAGTATATGAGCAAAAATAAATAAATAAATAAAAAAAATGTGTGAACCTCAATAGCTTTTCTAAAGTTGAAAGCTATTTTCTGTCCATAGGGTACTGCTGGATAGGAGAGTTTGTGAAGTGGTGCTAGAAAACCTCCTGTGGTGGTGGGAACGTACCTGGTCCTGCAGGGGGGGAGCAGGAGCTAAGGAGGAGAGGAGTCCCAAAGGCCTTGCCAAAGGCTGGTCTGAAACTCTGGAATGAAAGCACTGAAAGAAACCAAATGGTGTTCTGTGAAAAAATGTAAATCATAAGGAGATGGGTTGAATAACCTTTGGAAGCACAGCTTCCCTGAAGAAGTGTTGGAAAGTGCCATCATTTTGAAGAATGGAGTATAGAAGACCCATTTCTTGGAGGTCCATTTCAATCATATCAGGTAGAGCAAGTTAAATATAGCTGCAGAGACAGCTGCTTTACTTGAGCCCATCAGATTCATGGTGAAAATTGTGCTCAGTCTCTCTTCCGTTCTCTTAGAGCTGATATTTACAGTGAATAAAACACATAATTAGGAAAGCAGTTGGCAAAAGCCGTGATTTATAATATTAAGTAATTAAGCAGCACTGGACTGATTTGGCTGCAGCTCTGAAAAACCTGAATAATGAAACAGAACCACTTGACATTAAAGACGAACTTTCCTGTGGTTTGATTTCAGCTACTATTCAGGGAGATAGGAAAGGACTGAAAGGACCATCTCTCTCAGATTCTTCCCACAGGAGAGGTGCTGCAGGCCCTGAAGCATCTGGTGGCCCTCTGTTGGACTCTCTCCAGCATGTGCAGGTCTCTCTCATGTGGGGAGCCCTGAACTGGACCCAGTGCTCCATTACACCAACATTAAGCAGAGCAAAAGTATCACCTCTCCTGACATACTTGAAACATTTTGCCTACTGCAGACAAGAATACCATTTACCTTCTTAGCTGTAAGGGCATGTTGCTGGCTCATGTTCAACTTGGTGTCCACCAGGAAGGAACCTCAGGTCCTTCTCTGCAGACCTTCTTTCCATCTGGGTGCCCCCAGCATGTGCTGGTGCCTGGGTCTGTTCCTCCCAGGTGCGAGACTCTGTACTCCTTGTTGAACTTAATGAGGTTCTTGTCAGCCCATCTCTCCAGCCTGTCAAGACTATTCTAGATGACATTAATAATGATGTTAAACAGGACTGGTCCCTGGAGAACGCTGCTTGCTGCTGACTCCAACTAGAGGATATCCCTGCAGGTGCAGATCCCTAGCACAGAGGATGGCAAGGCTCAGCCCCCAGCCTCCTCCAGGTTTGGGACAGCGTAGAGCAGAGGGAATGATGGGCCCATGGGCTCTGCTGCTTGATGGCTCAGGTGTGCTGTGTTAGCTTTAGCTCAGCAGCAGCCACCCCAAACAGAGGCACAATGGATCCCACCCTAAAACAAGCCTGAAACCATCTTCTCTTAATACAGGGAAAGAAACAGACACCAGCTGAGATGACGGAGCAGCCATGCCGCCACAGTAATGCATCTGTTTGCTTTTTATCTTTGTTCTGTTAGTGAGCGCTGGCATTTAACTCTAATGTAGTCATTTTACCTCTTTCCATGGTCCTTCATGATTTTAGAGCAGAGAGGAAGAAATCAAAGCAAAAACAAAGTTGCATGCCTATCACACACACATGTAGAGTGCTACAAACAATTTTCCTTTTAAAAGATCCCAGCTTTGATGTCTAACATTTTCTATAGTTAAAAAAACGATGCATTAATTGTAAGTCTCTTCTCATTTATGCCCTTTAATTCCAGCCAGTTTAGATAACCAAAGTGTCTGGTTTAGGTTTGCTTTCTGCTTCCCCACGCTAACACAACAGTGCTTTGTTTGTGGGCTCCAGCCCAGCAAGCAAAGTGTTCAGATAAATGGTTCATGCCTGGAATTGTTAAACGTTTGAGGTGCTTTCTGTACACAATAGAACTTTGAAGTCTTTGTAAACATAAATGTATTATTTTAATCAATAACTCACTGGTACCAGCAGGAATGTTTAAAAGTTAATGCTTATTCTAAGGGAGATGCTGCAGTGGGTGCTG
This sequence comes from Excalfactoria chinensis, assembly GCF_039878825.1. Taxonomy (NCBI): domain Eukaryota; kingdom Metazoa; phylum Chordata; class Aves; order Galliformes; family Phasianidae; genus Excalfactoria; species Excalfactoria chinensis. The sequence goes on along the minus strand of NC_092826.1, from coordinate 19,608,113 downwards.
AATTGCAGGAACTGGATCTTCATTTTGGCAAGCAGGTTTCACAGAGCGCTTTGTATCAGATTTGATCCCACAGTCACTCCTCACGTCCCTTGGTCATTACTCCTCAGATGAAAAACCAAGGAGACAGAGAATCCCCTGTGCTTTGCCTGCAGCGGGCACACATTGTCAATACTGCTATTATAGCTACCTACACAGCCAGCAAGGGGTTTTTTGTGCTGTCAGCAATCTGCACATCAAAACATGCTCAGAGCAGGAGTGAGAGCTAATGAGCTGCCTCCTTTGTGCAGTTTTATCAGAGATCAACAGACCTGGGCGTTTGAAAGGCCCCTGTGTAACTAAAAGCAGCAATGGAAATTTTCTGATGACATGAAATATCAGAAAAGAAGCTGCTTTTTTAAGCAGCGCTTCTACTGTAGCTGTTTATTTCTACCAGCTGTTTCAGGGTTCTGAGGCGAGATAACAAACATCTTTCTGCACAGCCAATGGAAAGCCCCTATTTTTATCTTCCTTTTTTACCTTTTATCCCCAGTCTCGGCAATTAAGCAACAATGTCTGGAGTAGTCAGGGGGAAGTGTTTAAAAAGAATAAGATGAAGGCCAGGCCAGGAAAACACACCCAGTTGCTATCGTATTTGCCTTCAGCCTCCTTCTTAAAGCTCACCTTGCTGCAATGCTTTCAAAACCGGCCATGCCTCAGCACTGATATACTAAAGTAAACTTGATTTTTGTCCTTCCTGCTCTTTTCTTTTTCCTACTGTCACCACTACTTTCAGGTTAGATTCATCCCTGCTGCTCACCACACCAGGTCTCTGGTCATCAGACTGGTTCTCATGGTAGAAATGCCAATGGGAATGGAAATAGAGGGTGGGTTCACTACCCTGAGACTGTCTGAATCATTCTTAAGTCACTTCTCACACTATTTTGCTTTTCTGCTCATCTGTTTATTGGTTTCCTCCATCCCACATGTTCCTTTCCTTGAGTTCTGAAGGACAAGGAGAAGAGGGAGGGATGGTGGAGGGATGCTCCAGGGCTGCTTGGTTTCTCAGAGATGCTGGATGCTTGGCAGCATTAATTGGACCCATGATTCTGTCCGTGCTCCCCATACAGCTACCAAGCTAGGGGGAAAGGTGGAGAAAACCACGGAAGGGAGAAACATGTTCCACCGTGTCTCAGCTTTAAACTTGGAATTCATTTTAATGTTGCAAATGTTTGAAGTGGCTATCTTCAGAAGAAGGAAATCGTGATTCTGCAATACTTTTGTAGCTCTGACATTGCTCAGAGGCTCTTCTCAAAACAAAGCCAGTGCTGTCCTGGTGAAAATGCTGACTTATAGCCTCAATGTCATCAAGTTAGAAGCATTCAGATCTCCATCAGTGCATTTATTCCAGGAAATCAGAGCCAAAGCTCAGCCTGGGAGGAAGCAGTTAAATCTCTGCAAGTTGAACCATACAAAATGTAAAAAATCATTACATCTTTGGAAAGAGATGAGCTGGTTCTGCCTTGCAGACTGACTCTTCCTTAGAGCTGCTCTGGAAGCTGTGTGAAGAACACCATCTTCTTGTAACTATGAGAAACCCCTGTCCTCCGTGTGTCTCATTGCAGCAGGCAATGTAAGACTAAATAAAAGCTGCAGGCTGGTGCCACTGGAGGGACATTCAGTTTACAGCACAAATGTTTTGCTGCGTGGATTTCCGAGGCAGTCTCTGGCATGTAAGATGCACCAGCAGAAGGAATTTTTCCACTAGCAGAGTTGCCTAGAAGACAAGCACAAAGCCTTTGGACACTCCAAATCTCGCCTGCATCCAGGATCAAGTCAACACAATAATATATATATCCCTCCAGGAGCTTGATGCTTCCATGCCCTGAGCACATGCGGCCCTGCAGGCAGAACCACAGCAAGCACCTGATCCACAGAGGAGGTTATCCTCATGTGAAAGAGCACACTGTTCTCACAGTAAGTGCCTGCTGTTTGCATATCAGTTACTTTTCTTGTGGCCAACCATGCAAACTCAACCTTGAAATGAGAAAGAAGTTTTATTGTTTCTTTTCCTACAATAAATACCTCCCAGGCCCACAGGTCTTTCCCACACATCAGTGACACCAGGGATTGAGATAGGGTAAACCACAGATCTGATTCAACTCTCAGCAAGCTGTAAACTAGACCTAAACTGCCTTCCATCGTGCATACAGCTGATGCAGCTGATGCAGCTGATGCTTCTGCTATTCTGCCCTGCTAAGTCTGCATTGCTGGGAACCAATCATTGCCCTCACTTAGAACTGCCCTGTGGCTCTTTATTGGGCTGCCTATGCCCTGTGGGCTCTCTCCCTCAGCTCCTCTGCACACTGGCTCCTGCTATTTTTTGTTTTGACACTACCCTTCTTCCTAGTCCACTCCTTGAGGGAATGCCTTACCTTCTACCAAAGGTAACGGGGTCTTCTCCCTCCCCCACCCCAGTGTATGCCAGTGCTGCGTGGTAGGGAATGTCTTTGGGAATACATTCACCTGAACATGTGCATTAATCTCACTTTGGTGGAAGTCCCCTTCTGTCCTGATGCTTCCCCATCATGAAGGGCTAATTTTTATCACTGTGTACTCATAAAGAGGAAACTTCAGCACGCTGCATTTCTCATTCAGGAATGACAATGCGTGTGTCCCTCATTTCAGTTCTCTGCTACACTCCTTTGTCCTCTCGCAGTTTTTGGCTCCATCTTTCACACATGCCAGTGATTAGTTCTGCTGTTACACCCAAACCAACAGTTTTGCTGCCAAGGCTGAGATTTTGTGGGTTCAAGTGGCAAATCAGGATGCATGGGTAAACACAATTCTTCAAACAAGCCTTCTAAGCAATTTGCTTAAAAACAGAAAATCAGGCACACGGTGAACTGTTTAATCAACATTTTAAACATACAGTTACCTCCATCTGGCCTGAGGATTCACCAGTGTGTGGGGTCTTGCCAGGGTGTTTCCACTAGGTTACAATTGATGATAAGATTGAGGCATTTCCTCAGTACAGTGGTGTTTATTTATCACACAGCCTATACACCAAATTGTGTTTCCCTTAGCACAGAGCACACACAAACAGGAGCAGGTTTCTTGCTCGGCAGCCCATGGACCTTGCTGGGAGTGCCGTGCCCAGAAGAAGCTCTGTCTCCTGGCTTGCTCCCAGTAGCTGCATGCTCCCAGGTTTCCTACTACAGCCTTCCAGTGATTCCATAATAAATACATTCTCCTGGAGAGATAGGGAGTTATTTTTAAACACACACACACACTGCAATCAATCCATCACCCAGCCCCACGCTACCAGGGCCTCTGGGAAAACCTTCCACCCACACGGCTTGGCTTCTGCTCAAGCCTTGTAGGCATGGCCAGGTGCTGCACTGCAATTACACAGAGGTGCATTAATTGTGGCTGCCACTTAGTAACTGTGAGTACCAAACTGCCTTTCGCTTTGGCTTTTGTCAAAGCAAGAGGTTGAGGATATGTGTCAAGGCATGTCAATGCCTTGTAATATGAAATACATCACAGGTGAGAGGCAGCAGCGTGGACCAGGTACCAGCCACTGTGAGACCTTCAGATGAATCCCATTCATCAAGAAGGGGCATGTAAAGACAGCTCAGGTTCTCTCAGCTTATCTGCTGCCAAAGTAGATATCCATGTATTTACACCTACCTCTGTGCTCAGCCCTGCACTTGCCTCACTCACATTCAAGGAGGTGAGGAAGGCAAGGGTCTCAGGGCAGAGAAGTAAGGAGGAGCCACAAGACCACCACGGGTTGCTGGTGGGCTACACAGGAGAGCTGCAAGACTCTTGTGCTGAAGGTGAGAGTGGGCAGAGGTTGAGGCACCACTTCTGCGACATCCCAGAGGGAAGTTCGAGGCACTTTCCGCTCACCACCACTCTGATATCTGAACATAAACACTTATGGCAGGAAATCATCAGGCACGAAAGGAGGAGCTTGCCTGGGGCTTGGCTGAGGCTACCAAAGAAAATCCAGCCTAGCACAGGCAAAATCAAAGCTGCTAAAGACTTCTCTCATCTATTAACACAGGAGCCCACAAGTCCTATTTCAGGTTGTTCTTCAGAACAAATTCCTTATATCTTTGGTGGAGAGTAATATGGACGCCATCCTGCCAACAGATTGAGTACCAGGTTCTCCCTGACTACCTCTCAAGAGCTCCAGCCCCAAAGCACATCTACTGCCCCATGAGCTAGGAGCAGACACCTCCAGGCTCCCATTGGAGCCAGATGTGCTCCATTCAGCACCAGCTTCATTTGTGTAGGCTGCCACTCCATTTTATAGGGCTTCAAATTTGTTATGGAGCAGAAAATGGTTTTCAGGGAAAAGCAAACACCCCGTGTACTTTCACACTGATTAAAATGGACTCTCCAAGGCAGGTCAGCCAAGGTATAACAGCGTGTTGAAAGCAAAGCAAAACATTTCAAAGCAGAAGAGACTGGGAAAGTAGGAGTGAATGCTTTCTAAAATGTAAGAAAAAAGGTACAAAATTATGCTGTGACACTTTTAACAAAGTTCTTTCCCATGTCAGAACAGAAAAAAAGAATTGAATACTCTTCTTTGGAGCTGTAGAAGGAAATGAATTTAAGAAGATGAAAGTGTCAATATTAACATATAGATCCACAAGGAAATGCTCTGCAACAGAGCTTCCAGACCTAGGAGAGGGACACATCGTCTTACAGGTCAGCAGTCAGACAGCTGATCCCTTCTCCACAGCAAAGACTGCTAGAATGAACTCGATAAAAACACCCAAACACTGTATTTTAATATTAAACAGATATTGGGGCCCAAATGCCCCAGTCATATATATGGGATGTGAGGGGTGCCACGGCTGCTGCTGGATGGACAGTACCTGCATGGGGACAATTGCACTACAACCACAGAAACAGAGACACTGCAAGGCTGCTTTTGGAAAGAAGGCATCAAAGCATTAAAACTGTATGGTTTCAAAGTAGGCAAGGTTTCATGGCACTGATACCTTGTCTCTCCAGCCTGCTGTCTTTTGGGCTGGTGCTGTGGAGGCACAGAGCAGGAACTGTGGCTCTCCATGATGGATATTTGGCACTTAAAGAGCCACTGCCAGGAAAGGCAATCCCAGACAGAGTCTCTGCAGGGGAGTGCTGAACTGGATGTTCAAAGTAAAGGTTCCTCAGATCACTGCTGTTGCATTTTCTCTTTGTTAAAATGATCTGCTCACTCTCTGCCTTTATGTTTAGCCTTTAGTTTCTCAACATTAGCACCAGAATAAGTACTTACTTGTCACAGGAAAACTCAAAACTTTACTTCTGCGTAGCTCCCGCACCTTCCTTTGCTGGAGCAAGCAAGACAGCTTTGTTCTTCCAGACCCATAGGGGATGTTGGGAAAAGAGGAAATGAAGGGACAGATTTGCTGAGATTCACTAAGGTGCATCCCACATGGGTTTGGTGATGGCAGCTTCAACTCAGCAGTCTCAAGCAACAAACCAGCCCCTACAGCTCCAGCACAGAGCTGTGCCAAAGAGAACAGCATTTTTAAACTAAAAATAAAACCTAGAGCATTGAGCATCGTACAGATACCCCTAGATCTCTTTTACTCAACAGTGCTCAGAAAATAATGAGAAAAACCCAAGAGACTGCTTATCATCATCGTTTTCCACACTGGGGTTCATTCCTCCTTTTTGGTCTCCACCAGAATTTTGTAGGTGGCTTGGATCACCTCTTACAGAATCCAAGAATCACCAAGGTTGGAAAAGACCTCCAAGATAATCCAATCCAACTGTTCACCTATCACCAGTATTTCCCCACTAAACCATGCTCTTCAGTACAACATCATGTGTTTCTTGAATACCTCCAGGGATAGTGATTCCACCACAGCCCTGTGCAGCCCATTCTAGTACCTAACCACCATAATTTTGTAGATGGGTTGGACCACTTCTTATAGAATCATAGAATCACCAAAGTGAAGACCTCTAAGATCATCCAATCCACCTGTCCACCTAAGTAGCCCATTCCAGCACCTAACGACTACTTCAGAGATTTTTCCTGGAGCCAGCAATCCACCAACCCAAATCCAGGTGTCTTGCCCAGTTTTTGTCCCACTCCTCACTAGAGATCTCCTCTAAAAGGAAGAGCAAAGCAGCCGGGTCACACACAACCATGCCCTGCTGCAACCTGCTATGCCCCTCTATGCACTCAGCCTCATTTTGCATGCTGGTCCACTTGTTCTTTCATGCTATCCTACCCCATGAAACTACTGCATTAGCAGGGCCAGCTGAGGGACCCAAAGGGGCAATTGATTCTTGGAGGGCAGCAAGTGACTCAGACAGTGGGAAAGCATCTCAGCCACATAGCTGGGATGAGAGTTGTGCTGCCCGGCCCCAGTGGCATGACTTTAGCAGAGACAGTATTGCTGGCCTTTTCCTCAGCAAACATCCGTGTGAGTCCACATCCCAAAGGCAGTCATGGGGATGACATTCCCCCTGCCAATGTTTCCTGGCTGGGACATTAGCTCTTCCCAAATTTTGAAATGTTTCTTACTTATCTGATATGTGAAAGGCTTGAAAACAAAGACAAGAGAAGGAACCAAGACAGTGAGGCACAGACATGATCTCAAATAAAGAAATGTCTGAGTTTTTTTCTTCTGCTTTTCGATCAAAATTGGAGTTACTGTCAACAACAACAGAAGACATTTCAGGCAGAAATGGGATTTGTTAGAATTTACTAGCATCGCTGGGTGTATCCTTTCGTGCATACTAATGGCTAATCTTCCTCGCATCCCTAATCCACTCTGTGTGTTTGTTGTATCTGGTCACAGCACACTGCAGGCTGAATAACATTTCTTTGTCAATTACAAATCTAGAAATGTTCAGACTCCCTGATTATTTTCTTAGATTCTTGCACGGGGTGAACGGGACCTTCTCCTAATGAATACATAGCTTATATATTGTGTGTTTGTTTTGTACATACATGCAAAAATTGTTATACTTTTTCCTTTTTTGCTGCTCACTGCTAGAGAAGATCCAGTCAGGGTACCTGCATAAGGTGAAGGGGAGGAATATTGCAGTGTGGAAGGGGAAAGCAGAGAGCCCAATGAAGAGCATACATCCAGCTCATCTCTAGAACTCCTACTGGAGGGAACTCAGATCCCACACAGGACAGCTTCAGGGACCCCCTGAAGCACTGAGCAGGGCCTGGTCCCAGTGCCTCATGTGTCCTGTTCCCAGCACTGTGTGGTACAGAAACACGGCTGCATCCCCACTGCCTGGGCTGTAGACCCTGGCACGGCTTTAGGGCCAGCACCCGGCTGCGCTGTCACCGTGACCACAGAGCATGTCTGGCAACCTCCCCTTAAACTAACAGCTAATTAGATTTCCCTAATGAGACCGCATGCTTTAACTGGCCGGAAGAGGAGATGGGATGGCAAGTCTTCTGGCTTCATTTTCAGGATCAACCAAAATGAGTCACTGTCCCAGCTTTCTCACAGCTTCAGACGGATTATTTATGCATTTGTTTATTTAAAGTTTGTTCGCTTTTCTGTTTTAATTCAAAGAGGATGAGTATAATTTCACTAGGAAAAAAAAAAATCCCATTTTAAATATTCTAGTCTAGACACAGTTAGTTTGACAGCAAGAATGTGGGTGCAGGGATATCAGAAAAATTATTGTTATTGCAAAACGTTGTTACTAGCTGTTTTTGCTATGCTGTTAAAAATGAGTAAACCAGCAGCTGTTATTTTTGGATGGGGTTTATTTAGAAAAGGTCTGAGTGCAGAAAATTGAAACCCGGGCTTTTGTATGCTGTGGATTTTCTGGTTGGAAGCAGCTACTGTCAGCCTTAGTACTCTCAGACTGACGTCTGCATCTGCAGGCAGGTGTTACAGATGTTGAAAGAGCTGGATGCTTGGCATGGAGGCACTTTTCACTGCAGTTATCAGTGACCAGAAAGAACTAACAGGATTAAAAGTCAGAGGATCCCAGAATGGATGGGGCCCTCAGTGTCCCTCTGGCCTACCCCTGCTCCAGCAGGGACACCCAGAGCAGGGAGCCCAGGCCCATGGCCAGGAGGCTTCTGAACATCCCCAAGGAGGAGACCCCACAGCCTGTGGGCAACCTGTGCCAGTGCTCCGGCACTGCAGAGCACAGCAGTGCTGCCTGCTGATCAGAGGGAGGTCCCGTGCTCTAGATGGTGCCCATTGACTCCTGTCCTGGCACTGGGCACCTCTGTGCAGAGATTGACTGAGTCCTCATGGCACTCTCTCTTCAAGCATTTATGGACATTGACAAGATTTCCCTGGTTCTCTTATTCTTCAGTGCCAGTTCTCAGTCTCCCCTCATATCAAAGATATTGCAGACACTTCATCATCTCAATGGCTCTCATCACTGTAGGACCTTCTTTATTTACAGGGCATTTAGGGAGCCAATGTCTGGCTGAAATCCCAGGGACAACCAAGATCCTGTATCACCCAGCACCCAGGAAAACAGCTGAAGCTCGGCTTTTAATAGGGCCTCCAGCAGTGTGAGGAGACACATAAGGCTAAACCCATGTGAGGAGTGCAGGAGTGCCAGAAAGATGCCTGCTATAAGCCAGATTTGGGGTGAATGAACAGCACACCTACCTCACCTCCATAGCAAGCTCTCTGGCCTACAAGTGTGTAAAGGGGCTGTTTGTCAGAGCCACAGCACAAGGAGAGCTTAGGATGTGAGGGCTATCTGGCTGCAACATCTGTCACCCCATTGATCGCCAGGGTTGATTCAGCTGATCTGGCTGGCTAGGCGGGTGTCCCCTTCCTCCCTCACCGTTCCATGTGCGTCCCTCCCGAAGCTGCGCGCTCGGTCAAAGAGGACAACCTTCCCCGATAGAGACAGTACCGTTCATCGGTCAAGGGTATACGGTAGCTGCGCTCCCCTGCTAGAACCTCCAAACAAGCTCAAGGTCCATTTGTAGGAGAACGTAGGGTAGTCAAGCTTCCAAGACTGCAGACACATCCAAGTGAGGCACTGCATGGGGCAGTCTGCCATTGTTTCATCAACGACCTTGATGAGGGGATAGTGACCACCCTCAGCAAGTTTGCTGATGACACGAAGCTGGGAGGATTGGCTGACACACCTGAAGGCTGTGCTGCCATTCAGAGAGACCTGGACAGGCTGGAGAGCTGGGCAGTAAGAAACCAGATGAGGTTTAACAAAAGCAAGTGTAGAGTCTTGCACCTAGGTAGAAATAATTGCATACACCAGTACAGGCTGGGGGAAGACCTGCTGGAGAGGAGCTCTGCTGAGAGGGACCTGGGCGTCCTGGTGGACGACAGGTTGGCCATGAGCCAGCAGTGTGCCCTTGTAGCCAAAAAGGCCAATGGCATACTGGGGTGCATTAAAAAGAGCGTGGCCAGCAGGTCGAGGGAGGTGATCCTCCCCCTCTACTCTGCCCTGGTGAGGCCTCATCTGGAATACTGTGTCCAGTTCTGGGCTCCCCAGTACAAAAAAGACAGGGATCTCTTGGAAAGAGTCCAGCGGAGGGCCACAAAGATGGTGAAGGGCCTGGAGCATCTCCCCTATGAGGAGAGACTTAGGGAACTGGGTCTGTTTAGCCTTGAGAAAAGAAGGCTGAGAGGGGACTTGATCCAGGTTTATAAATACCTGAGGTGTGGGAGCCATAGTGGCGAGGCTGGTCTGTTTTCAGTAGTGCGTGGGGACAGGACTAGGGGCAATGGGCTGAAACTTCAGCATAGGAAGTTCCGCACGAATGTGCGCAAGAACTTCTTTACAGTGAGGGTGACGGAGCACTGGAACAGGCTGCCCAGGGGGGTGGTGAAGTCTCCTTCTATGGAGATATTCAAGACCCACCTGGACGCCTACCTGTGCGACTTGGTGTATGGAGCCTGCTTTGGCAGGGGGGTTGGACTCGATGATCTCTGGAGGTGCCTTCCAACCCCTACAGTTCTGTGATTCTGGGATTCTGTGATTCTGTGATTCTGTGATTCTGTGACTGAGAGCATGTGGGATAGCTACTTGTTTCGCTCACCACTGCAAAATCCAGGGCTAAGTGGCATCTTAGCCCTTTCTTTCAGGTGCTTGAGCAGAGTCCAGCCATGATCTCGTCTCAGCTCCACAAGGGGTCTGCCAGCCCAGCATCTCTCCTCCACCTGCAACCCAACAGCAAGAAGTAGATTGGAAGAGTGTGCAAGATTTCTGAGGGATACCTGATTTCCCTGGAGTCTACTGCTGCTCCCACCTGCCTCTCTGCTAATACAAAGCAGTTACTTTCCACACAGTGCACTTGCCTAATTTCCTATCTGCAGTGGGGGCAGCCATGGTAGGAGGTTCAAATAATTGTTTTTACAAGACCTGGTTTGCACAGAGCCTTTTGAAGGTCACACTGATTATTTCCTCTGGAGCAAGCAAAGTACCATGTAATTATTGCAAATGCCACCTGGTGAAAAATCGCTTCTAGTCAATCACCTTAGCATGGGGACAACTGCTGTAGCCCTTCACTGCCACAGCAAATCAAGCAGAAGCAATGATGGGTCTCGCATGTCTCCCATCTGGACTCCTGTATTCCTCCAAATACAGTAAATTTGTGAAATGACTTTCCTGAGAGGCCAGCACAAGAGCATCCAGCTCAGCAGGGTATGCAGAGCAGATGACACAGTGCTGAGACACAAAAGTCATCCTTGTCAGGAATGTCGGGTATAGAAATCGGACCCATCCCACCAAGCAGCCCTGGCTTAATGGCTTTTGTTGTAGATCTCTGGTTCCATGTAATGAAAATCTGTGATGCTTACACTTTGAGGTGAGTTGTTTCTCATTTCGTTAATGCTTGAAGATGTGCTGGCACTTCTTGAAAGGACAATGAAGCTTTTGAGAAGGGTTGATTCCATGATATCAACTGCATTAACTGTGTCAATAAAATGGGGAAACTGAGAAGAAAATCATTAAAGATGACCCGGCTCGCCAGGACCCCCTCCGAGGGCCCCGCTGGACGTGCCGGGGAGCTCCTCCGCGTCGGGACCCGCGGAGCTGCCGGCTGCTGTGGCGCCGGGGGCGACGGTCGGCGGCGGGACCGGACGGGGCCGCGGGGCCGTCCTCCTGCTCCTGGCTGCCGCTGGGCTCTTCGAGGCCCAGCAGCCTCCGGGCCTCCTGGCCGCACCAGCTCTCGATGGTTCCGACGAGAGCGCCGATGAGCGGAGCGGCGACGGGCCCCAGGGCGTGCTCCGTGCACTGCGGGAGGATGTCCCTGTCCGGCCCCACCTGGCACAGGAAGGCCGGGATCATGCTCGCTGTCCCAGGGGGTGAAAGCCCTCAGCGGTCCCTCAGCAGGAAGCCCTCCCAAGCCCACGACTGGGCCGTCTCGTGCTCCCCGCTGGCACAAGGTCAGGCTCCCCTCGGCTGCCCCGAGAGACCCCCGTGTCTCCGCACAGCTCACCTCCGCTGCTGCAGGTGCGCTCCGTAGGGCCCCGGCTGCCTGCTCTAGGCAGGGCCAGGGAAACACAAGCGATGCCGTTTGGTCGGGCACTGAGATGCTGCAAGCAGCCCCAGGCACGACCCGGCGCAGCACAGCCAAATCCTCGTTCGACCAACAAGCCTCGCACGGATGCTCAGCAGGGTCCAGGAACGAGCCAGACTGAGCCAGGCCCTGCCGGCACCCCACTGTGAGCACTGAGGGCTAAGTGGTCACAATCCGTCATGCGGTGATGTCACAGTCTGTTGCTCAGGGACGTTGCTATGGGCCGTCCACCCCCACGGCCCCCACCCGTGTTTCAGATGTTACCTTCTTTTCTCTAAGTGAAACAACTCTAATTCATGCACTAATACAACTCTACTTGTTTATGCATTTCCTCATTTTTTCCCTCTTAAGCTGTCGATTTTTCACTTACGTGTTACGTAGAAATTGGGTTTGGCATTCTCTTCCTCTTGCTTTCCCAATGCCCCGTTGATCTTTCCCTCATTCCTCTTCTGTCAGTGTTGCCCCGCTGCTTTTGGGGAATGTCTTCCATTATCAGCTTGGGAATACCTTTCTTTCTGAGTGTCACATGCCACCTGTGGGGTGGGGGCTGTGAGTCACATTCATGAATTCCTTTGGGATGGCTTGTGGTGAAATAACACTCATGGCCCATACATAAACAACAACTTGAATGGGGAATCTCTACAGAGCAGCTATCCTGTTGGCCCTCTTGCAAGGCTCTACCTATATCTACCCAAGCTTTGCATTTTTATGGGAAATCAAAGAAAGCCTTGAGTTACTTAACAACTTGTGGGAAACCTTGTCTTAGCAACTTTAGGAGGAAAGAGTGAACAGGGGAGTTGGGGGTGGAGAGAGTTCACCAGTCCTGGATTCTGCATCTGACCTGCTAATGATGGTGTCAAGTGTGGAGCGAAAGGGTCCCCCCCAGTCTTGTACATGGCCTTATTTATAGGCCCCAGTGCCTGGACTTCTGCAGCCTCCTCTTGTCCCCGTTGTGCCACCCAAATATATCAAAACAACTGTCATGCAAATCAGGCTGGTAAAACTGAAGTTTGTCATATGGGTGACATTCCTCTTCTGTCCGCATTGCCCCGCTGCTTTGGGGAATATCTTCCATTATCAGTTTACAGGGAAAATGTAAAATTGTTTGCAGATCATGCAATGTATCTTTTGCCTTTCTGCGCATTCTTGATCCATGCTCTTAATACATCTCAAGGCTCTGACGAGATGCAACTTTAGACCAAATCTCTTTTTTTTCAATGCAGCATCCATCATTTGATCACATGAACCTCTTCTCTGCATCTTCTGCTTATAAATGACTAATACTGCTTCAGCTCATTTGTTTCCTTAAAGTCTCAGCTCTTCCAATGCAAACTTTGATACGGATCTTCCTGTTGCCATGAAGGCTAAATTACCCCAAACAAAACAGTGCCTGACTGGTAAGTGTACGTTTCCAAATAAATCTCTCAAAGCAAAACCAGTTTAAAGTGTTTGCTTCTGACTTGGTTGCATTTGTGTTTAATAACAATTTGATGGCTGTGTAACTGAAGAAATATTCTAATGAAGACCACAGACGCTTAAAGCCTCCACAAAAGATCTATTTGACATGACTCTGGCAGATGCAATAAATCTCATCTAAGTGCTTCAGGGCTCTTTGATACTTTAAATGGCCGGGAGCTAGTCACCAGTTGTTACTGCACTCATTAATGTCTCTACTCTCTTTAAAAAGACAGAAGCCTAAAGATATCATCTGACATGAAATCTGATTTTCATCCCAGCTTTGCCTGCCCTCCTTTTGTATCAGAGTATGCTTCTTGTAATCTTCGTTTTTGGTCCGTGAGATTTAATTCTTCCAGCTGCAAATTGTCACTGTCACCCACAAACTGGGTGTCCGAGTCAGACAAGCACCTGAATCCTGCCACAGTTTTTGTCAACTGCATTTTATTAAAAAATGGTTCTCAAGCATACGTGTATTTTTTGAGAGCAGCATCTGTCCCCAGGCATATTTAGCATTGTGAACTGCACATTTTGTTCTGAGATGACAGGTGTCATGCCTTCACCTAGCCAGCAAGCAGCTCTCCAGTTATGTGCTTTTGATATCTCTTCATAGAGTGATCAGTCTAAGATGAAAGTGGAAAGCACTCACTGCGAGCAGCTGAAAGGACAACAAAAAACAAAGCTAACCTGCCCCTTTGTCTGCTCTTAGTATCGTGCTGCAGGTTGTGTGCTTTTTATGCTGAAAATAAGCAAATATTCCCATTCCCTCCTTTGTCCCTTCATGAGCCCTTTGCCGATATGCAAAAATCTGGGGGGGGAAATAACTGGGTTGGAAATTGGGTTTGTACACCCAGGGGCCGGATAGAGGCAGCCAAGGCTGTGCCTGCTGGTGCCCTGCTGGTGCTGGTGATGCAGAGGAGCAGGGTGGGGGCTGCTGCCCTAGCAGGGTTGCGGCCTCTGGGCTCATTTCTAAGCTCTGCTTTGCCCTGCCTGAGTCTTTTTCATCATTCTGTGAGTGCGATGGAGATTGAAACCATTTCCAGCCCCGTGCAGGCAACCCTAATAGCACTGCTGGGCTGAGAATGGTGTCCTGAGACCTAAAATGAAACAATCTAGAAAATGATTAAAAGGTTGCTATGATCGCTTCAATTCCAGCGTCAGAGCTGCATGACACCCAGTCAGTCCAGGAATGGTGTGCCCAATACACAGAGGCTAAATTGCATTTGAAAGTGCTTTCAGTTCTGGTGATAAGCTGTTATTGAATTGTGGTCAAGGAATTTAAGAGCTCCTTTTTAAACAGTTTTTAAACTACTTTTTTTATTATTATTATTTGCTAATAGCTTTTGGACACGAAGCACAGGATCATGGTGATGTGAAGAGTAGGCAAGAGGGAGCACTGGGAGGTGTGTGTTGTGCTGGTGCTCAGCTCCAAGGGCCAGGTCAGCACCAGTAAAAAGGCCATATTGGGAAATCCCCAGGGTGTGCTAGCAATTACTCTGTGGAAACAGGAACCAGTTAGAGAAGCATCAGCAACTCAATCAAAATATTAATGATTTGGAATTAATATAACCTAATCCTCTTTTCCCCTAAGTATAGCCTTCGGAACTTCATCTCCATTAGTATCCTCTGACACCACCATGTCATCACCATTCTCTAGTGGTGAGAAGGTGGGTTCACACCTTGGTGGAAGTGGACGTCTTCCAAAACCCAAGTTTTCCAGGGAGCAGTGACTCAGATCAGCATCCGACCTTCTGTTTTGTCTTTCAAACGGCACCACACATGAATGCTGCTCACTGGCACACAGCAGAAAGGCACTGATGGAGAGCTGCCACCTCTTAGATCTGGGACACAGGAGCTGCTCAGAGAAAACTCTCTCAGTGCTGCTTAGATGGTCAGCTTACCTGAACACTCCTGCTACATTTACTGTGTGAATGAACATCTCCTGCTGCTGAAATTTTCCAGACCTTTTCAGCCTCAAGCAGACACCTGGTCTGCCAAATTTTGGCCAAGCACTTAAGAACTGGCAAAGTCAAATGAAACAGAAGCTGAGTTGCTGTAATGGGAGGAGTTTGGCAGCTTCTGTACCACACACCAGAACCAGATATGTCACTTTAAGGTTTAGGACATAAGCACATAGGTCAAGGAAGTGTTTAGGTATGTTTCTTAACAGCTACAGATATTCCTGGTGTAACACTGTCAGTTTTGCCCTAGGACTGGGGTAGGTTACTCTCATCTTGCAGTGTACATGAAGTTGGATTTACAAGAGGGAATGCAATTGGAAGACATTATCATGTTTGCTTTTTGGCAAGGCTTTTTGCCTTATTAATGTTTCAGAACATAAACCCCAGGTCTTGGTTCCCTGGCTCACTGCTTTATCCATTGAACACATGGACAGATGCATTTAACTTTATCTCTTTTTCCCCAGGAGGTTCAGCACCTAACCAAGCCGCACAGTGCAGTGGAACTACTCCAAAGCCCATGAGTTGCTGGATGCTTCACAGGCTCCATAGTAGGAAAGCACAGCTCTTCTTCAAACGAGTTTTGCAAGGAAGAAAAATATGTTCCTAGGTCGTGTGGTTATTGCAAACCCAACTCTGCATTCCTAAAATAATTTTCAGTGTTAATAACCCTTTGGACTACAATTGAATTTAACTCCCTGCAGCAAAGACATGCCAACTCTCACCTTGGGGTGTCAAATTTTTTAAGCTTCATCCTTTGGAATCAGATTACTACCAAAGAAAAACCCTACCAGAAAGTCAAGAATCCTCTTAGCAGATGGCTTCATGAGAGCAAATGTAAACAAACTCTGCAATCCTATATGAAGCAATGCTAGGGTCCAAGCGCTGCCAATGCTTCCCTCCCTATATAAAATGTAGTGGGCTGGTATTGTCTGCAAAGGAAGTCAAACAAGCTGATAAATATGAAAGCTTTTTAAAGAAACAGGAAGCCTGGCATCATATCTACACTTACAGCTCAGATTAAGCTCATTTAACCATTTACTATCCTAGCAGTAAATGATGAGAGATTTATAAGTTGCTGTATAAATAATTAGACAAGGGACAGCAATACTAAGATAGTGAAATAATGGTTTGATGACCAAAAGCATCCAGATATTAAAACCAAACACAGCTTCTCCACTGTCTCACTGCAGGCCAGACCTGAGATTTTCTGTACATCATATACATACTCCAGAGAGCATGAGCCATGTCTGCCAGACAATTAGGAAGAAAGTTTGGCCCAGAGAAGAGAGCACAAGGCTGGACATGAGAAAGGGAAACATCATTCCCAAACCATTTGTGTGATCTGGAATAAAATGCACTTGTTTCCTCATCTCTCCAGGCAGGCCGCTTTCAGCCTGCAGGGAACAGCTGTGGGCATGGTACAGCAGCCAGCATGGTTCAGAGCTGCATGACCATCGCTTGCTATTTATGAAAACAGTTACCAAATAGCAACTGAATCAATTATTCAGATCAAAACTCTACCCTCCAATACTCTGAGCACCTTGAGTTCAGACTGACAGGAAGTGAGAGTGCTCAGCACCCTGCACCATTGCATCCTGGCAGGAGACACAGTAACAAGTAAGCCTCGCACAGCACAGCGAGCGCCAGCTCCACTGACTTCATGTTACACACTCGCACATTCCCTGGGGCCTGGGACACTGCGGCCCAGAGGAGAGCCTTGCAGAATGGCAAAGCACTGATACAGGCTGTGCACACCTCCTTGCACGGGGGGTATTGTGTCTCTGTGGTTCCACGGTCATGCCAACAGGGAGACTTAGCTTCATCCCCTGCCACTGGTTTTTTCAAGAGGTGATTGTGCTGAACACTCCCTGCCAGGGATGCTGTGCAGCCCCAGTGGGACTTGCCACACCTGAGCAAGCATCCCTGACTCTGAACAACTACTCGCACTAAAAACCCACTGGAGAAAAGCCTTCATCAAGCATTAAGCTCATCCTATACAAAAAGAGGAGCACCTTCCTCAGCCCTCTGGCCAGGACTGTGCCTAGGCTCTGTCACCTGCTATTTGTCATTGCATGCTCTGAGAGGGGAGTATGTGGATGTAAAACAACACAATGACCTAGATGAAAAATGACTTAGTGAAATGCAAGCTTTAGTCCATAGCAGGGCAGCTCCGCAGAGGACTTTGCTGAATGGGGTCAGCGTGTGCCTTATGGGAGCAGAATGGTGGGCAGCCACCTCCCTGCTGGGCACAGCGATGAAAGGAACATTGGTCAGATCTGGAGAGAAGGAGGCCTGTATGTTTTTATGTTTCCCATATATTTGCACAGTCCATGTCTGCTGAAATTATGTTCAGTAGCTTCCCACCTCTGCTTGCTCCAAAGGTGGTCAGGAGTGCCTGCTCTCCAGCCTTAGGACTCCCACTTGGGATCCGCAGGAAACCTCAGGGCAGCCTGTGCTGGCTGCAGAGGAGATGCCACACCCTTCAAGCTGGCTGGGAGTTACACAGGCCTTCCTCAAGATAGAGTGTCCGCAGCATGGTCAAAGGGGCTCAGCTTTGTCTGGAGGTGATAGCCAGTCTGTTCCTAGGAAAGGGACAGGAGCAGGAGGCCTCAGTATTTCAGTCTACGGCAGCAATTTAAATGTTATACAAAATTTTGCTTTCTGCCCCTGTTAATCACTCTTTACAAGTTAAATACCATTATTATGGCTGCTCACTTCAAGGTCTGTAGGTTGGTAACCACTACAGTGCAAAATGATCTGGAGTACTTCAGTGAGCAGCACTTCCAGGAGAGATAAGCAGACGGGTAGTCAGCATTTCAGCAACAGACATCTGCAGCCTCCTCGCACTTGCCAGGCATGCTTTATTTCAGTAAACAAAACATACCTTCCCACCAAACAAACAAACCAGACCACAGTGACGTTCCTTCCGCCATATGAATTTTCTTCTTGTTCTCCTCTAAGACCTGCTCACAGAAATATGTCCAAACCAAACTGCCAGCTCTGACAAAACACAGAGGTGTCTCTCCTCCCTCGTTTCCCATGGTGGATGTAGGGCGCTTGGTACCTGCAGCCATGCTGTGAGTTGTTCCTCTGCCTCCACACTGTACATATCACTCCTCCTGGATCTCCCCGGCTGAATGAGGTTGGAAATCCACATACTGGATATGGGTACTATCCAGCAAGGCTGGGGCTCACCTCATATTGATATCTGAATATTGCTCATGAGCTTCTCGAGACCAGTTGGCCGTACACAGTCCCAGTCCATGTGAAAGGAACTGCAAACATTTGTGGGCCAGGACACTATAGATTTGTTTTCTGCACCACCCTCATTCCCCCTTTCCTCTCACATCCCATTTTAGCAAAGCCCATGCAACAGTGTGCAACACAATCCTCCAGAAGAGGATTTCAGATCTGTCAGACTATTTAAAAACAGTTGCATGGATTTCATAATGTCATTCTGTATCCACATCTACTTGAACTGGAAGAATCTGCGCATAAGACGAACCCTTCATTTCAAATGCTATTTGAAGGATGAGCAAGAAAAGCTTTTTTGGATCTGCAAAGACACTAACTTGCACCATTCCTATAAATGTATTAGAATTCAGTGCACATCACTGAGCTAAGAAAATAATATTGCATCTCTATGGCAACCTGCAATGAGCAGCATATTGACCATCTCTGAAGACATTGGGAATTGTATTATTCTTGTGTTACGATGATTTCTACTTTGAACATGCCTTGTAATGGTATTTCTATAGAATTAGAAAAGAGGAAGAACTGCGTATAACCGACCTTCCAGCCAAATGTTTGATGTGGTAAGCATTCATTTTTCTCTTTTCACAAAAGCATTATAATTCCATTCATACCATCAACATTTCTCTACGCAGCACCCAGGAAAACGGAGTCTAAGAAGCAGTGTACATTCTTGATGGTAGCAAAGAAGTAAGGCCAACTGCTTCTCTCCCCCTTCCACCTTTGATCACTGCTACTATTCACATCTCCTCAGCTGTTACAAAGCTAAACTTCCAGTTCAGATTTTCAATGACAGGGAGAAGCCATAATTTACAAAAGAAGATGGGTTTGGTGTATGGAAAACAAGGGGAGCACTATAAAGAAAAGGGCTTGCGGAGAGGCAGTGAGGCTCGAAGGTTGGCTGTGGGGAGATGAGGCTGCCTGTGAGGAGAAAGGCAGAGCAGGCAGAGAGCATTTTGGAAAGAGATTTGAATAGCAGGGCAGTGGAAATCCATCTTGCAAGTTCATTAAATGCTTTTCAGTGGTTTCACAGCAGGCTCCCAGAAAAGCAGTGCCTCCTGATTCAGTAGTCAGTGCTGCTGGGGCTCCTTGGTCAGACATGGTGATGTGACAGTCTGCTTGCAGAACTTATGCCCTGGCAAAAGCAGCACAGTTTTCTCCCACTCCTTGCACACATACCTCAATAAAGCTGCAAGCTTTAGGACATGCCAGCCATCATGAAACAACAGCTTGAAACTCTCATTCTTGGCACATGGATTATTCCATTTCTGATTATTTCATATTTCTTCATTTCCCAGAGACTCATCAGCCCAGGAGAGATGGTGCTGGGATAGAAAGACGTTGAGTTGTGCATGTGATATAATCCCTTATCTTTCCTTTCTCTGCACATTCAGTGGCTTTGGAACACATTTAAAATTAGTTATATTACAGAATGCTTCCCAGCAAAATTAAGAGACAAAGAGCAGAGAATAAAAGATATTTTTAGTGAAGAATTAAAGAAAGAGGTCATGTTTTAAATAAAATAAAATAAAATAAATGACAATGCTGGAAAATATTAGAATGCAGTGTAATTACATGTCCTCAGATGAGGATCAGTGCAGCTCTTGCTATCATGCCTGGCCAGCAGTCAGCAAAGCAAACTTCCCAAGCTGCCTCCACATACAACAGATGACCTACTTTATGTGTATGATGACTGCTGGTTTGGGCAGCCTGCCTCCCCGGGGGAGGAGGAGGAGAAGGGCTGCTGGTGTGTTAGCAGAGCCTGTGCAGCTGGGACTTGGTTGGTGGCTGATGGGAGAAGCATGGGATGGAGCTGTTGGTTTGGTTCCATGGGAGGTGAGAATGTAATCAGCCTGCAGTGCTCAGTCCCAGCACCCCACCAGAGGAAAGACTGTTTACAGAGTGAGAAATGAGTAATTCCTGAGCTACTGAAGCAACTGACTGAGATGGGCTGCAGGGGAAAGGCTGAGGGGTTGAGTAGGTGGCAGTGGGTGATGGCTTGAGTGCATGAGCAAGAGGAGGGCACGTGGTCTTAGGGAGAGGAAGGAGAGGACTAGCTGCTCATGGGGATGGGTCTTTGGTGAAAGGATGGAGGGGCTGAGTATCAGTAAGTGTAAGTGCATGTGGGAGCAATGCAAAAGGACAACATGCCTGAAAAATGATGCTTTTGCCAGCGTAGACACATGGGGAGCTCAAACTCAGCTCCCATGGAAATGCGCAATCCCTGCTGCTTCTGGGTAAATCCAGCTCCAAAGAAGAGCTGTACTTGCAGGTCTGTTGTGGCTGAGACCTCACTACGCGTCAGCGCAGTCAGAACTTGTGGGGTCCTGTAAGAGAAACAAGGGTGCCCAGAAAGCCCAGGTCACACACAGGTGGATGAGAAATGCCAGAAGTATGGGAGACCTTATGGGATATCAGAGAGTCAAACAGAAGAAAGGGAAGAGCTGAGAATATACCTTAGAGAGAAATCAAGGCAAAGCAAAGAAGCATTCCTGCTCAAGAGCTGCCAGTGGCCAAAGGCAGATCTGCAGCTTTTGCTTCATTCCTGTTCCCTCTGGGGAAAAACAGCCTGTGTATATGCTCTTTGTATGTAACAAATTTTTTCATCAAATACTCAAATCCATCATTTTAATTGCCTGACAGAGAAGAGTCCAAATGACTGCAAACTTCACTGGCCAAAGTGAACAATAAGCTCTTCTCATCCTTAATGCATCTGCACCCCTTTGGGCAATGCAGGGTAAGGCTTTTGCTGCTTCTATAACTTAAGCAAAATGCTTGTAATTAACCCCAGAGTTGAACATTTATAAAAATGAATGATCTCTTTGGGAAGAGCAGCTCTTCCACTGCCCGGAGGACTTTTCTTGCCCTGTTCCCCTCAGGATTCTGCATGTCCCATAGAGGTCACCAGCCTCTTCTGTGCATTTTGCACATTGACTTGTAAGAGCAATAAAGTGATTTGATGAAAATCATTCAATTTAGCATCTGAAAGTGGTGAAACAGCTTCCTGTAAGAGTCTGGGCCATTAGATAAGCAAAGGACTGGAAAAGGAAAGCTTCTTAGGCTAATCCTGTCAGGCTCCAGGCAGGTCAGGAGGCCCTGGCACAAGGCAGTGCTGAACTATGTCCTTTACCACTGGGGTGGCCTAGGAAAACTTCAGTTTCTCCAGCCATACTGTGGGTAAAATGTTAGTTATCTCACATGTTTTGTGTAAATCTTCTTGAGCAACGTGAGAGCTGATTGTAGCTACTGTGTGAAAAATGCACAGTAATGATGCCCCGGCTAATGGCAAAACCACATTTGAACATTGTCTCTTTGGATGGAAATGGTCTTTCTTGTTTTCAGAGAAAGCAAAAAATGAAGCGACATTGCTGGTAGAGAGCAGAGAGAACGTGCATAGCAGTGTATGTGTATGTTATTTGCTGAGCAAGCAGAAAACAAAAAAACATCCAAAAAATAAACCCACCAAGAGTGGAAATCATAGAATCACAGAGTGGGTCAGGTTGGAAGGGGCCTTAAAGGTCATTGAGCTCCATCCCCCTGCTGTGGGCAGGGTCGCCACCCACCAGGCCTGGCTGCCCAGGAAAGGGCAAGATGTGATGTGTCTGCTTTACCACTTAAATTATTTCACACTAATCAGCCCTGAGTGGCCCAAAGCAAAGATGTTTTAGGTGTGAATTACTTTGTATAGCCCAGCAACACCAGTCAGCACCAGAGCTGTTCACCAGAAGGCTCACCACAAGCCGCTGCTTCCTGAGCCCGTTAAACACTTGGGCAAAATTTATGGTAGGAAGGCTTTTCACATCATTAGCAGGCAGAGGAAATGTGCCTGAAATGTCCCCAGAAACCTATCACAGAGAGCGACTTCCACATCCTGACTTACTGAAGGGTGTTCCAACGTGAGTGAAGGGATTCCACACTTCTGCCTGTAGGAAAGCGGAGGGTGGCATTTTCAGCCTCGCCGCAGTTGTAAAACCACTCAACGTGGGTTTCATGCAGGAGCAGAGTGGCTGCTAGCTATTTATTATCCTGCAAGGAACTGCTGCCTGTTGCCCTGAGCTACAACAAAAGGCCGATGAGAATCAAATTAACATCAAAAGAAGCAGAGCTGAGCCATATAAGCCTTCATCAGAGAAGCAAAGCAGACATGTAATTGTATGCTCAAAACAAGTTAGATTTCTGCTCACTCACACAACTCTGCAGTGGTTGGTTCGGTGCTTTCTGCTCTTGTCCCCAACCCAGAAGCAACCAACACCAGAGATTTCCTATTCAGCCTCTTCCTTGCTTCCTTATTTTCAAATGTAAAGAAGCAACACTACCCTTACAGCATCAGCACCTTCATTTGCCACTCATCTCCCCCATGGCTCCTTATCAGCAGAAATAATTATCTTGAGCACCAAAAGGCCATTGGTGGAATTGAAGGGGCAGTCCTGTGTCACTCAGCACAGAATAGAAACTCATCATCTTGCATGAACTCCTGATATGATGCGGACTAACATACAGCATATAGCCTTGCTGCATTTTTCTCCCCAAGAAAATAGAAAGAAATATATATATATATGTTGATCAGATTCAGAAAAAAAATTCATTGGAGAATTGGAACTTTCTTTTTTTTTATGAACCCTGTATTCAGCATCTGTGCTTCATGCAGTTAAGAGAAAATTCAGTCATCTTGGTGTAATTGTTTTATTTACACCATTTTAGCCAGAAAATAAATGGTTACAATAATCTTCTGAATAAGAAATTATGCGGTTCACACCAGGAGGGTAATCAGCAGTGAAAAAAAGTAATACTTTCCTGACACAGCTGGAAATTCGTGAATGCTCCTGTGATGGGCAAGAAACCAAACACGAAAACTACCTCAAGCTACTCCACATGAGAAAATAACCATGTTTTATTCATCCTCCCCTTTGTTTTTCCCTTCAAACACAGCCTGCCCAGGTGATTAACTCACTCCAAAAACCCGACCCAGAAGGAGTAGGCTCTTTCCTGTTGCTCTGGCAGAGCCCAAAATTCTCAGAGATGTTCCCCCTCAGAGTTTGAAGCTGAAATCATTGTAGTGGACCCAAATGTCAGCTGTATCTCCTATGAATGTAGTTCTATAAGAGATGGAATGATGCTTCACCCACTTAAGAACCTCCAGACCTGTACCATGCAGATGGTGCCCAGCTGTGCTCCTGTCCCCACACCACCCCTAGGAGCATGATGGAGGCTCATACTGATTCCACAAACCAGCTTTCAGAGCAGATACTAAGCAGGTTACTTACCAGACCCTGTGATCCTTCAAGAGCTTTGCCTGAACCTCTCAGAAAAGCATCCTTGAAGAGGATATGTGGCACAGTGCTCTCAGTGCTGCATTTCCTGGCATCTGTGTTGTCCTCAGATGCTCCAGTTCCACCCATTCTGCACCCCTTCCTGGCAGAAGACCTTCAGGGTTCTCTCTGGCTCTTGCTCAGGGCCACCCTGCCTGTGTGCCTGAGCCTGGTGCTTTGATGTCTTCTCTCTGCCTCATTGCCATATTTCTTTCCAGAGCACAACACCCAGCCCTCCACCCCAACAGAGCTCTGCAAAGCAGCTTCTGCACCTCACACTCCTAACCATCACTCAGTGGTTTCCAAATCCTCTGAAGGTGTGCAGGTAGAGCCTTGAGTTTCAACAATATTGACCACATCCATGGTGTGCTGATAGTCCCCAGTCACTCATAGTGGAGCTGCAAGGACAGAAGGACATGTGGATTTTATTCTGGCATGTAATGGCGTTGCACAAGCTTTTCTCCTGGATCAAAATGCTATTTCATGGAGGCATCAAAGGGACTTCAGCCCAGGCAAGAGGGTCGTGTTACCTCAGAACCATCCTCTAACTGGAATGGTCCAGATCAATGACAGGAAGGATGTTCATGGCAGAAGCTTCAGCCCATGAGAGGTACTCCAAAACCTACACGGGCACTTCAAGAAGTTAAAGGTCTTCCTGATGGGCCTGCAGCCATCCAGGGCACCACATACTCATTAAAAACAGAGGCTGAGTTTCCCTGCAAAAAGACATATCACAGCTCTGAAGCCAGGCTGCCATCAGCACATCTGGCTGCACAAACAGGTGTTTGACATCAAGGTATTAGAGTATTATTTTTGGGGGGGAGGGGGGTTCTGTGGTAGAAGCAGTGTTAACTAACTAGGAATAATATGTGCATTGAGGTAAACTAAAATAACCCACCAAACATTTGTATATAGCACATTCACTCAGCACCAGCCTCCTTTACTCAGAATATAGTTCTGCAGGAACAGAGAAGAAAAAGTAACCTGTAACTACCCACTGTGAAAAAGGAACACCATCCCCTACAGTGCTACCAGCACCAAATGTCCTACATTACAGGAGGGCACTTCTTCAAAAGCAGCAATTGTCCAAGTGCCATTGCTGAGATTACAGTGCAAGGTCAGCATCATTCCATGACTGGGAGGTGGCAACAGTCAGGTGGATACATACCAGATTCCTGGACACCAATGTTTTCCAGTGTCACTTCCAAGGGAGATTGATGGTTTTGCCGTACTTTTAGCTTTCAGATAACAGCTCTTAAGGAGCGGCAAAAGAATTCAATATAAGACACTCAATGGTACTTCTGGAGCAGTTCTAAAACTAACTCAGCAATATTCCAGGCTGGTTGTTGCTCCAGGCAGCCTGGTCTGGTGGTTGGTGACCCTGCACATAGCATGGAGGTTGAAATTAGGTGATCATTATGGTCCTTCCCAAGATAGGATATTCTATGATTTTATGGATGTTACGGCCATGGTGCTTTGCTGTTCCTGAGATGGGATGGGTTAAACACAACACTTAAGTAGCTTTGGACACTTCCTTAGTGCAGCAGAGAACAGTACTGTAGAACAGAGGTGTGCACACGTTGCCAATGCTATAAAAAGGTTTCCATCTGCTTTGTTAAAATAAGGTTGTTTACTCAAAGTGACTTTGAAGCAGAGATGAGGAATATTGCAAATTGCTCTAGAAAAGGAGTGCCACTATTTATAATAACTGGAGGAAATGAATTCGATGATAAACGCTGGTGACCACTCCAGAACAGGACAGGTAGGGCAGTTGTGGCTGTGATGTCCCTGCAGTGAGTAGCTTAAAGCCAAAAGGTGCCCATTTTGCCAGCACAGCCTGCAGCCTCCAACTCGGCCAGCAGGGTCAGGATTGTTGGGAGACATATTTCATGTCCTGAGAAAAGAAGATACTGGTGGTAAGTGAAAGAATGAATCAGCCACTGCCAAAGTCTGCAGCCCAGGCACAGAGCTGTAAAGCACTGTCTGAAGGAGTAGCCTAAAAAAAGCACAGTGCTGGGAAGAATGGTGACCAGAAGAGATTGGATCTAGCACTGGTGATGGAGTAGAAGGCTTGGGGGAAACTCCCAAGGGTCATAAGAACCAGAGAAGCACCTCTGTCCAGCACCTCTGCCCAGCACACCCTTCCTACCAAAGCCCTGGTGAGTACACAGCATTGAATGGTTGAGAATAAGACCAGAGGCTGGGTATGCAGTCAGTGAATCTCTCTCAAGAACCTCCATCCCATCTGCATGAAATGTGTAGGAACTTACTGAGGTATTCATACGCAAACAGCAAGACACCACAACAGCAAGAGCCCACAATGTCTTTTCAAAACCGGCCATTGGCCATGCTGCAATTAATTTCCCTGTGATTCCCTGACAGTGTAATTGGAAATTAATGTATGCAAAAGGACCCTCAGAGGCTCTACGCAGATTCTAGGCAGGAGGTGACAGCACAGCACATGGTACAAGGTGCAGGATCACCACGTTTGCTAAGCTAGCAACCTGCCCTTGGAAGTACTTGACATAAGCTTTGGCTCAGACTCTAGTAGAGCACCTGGGATAAAAATGCTTTCTTTCCCTTGTTCTGAATTGCCTTTGCTGCTTCTCTTCTACATTTGTCATGCTGTACATTCAGCCAGTAACACATCACTGGAAGAAGAAAAACAACAAAACATTACCAGCTTTGTAATAAACGCAGCAATGTCCAAACGTTAAATGAACCTTATAACTATTCAGAAGACATCAATATTCATTTCTTTGGAAAAATATTCTAAGTACTTTATTCTTATCTGCAGAGAAACAAGCTTGATTCTACCTCAGTTTTATCAGATAAGCACAAAGCATATCATGTTGTAGATTTACACCACATAAAAAAATAGGAAGATTATGTCTTCCATCTCTCTTCCAGACAAGCTTCTGAATGGGAGCACCTCATCTTGGATCCAGTTTTTCCCAGAGGTGAATGCTTTTGATTTTAATCTTTAAATCCCTTTAGCACTGTCCTACACACAGCTCATTAGCTAGAAGACATGCTCACACAGATGAAAGATATTGTTAAATATTTTGCTGACTTCGCAGTACTCTCTACAGCCACGGGGCTAAGCAGTGAGCTTCACCCTGCCCCATGCTTTCCACAGCAGCAGACAAGGATGCAGTTGCTCTCCTGAAGTGGTTACAACTCAGAAGTGAGGACACCTTTGCAGATGCAGCATTTTCTTTCTGCTGTGCATATACTATACAAGAGAAGCCACAGTTCCATGCAAATCTTCTGCCTGCACAGCCCTGGCCAAGGACTCTGGGTGAAACAGCAGCCAGGGAGATGTTCAGCATATATTCAAGAGTCACAGGTCTGCAGGGTTTGGAAGGGACCTCTAGAGATCATTTAGTCCAGCCTGTCTGCTACAGCAGTTCCCTACAGGAAAGCATCCAGACAGGTCCTGGATATCTCCAGAGAAGGGGACTCCACAGCCTCTGTGTGCAGCCTGCTCCAGTGCTCTGTGACCCTCACAGCAAAGAAGTTCTTCCATATTTTTCTGTAGAACTTCCTGTGTTACAGTTTTCAGCCTGTGCTCCTTGCCCTATCAGTACACACCACTGAAAACAGTCTGGCCTCTTCCAATTGCCTCCTGCTCTTTTATATTTAAAAGCATTAATCAGATCCCCTCTCAATCTCCTCTTTGGCAGGCTGAGCAGTCTCAGCTCCCTCACCCTTTCCTCATACAGAAGATGCTCCAGGCCCTCATCATCTCCGTGGCCTTTTGTTGGACTCTCTCCAGTAGTTCCTTGTCTTTTTTGAACTGGAAGGCCCAGAATGAGACACAGTACTCCAGATGTGGCCTGAACAGGGCAGAGTAGAGGGGGAGGATCACCTTCCTCAACCTGCTGGACACATTCTTCTTGATGAACCCCAGGGTACCATTGACCTTCTTGGCTACAAAGGCACACTGCTGGCTCACGGTCACCCTGTTGTCCTCCAGGACCCCCAAGTCCTTCTCTGCAGAGCTCCTTTCCAGCAGATCAGCTCCTAACCCATACTGACATATGTGGTTATTTCTCCCCAGGTAAAGGACCCTGCACTTGATTTTGTTGAACCTTGTCAAGTTCCTCTCTGCCCAACTGTCCAGTCT
Organism: Excalfactoria chinensis; assembly: GCF_039878825.1. NCBI lineage: Eukaryota > Metazoa > Chordata > Aves > Galliformes > Phasianidae > Excalfactoria > Excalfactoria chinensis. The sequence goes on along the minus strand of NC_092826.1, from coordinate 19,580,513 downwards.
CTCCAGGACCCATTGAATGGCAGCACAGACTTATGGCATGTGAGCCACTCCTCCCAGCTTTGTATCAGAAGCAAACTTGCTGAGGGTGGATTCTATCCCATCAACCTGGTCATTGATGAAGATGTTGAACAAGACTGGACCCAGCACCAGCCTCAACACTGCTAGCTACAGGCCTTCAGCCAGACTCCGTGTCACTGATGACAACTCTCTGAGCACTGCCAGTCAGCCAGTTCTCAACCCGCCTCATCTAAGAAGGATGATCTTAAGCCACATATTAAATAACAGATGACAAATATCCAACACACTGCATTTTTCACCAGTCAGCTAAAAAGGAGGTGAACAAGAAGAGGGTACTCTGCCAAGTTCTGAGTTCCCAGCACCTGCTGCAGAAACACAAAGACTGTTCAAAAAACATCTGTGAGAAAAAGCTTAACTTGGAGCCAGAGAAGTCCTTTTTACTCACCAGAAAATCTTTGACTGTACCTATGGGATGTTCTCACACTGCAGAAAGAACACCCACTCCTAGGAAAAGAAGCAAGTGTGCAGTAAAATATAAATCAATTTTGAAAGGATTGAACAAGGAAATAAAGAGTGACCTGCTGGGCTAATGACTGATGGCAGCATCTAAACCTCACAGAGACCAGCAGGTGGAAAACCACTGCACTCAGCAGCACTTACAGTGCACACAGTAGAAGTCATGCAGGATGTTGTTGCTTTCCCTTGTTCTTGGCTGCAGTGTTACATAAAACAAGAATTTATTACTGTTAGAACAAGGACACTAAATGAAGCAGATAGGGGTTAAAACTGTGATGTTAATTATAGATATATAAACACTTATGGATGTGATATCCTTCATTTCTCCTCCTGTCTGTGCACACATGCACATCTATACACAAACTGACATATATGTAGAAGGAGGGCAAGGGATGCAGTCATATAGCATATGACAATATATCCAAGTATATTTGCATCATTGGCACTTAGCTGCATGTATTACTTGAAATTTAGATACAAGCTGCAAGTCAGCAAGTCTGTATCTTTGCATCGCAGCCAAGATCACTATGCAAAATCCTTGCAAAAACCTCTAATACATCTTAGAAAAACTTAGGTTGGTTGATACTTCCTGCCTTCCTCCTAAACTGTAGGCTGCTTTATTTATGGCAGCTTATACACTGGTGCCTTTGGGACAGCTTTGTCTTTTCCCAAGTAGCTGATGTTGACCACCCTCCCTGTCTTGCCTAGGAGCTGCCAGGCTCTACCACATCTCATCCAGCTCCACATCACATCCCAGATGTGATGCTTTCCCTGGTGCTGACCGGCCTTCAAACAACCCTTGCAGCCCGGTGGGTTCAGTGTAATGCGGTGTTTCAGGCACACAGGATGGGCGCACATCTCCCACACAGTGGGAAAACAGATCTCATTGGGTTTTGTGCAAAACACTTGAATCAATATAGCTCAAAGCCTATCAAAGCCTTTTGCACTGATTGGGCAGACTGAGCAGAATCTCAGTCCAAAGCCATTCTGAAAAACAAAAAAAAATCATGAATCATAAGCAGATGGGTTTCTTCCATCCACACGTGGATGGTGAGAGAGGCACCTTACTTCCACTGAGCTCCTTCCACTGCTTCCCCAGCAGCAGCTTGTAACATGGCAGGTGGAATTGCTGCACTGAGCACAGGGAATTTAGCGTGGACATCAGCCTCCAAAATGGGTTCTTTCACTCAGCATGCTTTCAACCTTCTCACAGCTCATGTCTGGGAACATGGGCCCCTGGTGCTTCAGGCACATCACCACCTCACTCTTCCAGCGCAAGAGAAATTTCAACATTCTCTTGTTTGTTTTCTCTGTCTCCTAGCTCTTGGAAACAGCTGGAACCTTTAAGCTTCACACAGAAGACACAAATCTGAAAGGATTGTTTGGTTGCTTCGTTTTTGTTCCCATAAGGCCATTTCCTTTGCAGACATTCAGGATGAAGCAAAAGCTGTCTTTCTATCACCAAGCAATGCTGACAGCCTTGGATTCCCACCCACCTGAGCAGCATCATGCATATGTCAGAGCGTATCCCCTCCATATGGAGAACAAAAATAAGTGGCATTTATGTTTCATTATTATACCAGAGGAGGTCCCAATTAGATTTGCCATCTAACTGAAATAAAAATGCCATTTAAAATACTGTGTTAACAGCATCACCCAGTAGCCATGCTGCAGAGCTATTTGCGTGTCGTGGGATACAGACAGCAAAGAGGAGTCTGGCTTTGGGAAGACAGCTCAGCTGAAGGGGAGTGGCTGTGAGGCTTCTGGCTGGTCTTTACCAAAAGCTGCTTTGCTGCTTCTGACAACTACTGCAGGCTGTGCTCCTCTTCCAGCCCCACAGCCACTCTGTAAAATCAGACTGCTGCATCCAGCTGCTGGGTCTGCTGGGTCTGCAGCCTGGCTCACAGCGAAATCAGTGTAATGGGCTTTTGTCCTCACAACCAGAATTCTCTGGAGTGTTGTATGGAGTATCATCTGGTCACGCTGTGCTGCTCAAGAGCACTTTGAGAAGAGAGAAAAAATGAGATAAATGTACAGAGGGCTGCAAACATAGCTCTAGTTTATAAAAAAATGCAAACTACAGAATGCCATTCTTTTCTGCTAGGTGCTGCCAACTATAAAAAAAAAAAGAAAAAAAGGAGATGTTACTTCTTCAGACACGAGTAAGAAAAGGGGATAATTCAGGCTTGCAGCTTTCTTCATGCATAGATCTCAAATGCACCCCAAGGGGTGGCCCAACACTGTGTGCTTCATCTCCCTCTGCATACTCCTGCAGAAGCTGGCAGGTTGTGGCTCAGACAGATGTGCACTTCTATGGGTATAAAAGTGACTGGATGGCTGGGGCTATAAAGTGGTGGTGGAGTTAAATCTAGCTGGTGACTGGTCACTAGTGTTTGTTCCCTGTGGTCAGTATTGGGACTGGTCCTATTTAATATCGTTATTGATGACCTGAATTAAGGTATTGAGTGCACTCTCAGTAAGTTTGCAAATGACACCAAGTTGGGGAGGAGTGCAGTTTGACTAGGGGAAGGAAGGCCCTCCAGAGCGATCTGTCCAGGTTGGATCACTGGGTAGAGACCAATGGGACGAGATTTAAAAGGACCAAGTGCGTAATCCTTCACTTTGGTCACAACAGCCCCACACGTTGCTACAGGCAGAGTGCCAGGAAACTGCACAGAGGAAAAGGACTTGGAGGTATTAGTCAACAGCTGTCTGAACATGAGCCAGCAGTGTGCGCAGTGTGGTCAAGAAGGCCAATAGCATCCTGGCTTGTACCAGAAATAGTGCAGCCAACAGGAGCAGGAAGGTGTTTGTCTCTCTGTACTCAGCACTGGTGAGGCCGCACCTTGAGTGCTGTGTTCAGTTTTGGGACCCTCACTACAAGAAAGACACTGAGGTCCTGGAGCATGTCCAGAGAAGGACAGTGAAGCTGTGAGGGGTCTGGAGCACAAGTCTTATGGGAAGCAGCTGAGAGAACTGAGATTGTTTGGTCTGGAGAAGAGGCTCAGGGAAGCCCTTGTTGCTCTCTATAACTGCCTGAAAGGAGGTTGTGGCAACATGGGGGTTGACATCTTCTCCCGTGTAACAGCTATAGGATGAGAGGTAATGGCCTTAAGTTGTGCCAGGGAAGGTTCACATGGGCTATTTGGAAATACTTTTTCTCCAAAGGAGCGGTAAGGAATTGGCACAGGCTGCTCAGGGAGGTGGTGGAATCACTGTCCCTGAGGTGCTGGAGAAATGTGGAGATGTGGCACCGAGGGACATGGGTTAGTGGGCATGGTGAGGAGTGTTTAATGGCCAAACTAAATGGTCTTAGAGGTCTTTTCCAATCAGAATGATTCTATGATTCAGTGATGCTACAATTTTATGATTCTATGAAAGCAGCCATACAAGGCCTTCTCCCCATCACAAACCGTCAGCAGCAGGTTCCCCCTGCTCTGTATTTTCTCATTTACAGCATGGAGAAAAATACTTCTAATGCTTATTGAGGTGAAACAAGTCTGTCCTTCATGCAGTCACCTGCATCTCTTCCAACCAGCGGGCAGGCCTGTAGAGAAGGAGGAGCTGAGGAATGCAGCCAGGTGAAGAGTAGGACCGTGGGCATGGTGCTGAAGTGCTGTCTTTTCCATAATGCTGCTGCAGCTGTCGTAGCTGAGCTGCCAACGGCACAGACAGAGGCTGCATCCTCTTGTTTTCCCTTTGCCCCCCTCTCTGCTTTGTCTGCTTTCATCCTGAGTCGTCGTCCTCTTGAGAAACAAGGTCAGAATCAGCAAAGCAATCCGAGAGCTACCAGCAGCACAGAGCACCCCTTCCTGCCCTCACTTCTTTATTTGCCTCACATTCCCTCTCCAGCAGCACTGGATGCCGGTTGTAATTATTGGGTCATCTTCTTTACAAAAGCTTCTGTATAAGTAAAACTTTGAGATAGGAAAAGAGGATTAGGTCTTTGTCGTTGTTAAAGCACATTTTCTGGTCTCAGCTTTAAGCTCCCAAGTTTCTCCTTCCCGACATTGCTCAGTGAATAGGTACAAAGTAAGTTTGTTTGACGTGGGAACTCAGTTAGACTTGTGGAGCAGCAGCACAGCCCCAGCATGGTAATGGCACGGAGGCAAGGAGTACGTTTTGGGAAGAAAACAGTGGCAAAAATTACAAACGTCTACAAGTGCTTACAATCACAGCCTGTTTTCTATGGCGTGTAGCAGCAGCTGTTTGAAGCCTGCCCAAATCGAGTGTTTGAGGCATTCCATTAATTTAGGGGAAATTAAGTTGTTATGGGAAAAAACAAAAAACAAAAAACAAAGAAGGAGATTACAGGATTTTCTCAGTTCTCTGAACTCCCCAAATGAGCCTGATACCAAGCTGTGCTCTGAATGCAGAAGGGGAAAGAGAATGTATTTCTGATACACACTTCTCATGTACAAGCAGAGAAAACTTTGCCAAGGAGAACAAATTACGCTACTGTTGAGTTGCTATAAAAATAAAATCATATATAGCAACAATTGTGTGCAACCACCCAGGAAGCACAGATATATAGTGCTAAGGAAAATAGCCTTAAAACACGCAGGAGACGCTCAGAGTCCCCGCGCACACAATGCCATGGCACTCACTGCACTGCAGTCTGCAGCAACAATTACTGAGCTGTGATGGGAAAAGTCTTACAAGAATACAAATTGCATTTCTTTGCCTACCACAAGAAACAAATAACCCTTATCAAAGATCATTCATCCCCTGTCACGGCCACAGTGACTGTGAGTGAAAAACAACTGAAATCAAACAATGAAAACCAAGAAAGAATAAATTAAGAGATGTCACAAGCTTTTCCAAAGCAGCCCTTAGCCAAGTCTGGGGTTGCCCTATTATGTGTGGTAGGTCAAGAGCATCTGAGCCGGATGGTGCTTTGGCCAAAGCATGCAGGAGCATGCACCAGCATGGGGCGGGCTGGGGTGTGTGGGAGCATAGTGCTGGTGCCATGGGGGGAGGGGGAGGGGAGAAGCCCTCTCTGGGCACTGGAATGCTGTGTTTCTAAAACACTGCAAGCCATACTGTGCTTTAAGACAAATCACTCCTTTCCTAAAATGAAACTGAGCAAGGCAATCTGCTGCACCATTAAAACTGGTGTTTTCCTCCCAGTTCTGGAGATACGCTGTGGGTTATGAGCAGCATAAACTCTGACTTCTTCCATTTAAGCAATAGACATTTAATCTCAAAATAAAACAGCTCTGCTGCTGCACCGTACCCCTATGCAGAACCAAGTGCGAGACAGACTCTTGTATTGCATAGGAACAAGATGTTCTGTCAAAACTATTAATACCAAATCGTGCAGGAAAAGGTGGACTATTTTGGCAGAGAGTCCTCATTTCCAGCAGAGAATAGTCCAAAAGGAAGTCAGAGATCCGGCCTCTGAACACAAAACAAGGAGCACTTGTAAACAGTCGAGGTGTATTTCCATGCAATGGTGGGTGAACCTGGGGCATTTTTTAAGCTTTTTCTTCCTTCAGTCATACATAATCATATAAACAGCAGTCAATTGAAAGCTTAAAACAAACACTGTAAGTCTTTCTGAAAAATGTTCCTTTGTTAATAATAGCTGAAGAGCTGGATGGATGCCTTTCAGGCCAGGCAAACTGTGCTTCAGTAATCCGCAGGCACTGGGGTTGCTCCTGGGGACCTTCTGCTGCCCTCATTCATGGCATCAGACCCACAGGAGAAGGCAGCAGAGATGGCTGCTGTCTCAGGACACAACAGTTTGAGGCCTTTTTCCATTACCCGCATACTGCCTGAAGAAGCCAACGAGTCCATGTAGAAGGTAACTGCCGCTCATGCAGACAGAAGCAGTGGTGGATGTTGGCTGCTGGCTTGGACAAGATTTTAAATACAAAATAAACACAAGGATTCTTGGGTTTGTGTATTGCCTCATCCCATTACCATCCAAAGAAACTACATTACTCAGTTCTGGAGACTTCAATAAACAGAGGTTTTTATGAGCTAAACCGAGCAGGATTCAGATGAAGCAACCAGAGGTGGTCAGTCAGCAAAGGGAAATATGGGTGATTTGCCCATGTCCCACTATTGGATTTGCAAAACAAAGCCCCAGTTCAAGTTCTTGTGAACACCACCAAAAAATATCCCAGGAAGCCATCACTAAGGCAACACAAACATCCTCACTAACCCTAAATCGTCACTTATGCATCACGGCAGCCAGGCACCCTCACCCCCACAACATATTTCCCTTCGGTTCCACTGCGCAACCACCCACCAGAAGCACAGTTGACTCCTTTCAATAGCTTTGAAGATCACAAGGTCACAAAATAGCTCGCTGAAGTTGTTCTATAATTTACATTGTCTTACTTCAAATTTGCATTACTGCCTTTAAAAACAGGAAACTTTCGGTACATTAAAGATATCCCTCCGTGGTGAGATTTCAATGAGGTTTTACTTTTCTTGAAGAGAAATCAAAGAACATTTTCGTTTTTTGCTTCAAATTTAGTGATAAACATTCATCTGGAATGAATGCTTTTGATTTTAACGAATTAGGACACTGGGAATGAAGCATCACCTCGTATTGCCCCTGATACGCATTTTACTCTCCTCATCATGTTTTTAATTTGATACTATCTTCTGGAGTCTCTGAACCATTACAGACACGAATGCATATGTGAGCTTGCAGTCCTTCACTGCAGCTGTTCCAGGCAAGATGGACATGCCCACTGACATCCCATGGACCCGGGAACAATGTCAGCAATGTTAACATGTCATAAGCTGAGGTGATAGAAAAGGGGAAAGCAAATGGCAGGGATGCAAATGGCAGCTTACAGAACTTGAGGAAATTCACCCATAGCATCGAGGGGTAATATAGCATCCTCCTATATGACTGTGTGACAGAGAAGGAGGAGGATTTGGGACCACGTTGTTATTTTCTACATGATGACATTCTGCAACTCCAAGTATAAATTGAATTCTGGTTTTATAAGCAATGCAGAGATCCAGCTTGGCAGAGTTGAACACAACTCTCTGTCAGTGCTCTGTTTTCCAGTCTGTTCCATGAACGGTGCTTTTCCACTGCGCTGCACCGTACATCACCAGGGCACCGCAGGGAGATTGGCTGCAAACACACCCATCTGTCAGCTGCACTTCTAAGCATCCTCCCGCCAGCAGGAGATTGGACCTGGAAACTGTTAATTCCAATGCATGAGTACCGCAGGCTTTGAAAAATTAATCTTCTTAAGTAACCATTCAACCGATGCTTCTCACTGGTTAGCTATCACTTCCTCAAACAAAAACTCCCTTTGTGCTGTTGGCAATCATAACAATTAGAGAAGGAGAAGAAAGAGAGTTGCCATCTCTGTCTGCTCTTTTTCCTAGTGGTGGCCAAGGTGGGACATCTCCTGGCTCAGGGAACATCCACTGGATATCATTTGGGGCTTAAGAAGTCTTCCATTTCTGTCCCCAAAGCATTAAGATGCCCATCCTTTGTCCTTACCTCACCAGCAAAGCCCACAGGAGCATTTCTGCCCTCCCTTACTGGCTCTCAGACTTAGCTGCACCTCTCTGTTGCTCCACTGGTCTGTTCCCTCACCCTTCTTCCTCCACTTCCTTTACCTTCATAAATTCCTCCTAGCTCCTTATCAGCTTTGCCAATTTCCTGTACTCAGACCCTCTCTGTAGCCCCCTGAGCCTCGCTGAAATCCATCTGTCTTCTCAACATGTTTGTGGCATGGTCTTTCCACACTGTGGACTCAAGAGAAATGTGGAGGCACCAAGGCTGACAGTCATGGGCTGGGAATGGGTTCAGCAACTAGGAGCAGGAGAATGAGAGAGGAGAGGGCAGGGTTGAGAGCTGGAAATGACTCCTGCGCTCACCAACAGGACGGCACTGCTAGGAGGACATGCAAACAATTACACCAACCTGCCTAATGCAAATGGTGACACACATTATGAACGAGGAAATGTCATCTCTTGCTTTGTGTATTGTACATCTGTCTTTTACCAACAGCAGCCTGAAACTAAATCCTCCTCTCAGCAGTGGGATGAGTCCCAGCACCTCGCATCCCTCCTTATACTGCTGCAGAGACAGTATTTGTACACAGCCACAGACTTCCATTCATTGCAAAAACAAGGAAAGCTGGAGATGGATTCCACACTGGAGAGGGGAAAGAAAAAGAGGCACAAAATAAGGGCACAAAGCACGTTCTGATACATCAAGTCACCAGCCCAGTACCAGCTGTCTGGAGAGAATGCAGGAACTGAAATCACTCGCTAATGTGCCCAGATGACAGGCTTCTACCCACTCCCAGCAGCAAGTGCTGAGAATGAGCTTTGGGATTCCTGCCATTTTTACCCTTTACTTTCCACTCAAATTCTGACTTTTTGCAAGTCATTCTTTCAATAAATTCACACCGAGTCGCACATGGGATATTGTAGTTTCCCTGTGGCCACGTGGTCTGAGTAGCCATTAAACACAACCAGTCCCACTGGCAGCCTATTTCTGCTGCAGCCCTCATGGCTTAGTATGCTGTTTTTCTTGCTCTGCTCCAGGCTGTGTTCTCATCAGCTGGGGAAAGCTACTCAGCCAAAAGGCAATGCTTCTTGTCCATGAGCATGCAGCTAAAATTGATGGTCAATGAGAAACTTCTAGTTTTCCTGCAGGAGTCAGCTCTTTTGCTGTCACTGTTGACCCCCAGAATTACTACTGCTAGCAGGTACGTTCAGGCAGGTGTGTCCTAACTCCATCCTCCTCAGAGCAGGCTCAGACAGAGCTGTGTCCAGATGGGTGTCCCCATGGATGGGCACCCTCTCTGCAAGGCTGTGCCAGCACCTGACCACCATCACAGCTAAAATCCCCTGCTGGCTTGCCAGCACCTCCCACATGATGAGTCCAAAGCCAGATGGGAGTTCTTCCGGTAGCTCATATATGTGATGTCTTTGCCAGTTCATAAAAAGTCAGTGTTTATTAATTAGGGCTAAAGATTTCCACATCTCCTTCAAAATGTGAATTGTGGGAAGCCCTCACAAGCTCTTGGGGAGCCAGCCAGGACAGAAAACAGCTGCCCATGGTCCAGCAGTGTTGCAACAGCCTGAGCAGAGGAGCTGCACCAGGCATTGAAATTACATCCTACTATGTTCAGTCTCAAAGCCTAACCTTCTTCACTGGAAGTCCCGTGAAATTCTCAGTGGCTCTCAGGGCTCAGGAAGCCATCCTAAAGAGCAGAAGATGCACCCAGCTGTAGGCAGAGTTCCAGGCTTGGGAAGATCCCTCTCCTACAGCTGCAGACTATGGAACAGCAAGATCTACTACAGGGCAGGCTACATGCCCTGCTACCTCAGGAACCCAACTGAGGGCCTGACTGCAGGCAGCATGGGAGCCCTGGCAGGAGCATCTCAGAATGAGTGCATGCAGATGGTTCTGGTTTCTTGGCTTGGAGCCTGGAAACACAGTCGGCTACCAGGAGAGGTGAGCTAGGTGTGATGTACTGGCTTTCCACGAAGCTTATCATGGTTTTAATGCAGCACTTCCCTTTATTAATTTTATCAGAGTTTTATCAAATCAAAGGTGATGTAAGTGAAATAATTCAGCTAACCATCATTCTCCAAGGAAGATTCCCTTTGTAATCAGCACTGATGAGGCCGCACCTCGAATGCTGCGTTCAGTTTTGGGCCCCCCTGCCACTAGAAGGGCATCAAGGCCCTGGAGCATCCAGAGAAGGGCAACAAAACTGGTGAGGGGACTGGAGCACAAATCTTATGGGGAGCAGCTGAGGGAACTAAGATTGTTCAGTCTGGAAAAGGGGAGGCTCAGGGGAGCCCTCATTGCTGTCTACAACTGCCTGCAAGGGGTCTGTGGCAAGGTGGGTGTTGACCTTTTTTCCTTTGTAACTAGCTATAGTACAAGAGGAAATGGCCTCAAATAGTGCTGGGGAAGGTTCGAGTTGGATATTAGGAAATATTATTTCTCAGGAGTGGTGAGACACTGGCACAGGCTGCCCAGGGAGGTGGTGCAGTCACTGTCCCTGGAGGTGTTCAAGAAAGCTGTAAATGCTGCACTGAGGGATATGGGCTAGTGGGCATGGTGGGGATGGACCAGATGATCTTAGATATCTTCTCCAACCTTCCTGGTTCTATGATTCTGAAGATCTGATGGCTGAGATAGAGTCCATTCTCCTGAACACCAAAGGCTTGTCACAGACCCACAGAGGAAATGTACTTGTTTCCACACAAGAAATATTTATACGCACAATGAGATATACATATGCACATATGTGTGTGTGTATAGCAGTAGTCCACAACTCTGTTGGATTGTTGTCAGCATTAGTCTGCAGACTCCTGTTGTCCCTGTAAGGAGGTGTTTGGTGAATGACTCATTTCTAGATTTCTTCTTCCAGAATGATCATTTCAAACTGTTTTTTTCCCGTATGCCATTTTAGTCTTCAGACATGAGCCCTATTTAATTTTTGGCCCACCTTTTAGTTCTTTTATTATCCCATGAGTAGGGGAATGCAGTGCCTACTGAATATCATGTGACTGCATAATCCTTCAAATATTTGCTTTTAATTATGATGGAAGACATAGAGGAAGATGAAACTTCAGTCCCTTTGGCCATCCCTTGCGTCTCGATTCCCTGCTGTTAATCACTACACATTGTTTACAATTTCTCAGCCAATTTTCAATCAACACAAATCTGCAAACTGCTCATATGAAAGCCAACCCGAATTACTTCTGCAAGCGAGCTTTCCTCAGATGCCCAGCCAAGCTCAGAGCTCGCAGAACTCCGCTGAGGATAGACTGTTTACCCTGGGGATGCATTTGGAGAAGTGAGCCCAGTTCCAGAGGCTCCAACAGACTCCCCACAACTCAGCAGTGCCGTGCACAGGTTGCTGGCTCCCTGCAGTACCCAGCAGCTGGCACTTCTGCCCATGCCCTCACAGCAGCTGAAGGCAGCAGAGGGGAGAGCACCACATGCTTCCCTGTGTGCTCAGAGTCCTGGACTGCCCAGTGGCAACCTCAGCTGTTTTCAACGTCCTGCCACAAAATCCCAAACCCCAAATCAAATGCTTTTGCCCAGCAGAGTCTGCTCTGATAAAACGTGTCTGGGCTCCATTGTTGCTCACAAAGCTTCTTCCCAGCATAGTCCCTCACCAGCTCTGTGATCTGGGGGCTTCATCCCAAATTCCTGCACCAATCAAGCCAAATTAAGACTTACAGACAGGTCTCCGTGGCAATAGTGTATAAAGCAAGTACTAGAGATATCTCTAGCCATGCTCCTCTATCCAGTAGCAGCAGCTTGCTTCACTCAGATTTGTTTAATCCAGTCACCAGCACATTAATAACAATCAAAAGAAAGGAAAGAAATCACAGGAAAGGTGGCAGATACAAACATCCTTTACAAGAAATAGCACGGAGGGAAGGAATCTCATCACTGGAGGGTGTTCTTTTATAAAAACATACAGACCTGGAGCAAGTCTTAGTCCCATGTGTCTTCTGAAAAGATGCACTCATTACATATCATTACACAACTCACAATTAGAAGATATGTGCTTCCAGAGGCTAATTCCTTCCTTGCATAACTGACCCATTTCAATCAGTTTATTTACTTGTTGAAAAAATACCTGTCATCTTAGCATATTTCCTATTGCCCTTTTCTTATAGGAAGCTAAGGATCATGTGTGATTTTTATTAAACTTAGCACACTGTAATCTGCTAAGTTCTTATAAATTCGTATACAATATTATCCTTATTAGATAAGAAATCTGTCTTCCTCCCACCATGCTCATGCTGCCAGTGAACATCAAGAAACTGCCACATCTTTCTTGCTCAATGACAGATCCTGGTCAGACAGAAGGGATGCGGCAATCCATAGAAACTGTGCAGGGAACTTCAGCCCGGGAGCATTGCATTGCTAGGATCAAACGCAGCCCAGGACACCAAGATGTGAGCTTAAGACTGTTTGAGATCCCAGCCCCAATTTCTGTTTAATGGCATCTGCTTATAAAGTCTACGAGAAAGACAGTGTCCGCAGGAAGAGTGAAGTAATCTTCCAGCACGCTACAGCAGCTGGGCTGATAGGGTAATTAAAATATTTCCGGCATGTGGTTTGGCAGCGTTTGGGGATACTTCAAAGCTAACAGGTTCAAGAAGGCCAAGTGCAAGCTGCTGTACTTGGGTTGGGGCAACCCCAGGTATTTATACCAAATGGGGGGAAATCTCCTTGAGAGCAGCCCTGTGGAGAAGGACTTGGGGTCCTGGTGGACATGAAGCTGGATATAAGCCAGCAGTGTGTGCTTGCAGCCTGGAAGGCCAACTGTGTTCTGTGTTCTGGCTGCATTAAAAAAGGGGTGGCCAGCAGGGAAAGGGAGGTGAATATCACCCTCTACTCAGCTCTTGTGAGGCCCCATCTGCAGTGCTGCATCCAGGCCTGGGACCCCCAGTACAGGAAGGACATGGAGCTCTTGGAGTGGGTAAAGAGGAAGGCCACTAAGATGATGAGAGGGCTGGAGCACCTCTGCTATGAGGAAAGACTGAGGGAACTGTGCTTGTTTAGCTTGGAGAAGAGAAGGCTACAGGGAGACCTCATTGTGGCCTTCCAGTATTTGAAGGGAGAGTGGGAACAACTGGTTATGAGGGTGGATTGTGATAAGACAAGAAGGAATGGTTTTAAACTAAGACAGGAGAGGTTTAGGTTGGATATAGGAGAAAGTTTTTCACACAGAGGGTGGTGATGCACTGGAACAGGTTGCCCAAGGAGGTTGTGGATGTCCCATCCCTGGAGGCATTCAAGGCCAGGCTGAATGTGACTCTGGGCAGCCTGTTCTGGTGGTTAGTGACCCTGCACATAGCAGGGGAGGTGAAACAAGATGATGATTATGGTCCTTTTCAATCCAGGCCATTCTGATTCTATGATTAACAGCAAATAACACTGTTGTTCCTGCTCTCCCTACTCACAAAGCTCTTTCTTTCTAAAGTACTGGGAGGTGGGGAACAGACATTAATAATAAAACTCCATCAAACTCCTGACTGAGGTTGTGGGGTAGGGGAGGCAGCTGAAAGGAACAGGTTATTTCCGGTGGGTCCAGGTCTTGATTTTGCTGCATTAACCAACCTTAAAAGACTGATTTTGACCTTCAGGGATGTGAAACCCCTTCACACCCACCAAATTCAGATGGGTTTCGGTTCAGTGGTCACTCCAGATTTTGTGACCATAAGAGACAGCACATGTCAAAGCATTTCTGACAGGTGACCTCAAGTCCTCTAGCAGTTAAGACTCAAGTTTAAGGCTGGAAGACCACTGCCACCAACCTGCAGAGACCATGCAGGAACACAGGAGCAGGAGCTGAGACACCAGCATTACAGTAGGCAGTGCCCATGGCCATTACCCCTGTCCTGGTCATAAAAATACAGACACACGTATTCCTGATAGGAATACAACTGTACAAGATGTCCCACACAACTGCAAAGTGTGTGCAAATGACTTTTTAGATTTCTCCTCCGACCAAAGTAAAGTGGGAACATTCACTGTCAGTGTTACTAACTCCTACGGGTACATTTACAAGCATACATTTGGGCTCGAAAAATACTTTGCTTACATTACAAAAAACGCTCCCCTAATAAGACGCTTTCTTAATACATCTCCTTGTACTGACATGTTACTTTAAGCTCTCTCGTTTCCTCACTTTAATTACTTTCTCTTAAGCAGCTTTGCTTCTATGAGTGATGTTGGAACTCTTGTCTGTGGTACAAGTGAACTCAGAGTCTGGGGATCATAGATACATCCTCCTTGGGCATTTAAGCAGCACAGTAGCATCACTGCAGTTTGCACCAGCAGTCACGCACCATCCATACTGCAACAGTTCCTGCATCCTGTTCTCCCACTACACATCTTTTCCTGAAGGCAATTAGTCCTGGCAGTTCTGTCTATAAGCATTGGGCAAAGCAGACCTACCTTGAAGGCAGGACCAGCAGAGGCAAAGGTCCTTCCAGTATGTGAAGGGAGCTTCCAGGCAGGAAGAGAAGGGAGTTTTTGTGGTTTGATGGTGATAATACAAGGGGGAATGACTTTAAACTAAAATAAGGCTGCCACAGAAGGTGCCATCAGTTAAGGAGCACTGACAACAAGGTAGAGTTGGTGTATCACATTTCAGTTCAGACCCCTAGTACTTGGAGTGCTGTTTTCTTTCTCTGTTTGATCTAGTTCAACAAGCTGAACAGTTTCAATATGGACCAAGCTATTTTCCTGTATTATGCAATCCTACCCATAAAATAAAATTAAAAAAAAACTGGATCCCATTTTATGATGTAACAACAGCCAGCAAAGTTTTACAGTGATGTTTTAATGCACAAAATGTGCAACTTCTGTCTCACCAGTCACAACACTCAAAGCTGTAATTAATACAGCCCAAGTGCAAATTAAGCAAGGTGGAAATAACACAGTGAAATACATTTAACTTGCACAGAGTCTGGATGTTCATTCTGCATGTTCATTCTCGACAGTAGTTAACTGAATATGAATTAAGCCATCCAAAGAACTGCCAGTCCATTCCACAACGGCCACGCTGTTTCATTTGAAATATGAAAGGTGACACTTTTCTTAAAAGACTTTTTTTTTTTTTTTGAAGGATTAAAAAGCTACTCTCTAATTTCTCAGCTGTCCTGACATGGTGATGACAACTCCATAAACCTGAGTAATTATAGAAAATTAAGCACTGAAGTTTGATCTTGAACATGCCATTGCAAAGGAATATCGAGGACTGTCTTTCAGAAGTTTGCTTACATCAACCACATACAAGTGTCTGATGGGCATATATTTATCACGCTGTTGCTTGATAAGCCAATGAAGAGCAAACCAAGGGTATACCACTGCCACATGGAAACCTGCCTGACAAGTCTGGGGTTATTTTATAATGCCTGAACTTCCACAACCACCAGAAACAGGGCAGTGAGAAGTAGTGGTGGCTTGGGGAAGCACCAGCCTGGCCAGCTGCAAGTCCCAGGCAAGTATGCAAAATGGAAGGTGCTCATAGACTCAAAGGATCATTAAGGTTGGAAAAGACCTCAAGATCACTTTGTCCAACTCCACTTTGGCAAATCTCTCCTGTGATCAAAATAAAATCCAATTGATGAATTTATTGCAACTGAGAGATATAAAACAACGGTTGATTGATTGCTTGTTTTCTGACAGTTTTAAGACAGTCTAAGTGCTTTTTGCACAGATAATCAGGAAGCAATTAAACCCATTCATCCATCCACAGTGAAAGCTACAACAGACTTCCATGTAAATAAATGTACTGAGAATTGCCAATCTCTGATATCAGACAGGTTTCTCTTGTCACTGAATTACGTCCTAACTTGATCGTGTTGCCTTTAGCCTCACACTGAAATTTTAAGGACAACAATAACTTCTTCAGTAGCAGGATTATGCACTGGACCCATGGAATCACAGAATCACAGGATGGTTTGGGTTGGAAGGGATCTCAAAGACCATCTAGTTCCAACACCTCTGCCATGGGCAGGGCTGCTTCCCACTGAAACAGGAACCAGCTCAGGCTGCCCAGGGACCCACCACTCCTGGCCTTGCACACTTCCAGGGATGGGGCATCCACAGATACTCTGGTCACGCTCCACTAATGGAATTGGGCAAAATCATGTTTTTCCTAGCCTGCCCTACCTAGGTCTCTTGGAAGTGTTTTTGGGAGTAGCAACACCTTCGTCAAGTGCAGCATGGAGGAGGGAGAGCAGAGCAGAGTATTGCTGTGGCCGGAACCTTTCAGCCCCCTGAGCTAAGAGTATGGAAAGAGCACTGCTGGGAGATCTAGATGTTCAGGCACTGCACTGAAATGGACTTGGGAGCTCTTTCTTCAGTACTCGAATACCAAAAAGATTTACACATTTATTTCAAAAGGCTTCTCCATGAGAACTCCTCAGTGTCCCAGAGACTGAATGAGAAGGAAACATTCTCCAGCCCCAAGGTCTCAGCCACATGACTGGGAAAGAAGCTTTGAAGGAATTCAGAGTCAATTGCTCCAGCATCAAAGAGGACTGTTTTGCATGTCTTTTTTTTTTTTTTTTTTTCCTTTGGAACAACAAGGGGAGCACGAAATATTTGAGAGGGGAGGAGAAATAATAAAAAGCCAGAGAGATGCCATTTGAAGCAGAATTTAAAGGAATGTGTGATATAAATACTAAACAGGTCATCTGTGTTTGGGGAAGTCGATGAGGTACATGTGTGGGAATACAAAAGATGGAACATGCCATCATACTAACACTTTTTCCACAGGTGTTAAAAATAGTGACTGTAAGTACCTCCTCTTCATGGCAACAGGAGCTGTCTATGCTCACATGCAATCCAACACATACACAATCCTGAACCAGTGCAGATCCTTCCCACAGTACTTTTCTATTCCATCTGTCCTTCCTTCACCCACTATGGCTGTTTCTTGAAGCACTGTTGAAACAGGACTGGGAGCACTGTTTGAAACAGGAGCAGTTTCTGTTATCAGTTTTGAGCTTGTGTATAAGACAGCTTCACCCTCGTTATTCAAAAGACACCTCTGAAGGGTTCAGAAGTCTCTGCAAACCTAGTTCTTCTCTGACTGTGGAAGCAATTTAAAGCTCCTTTCAAGATGTTTGTTTCTCTGAACTGCATCCAGATGAAAAGCAATCCATCTGAAGGAAAAGGAAAACCAAGCACAAGTTAAATCTACTCACTGTTAAGTCTCTATCTCTATCAGGTGCCTTCAGCTCCTGTAATCCCTGTACTTCAATCTGCCATTCACTGTGTTTTCAAATCATAACTTCCTAAGAGAATTAATGAAGATTTTCCCTACAGCCTACATTCCCTTTCACAGAAATGACAAGTTTCTGGTTCTCTCTCTTCGGAGTAAACAGCGGTCAAAGCAATCATAGCCAATTCCAGGCACATTTAACTCCAGCAAGGACTCTTCCCTAATATTCATTAACTGTCTGCACTGAAAGCTGCTGTAAAGAGCCAGAAAAAAAGCCACCTCATGTTTTAAGTTCAGCAGTCAGGCAGCTTTGTGCCAGTGCAAGACCCGTGGGCTGTGGATGCAGCTGCCTCCTGGCATTGCTCCCCTGCAGTTGTGCCTCTGTCTATGACATCTCTTCTGCAGAGTCACTTATACCCCATGCACTGGCTGAAAAAGAGTCAGGGTAGAACTGATAATAACATTTAAGAGTTTTTTTCACTATCAAACTGCTTGGTAGGAATAAAACTACTCACAACACTCCAAAAATTTCCAGTTCTTCTTTGCAAAATATGCTGCTTGCATTAATTGAACAGATTGTGTATCTGGATGTGATGCTCAGTTCTTTGAAATCACCAGGACAAAGCCAATGTTAACACAGCTC
The DNA here is from genome assembly GCF_039878825.1 of Excalfactoria chinensis. Classification (NCBI taxonomy): domain Eukaryota; kingdom Metazoa; phylum Chordata; class Aves; order Galliformes; family Phasianidae; genus Excalfactoria; species Excalfactoria chinensis. The sequence goes on along the minus strand of NC_092826.1, from coordinate 19,562,624 downwards.
CGTTCAGTGCTCTCTTCTAACAAACACAAACAAATAATGTTTAGACATTTACCACTTCGTTCGTTCTGCGGATCCAGGGAACTGTAAACAAAAAATATTAGAGTACAGCACAGCTGCCATGATGGTGCTTCCTCAGTCCTCACACCAATTAATTTGTCTTTATCCAGAGCAGCAAGCTTGAAAAACTTGAGCTGCAGTATGCTCAAAAGTACAGAGATTTTTTCCTAATGAGCCGTGACATACCCAGCAGTGTCTGTCTGCTGGCATGCATGAAGCTGCCTAGCAACAATGCAAAAAAATCCGATGATAAGCCCCAGTGGATCTCAGAGTCTGTTAAAAATGGTAATCTCTTGTCATAGGAAAGCAGAGATGGTTTCAATTAAGAACAGCAATTCTCAACTTATTATTTATATGCAATGAACTAAAATAACATTCAAAAAGTATAAATACAATGTGAAAAGGACATGCTTAACCACTTAAAGCTTTAATTTGAAGTACGTAATTTGCCATTCACATTTGTAAGCCTTTTGTTTCACTTAATGGCAAAAGCATTCCAGCTAGGTCAGACCTACACTTGAGTTTATACAATGTGGAAATCACGGCAAACAGGGCTCGAATGGACTCAGTATGTCTGTTAGTCCATCCCGAAGCACCAAGGCAGGAGAAATTTCATACAGACCATTCCTGTCTGATAGTGCTTTACTTGCCAGCCTCCCCAAACCTCCACATGCAAACTTTGGAGCATCTGCCCTGGCACTCCACTCAGTAGTGTGGCTTTCCTGGAAGCTGGAAACCAGTGGGGAATCTCTGACCTAAACCTGCCTTGTTCCAATCCTTGCTGCACTTGAACAGACATAATGAACAGTGCACCGTATTGCTGTGTTTAGAAATGGCTATCCTGTGTTCCTTTAGATTCGTTTTGAGTAAATAACTATAACTTTTCTCAGGTTTTCTTTACAGAGATCTTATTTCTGTACCTGGATTGCTTCCTGCCTCCTTTGGATTACCCCTCCAGCTCTTTATGATCCATATTGGCTTTCACACTCCACAAATGCACCCTCCCATTGCAAGGCAGCAGTGACAGTGTTGGGGCTGCACCCACCACTTTTCCAGGAAGGTCTGATCTCATAGGACCCCAATGACCCAGCTCTGCAGGGCATGGTGAAGGGCAAAGCAGCAGCTTCGGCTTTGGTTGCCTCAAATGCATTAGATGTCCATGAGATCAGCTGGAACACAATCCAAGAAGAGGCTGAGGTGTCACACATATGACACTCAGAACAAGGCAAAGCCCCACAACATGCCCCATGTTAATCGGGGCATCTCTCTTTCAAACTTCTGTTTTTCTCTTCTTTCTCCCAATGGACTAAATCATAAGAGAATCACAATTAAATGCCTTTAGGAATTGAATCCTGACAAAATAAATAAATAAATAAATAAAATAGAAAGTAAGTCTCTGGCCCATTCTCAGAAATAAAGAATTGCTTTTTCTCTGATGAAACGATGCAAAGATTCAGATTCATACGGAGCATCAGCATAAACATTCATCCTAACTTGGCAGAGCTGCGAGCAATGAGGAAAAGAGTCCAAGAGAAGAATAAATAACGTAACCTCAGTACCTGGGGTCAGAACACAGGGAAAATGCTGCCTCCGCTGCACAAGCTAAGAAATTCAGTCTGCTCAAATGAGCACTTTCAAATTTATGATCAAATGCCAAAGGAGCAACTTTAATGCTGTTGGCCTGGTTTTTGCTTTTTATTGGTATTTTCAATGATTACCTGACAGTGGGTAATTCAGTACTTTGAAGACAGCATCATTGCATCACCTCCCATTTTTGGCATAATCACAAATGGAATTTAAAGTCAAGTTTGGTAAATCAGGTTCCTTCTGGCAATGTGTGCATCACTATTCTGTGGCTGCAAAGTCTTGTTACATAAGAAATCAGCTTTCTTGTACGTATCTTAATGTATCAGGATCCTTGCACAGCTTATCAGGGGTACAAGAATACGTATATTTTTAGTTGTTCCAGGTAGTCTGTTTTCACACATTAAAAATTCCCTAGAATTCTTATTCAGATTTCCACTTTGATTATAGGTGTCATTGATTTCTTGCCTTGCTGTTTTTGCTCCTCTGTTCTTGCTGCTGAGGATGGAGTTTTGACTGTGGCACACTGTGGAAACAACAAGAAAACACAGTCATTCTCAAAGGTCTAAGCATTATTATCTACAATTAAGCGGTCCAGCTGAGACCTCTACATTAAAATAAATAAGCAAAACTTTCCTACCTGCTCCTCTCATGCCTCCTCTTCCAGCAAAAAGGCCTCAGTGTGTTAACTTCTGGTTTACTCCTGATGGCTTCTTTGTATTCACCAAAGTGGGTATTTTGCTTTTTTAAGGCTGTTTAAGCAATGGGTTGCAAGGCACAGTTCTCCTGTCTGCATATTTATTACAGCAAGGGGAAGCTGTACACTCAGGGGCATTCTTTTTTGTTGCTGGCAACATAATAACATTTGCTTAATTGTGTTTTATTAATGTTAATATGCCCAGAGGCTCAGGCTCTGCCCACACATTTTGGTAAATTGAATTAAAGGAAAAATGAATCAGAGTTAAAAGACAGCTGATTAATTTTATCCACTTGCTTAAGGGGTTTTAAGCCAAATGGTCTCCACGTCTATTTTTCTTTAGAGAACAGACCTCATAGCCACAGGGCCAGGAGAAACTTGTCAGTAAGCCATTTTCATTGCCATGTGTCAAGGAGAGCTATTTAAAGGGTTGAAAGGGATGGCCATCAGGGAGGGGCACTCGCCCCTTGCTCTGTGCAAATGGGGAGGTTAGGCAGGGCTGGTTGCTCCCTCCTGCTGCCCACATCATGTCATTTTCATGCAGTATTTTTCAATGAAGCTCTCAGAACACCCCTTGCAACCCGCCACTCATGGAATAGAATCATAGAATCACAAGGTTGGAAAGTACCTACAAGATCATCCAGTCCGACCATCCTCCCGTTACCGTAGCTACCACAAGCCACTGAACCGTATCTCAGAGCTCCTCATCCAGATGCCTCTTGAGCACTGCCAGGCATGGCAACTCCACCACCTCCCTGGGCAGCCATTCCAGTGCCTGACCACTCTCTGAGAGAAAGAGCTTTTCCTTATGCCTAATCTAAATGTCCTCTGGCACAACTTGTGGCCATTTCTTCAGGTCCTGTTTGTTGCCTGGGAGAAGAGGCCTAAGCCCCTCCTCATCACAACCTCCCTTCAGGAAACTGTAGAGTGCAGTGAGGTTTCCCCTGAGCATCCTCTTCTCCAGGCTAAACAATCCCAGCTCCCTCAGCCACTCTTCATCAGACTTGTGCTCCAGACCCCTCACCAGTTTTGTTGCCCTTCTCTGGACACATTCCAGGGCCTTGATGTCTTTCTTGTAGTGAGGAGCCCAAAACTGAACACAATACTCAAGATGCAGCCAGAGCTGAGTACAGGGGGATGATTACCTCTCTGCTCCTGCTGGCCACACTATTTCTAATACAGGCCAGGATGCTGTTCCGTCTTGGCCACCTGGGCACATCGACCAACACCCCCAGGTTCCTTTCCTCTTCACAGTCATCCAGCCACTCTGCCCCAAGCCTATAGCGCTGCATGGGGTTATTGTGGCCAAAGTGCAGGACCTGACACTCCAGATGGATGAGGACACAGGCACAGCGCAAACCTGCTAAAAAGGGCCATTTCAATTCACACAAAATCCACCCCATTAGCAGGTCTGTCTCAATGCATGCGGTAATTTAAAGGCCATTACTGCACCATTTAATAGGCTTTCAGCTAGTCACAGCAGAAATCAGTTCTTGTGACAGATTTCTTATTAGGAAATAAACATACTTCATTAGGGATGCCTCTTCTGGATGTACATTGATACAAAGTCTGAGAGGGAGCATCAGCATAAGTGCAGTGCTTGGGAGTTCTTTGGGTTGCTGTGTGGCATGGCTGGGGCAAAGACTGTGCTGGCAACTGGAACTGCAAGCATACATGTTCCCATATCACTGGAGTTCATATTTGAAGACCTCAAATCCTATTAAAACTGGCAAAAATTCTGCTCTGATAAGCACACAGCTGGGACCTGATGATATGGCAGAGGCCTCAGAATGGTGTTGCGCGTCAGAATCCAATTGTCTGTTCCATTTCTTACTTTTGGTAAGGAAAATAATGGATGAGTGGGACTTAGGGGTGACCCTTGCAGATCTCAGAAACTCTGCTTTGAGGGAGAACAAGTATGGAAAGTTTCAGACCAAGCGATAAACTTGACAGACTATGAAGACAACCTTTTTAGAGAACACTGCCATGCCATGCTATGCCATACTGTGCAGTGTAGAGACATGATGTGCTTTTCCTGCATGCCACGGGCAGAACAAACACCAGGACTGCTCCGTATAAGGCAGGATGGGTACATGGAAATGAGGGAATGCTGGCTGCTACTTTGAAATTAAAATGGTCCTTTTGAGATTTCTCTGTTCAGAAACAGTAAAAAACTACAACTTCGAATATTTATGGGAATTAATTTGTAGAAATTCTAGTACTGATACGCAGAAATGTTAATTTCACTCTCAACCACATCCCCACGTCCCATTCTTGTCTCCAGGATGCACCTAATGTATGGGGCTGGGGCTGCCCCAGTGTCCTCACTGCACTCTGATGTTGTATTTTATTTTATGACAGGAAAGAGCAGACATGTCAATAAACTTCAACAATGTCCGGAGGTGCTTCAGCATAAGGAGCAGCACCCATCCAACCCTTCACTCTTACTAAAGAAGAAGCTGAAAGTATGTGACATTATTCAAACTGCACTTTATTATGGGCCCCTCAAACCTTTGTCTCCCAGCTTTCACAGGTGTATCTCTATAACACGTTCACCTTGATGTTGCTAAATGAGAGTGACCTCGACAAGCACAAGAAGGAGGCAAAGTTATTTAACAAAGCTGCTGTCTTGGGTACACCGATTTTGCCTCCAAACGCAAATGCATGAGTAACAGGCTCTGAGTAAGAGGGAAATACAGCTGCCACCCACATTTCCCTCCTCATGGGATGGAAACCTTCAGAGCCCACTGTTGCTGGATGGAGAGCAATGCCATGAACACCCAAGGAAGAAAGCACTGGAGGAAGTTGGAGCAGCTGGTGTTACCTGGCCCTTCTTCCAGAAGGCTCAAACAGATCCCAGTATCAGCCCATTGCCCAGCTTGGAGGAGGCAAAATGAGAGGGGAGAAGAGGAGCTGTCCAGAGATCTCTTCCTCTTTAAATTTACTCTATACTCATTGCCATGCAGGCAGTTGTTTGTTTTGCCCTATGATGAACAATGCAGAATACAAACACACAGTGTTCAAAATTCAGTTTTCAGTACTGGAGCAGAGGCAGCCTGAGATCTCCTGCCCTGCATTGGAGGCAGCCCCGGGCCTGCCATGCTGCCCACGTGGCTGGTGGGGCCTACAGCTGATTGGCCAGGCTCAGTCAAGCAGCCAGACCTTGGTCTGGTGGAGTTCTCCAGCTTGGTCCCCATGCCCTAACCCCACAGGGGCTGAAAGCACTTCCCATGCCCCTCTGGAGATCCCTAAGGATGCCTTCACAGGGATGCCTGACATCTGAATTCACCCTGCCAGATAGAGGAAGAGCTGCCATTTAAAAATAGAAGTAACATTTCTACGAGGCCCAAACATGCATCTCCTGTTTGCTTGTTTAAATTAATTCCAGCTGAAAAGGCAGTTCCCCCAACAGCTTTGAGTGACGGGAACTTCATGCTGAGAAGCCCATGTGAGCTTCGGCAGCGTTCAAAAAGATGCTATAAAACTAACACAGTGTTGATGTCTCGTGGGAGCAGCCTTAGGCGTTGTCTTTACAGAGGGAAAAATGTGTCACGGCCGTGCTACTGTGCACACTTACAACACAAATGTTGCTCAAAGACAGAGCGTGGCATATGCACGTGCATGGGGAACCTGAACTGTCTGCCAAGCACTGCCTTCCTCCCTGAGCTGCACCACAGCTGCAGAGGGACTGCCCTCTGCCTTAAGGATGTGCCATGCAGCAAAGGCTGCCACAATCAGAACGGTCAGCTGAGCCACTGCCTGCCCAAATTTGTGTTAGCTGAGCTGTAGTCTTGACAGTGAGTTGTCCATCTCATGAGACCATGCTGTTTTTGGTTGTGCACTGGGAAGCTCTGATCCAGAGATACCTTGCTCTCCCTGGACCTTCATTCAACACCATCAGGACATGAGAAACAGCAAAAGATTGGCCATAAGGGGTGCATGCCTAGCAGCGACATCACTAGCAACATCTCTATCCTTAATAAAACATCAAGGATGGGTCCTGGGGGCCCACGAGAAGAAGGAAATGAATGTTAAATTTTCCCTTAGCTCCCAGAGGTGTATGTGTGATGGAAGGAAGGAAGGAAGGAAGGAAGGAAGGAAGGAAGGAAGGAAGGAAGGAAGGAAGGAAGGAAGGAAGGAAGGAAGGAAGGAAGGAAGGAAGGAAGGAAGGAAGGAAGGAAGGAAGGAAGGAAGGAAGGAAGGAAGGAAGGAAGGAAGGAAGGAAGGAAGGAAGGAAGGAAGGAAGGAAGGAAGGAAGGAAGGAAGGAAGGAAGGAAGGAAGGAAGGAAGGAAGGAAGGAAGGAAGGAAGGAAGGAAGGAAGGAAGGGCAAGACAAAAGAGAAAGGGGAAAGGGAAAAGGAGGAAGGAGAAGGGAAAAGGGAAGGGAAGGGGAGGGAAGGGGAGGGAAGGGGAGGGAAGGGGAGGGAAGGGGAGGGAAGGGGAGGGGAGGGGAGGGAAGGGAAGGGAAGGGAAGGGAAGGGAAGGGAAGGGAAGGGAAGGGAAGGGAAGGGAAGGGAAGGGAAGGGAAGGGAAGGGAAGGGAAGGGAAGGGAAGGGAAGGGAAGGGAAGGGAAGGGAAGGGAAGGGAAGGGAAGGGAAGGGAAGGGAAGGGAAGGGAAGGGAAGGGAAGGGAAGACCTCAAGTGGTAACTATTATGTGAATCTAGAGTTTCTTGAATGTATTCTGAAAGCTAGTTAAGTTAGCTGTGAAATCACAGGTGAAAATAACTAACACCACAGCTCTGAGATATGAATTCATTCACTCTGACAGGGCATTGAGTGCTGCTAAGAATCATTGTTGACCATTCCATCAGTGGTCAGAGGATGAAGAGTGAGGTATCTATTTGATGTCAAAAACACACAATGTTTGGGAGAGATAACCACAACATATTATCAGTTTCTTGGAGCTGAAAATCCTCAATGGAGATGCAGGTATGGGGAGCATCTGAGTCAGAAGAAGAATGTTCTCCACCCCACCTCCAGCTCCATCCCACAGTAGCTGGTAATAGAGGTTTGGTCTGCCCACACTATGTGAACTGTCCCAGCAGACAATGATCAAAATGGAGTTCTCTGACATGTTACACCAGAGAAAGGCAAAGCCCCAACAATTCATCATTCCGTGCTCTGTTTCCAAGAGGTCAAGATAGTACAGTGACAGACACCCCAGAGATAAAGCACAAGCCACCACTTCATAGCAAGAAATGATAGGGAGTCCCTCAAACCAGCTGGCTGCAATGTGGTGGAAGCAGCCCCTTTCTTCAGAACTCACCGCTGCTTTTGGCACTGCTGGTCGTGTGCACACCAGGGCAAGGTTAATTTTGAAAAACACGGAGAACTCCTCAGGTTAAGAGCATTAAATGACATCGCTTTGAAAGACGCAGTTGTTTTTAAGTCTGTGTGTATTAACAGAGGCTTTGAACAGTGCAGAAGTTGCATAAGTGCTTTACAATCCTGCTTTGTAACTATTGAGAATGTACGGTACATTTTTTCTTGTCTGTTTAGGTGTTGCTATGAACTGAAAATAAAGAAAAAAGATCCTTCAAGTGTTTTGCTGATGATTTTGTCAGATTTTAGAACACACAATGCCACAGTCACACGCAGCTCTTTACGGATATTATAAACCAGTGAACTTGCTCAATATGTATTTCTCTTTAACAACATTTTGCTTGACTGGGGCTTGGTGGGTCTTGGAGATCATTTTTGTGATAGAATACACAAAAAATATGCATTAACTACCAATGGATTACAGCTGTTCCACAAGAGTCAGTGAGATATTGAGATCAGTGAGACAGATTTAGTGTCCTATGCGCACATTTCAGAAATGACTCTGTTTGAGTGTTTAACAATGTCCTGTTAAGGAGAACTGACTACAAAAGGTATGGAGAAGGCTGAGGTACTCAATGAGTTCTTTGCCTCAGTCTTCACTGACAGGCAGGATTCTCATATTCCTTACATCCCTGAACTGCACATCTTTGAAACTCTTGGTGGGAAATGGGAGAGAAAACTCCTCCCTGCTGTAAGGGCAGAGCAAGTCTGAGACTGCCTCATGAGACTGCATGTGTATAAGCCCGTGAGGTCAAACAATGTGCATCCCAGAGTCCCAAGGGAGCCAGTTGTTATGGCTGCTGAGCCACTCCACAGCTGTCAGGCAAAGTTACCAGTGACTGGAAAAAGGGAAACATCACTCCCATTTATAATAAAGGGAGGAAGGAGGACTCAGGGAACTGCAGGCCTTACCTCTGTACTTGAGAAAATCACAGAACAGATTCTCCTGGAAGAGATGTCACAACATATGAGGGATGAGCAGGTGATCTGAGACAGCCTCTGTGGCTTCGTCAAGGGAAGGTCATGCCTGACCAATCTGGTTGCTTTCTATGATGGAATTACAGCAGTGTTGGACAGAGGAAGGGCAACTGATGTCATCCACCTGGCCTTGTGCAAAGTCTTTGACGTGGTCCTGCACCACATCCTTATCTCTAAATTGGAGGGGGTATGAATTTGAAGGGTGGACTATTTGATGGATAAGGAACTGGTTGGAAGGTCAGTGGCTGTATGTTCACACAGAGGCCAGTGATGACTGGTGTTCCCCAGGGACCCATCTTGGGACTGGTACTCTTTAACATCTTTATCAGTGACTTAGATGATGGGACCGAGAGCACCCTCAGCACATTTGCTGATGACACCAAGTTGAGCAGTGCAGTTGATACAGCAGAAGGAAGGGATGCCATCCAGAGGGACCTTGACAAACTCGAATGCTAAGCCCACATGGTCCTAATGAGGTTCAACAAAGCTGAGTGCAAGGTTTTGCACTTGGGTCAGGACAATTTCAGGTATGTATGCAGACTGGGAGAAGAACTCCTTGAGAATAGCCCTGCTGAGAAGGACTTAGGTGTTCATCTGGTAGACGAAAAACTTAACATGAATGAGCTGTGTGCACTCACAGCCTGGAAAGCCAATGGCATCCTGGGCTGCATCAAGATGAATGTTAGGTGGCCAAGAGTAAGAAGAAGGGGATTATCCCTCTCTACTCTACCCTTGTGGGACCTCAGCCAAAGTACTGTGTCCAAATCTGGGACCTTCGACACAGGAAAAATATGGAGCTTTTGGAGAGGGTCCAGAGTAGGTCACAAAGATGCTCAGAGGGCTGGAGCACCTCTCCTACTAAGACAGGCTGAAGAGGCTGGGCTTGTTCAGTCTGGAGAAGAGAAGACTGCAGGGAGAACTCATTATGGCCTCTCAGTATATAAACAGAAGGTTAACCAATTTTTTAGACAGGTAGATAGTAATAGGACAAGGTGGAATGGTTTTAAACTAAAGGAGGGGAGATTTAGTTTAGATGTGAGGAGGAAGTTTTCACTGAGAGTGGTGAGGCTGTGGCACAGGCTGCCCAGAGAGGCTGTGGATGCCCCATCCCCAGAGGTGTTTAAGGCCAGGCTGGATGGGGCACTGGGCAATCTGATCTAGTACTTGTTCCAGCAGTTGGCAACCCTGCCTGCAGCAGGGAGGTTAGGACTTGGTGGTCCCATCTAACCCAAGCCATTCTATGATTCTATGATTTACAGCCTAGGGAATATTGACATGTCAAGATCTGAGAACAAATGAAGAAGCTCCAGGGCATTTTAATTAAAAAATCACTGAAATTATTGCAGTTTGATGACATTTTGAAGTAAAACTGTAAATATGTCTTACACGGTTGATTAACCCCAATGAAGTGATGAATGCCTTGAAATCTTATTAAAATCATAGCAGTTTAGACTTCTTAGCATGACTCAGGATCGCTTTGTACTTTGGCCTAGAAACACAAGGCAATTTTCATACAAAGCAGCTGGAGCAACTGTTCCTGTACTGAGCATTGGAAGAGTTCTGTCAGAGGTTTAATGAAAAGCAGTGGGTACAAATAAAATATCATACTCAAATATAGCTTTACTTTCTGAGAACAAACAAATCCAAAAAATCAATACAAAGTAGCAAATAGCTATAATCAGAAAAAGGAAATATAAAAACCACCTTTCTTTGCTAAAGTGTTAAAAAAGCAGATGTACCCATCAGTCTGGATTAGCCACACGCTGCTAGGGACAGGGCTGAAATACTAATGAAGACAGCTTTCCCTGGCTTTGATTGAAGTCTAATAGCAGTCTTGACTCGAGGAAATCAAACTCAATGGCCCAAGAGATATAGAGCAGGTATGTTTACTTTTTTATACGCTGGATGCAAGGGGGATTGCTCCTCCTAACTTGCACACCGTAGGGTAAAAGCTTGGTACAGATGTAGGAAGAACTAATACATAATCAATTATTTTCCTTTATTATAATTATATAATTATTATATTCGTACACATACTCATTAACTGAGAACCCCGTAGCATACAGTCCCTCCCCGTTGTGCATGCACTGCGAGCAGTGGGGGTACCCTCCTGGTGGTGGTGGGATGAAGGCTCATCATCTTCCTTGCGAAAGCTCATAGCCCTCCTTGCTGTAAACTTTCAACCCTGCATGAGGAATAGCCCCCGAGCCAGTTCTAATTCACTCCGTGAACATCTTATCACCTCCTCTCCCGGTGTCCTTGATCTGTTCTCACACCCTTATCTTTATCTCTTCCTTCCCCCGCATTGTCCTAATCCTAGCTTGTTACTATCCCATTCTTCTAGTGGCCTCTACATATTTGCTTCCGTAAACTATCTCTAACTCCCTTCTACCCTCAGTTTATGTGGACTTTTTATTACCCTCCAATTTCCTAGCTGCTGTGAATCCTTTCTTACTCTTCAGTCTACCCATAGGATTTGGTAAGATCTCCAGCCACATGCTGAAAGCACTTTTCACCATTGCCAGTTACAGGTACAGCTCTACCTTCACTATGGTTTAGAAGCAAGAATCCCCACATTTGGAACCACACTGAAATCTTCCAGTAGATTCTGCTTCTAGATTTGTCCTGGAGCCAATAACATATTTCTTTTTCTTTTTTTTCATTCAGTGAGCTCTGCAGTTTTCCACCAGCACTAAATTCTACCGAAGTTGCCACTAAGGCTTCATTTCCTTGTATTTCCACTCCATCTGAAGACAACAACCAAAATGGAATATAATACAAGGCTCTTGTACAGGCTGGTCTGAAATAGCATTCCATCTTCAGTGAGTAGGATGAGATGTAAGAAAGAGACGCAGAGGGAGGAGGTCAAAGCAATTGAGAAGAAGTGAAGAAAAGCAGCATTAGTCAGGATCTGGAGGGAAAAGCTGCCCTGTACAGTGGGCAGATTGTTTGCAGGTGTCTTCCACAGAGGAGTGCAGATCTTCAAGGCAAGCCCTGTGAGCCTCGAACTACACTGCTGAATATTTCTGCATTGTCAGAGATGTGCTTTGATTTTTCTGTTTGTAGAAGCACTCAAGAGCAGCCTGTTCTCTCCTGCAGCAGGAGTCTTCCTCCACCCTCCCTCCTCCCCATGTCCTCCATCCACCTCCCACAGCTTCTCTCCCTTCAGCCTGCCTCTTGGCAGTATATCACTCACCACATCACCCCATGAACCTGTTGTGCAATGGTTAAGCAGGGCTGGCAGTGCCTTGTGTTGCTGCAAAGCGCTAATGAGCACCACCAGCTCCTGCAGACATCAACAGGGACGATGGCAAAAGGCTGATGTGCCCCAGGCAGGGGGTACGGGGTGGTTTGCTCTTCCCTCCCTCACTTTGTGATGTGGTGCCCTCAGCAGCCCCACGCTGTGGCGTCTGGCTGCCCACCCACAAGCCAAAGGTTTTGTGCCCTTCAGGTGGGAGGTTTCTATAAACCAGAAGTCAATGGCCAGGTCTTTAAAACTTGCTGGGGGAGATGTGGATGGGAATTGGTGTGCAAACACAGAAGGGGCAGCCAGAAAGACATCGCAGCATGTGTGAAAAATTGAGCTGTGACCAAAGAAAAGAGCAAATGAATGAGAGAAGGATGATAATACCAAGGGACTGTGTGAAGCGAAAGACACCAAGGCAAACAAAATGAACATTGATTTGCTCAAGGAAGGTAAGGATTGCAAGAGAAACTGTTGGGAAGAAACAGAAAAGAGCAGGAAGATGACACAAAGATAAGGAGTGAGAGATAATGCAGGAAACCGTGAGTGGGCGAGCATGTGGTGCAAAGAGAAAACAATCCACATTCAGGAACCAGGCACCAGAACAGTATGAAAACTGGTGCTCCAGCTGAGATAATCTTAGAGCTTTCCCAGAGACCAGATGAACTGTCATGAACGGGAGGAGGGAAGATGTGGAACAGGCAAGGCAGCCTCGCTGGCTGGAAAGCACTCTGCCTCATGGCACAGTAGCATCAAGATGCATTTCCAGTAAAAAATAGCATGGAGCAAAGAAAAGGAATAACACGGCCAACCAGGTAGCACAAGAAGCAGCTTATCTGCGTAGATGTCAGACTGTTTAACACTTACATTGCTCTGGTATGCCAGATCCCAAGGGAAATGGAGACTGATCCCTTTTGGCCACCACTCTGCAGAACACTCTGACCTCGTTAATTACCAGGATTTTTTTCAGTAATTTAAGCAGAATCAGTCATTAATTCATTAAGCAATATCAGTCCTCCTTCAATTATAATATTTTTCAGACAGTCAAGAAAATGGGTCGGCTGAATGGAAACAACAATCCAGGTCCCCTGATTTTGGGGATTGAGAAGATAAACTAAACAGACATTTCTAACATAGCATGAAAATCTGTCACAGGGAAGTATGGGCACAAGAGGGCTTTGATAAACTTTGGCACCTAATACAAGAGCACAACTGCACTGTCAGAAGGCGAATGAGGACCATCAGCAGGTTGGCCTGATCTGGTGCTACAAATAGGAACAGATTTTTGCCATCCCTCTCCTCCTTGGTCTGTGTTGTGCTTGTTCATCAATGCTAGAGAGGCCATGGGGCCTGGGCAGGTGGGCCTGGGGCAGAATGGCCAGGCAGCATTCAGCCATGGCACCTTCAGACCCACTACAACACGTGCTTGTAGAGCTTGCCGAAACCACATCAGCAACAGTTTGGTCTCACTTAATCATCACAGCTCCCCCCTTTGGATCAGGGCATGCTGGGCCTTTGTTCAGGGGAAGAGCCCAGTAACACCAGCAGAGTTTCTGATCTTTGCAGTGGTGTCAGTGAAAATAAGTCCGATTGTTGCTCTGTGACAGATCTCTGCTTTACCAGTTACGGGTCCAAAGAGCTTTCCTTCTGATGTCTTTTCAGATCTCTACATCTTCCAGGCAGATAAGGCAGACCTGCACATCTTTGCTTATCAAGCACAGTGTTGCTCAACAGGGTGTGGATTTCAGATAATGTTTTCACAAGTTCTGATGGCTCCAAGGCATTTAAGTTCTGCCTGTGTCAGATTTACTGCCTTTTTCTTTCTTTCCACAACTCGAGCCCAGTCTCGGAGATGGGTGTATCTACCTCACAGCAATGAACAATGCTGAGCTTACTTTGGTCTTGCTGTTACATGCACAGCAGGGTGCAGATAGGCAGCACCTTGAACCAAACTCTCCTCACGCTACAGCAGATCTAGCTGTCTGTTCAGCCACGTTCAAGAAAAGGTGTTCAAAATGGAAGTGGTGCAAAAACAGGGGAACTTCTGGGGAAACTGGGAGTGATTGTGATTGCCTTGCTTAGCCTAATGGAGCAAAAGACAAAAGGTGAGACGATAGCTTTCTGTAAGTAGCACTGGAGGAAGAGGAATATCAGGGACCGAGAGGAGCTGTTAAAACTAAAAGATAGCTTTTAGTTTTAGTTTTAGAAAAAAAAGGGATAGAAACTGGTCCCACATGTGTCTAAGATGGAAATTATTTCTTTATCTGCTGGATCAATGAGGTTCTGGGACCAGCAAGTCTGTGAGCTATGGACTGAGGTGAACCACTCGCTGCCTGCGTGGTAGTAACATCCCTCCTGTCCTTAACTCCTTCTGACAACTTAGATTCAAGGAAACTGGGTGGGATTGAGGGGGAAGGACAAGAAAAATCTCTTTCCCTAAGTCAGTCGGGGAAAAAAACGCTGTGGTCCTCAAACAGCAGAAATGAAACTGCTCTATGACTTCTCCTTCAGGCACCCACTCTTCCCAAAATCAAAGATGCTGAAAGAGTAACATCAGCTAATATGACTACGGATCCAAAACTCATTTAGCCCCTTACTGGGCTTAAATATTTGTTCCTCATGCTTACACTCATAATTTCAGAATTAATGTTTAATGCCAAGTCTTTTTTCACCCCAAGAATAATAACCTTTCCCAAAGTTGCTCACTGCCTCTTCCAGTCCTTCTGCCAACTGCTCTTGAATTGGCCTCCATTTTTTGTAAATATTTGAAGGGCAGCTATCTCCCTGTAAACAAAACACAAGGCTTCCCCTGTTTGCCTTGGCTAAGCTAATTGTGTTTATGAATGTGGTTAATCCTCTGCTTTATGACTAAATAATATCCTCAATTTTAATCTTTCTGCTGATAAACAATGTTGTTGGTTTTTTGGAAGGACAACAGGCAGACACTGCCAAAACAAAAATAGTCTGCAGTTGCATCTTCTGTAATTTCCCTAAATTTTTTATCACTTCTACATTGCTTCCATCCATTTCTAAGACAACTGTGTAATTCTGAAGTTGGCAAGGAATGTGCTTGAAAGGTCACAATATGTCTTGCTAAACTAGAGATGACTCTTGATTTACAGCCCTTCATCCACATTCCAGAAAAAGAGACTTGCACGGCTGGGAATTGGTTTTAAAAGTCAAGTCTGAAAGCTTACGTGTGTTTTTCCTTCTCTCCCTCATAGACCGCAACAATACCCTGACTGCTCCAGGAGCTATTGTGCTTTATCAGGCATTGTGAAGTTACTTTCAACATTGCTGTGTGGTGATCACTGCCTGCAGAAAAACACCAAAATTAAGATACCTACATCAACATTGCTTTGCTCATCAAGCTCCCCAAATCCAACCATGCACAGAAGCCAGAGCGTTGCCCCATGACACAGCATTAAGGGCTAGTACCGTGGCCTGAAATCAGATTAAAGTCCCTGCGTGGACCAGACTGATGGCTCTGCTCTCTGGGAGAAGAACAGCATCTGTGTGTGTGTCATGGTTTTGTGCTGTCAATATTCTACATCATGACATCATGTGCGGTATGAACTGTTTTGGTGGTATAAGAAAGTGTAACAGAGGGTATGTGGAAGTGTAACAGAGGGTATGTGGAAGTGTAACAGAGGGTATGTGGAAGTGTAATAGAGGGTATGTGGAAGTGTAACAGAGGGTATGTGGAAGTGTAACAGAGGGTATGCGGAAGTGTGGAAGGTTCATGCTCCAGATCTGTGGAATGGCAGCATCCCGAGTACTCAGCTCTTGGAGGAAACTACATATCCCAGGGGACAACGCGGCCAGAGACGAATCACCAGAGGAGGAGGACACACATATAATCTCGCTCCCAGGCTGGAACGTCCCTCTTTTCGCCCTGTCTATCGCTTTGGAGCGCTCCATCCCTGCTGTCTCGCTCTATCAGCAACGTTCCAGCCTGTCGCCTAGAGATTGCAGTAGGCCCCCGGTTCTCCGGGACTCTTTTTCTCTCTTTCTTTTTCTCTGCCTTGTTTGATATAGTAGTTGTAGTTATATTGTATCATATTGTGTCTCGTATTTAGTAAAATAAGTTCTTTCCTTAGATTGCTGCCGTTGTTTTTGTTCATTTCCCCCCTTCTAGGGGCAGCAGCCTCTATCATGGATAAATCTAGATAACCCGATTACAGTGTGATAGAGTAGAACACCAGGGATCCAGATGAAGTCGCCTTCTTTGGGACTTTGAGAAAGCTCCTGATTTCAGGCTGGTGCACCTCAAACCACCGAGCCCCGTGTGGCCATCCCATGCTCCTCCAACTTCAGCTGTTCAGGCCGTGTAGACAAATAGATGCCATGAACAACTCTGAATATGCTTCTCTGTGTATCCCTCCATATACCCATGAACAAGATCAAAACAGAGGCTCCAGTGACAAATCCACGTTCTTTAGGGGTTGGAACTAGATGATCTTTGAGGTCCTGTCCAACCCAAGACATTCACGTGAACTCCTGCCAGCCTCCAAATCATGCCAACCCACTGCAGCTGCACACAGGGCTGTCCCAAAATATCATCAAAGCCAGCCTGTCTTTTTCTATGAACGACATGTCTATACAGAGGGGAGCATTTCTGAATGCTTATTGGGAAGTTGTGCAGCTGTATGCTATAGACATATTCGGCAATGGGAGGAGTCCCTAACTGGCCAGCCAAAGAATTTGTGTCATTCACACTTGCAGTGCAGTATCTGTGCTTCTTCCACTTACAACGTCCCTTTCCCCACAGACCCAATGCTGGGGATCCAAAATCCTCCCTAGGGCAGAGCACCTCCACTTCATTACAGAGTGGAAATGTAATGACTCTTTCTGATGCTTTATTGTGCCGAGTTAGATTTGAAAAGCGCTCCTTGGAAGCTATCATCACATTATTAATACAATTCATTTGGGTAATTCATTAGGTCATTCCTGTCACTTCCTGTCACCTTTAACAGCTTTCTACTGCTCCAGACCTGAGCAGTCTGAACAGCCACAATAGTCTGATCAGAGGTTTGAAATTGTAAGTGCGTCTGATGGACCTGCTGTGTTCACCCTGTGATGAACTTTTGGGTCTTTGCATTTATTCTGCATTCCACATTCAGGAAACCCAGTAGCGTCTGTAGCCGATACCCACCGGGGTCATTCCGTACATCCACAAGTAGTTTCTTGGGCAGTTTTCCACCAAAAATTCTTCACATAAAAGGTTCTTGTAAATATTTTAAGAGGGGAAAAAAACAGAGCTTGTGCAAATGGAGATCTGTAGAAACAAAGCCTTCTCTTTTTTTCCCCTGAATCACTACAGTTAGAATTCATCTGTAAGCAACGGTATTGCCAACATTAGGAGCTACTTTTGTACAGAAAGACTTTTAACCAATGGTTCTGGGTTTGCTTGTCCAAATTTAACTCCATTTTTGCTAGCAACCAAATATCCATAAACTAAAGAAAAAAAAAATCACATTGCTGCAGCCATTAAATTTTATTATGGCAGTTTTGAGTAGTTGCCATCCAGGGAAGGGGAGATGCTTAATCTAAGAACTGAAATTAATTTATTTTACATTATCCTTCAAACTGGAAAACTACTTTGGCACACCAAGATTATTATCACGTTCCCAGCGCGCATATAAATGTCACTTTCTGAAATTCAAAGCTGGAAACGTAAACCACAAAAATCCAATATTGCTACCACAACTTTTATTACAGCCACATATCTTTATACTGCAGTTATGGCTGTTGCGCTGTTATTCCCTGACTTCCTAAACATCTGCTGAGTGCTGGAGGTATAAAGGAAGATGAGGAGTCTGCCATACGTTGAGACAGATACCAAATCTCACCAGGAATGCAGAGGAAGCACATTCTGAGTCCCATGATTATGGAATCATGAAGTCATTAAGGTTGGGAAAGATGACTCAGATCACCTAGTCCAGTCGTCAACCCATGTCAGTACCACATCTACGCTTCTCTTGAGGTCCCCCTCCAGGGACGGTGACTCTGCCGCATCCCTGGGCAACTTGTGCCAATGCATTCCCAGAAAGTCATGAGGGGAAGGACTGCCCTGCTGCATTGTAGCTGTTCTGCTGTAAGCCGCCAGTATAAACACTGGTGTGACATACAAGCTTACACAGGGAATTATTCCAAAATCTCTTTGAGAAATAGTTATTAATAAATGGTTGGCTTGTTAGTTCAGCTCTGCAAACGGCCTCTTAGTGCATGTGTATACATATGTGCTTAGGAGAGTGAGCCTTCTCTACTGACCCAGGATATCCCGAGAGAGCAGGGAATGAGACTGGGAGCCAAGACACGAATGTAGATGGCAGTTAATGCTCTTCAAGTTCTTTAGCTAAAATCTGATACATAAATAATTCTAATTCCTGTAGCAGATATCAAGGCTCATAGATGGCAGGGGACTTAGAATAAGATTCTGAGCTTACAGCATGGAAATGTCACCAGGGCTTTAAAGGTGCTGCTCCTCTTTGCAAGACGGGCAACAGTTAAAAGGGTTTTTCATGCAGTGATTAAGACTTCTCTGTCATCTCTTTATGTAACTGTCCTGCCAGGCAGGGTGGGCTGTTTGCACAGGAGTGTGCATAATCATTTCCGCGCTGCTGCAAGAGTACATCTGACGTGTGTGGGAAGAGGTGCCATGGGAAGCTATCACAGTCACCGCTGAGCTGGGCACTGCAGCACGGTGGGGACAGGCTAACTCCGAGGGGTTGCAAGGCACTGAGATGTGTGATAGCATCACATCCACTCCTCTGCAGGGAGGGAACGAGGAGGGTCTGCACTGTCATCTCCTGCTTCATGTCTAGGGGCTGCTTTTGGTAACAGCTCCTTTGCTTGGGCTATATTTGTCAAGCCAAAAGGGAAGTAAATTGCAAGTAATTTGCATTAGGACAGAGCTATGAGAAAACTTTCACCTACCCAGGCAGAGTTATGTAAGCCTTGTTTTTCTTCAAATCATTTGCCAGAAAAACAAACCATTTGGAAAGGGCTTGGGCTCTTCCTTCATGGGCTGCAATCTGCACTGAATCCACACTTCCTACCATTATTCCTTGCTGTGTTTTCTCAGCATAGCAGAAGACAGGAATAAACTTCTGCCCTGGCTGGAAAGGAGAACGCATGGCTACGCCAGGAAATCAGTACTGGTGTGAGCAGCTCCTGAGGGCAGCTGCTATGCTTTGGCTGGTGAGATTTCAGCAGGAGTTGAGTCAGGCCCCTGCACCAGCTGGCACTGGTGGGAGAGAATGTGCCCTGGTGGAACTCGAGAGATGCCCAGCAGGGGAAGGGAGCAGGAAGGAGTCTGCCTTGCAGGAGCACACCAATATGAATCCTTATAAACCTTCAACACATCTGCCATAGATTCCAGCACCACACTTGCTGTACACAGAAGAAACGGGTCCTCCCATCCATGCCCATGACCACGCCCACAGCCATATTCATGTCCATGTCTGTGCCCATGACTATGACCATCCCCATGCCCACATTCCAGTCAGTGTCCATGCCCATGCTCAGGTGAACCCCAAACCCTCCAGTACAGACATTTCAGGCTCAGGCAGGGAAGGGCTTCTACCTGTACAGGTTTTATCATGGCACAGAGGCATCTTCAAGATGGCAGAGCAGCTGTGTTGTAACTCTCACTTCCCACCTTTCTAAACATTGTCCCTGATAAAGGGATATTTTAAACCTGGAGCAAAATCTGACTTGCATCTGCTGTAGAGTGAGGTTGGGGAAATCAAGCTGGGAAGGCCATATTTGGACAGTGGAAAAGGGTAACATGAAAACCTTTACCTGAAAACAGGGAAGGAATGAGTGATGGCCAAAGCTGCCTTGTGGGCAAGGTTATTATCTGGTTCTGCAAGAAGAATGTGGTCAAGGACAGGCTGTGAGGACTATGCAGGTGCAAATTACACATACAGGTATCACTCATCAGCTGGTTTACGTTTCTGGATCTGAGACTTGTCATTTTTATTTTGTTCATTTTCTCCCTCAAAAACTAAAAATAAAAAAGGAAAAAATAGGGGGGGAGGGAGGGGGGGGGGAAGAGAGAGAGATAAAGGGAGAGAAAATGAGTATTTATACTCTTTCATGTAAAAAAACAGATCTCTGGCTAAAGGTCAGGACTGCTAATGACTAACTCCAGTATGATGCATACAGTGTGCCTGTCTGCAAGCAATTGCATGGCATTAGCTGGTGGACCCCAGGTGAAATGGCAGCATGCTGGCCTCTGGGGTCAAGGCTGAGCCTTCTTCATCAGCTTCAGTATTTGCTCTGATAATACAAATTTCTGCACGGACCCCTGGTTGTTGTATGCTTCTGAGCATGCTTTCACCTTTAGACTCTGCACCAAGGGTTCACAACTAGTGTGCCTTCGTGGGAAAAGCACTCAAACTGCAAGAAAAACAAGAGGAACATCATTGGTGTGCTGAGAAGGTGCAAGGTGAGAGTCGTACCGCTTTTGGATGGAGTCCTGTCATCTGCCCTCTCTTCATGTACTCTGAATCAAAGGCTTGAGAGGAGTCCATGGCACTGTGCAGCCCATAGTGCCCTCTACACCTGTTCCCATTGCACCCCGTCTGACTCTGCAGTCGGAGGGGAAGGATGCTGAAAGCAAAAAACAAGCAACATTAGTCTGAGAAATAATGACACAGGGAATCCTGGATAACATGAGGTAAACACTTAATGCAAAGATGGAGCTGCCTCCCACTCCCAGAGACTGTATCTCACACTGCATTGTCTCAGATCATTACCCAGCAGCTATGACATGCAGTAATCTACTTCAGCTTCATTTAGGATTTACATGACAAAGTCTTATCAAAATAGAACTACAGGGAACGCAAAACAAATACTTAATTAAAGCAGAGTGTTTCTAATTAAATCCAGTAGGATGAGCACATTACATGACTGTCATTTCCAATGGTATCCTGAGAAGTGACAAAGCAAAGTGGCTGTGGGGTGCACATCCCGCGGAGCACCACCACGCCCCGGTTTCTATCAGAGATGTTTCCAGAAGCTGCTGGCAAACCACAGCTGGCAGTGACCTCTGAGAGCAGCACTTCCCTAAGCTGTCACCATTACGGCCAGCTTCATTCCATGAGAGAAACTGGGTGAAGGGAGGGGTGAAGAATGGGAAAGTAACCCACAGATCCCTCACAGCTGTGGCTGAACGTGAGGTGGCCAATTTCATTGCACAGACCTGGAATCGTATACACCTCGTTCTCAGAAAATGTGTGTTCATAGACTAAGAAAAGGGATTAGCTGCAGAGACGGGAACTGAGGCAAACAGTTGGGGAGAATCCTTTGGATATCCTTCCAGAAAAATACCCGGAATGATGATTGCTCAGAATGCATCTGTTCGATTCTGTTGGTGAGGAGCCAGAGGCTGAGCTAGTGCGGGAGCATTAAGTTTGTGCAGTCTATGGCAATGGAGTCGTAATTTCATTCAAAAATAATTCCCCCCACCTCAAAAGAGGATCTTAGCAAAAGAAGCTGTACTTCCTGCCCAGCAAAGCATGCATTTCAAAGAAAACCGGCCCAGGGGGCTGCCTTAGGACCAGCAAAGGGCACTCGTAGTCATACAGAGAAACTGACTGTGTGAGATTCACGTTTCGTGTTTCAGAGGTTTTGCTCTGTCTCTCTGTTCAGTTTTTATTTATTTTTTATCTTTTCCACCATTTGAGGGATCTGGTGCTGGAGGTTGGGTTACCCTCAGGGAGCAATGGTTGGCACATAGGAACAGCAGGAGTGATCATCACCCTGCCTTACTCCAAAAGAAGGACTGAGGAGATCACAAGGCTCCAGGAAATCCTATTTTTCCATGCCTTGCACTTGTTTTTCTACCCCTTGTGCCCAGATGCAAGAAAACAACATCTTTCACTGCTGCTCACCTTGTGCTGCCGTGTTTCTCCACATTGCGTGTGAACTGCACTGAAATCACGTCTCTGCTGATGACAGATTTGGCAATGGGACTTGAAGACTCTGTATCGTGGTATTTGTACTGTAGAAGAGACTTGCAGCAAGATATGTATAGTAAGTCTATATGTAGAAGAATGTTGTAATGCGCTGGAAATAGATTGCTGACAGAGAAATAGCCTTTATTCACAAATTCTCTATCACAGTCTTCACAAGAAGACAAGACAAGTCAAATGAGACCAACCCCTTTGTTGCATTTGGCCATCAGCAGGCAGCGATGCTGTGCACCCTGACCATAAAGAGGGGACTGGAGCCACCATGGTGCCTGGGGTCAGCATGGGGTGAGCCATTTTTTGTTAAGTCTGAGTGAGGCATCAAACCAACCACAACTTCTGGGGGAAACGCGTGGTGAAGACTTCGCAAGATTGAAGAGAAAAGACCATAACTACTGTTTTCATCTTGATTATCTGCAAGACACTAAGAAGGATCCAAAAACATTCTTCATGCCACAGAGACCTTGCACACTAATTATTTAGAGATCTTGTTGTGATACAATCGAGAAGTGTTTGGACAGCGGTCTCAGATGTAGGGTTTAAATTTTGGGTGCTCCTGTGTGGAGTCTGGGGTTGAACTCAATGATCCTTGGGGGTCTCAGGCTATGTTATGGTTCTCTCTATGACTTGAAGACCTTCCCATTGGCAACTGGAAAGGACCGCTACCAATTACAGCGTGGTACCACTGTGCTCTCAGCTCAGCAGCTCCAGCTCTGCACCACCACCCTGCAACACCAAGGACAGGCCTGGACTGCATGCACGCCAATTGGAACTGTAGACAAACCCAAAATCTGACTCACTGTATAATTACTTCTAGGAGGTAAAAATCTGCTCTCAGTGCAAAATTAACCTTCATTGACACACAACTCCATTGAAGCTTATAGGAATCTTTGTGGTGGTGACATTTATTACCAAAGTAACAGACATCACCTTGATTATTTAAGGTCATTTAGAATAATCTTAATGAGTGCTCTTGTCAGGATTTCTTGGATAAACTTCTCTTCTCTACACAAGAGAACTTCACACTTGGAGACCAAAATAGATCTCCATCAGCCTACGGATTCCAATTATAGGCTTATGGGTTTGGACACTGCCTTGAGGCTCAGCTATCAACAGTTTTATTAGCAAATTGCGATGATAATCCCACACCTGTGTTGAAAGTTTCTCTTTCTGTGTTTTTCTTTTCTATGATTTTATTTCCTTCAAAATAAAAGCTATCATTTTCTCTGTCCTTTCACAGCACATTGTTCTACCCAACGCTGTTTACCTTCCCTTTCGTCTATGTGCACCTCAGAAGATTGGTGAAAACAAAAACTGTATTTTACCAGATAACAACTGACAGAAAATAGTTTTAATGTAATACAACCGTGGCATTATTAGTTCTGTACAGGATAGTTCAGCACCAAAATGTTCTTACCCAGTAGGGTTATTATGGACCCAGCAGAAACTTCACTTACAATGGGGTATATTGGATTTAATTCTCTGAGGTTGTGCTTGAGTTGGAGCAACGCTCCTTACTGAGCGTCTCTGATATCACTGCAGGAAACTCATGTCATCTCTATCAGTCTGTCAGTAAGGTAGTTCAGAACCATCCTGGGAGAAAGGAAGAACATAAATAAACATTTTTGATCAGGTTATATGACATATTTTCCTTTCGGCGTATGTTCTTTTACAAATAAGTAAAAATTCTATGGCTCCCCAAGAAAGACACCAATAGCAGGGACTACTCCCCGCTTTCCTTGTCCCATGGTTTGTGCAATCTGCTTTTACATCAACCTCAAAAAGAGGGAACACTCGGAAGATGAACCACAACAACTTTGAAATTTGTTACGCGTGAGTAGAAAATTCATTTGAAGTCTAATGAGAAATGAAATTATGACTTGTTAATGCAATTTCGTCTCGTTATCCGGCACACACAGTTCTTCAAAACTTAATCAAATACAGGTATTGCATTTCTAAAATGGATGCTACTTATAACAGCTAATTCGAGATTTCACTTCAAATTGCAGCAGCTTTGCAACCTTAAAACTCATCAAGAAAGGAACGGTAGATCTTAGATGCACTTCAGTTTCATTTTCCATTGTTTACATGGCTTGAACTATGTCAGTGACAACGAGGATGACCCTAAAAGCGGGAGCAGATTGCCTTGTCCTTTAGCCTGTAGGCAGTGAGGAAACAGGCAGCCAAAGCTGAGGCAACCAAAGCCTCACTGTTAGGTGCTGCTCTGTTGCTCAGCAGCTTACACTTATCTGAGACCCTTTTCAGCTTACTGCAGTAAATATACTTCTGCAAATATCAAAACACTGGAATCACTGCACCTGTCCTCCTCACGCTTGTCTTCCCATGTAGCTGCACCAGGAAGAGGAAGCGGAGCTGGGAAAGAAAAGAGATGCAGATATACAAAATTCTTTAGAAAAAGGATGTTTTAGAGGAAAAAAGGTCTATCAAAATGGCAATAACAACTGCATTAGATTGCAAATATGTATGAAGTGCAGCATTGTAGTCTTGTAAAATTACATACAATTTAGTTAAGTAATGCATACAATAAAAAGCCTTGGATTTCACTATGATGGTGAAATGGAAGCTCTGCATGGAAGAAGTAAAGCTTTTTTGGTATCCCAGAACATCTTACAGCCTACAGTGCTGTAGGCAGAGGTGGTCAGGTTTGATAGCCAAGTATTAGATACATTTCTTCTCCCTCTACAGCATACCGATATCTTCACTTTCCAAAAGATTATGGGAATTTGGAGTTTTTTCCTCTAGATGGAAGTGATTGCTCAGAATAGAGGCAGGTAACACATCACGTGCTGAGGGAATTGCCAGCTCTCATCTGAGCTCCAGCCCCAGGTAGCAAATGCAGAAGCTGAGGAGCAAATACAGGAGCTGCTAAAAGTCACCAGGCTAAAAGGTAGGGAACCATGAAGCTCGGGAAGAGCTGACACCTCACCGTGATAAACACTTGGAAGGATCAGACAGACAGTAGACTCCTGGTGTGGAAGTCTGTGCAATCCAAAATAAGCTCCCTGAGCATTTCCTCAGTGCAGAGACAAGTCTTTGCCACACAGCACATCTAACAGACCAGACGAGGCTGATGCGACAGAGCTAATGAGTTGAGATACACAGCAGGAAATTGGGGATAAAGGCATTGCCTTGAGTGAATCAGGGCAGAGCTGTACTGTAACAAGAGATTTGGGGCTTTATTTTTAATTATTATTTTTCTTCTTAAAGAGTATTTTTTGCTGTGCATAGCAGAGAGAATAAACCCATCTCCTTCCAAGCAAAGCCAGGAGACACACAGAGTTGAAAGTGAATTCCTCCATGTACAATGCCCTGACTGCACTCAAGCCCAGGCGTCCCTAAGACCTGGGGAAGCCCAGCAGGGGGTCACTGAAAGTTAAGTTGGGTCAGCCTTGAAATCATCCTCATCGTGAGATGTTTCTGTTTATGGAGGTTCTCAGTCGTGGACTGATAACATTTTGAAATCAGATGCTGACCATTTGCTCTGATTTCCAGTATGACTTAGGTCCAAAAATGCACACAAGACCTTTCAAACCCAGTCCAGCAGGTCATGACTAAACCCAGATTCCATTCTCCAGGATTCCATTCTCATCACTGGCTTGATGCAGATCTAGTGCCAGACATACGGGCTGTATACCTTTGTGTACATAGAGAGTAGAACAGTCCCAAGCACTGATCTGCAATCACTTGCAGTGTTTAACCACCAGCACAGACCCAGTCCCTGCCCAGAACCAGCGCAGAGCAGTTCTAGTGAGGTACATGGGCACAGCCACTGTGTTTGTGGGACTGGAGAAGGGAAGAGTTTGGTCATACGGGTATGAGCCATGTTTTCTCTTGCCCATGGAAGAATATAAAGAACGTGTTAAACAGATGACAGCAATGTGATGAGTACAGAGCAACCACGGCTGGTGTACTTGACACCTACAGCTCCCAGTTGATGTAGCACTTGGCAAACATTTTGTGATTCCTTCTGGATCTTCATACACAATAAACAACTGACTGAACTGGTCCCTCTTGCCACTTTCAGGAATGGCAAAATTCTGCCAGTGAACACCGAAGATTCTCTCAGAAAGACCCCAGAATGCAACAGTTTCTCCCCAGTGGTGAGAACTGGTGGCACCGGTCTTTCAGCAAACCCAGGAGATATATATCATAGAATCATAGAATCATAGAATGACCCGGGTTGGAAGGGACCTCAAGGATCATGTAGTTCCAATCCCCCTGCCTAGCAGGGCCACCAAACATACACCTTTACTAGATCAGGTTGCCCAGGGCCCAATCCAACATGGCCTTGAACACCTCCAAGGACGGGGCATTCACAACCTCCCTGGGCAGCCTGATCCAGGGCCTAACCACTCTCCTAGTAAAGAACTTCCCCCTAACATCCAACCTAAATCTTCCCTCCTTCAGCTTGGATCCATTTCCCCTAGTCCTGATCAAATGTCCTGTTGTACCCACCAGTGCCCCAGCATCCATCAGGCTCATGCAGGATCCCTCATCCTGAAGACAGAGGTGTGTACATCATGCAGTGCTGGGGCTGTGTGCTGGATGTTGTCCACAGATGAGAGAGGAGGGTACTGCACACCTCAAGAGAGCAGGAGTTAATGAGCTATAACTTCACCCTGACCTCTGTGTCGCGAGTTCCACAACTGTATTCATCAATGGACGTGATTTACAACAAGATCCTACTGCATCTCACTGACACTCCCGAGCTTGGAAGAGCTGTGTGGATGTGAGCAAGGTGCCAATTACAGCGGGTCACATCGGGATTCCTCTCATTCACCTCTCCAGTTGCTTGCAGAGCCAGCTTCCACTGCAGCTCCTGGCCCAGAACTCACACTAATTTGGGTCCTAGCGCAGGATTCTCCTTATCAAGTGGGTAGGAATACAGATGCAGCCTGCCTTTGCCCACTGGCCGGCCCCACCCCTGCCCCCAGTGCTCTCCATAGCTCCATCCTCCCCCCCGCAGCCCCATCTCTGGCTTCCCCCTCCTGACAGGAGCACTCCCTGCCCTAAGCTGCCGGTTGCTGTGTCCCCAGGAAAAGAAAACAACCGAAAAATAACCACCCGTCAGCAGCAGGGCCACTGAGACACTGCTGCTGCGTGGGAGCAGATGCCAAGGAACAGCTGAGCGGGGGGCTGGGGTTTATTTTTAATTTGTAAAGTAAATTTGCCTTCTGCATGATTCTCTCTTTTTTTTTTGCCTTGCAGGAGATGTAAGCAGAGCCGGCGAAAGGCACAGAAGGAGCCCTAGCACAGAGCTGCTGCAAACCGCAGTGCTTGCCATCCCCGCCTCACCCACAGACTGCAGCTGCCTTCGTGCCGCTCCCTGGGCTGACACCACGACACCCTCGGCCCTGCTCTGCCCATAGGATTGCACTCGCTCTGCAGTGCCCAGCCCACAGAGCACGACCCCACAGCACTGTGTGCTTGGCCAGAGGGAACCCTCGGGATGCAACCCTTTATCCGACAGAACCACGACTGCAAGACCCCTGGAAAGTTTATTGGCTGATCTAAGAATTGCTCAGATACATTTATGAGCCTGTATATTCCCTGCCACAGAAGCAGACCCAGGAGCCAAGAGCAGCATACGTGGGCTTTCCTGCCAGCCTGCTCTGCAGGGCTGTGTGCTGGCAGCCGGCAGCCCCGTGAGATGGACGTGGCCCTGGTCATCCCCAGCCAAAGGCCCTCTTTTACAGCCTCACGTTTCTCCCTTTCATCCCAGTCACCATAAAATCAGGACAGCTGCTGCTGACAATTAATCAGCTTCAGATGGGATCTTCAGGGTGGCCACTGGGAACTTAAGGAGCCCCCTCCCAGCTGTGCAGCCCCTTTGGCAGCCACCTGCCCTGTGGGGGCAGGGCCCACACGGCCTGGCACGGCTCAGCAGAGCCCAGGCCTGCTCACTGCCTGCAGGCCTCCTCATGGGCTTCTGCTTCAAAACCAATTCACAGCTGTGCTCTGGTGTGCTCTGAAACACTGCTGGGACTTTGGAAGGGCAAACACAGGCCAGCGTGGTGCAAATCATGCCGCCATCCCAGCTTTGGCAGCATGGGAAGTGCTGCTGACCGTGCTGTGGTGGCAGACTGCAGGTGGAAAGGTTTGCTAGGCAGGCACTGTGCTGCAGCCAGGCAGCTCCTGCACACCAGTCAGAGGGATCTATCTCCTCTTGCTCATAACACAACTGGAAGGCAGCTTCCCGCAGCTCTGAAGTTCAGGTTGACTCCAGCAGCAGAGGCTTTCAACAGACAGATAGTTTTTGCTGGCCCATTAAGAGCTGTTCTTAACGCTTCTGGATCTGCCAACTGCCAAGAAGAAAACAAGAATTCCAACTGCTCCGCTGCTCCCCCGAGGCCTGCTTCTTCCACAGCTCTGCTTTCAGATACAGGCACTGTCTACCAATACACTGTGCTTCCCTACCTGTACATACTGACCCGTACTCGATGCATGTGCTGTTTCTGCAGAACACAACACAGGGCAGAGAACCATCCCCATCATACAAGCAGCCCTATGGCAAACATACTTGGCTATGGGTGTTGTTATCGCATGGGCATTTTCAGCCAGTTTCTCTCTGGTAGCACCAGCCCTGGAGAACTTAGCAGCTGATAAATGAGTATTTACTGACTCGAGGGCTCCACCAGGAGGAAAACCAGCCCCGGTCAGCCCTTAGCCTACCACGATGGATGGGAGCGGTGTCAGCTTGCCAGGGCTGGCTGCAGCTCCGGGTACAGCTATGCATACTGTCCTCATCCCATCACTCTGCTTTTCTTTCCAGCTAGAGATGGGAATTATCACCCACCTGCTGAACTTCACAGCTGTTTCATGATGGCTGGGGATATGCTGTCAGCCTGTATTAAGCATCTCTGGCTATTTTTGATCAGTTTATCCATTTTTCCTCAGACCCAGATTCCCCTGCTTGAAGGAAAACACAAGGAGTTGGAAAGGTGGCTGTGGGTATTATAAAGGCAGGAGTTGTCCTTACTCAAGGCTTCTGAACAGCTGCACCTCAGCCCACAGAAAGTGGCTGATGCGGGGCAAGCAATCAAGGCCTCATGTGGAACAGCAGAGCAGGAGGCGATGCTCGAGGACTGTGTGGTGCCACGCAGAACTAACCCACCAGCACAGGATGGAGCCCCACAGCTCTCCTTCAGGTGTCCCTTCACAGCTGTCAAGGCACAGTGCTGCATTTCTCCTGGCATCTCCCTGTAGCAGCAGCGTGGTGTTTACTCCTGTTGTGCTCAGGTTCTTTCCCATAGCACTGCTCTTGAGCCCAGCAGACCCCAACACTACTGGACTATGCCATCCTAGGCACAGGATCCAAGGCTTGTCTTTGCTGACCTTCACATGGTTCTTGTTGGCTTGCTCCCTTGGCCTGTAAAAGGTCTTGCTGTAGGGTGGCTCTCCCTTCAGAAGTGTCTGCTTCCCCACTTAATTTAGCATCAACTTCATCATGGCACTTTCAGTCCCACCATCCAGATAGTTTATGAAGACACTGAATAGCACAGATATCAATCACTGGGGCACCCCACTCCTAACAGGCTACCAGCTTGAAAAGAAGATGCTGTGATCACAACCTCAGTCAACATCTCCATTCCTGATATTCAGTTACGTTTCCCCAAACACTTTCCCAGCCACCAAACAGGGGAGGAGTAACCAACCCCCCTAGAAGGCAGAGGGCTGCTCCCCCCCAGCATACAGGCACATTTAGCTTTCTCCTGGAAACCATCAGCTAACAACACCACGTTTCTCTGGCTCAGCCTAATTTTATCCTTTTGGACCACAATAAAGCACACAACCAGCAAACAAAGGCATGTTCCCGTCCATGTTCAAGTGTTACGCTTAGAAAAGCTGAGCACGGAACAGTTTCATCTTTAAACCATTGGTATATTCCCAATTGACAGCACTCAAAAACAAAAAAAAAAATTAAAAAAAAAGCTTTTTATTTCTCGTAGTGACACCAAACCATTTTCCATTCCCCAACAACTGAACTGCTTACAGCAGGATTTGCAAAAGGTTTAACACAGATTTTAACTCCGCATTCCACAGTTCTCTTGCAGTTACAGAAGAACATCACTTAGCGACAGCAGATCTACTTCTTTTGTCTGTATTTTCCAGGTCTCCCTCTATCCCCGCAGCTACCTCGTGTCAAATGATGCAAGCTCTTCTCTAGCAAAAAAACCAAAAAGCTGTGCTGCTCATACGCTATGTATTCCATGATCTTACTGCGGCCAAACAAGAAGTCTGTTTTGCTGCTAACGTTCAGGGAAAGCTGCTCAGTAGGAACTAGCTACTGCAGTGAACTCACTTCATGGAGCGCAGCTACCTGGGGCTGTGGCTAATCTGGGCTGGTGGGGAAACAAGCCTGTACCACCACATCACCACTGAACGCTGCCAGCTCATCTCATGCCAGGTATATTTAAAGCAGCACAAGGTGTTTGCAACAACAGAAAGGATTTATAAAAGCTTTTGTACAAATTGCTTAATCTTGTGAAAAATAAAATCCTTGGGTTTAATAAAGCAGAACTCTTTGTCTAGTTCATTTACACTTACGACATCCTGAAGGGAAAAAAAAGCTCTCTATTTGCAAACAATCCACCTGTACTTGAGTAATATCCCTTCCACCCTATCACTGCAGTATTTTAAGGTCTTCAAATGCTCCATTCTCAGCATGCAGTATAAAGGAACTTCAGATCTTTGGGTACAAACTAGAGCACACTAAAAACCCAACAGCAGTCCTTTGCAAGATGCTGCCAATCCATGCTACTTCAAGATTTGATTCTGAAAGGTTTCACACCTTACTGCAGAAGCTCCGCTGTGACAATGCTTTCAATGGGTCACATTAAACACACAAACTAAAGTACCCCAGTAAATTACTGGTGCTTCTCCATAGCTCAAGCAGCATGTCTGTAGCACCTCAAGGAACCATCCCTTGCAGCAATATGCCTTCTCCCTCTCATCAATAACAGAGAAAGTAGAGACAGTACCCAGTGCTCGCTGCTCCAGCTGTGCAGCATGGCAGAACCACAAACTGTGTTATAAGGCACTTGTTCATAGAAGCAATGAAAAACAGCATAAGCCAGAGAACTACAGGATACGTTTTGTTTCCACTATTAACAGGCTTGCTTTGTCTAGGACCATTCAAGGTCCACTGACATGCTTGGTAACAGCTGCAATACAAAACTCATACCGCTTCAGGTAGAACCCAGGGTAATGCAGAGATCAAACTGTATCCCTGGGTGTAACAAGCTCCTACCTTATTGAACTCATGTCTTCTCGGAGTAATAGGGGACTATTACTCCATCCGCAGCAGGACAAAAGAGAAGAGCTTTTACTGTTGATCGGATTTATAAACATAAAAATAATAACCAGGAAAATAATTTAGAGCAACATATATACATAGAGTGACACCTCATCTGCTTTTCAGACTAAAGTACTACAATAGGAGGTAAACAAGCTGCTTGCTTTCTTAAAACACTACTGAAGTCTTTAAAAAAGTAGCAGTACCCAGATCATCTTCAAAGACAGCAATTAGAGCAGATTAACCACAGGAATCTTAAAAAGGCCATCCTTTAAAAAAGCCTTGCCGTTCGTTAAGAAAGAACCCCTTGTTCTTTTTTTTGAATGACACAGAGCAAACTGCATTTACTCTTCAAAGAAAACAATATGAAAACTTCCCAGTAGACTCCAACTCCAGCAGAGGAAATGGAGACAACTTCACGGCAGAAAGTGAGATGGGGAGAGGGAGACAGTCACTGTTAATTTGCCAAGGCATCAAAAATCTGCATCCAGAGTGAAAACGTTGTCCATTGTTTCTGCCATCACAGCAAAACGTTGATACTCCGAAACCCGCTTCTCAAAGAAATTTGTTTTTCCTTCCAGAGAAATATTCTCCATGAAATCAAAAGGATTTTCTGCATGAAAGACCTGGGGAAGATAAATATGATTACACTGCTGATTCTGAAAAGGTAACCGTGTGTAACAAAAATATATACATATTTCAGATTAGGTCATCCCTCACTGTATTATACTGTAGAATTTATGGGCACGATGCAAGCAAGTTCAATACTGTGTGCCTCCAGGAGTTTGAAGCTCACCTGTGCAAGGCGCTCATCAGCCTTCTAAGAGCACAGCATGTGAGCACAGCATAATTTCCCAACACAAATCTGCAGAGCAACTGAAGAGAAACAATGGCCTGAATTGTTCTTGCTTTTTTCAACAGGGAAGCACACATATTAATGTTGTGGTTTCATCTGTCACTCACAAAAGTACAAGCACTAAAAGCAGCCTGCTTGCAGCTCCGTCAGGAAAGCACTTTGTGCTGACAGCTTTCCTGGGCTGCTCCAGCAGGCCAGCGTTTGTTGCAGTTTCATCTCTTACCTTTGAGAACCCAAGCTCCATTAGTAACCGATCTGCAACAAATTCAATATACTGCTTCATCAAAGTGCAATTCATTCCAATCAGACCTACAGGTAATGCCTCTGTGAGAAACTCCTGGAAGTTAAAATACAGATGACATTTAGAGAAATGAAATTTAAGAGGAGAAAAAGAGAGAAGACACCCGTGTTTCGCAGTAACACAATTTGTGATATTCCAGGCTCCCCAGGCAGTGGTCTGAATAAATAACTTGCATCACTACATTCAACAAGTGCCTCCTGCTTTCAGTAGTTGCTTGTATCTTCCTGTATTTTTAGCACATTTTTCTGGAAAAAGCACAAGAATTTTTATGAGTGCTCCTCTCCTTTTCTTTTTCCCCCACAAGATCCCAAGCTTCTACGAAAGCTTGAGTTCCAACTTCAATAAAACCTACAGACCAGAGGAGTGGGAGAAGGAATAGATCCAGAAACCTCCAGTTTTGCTTGGATTCCAGCCATTATAGAACTACAAAGCAGAGGACAGTGATACACGAGCACTGAGCTCAGCCATGTGCATGTTTAGGTGCTGATGTAAGACCTTTCATTGCAGTGAGGCAAGGCCAGGGCATTTGTCATCATCACAGCAGTCAGATGACAACAGAAAAGAAAGGGTAAGCTGAAGTGCTGCAAAACACTCCGCAGTGCAGAATCATGTAGCTGAAGTTGGGTAGCACTTCCTATGAAAGAGCAGCAATTTTTTTTCAAGTTAGAACACAGCACTGTATGCACCTCCAGTACAGAGCCTGTGCTCTCAGAGAGGACTAACAGGTACGTGTATGCAAGTAGGGAAAGACAAAGATCCTAAAGGTGAGAGGTAAACTCCTCTCCAAGAGAGAATGTTTTCTTCTTTTTGGCTTTTAAGGAAGAAAACAGCTTCGGCTTCTCACAGTTACTTGACAGCTGCATCAGAAAGTGTCTGCTTTTTACTGTCACGGTTAAGGAAGAGGGAAAGAATGGCATAATGCACCAGGGATCCAAGTATTTAATATGAAATTCCTAAAGTTGGTATTGAATTTGTTGATTTTTGCACATACAGTCCCTGCTGCGCTGCTTACACCATTGTCCTGGCCAGGCTTACCTGTTCAATTTCAACAGCATTAACAATGATCTCCCGGACCCTCTCTTCTGATGGTCTGTTCACTAAATAATGGAACATTAGACAAGCAAAATCACAGTGTAGACCCTGAAATAACAGAGAACAACAACAACAGAGTTTTTCCCTACTGCACACAGTTTGCTCTTAATTAGAGGCAGCCTCAGTTTAGATTTAAGCTCCCTACATGCTTGATTCTTGACAGTCCTTATGTTATTCCTTATGTTATTACATGTAACAGACCTGTAAAGGCATTCTTGGTTAAAAAACTTGGTTAGTAGCGTCTGAAATCCAACAGGTGTCACCTATAACAAAATAACAATCAGCATACACTTTATCCAGTTCCATTTTGAGAGCTGCCCTACTGCTAAGGATACTATGCAGAGCCATGCTGGGTTCCTGCCTCCTGTCAGAGATGCTTTTGCAGAAAGACTCCTACATACGGACCTGCAGAAACACGTCAGTCAGCATAAACTTGCTAGCCATTCTTGGCTTGGAGATACCTACACACCAATCTTTATTTTTTTAGTAGCCTTTCTTCCCTTGCTTTTCCTTACAGCATTTTCAAGAGTAGATTCAGATATATTATATATTATAATTTGGCACATGTGCCCCTGCCATGGACACTGCCATGGCTAAAGCAGTGTGCTCTGCTGACCAGTGCCTCAGGCAGCTTGGCACCTCTAAGAATGAGAGATGCAGCAGCTCAAGGAGTCTGCAGCTCAAAACCATATTGAACATCAAGCATTTGTCTGCTCAGATGCATCAGAAAACATTCATGTTGTAGTTTCCCGGTGTAGACTCTTTTACTGTCACTGCTTTTATAACACTATTTCCTGTTTTCTGATGCAGGTGCTGTGTGAACCGTGCCTTCCCCTTCATAATTAACAGCTTTGCAGTTGGAAATATGCCAGGGGAACTCAAAAAACCCTACATCTTTCTGTGTTCAACACTGCAGAGGAGCAGTTCTATTGCTCTAAGGGGGAAAACTTGCATCCCATTCATCTAACAAAGAAATACTTCCTTATTTGAATGGATCAGCTCATGATGACTCACAGAAACAAAAGACACGAGGAAATGAAGGCTGAAGAATTGTTTGGCTTTATTTACCAGTCGTAGCATTTTCTTTCAGATTAAAGACGTCTCACAAGATGTCTCCTCTCAAATCAACTTATCTTACCCACTGAAATTACCTCCATTATGATAAAGCTCTTTATTCTTTCAGACCTTTAGAACTCTGATAAGTTCAATCGTTAGCAGATTTATCTTGCAAATAAAACTGATCTCGCTGCATTTTCAGTGCTGACAGTGCCATAAATTGTGTGCTACCTTACAGACAGGCCCCAGCCATAGGGAAACGCTGCCAACTAGTAGGTAGCAGTAAAAAGAAAGGGCACTCGTGAGGACACGGTCTGACAGCCCACCTTCAGTGTGCTGATGTGCACCCCTCAGATGCCTCACATCTGCAGCTGAAAGGCACTCCCCTGTAATGCAGCCCTGTAACTGCTCCCTCCCAGGAGATTTTATTCCTGTGTAGTAGGGTAAGGACACAGAGAGGAGCAATATCTGCAGGTGATGGACGCAGGTGGCCGTCTGCGAGCTCTGGGATCCATAACTGGGGGAAGATGGGGGTGGGATAAGAGACCTTGACCTCCAGCACTGTCAGCTGGGTTCCACCACATCCAGACACGCATCCCCTACTCACTGCTGGATTTGCTTTTTGATCCATCCCTGCCCAAGCGCTACTTCTGCACCCACTCACCTGCTTTGTTCCCTTCCTGCTTTTCAGCTTGCTCCAAGCTTACCCACCTCCACAGAGGTGACCTGCTCTAGCAAAACTATGGGTTATTTACAAATGCAATTCCACCCTTCTCCTTAAAACTCACTTTTCTTCAAAGACAATATGTAGGACACAATACATTACCTCATCTCTGCTAATAAGTTCATTGGAGAAAGTTAATCCAGGCATCAGACCCCTCTTCTTCAGCCAAAATATAGCAGCAAATGAACCCGAAAAGAAGATGCCTTCAACTGCAGCGAAGGCAACCACTCTCTCACCTGTTTAACATAATACATTTTCCGTTAGACATGAAAGGGTGCACTGCCAGGCAGCACAGTACACTATTTGCATCAGACTGATGCTGGAAGAGAAGTATCTGCTGCCACACCAGGTGCTGTAGCCAACCACATCTTTCTGCAGATCCTACAGCACAGAAGGTCAACACGTGCAACAGAACTTCGCCACAGGCAACAGAACAGAACCAGGGTACACACTGAAACCTCTGCATGAAAAGCAGGAGGGAAAAGCCACAAGTGGCAGAAATGGCTGAGGTATTAGTTCTGCTTATCTCTGTCTCCAAACAGGCAGGAAAATGGCTGTTTAACCAACATACAGAATATAAACAAAAAACATTCACCAAGTCACAAATATTTGTCTTATTCCACCTTTCATCCAAGAAAATCAGTGTTTGCAGTCCCAGTTTTTTCTGTTCTCTCCATGAATGCAGAGATCACTGATTGACCAAGACTGTATATGCTCTACTTTAAGCAACTCCAGAAGATTCCTGAGTATATTCCAATATGCAGAACCTTTGCATTAAACGCTGCTGTCTTTTTTTTACCACTGAGAACTGCACGGACTTTTGTTTGTTTTCCATCTGTTCTGCTTCCTCAGATGAGATGCAAACGCCACCTGCTGGCTTATCTGAAGAAATTCAACATGAACTTAAAACTATCACAGAAGTTACTAAGGAAAGAGTTTATCTGACAACTCTAAAACCTCCGAGGTTAGCTCTCAACAGGGGGGGAGATGTGCTGCATAAACACCTCCTGGACACCAATATGTTTTTTACTGCATTCCATCTGACTAATATTCATACAAATGAGTTACGCTGAAACAAAATCCCCTGTCAGCAGTGCTACATGATGTCTGCGCACACTGGGAGGCTCAGAGTCCACAGAATAAACACAGCAACTACACCCTCAGTGTAAGAAATCAAACACAGCTATCCTGTTGAAGGCCAGCCTTCCAGCCCGGAAGGAAGCACTAACTAAGCATGCCACTTTCAGATAACACATCTCACAGTCCATATGAGTAAGGTCTGAGCCCCCAGAATGTTTGAAGATTGGGTAAGATGAAAAAAGCAGGAGAGTAGAAACACACTTTACAAAATTTGGATAGGATGAAGGTAGAGAGAAGGAATTAAGAATAAAAAGAAAGAAAAAGGACACTGTTTTTATAGTCAGGGAACCTTATGATCCCTTGCACACCCCACACTGACAGGGGCTGAATGAAGGAGATGAGGAGACTCGACATAAAGCAAGCAAAGCCAGACTAAGGAGGCAGCAGGACACTCCAGGACAACAGAATCTACTGCTCTGAAAAGAACCACGCTCAAAACAAAAGCTGTGAACAGTGGATGCTGCAAAACAATGATATGCAGAATGACATTTGTTTTGTTACTCCTGCCAAATCTCACCATCTCCTACGCTTTTGTGAAGTACAGGGGGTATTTCTTTCACCTGTCTGCCCACCACTCATTTCAGTTACAACACACACTTCGAAGTTAACATCACAAGCTGAACACTTGCATGGATGTCCCGCACCCATGCCGATGGAAACTGACCTAGTGACCCAACTCTGAGATGCGACACCACAGCTGGAAACCCAGTCACAGCAGTGAGCCAGGAGGAGCCACAACAGATGACTCCTCAATCTTCTTTTCTCAACCTCATTCATAACGTCGCAAAAAAGAAATGCTAACATCACACACAAGTTTGTCTATGTGAACGTGCACACAAAGAAAGCCTGAGCTTGCCAGACTTCAGCTGTTCAGCTCTTAACACTGGCGTACAAAATAGGAACCAACTTCATGATGTGCAACAGAAAAGAGCTTTTAAGAAGATACACACCAAAAGTAGATTCTCTGTCTTCAATCCACTTCAGAGCCCAGTCTGCTTTCTTCTTGACACAAGGCATTGTTTCAATAGCATTAAATAAGAAATCCCTACAAAAGAAAAAAAAAAGAGAACACCAAAATAATAAAGCAAAGAATGGATTTACATATATCTGGCCTGCCCAAGTAAGAGTTCCTGCCCTGAAGAGATGATGACGTCTGACAACAAGAGGCAGAACAAACGCCAGTTGCAAGTACCTCTGGAGTACAATAGCCACAAGGAGGCTGCTTAATGCTTAACAGAGTTTCACACAGTCTGCACTGCCTGCAATCACAACTTGACACAAATATTAACCAGCCTTTTGAATACTCCTATGGAAGGTCACCAGTCAGTAATACTTCATTTTGGGGGCCAGGAATGACGGCCCAGAAAGCTTTAAGGAAACTCCTCAGTAAGTCAGTGTGAAACAGAAAACCAGCTGCTACCACCCAGCCACAGCGCCACCGGACTAGCTACAAGATTTCCCCTGGGTCTGCAGCACATTCAGAGACGTACCTTTTCTCAGGATCTTTGATGTAAGTGTCTATAAGCAAGCTGTACATCTCTGAGTGAACGTTCTCAATGAGAATCTGGAAGCCATAGAAACAACGAGCTTCTGGGATCTGCACCTCCTGACTAAAGCGTGCCACCTGCCAAAAGCAACAAGCATGACAGTGAGTACAGCAAAACTGGTCCTGCATGGGCCAAACAGGAGAGACAACGGACCTGTGCCACAGAGAAGGGAGCAATTCAGCCCTACTTTATTAACAAATATGTCAATAGGATAGGTGTGATGCAGAAGCAAAAGACAGAAAGCCAGCTAGAAGTAAAGACACCTGTTACATGTACCGTATAAGAACTGCACTGATGGGTGGTGGCACGCACAGGAAGAGCAAAATGCTGCAACAGTAAAAACTTCATAGCAAACAAAGCCTCACTTTTTCTGTTCACCACTAAAAAGTAAATAGTATGACATGGTCATGCAATATCTATAAATGCATTATCATATAATCTGTGGTACCAGTGCTCAAGATCTAAAAATGAGCATTTCTGGTCTAACAACAACCTGCAGTGAGACATTCTGCAGCCCAGAAGTGATTTCAGCAGCAAGGTTTCCCCACCATTTTAATAGCACCCACCTGTATGCCTGAAATATTCCAGGATGCCACTTAGCGAGAACAAAATGAGTTTTACCTAAACAAAGAACATGGAGCATGGCACAGCACAATCCCCCTCCTACTTCCCATCTAACACACGTATGTGAAGAGGCATGGGTTCTATTAATCATAGAATCATAGAATCATAGAATTACTCAGGTTGGAAAAGACCTTGAAGATCATCAGGTCCAACCGCAGCCTAACCAGTAGCCTATCTCTTAAAAAACAACAACAAACCTCTGCTAAATCATATCCCTGAGTACCACATCCAAACGGCTCTTAAACACATCCAGGGATGGTGATTCAACCACCTCCTTGGGGAGCCCATTCCAGTACCTAACCACCCTTTCTGTAAAGAAGTTCTTTCTAATATCCAACCTAAACTTGCCCTGGCGCAACTTGAGGCCATTTCCCCTCGTCCTGTCACATGTCACTAGTGAGAAGAGACCTGCCCCACTCTCACTGTAAGAACCTTTCAGGTACTGGAAGACGGCAATAAGGTCTCCCCTCAGCCTCCTCTTCCTCAGACTAAACAGCCCCAGCTTCCTTAGTCTCTCCTCATAGGGCTGATTCTCCAAGCCCTTCACGAGCCTCGTTGCCCTTCTCTGGACCTGCTCCAGTACCTCCATGTCCTTCTTGTGCTGAGGTGCCCAAAACTGGACACAGTACTCGAGGTGAGGCCTCACCAATGCTGAGTACAGGGGCAGGATGACTTCCTTAGTCCTGCTCACCACACCATTCCTGATACAAGCCAGGATGCCATTGGCCTTCTTGGCCACCTGGGCACACTGCTGGCTCATATTCAGCCGACTGTCCATCAGCACACCAAGGTCCCTTTCCGTCTGGGAGCTTTCCAGCCACACCTCCCCAAGCCTGTAGGGTTGCCTGGGGTTGTTGTGACCAAAATGCAGGACCCGACACTTGGCCCATTGTTAATACACCAATAACTGCACATGAACTCAGTCGGGCAGAAGGCTGAGCTTCAAAACTGTGTTCCAGAGACACCATTTGGAGTCCTGCTGACAACAGTGGCTCTGACGTATCTCAAACAATGAGCAGAACAAGCTGCTTACTTCCTTTGGCAAAGGTGAAACGATGGCAAGGAAATACACTCATTTATCTTATGCATTAATATGAGAGAACCCAAATGTAAAGCCAATAGCTAATAAAGTAAGTATTCAAACTGTAAGTCTTTCTCACCAGGTTTTCATTTACAATTCCATCGCTGGCTGCAAAGAAGGCAAGAACATGAGAGATAAAGTACTTTTCATCTGCTTTTAGCTTGTTCCAGTGAGGAAGGTCCTTTGATAAATCAACCTAATGAAAAGAGAAAAGGAAAAAACAAAGTTACCATCCCTTTGTGCTTGTTATTCTGTAGGAACAAAAGTGGCCTCGTCAAACGACTGAGACGGAGCTTTGGCACTGGCTTTCACAGTCTTTGCATGTAGAGAATTTCAACACATGCAAATATCAAGCACAATAAACTACCTCAGTACTGTGGTTTCTCTGCAACAGCAACATCCTGCGTTTGCTTTGCAGTTTACACTATTGTCATTCAATATATATTGCTTTTATTCCATGTTATAAATAAACCAGATTTCAAAAAGCATCAGCCTTACTGGCATCACTATGAACATGCATCAACGAGCAGATCTCTCTCTGAGACATTTATAACTCTTCTTGAAATAAATGTTTGTACTGCACGAAACCTGTGCCTAAGCGTGCCAAAAGATACATGGAAGGCAATGTTGCCTTTGACAGGTGTTCAGCTCCCATGCTACGCAAGAACAGCATGTGTAGATACTGTGTAACTGCACTGCCTGTGACACTTGGTTCTCACCATGGTAGAAAACCACAAGCTCCTTAGCGTTGGCCATCTTGCTTTGTCTGTTTGTTTCTGAGGCATTTCTGAGCCACAGCACCAGTTAAGCAGGGCCAGATGGGAAAACAGCAGCTTTTAGACTTGCGTGTGTGTGTGTACAATTCATGTACAAATATATATCCATGCTCATGCATAAACACACACAAAAACACATTTTACATCAAACTTTCCAATTCATTTGGAAATGTGCTGACAGATGGCAGGACAGTGGAAGAAGGAACCAGTGATACAGTAAGAGTAGTGCTACTCAGGCAGGAGTTTCGGTGCTTTGTAACTGTTTAAATCAACTTCTCCTGACACCAGACAGCAGCCTCCTCAGCAGGCGATGGAATGAAGTCTACACAGCATTGCTATCCCAGGATGCTTTCTGGACTATTTAGAGTCTGTCGTTCCTCAGCAATTGCAGAATTCTGCTCACAAATGAACAAAGACTACAGAAGCTTTGAGCTGGAACAAGCTGCTCACCCAGCAGGTAATCCATGCAAATCCAGAAGTCTCCATTGCTGCAAGTGCAGTGAGCTAAGCACTGCTCAGGCCTGGCTAATCAGAAATCCCAGGGAAAATGACACGTCCTAACTTACAGTCAGTTCCAGCATGGTGATGATCATCTGACCAGGGCACTCAGCATCAAATTATATGCACTGTTAGCAAGTATTTCTCATTATCA
Source organism: Excalfactoria chinensis (assembly GCF_039878825.1). Lineage (NCBI taxonomy): Eukaryota > Metazoa > Chordata > Aves > Galliformes > Phasianidae > Excalfactoria > Excalfactoria chinensis. Next base: position 19,521,596 of record NC_092826.1, on the reverse strand, counting down.
TCACCTTTCTGAAAAATAAGTGCCTAATATTAAAGAGCAGCATTCTCATGATATTGCTCAGAACCTTTTACATGAGCGAGGAGGTAGCTGCAGACACAGTGACCACAGCAGGTCACAGCCTCTATACCTCTGACACAGGCTCCCCCTATACCCAGAGAAGTGTCCCAGGATACAGTTCCGCTCATCCTAAACCTAACACTCAAACCAGGCCAGCTGAACCACCTGATGGAAGCAGCTTTCTTTCCACTGACCCTGAAGGGAGTCCCACTTCAGCACAGGCACCTCACGATCAATAGAATTAACCCCAAGCCATACAAAACACAAGCCAGCAGCAGAGCTAGCAATGACACTCCAGGCCCCATATCCCAAAGCTCACCTCTTCTGCTGTCCAAAAGGAGGCCTGGGCCTGTTTGTACATCTTCCATATGTCCGGGTGCTGGATGGGGAAGATGACGAACCGGCGGGGATTTTTTCTGAGAAGAGGCTCCTCGTGAGGTTTCAAGCCATTTTCAGCTGCACTTGGAGAGGAGCTCTGAAGATAAAGCACAGTCCCGGTTAAGGCTGCTGTTACTATTCCCTCCTTTTCCCTCTGTCACAAAAATACAGCCCAAAAGCCCACTGCCGCAGGCAGACACTCACCCACTCCTCACAGGCAGCTGCATCACTCTTCCTTGGGGTGCTCACCCCTTCGCCCTCCATCCTTGCTCTGCTCAGGCAGCAGCACTGCCTTCCTGCCCTGCTCTGTTCCACACCTCTCACATCAACCAGCCCCTGAGCAGCTGCACTTCTTGAGTGCCAAAAGGAACACTTCTCTGCAGTACAAGGAGGAAACTGCAGCTGCACTTGCACTGCGCCCTCAAAAGATGCCATCAAACATGGTGGGGACGCATGCAAGGTGACAGTGCTGCTCAACGTGCCACGCTGTGCTGGGGACTCCCTCTCTGTGCACCCCCCGTATCATCTATGCTTTCCTGAGGATGGAGTTTTGCACACATGCTCTGCCTCTGCATTCACAGGAGGCAAATCCTGCTGTGACACGGTGCTGTCTCTCAGGTCTGAACTCCATTCCTACAAGCAAAAATCTTATAAGAGTAATACTTGCCACCAAGCCTGTTTGTTAACTTGGTGCATCCCTTGGTATAACCCAGCTGAACAAACACAGATGACTGTCCAATTCCTATACCCAATGCTTCTGAGGTAAAGCAGATGCTGATTGCTGCCAGGGCTCCCCTTGCTGTCCCCTTGTGCAACAAAAGCATGACACGGTCCCAGTCCTGCCTTTTTGACCCGCGTTCCCAAGTGGGGGAACACAGAGCTGAGGAGGTAACCTTTGTACAGCCTCCTGCTTCCATTCAGCACCCTGGGTCCCTTCCATTATCTCAAGGTGGTGTACAAAGTACAGTCAGCAGGTTGCTCAAGGCAGTGTCCGGTTGGCAGCCTGAGCATCTCCAATGATGAGAACTCTGCAACCTTGTTGTGCAACCCATGCCAATGTTTGACCACCTGAACAGCAAGGAAGTGGGTTTTTAATGCACAAGTGGAACCTCCTATCACTGGCACCACTGAGAAGAGTCTGGCTCCGTCTCCTCTGTTCTCTCCAAGCAGGCTGAGCTCTCCCAGCCTCACTGTGTACGACAGAGGCTCCATCTACACCCCCAGCTTTTCGCCAGACAGTCTCCAGTTATTCTGCTGCAGGTTAACTGCTGCTGTCCAAGACAGCAAACCCAACACAGAACAAAGACTGCCTAGTGGTACTGAAATTCTTTCCATGAATTTCATCATCAGCACACTAGGAAAATATTAGTATATATACACAGAAAATCACTGCCCTACAGCAGGAACTGCTGGGCTATAGATGCAGGCATCTCATAGAATCATAGAACGGTCTGAGTTGGAAGGGACCTTTAAGATCACCTGGTTCCAACCCCCTGCTGCAGGCAGGGACACCTCCCTCTACACCAGGTTGTTCACAGCCCCATCCAGCCTGACCTTGAGCATCTCCAGGGAGGGCACATCCACAACATCGCTGGGCAACCTGTTCCAGAGTCTCACCGCCCTCACAGTAAAGAATTCCTTCCTAATATCTAGTCTAACTCTACCTTCCTCCAATCTAAAGTCATTTCCCCTCACGGTGCTGCTACATGCCCTTATAAAGAGTCCCTCCCCATTTTTCCTGTAGGCCCCTTCAGGTGCTGGAAGGCCGCTGTAAGGTCTCCTCAGAGCCTTCTCTTCTCCAGGCTGAAGAGCCCTGGCACTCTCAGCCTGTCTGCACAGGGGAGGTGCTGCAGCCCCCTACTCATCTCCATGGCCCTCCTCTGGACCTGCTCCAACAGCTCCATGTCCTTCTTGTGTTGGGGGCCCCAGAACTGGACACAGTGCTCCAGGTGGGGTCTCACAGGAGCACCTGGTGGTTCTGCACCCCAGAGGGAAGAGCAGAGCTCTGCTAATTGTTTCTGGCAGGTCAGAGCAAATCAACTGCATTAAGGGGACAGCACAACACTGATTAAAGAGTGTGCATGCACAGATGTATATTTAAGGCTTGTACTTAATACAGCACATCCCAGTTTCCATCAGCTTGGGTATGGCTAGAACCCAGCCTTAGTGAGGACCAGGTGTATTGCTCCCCTGCACACCTTTAGCTTCACGCCCTCAGGCCCGGCTGCGCAGCCCGTGCCCTGAGGACGCAGAAAGGGCCTCGGGCAGCTTCCCAGCAGCACCCTTCAGGCCCACAGGGATAAGGAGGAGAGGATTCTCCCTCCCGTTCCCGACCCGGAGGCGGGCTCTGTCCTGCCCGCAGAGGAGCCCGGCCCGGCCCCAGCCGTGCGGGGCGCACACCGAACCCCGAGGCCGGGCCGGAGCCTGGGGCCGAATCCCTTGCAGCCGCACAAGGAGCCGTAGTGTGAGCACCCCGCAGTCACTCCGCGGTCAGCGCAGCTCTGCCGCAGCCTTCCCGCCCGACTGGGCTCGGCGCCCCGCCCGCCCTTACCCGCTCCGGCCCGGCCGCCTCCTGCAGGCCCGCTCGCCCTCGGCGCTCCCCCATGGCCCGCGGTTCTGGGCCGCAGGAGCGCCGGCTGAGGGCGGAACGGCCGCGGCCGCCCCTCCTCCGCGAGGCGGGGCCCGGCAGGCAGCGGCGGCGGCGCAAACTCCGGCGTTCCCGGGCTGAGCCGTAGCTCACCCAGCGGGCTTCGGCGGCGTTACAGCAGTGCCGGCCCGCAGGAACCGAGCAAGGCGGTGCTGTTAGCCGGCGATGATACATCGCCTGGAAGTGTCCCCGAGCTACAAAGCACGTGACAGAACCCAACCAACCCATGCGACAGCTCAGAGTACATTCAAGCAATTGTGTAACAGCCGTAGTCGCTTCCAGATGGAAAACTCTCGGCACTTCCCCTGGACTTGCTTGCAGGGGCTGTGAGAGCAAGCAGTGAGTGAAAGCACTGCTAAAATGTTTGTCATTTATTGCAAGTCACTTCTTACCAACAGAGATTTCTGCGAGATACTGTAATTGACAGAGTTCCTTTGTTTCCTCTTCCTCGTCTCCAGGCTGGCCGGGCCCTTGGGCTCCACAGAGTCATTTGTCAGCACAGGGGTGGGAGAGAGAAAGAAAAGCCCTGCTCCATACAGTAGGGAGTGTTTTGGTACAATGGTTTGAAACCGGACAAATCTGAAAGCAAACACCAATGAGAAAGAAAAATATGTGTTTTATGAGCACCCGAGACAGTCTGCTGACAGAGATCCAGGACTGAGCCACTCTGTAGAAGCAGAGAGGAGCGCTCGGAGTGCCAGGAACAGGCAGTCGAGGAGGGGGAGATGGAGGATGTGGAGGCCTGATGTTCCTCGTGGAGAATAGTCCGCACTCACCGCACCATCCCCATCACTGCTGCTTGGTGCTCTTGAGTCCAAGTGCTGGCCAAACATCCCCAGCTGACCCACGGCCACAGAAAGGTACAGGCACACACAATTACAAGTTACAAATTACCTGTGTGTCACTTCCAAGGTGGTACCCATAAGCTTTGTTAACTCTTTGGCACGAAGTTTTGGTTTTTTGAAGTACCCGGGAAGTCTCACAGGTGCCGCAGTGGCTGAGATCTCCCTTCTCCACCAGTTTCCAGAGTAAAATTCCGAAGTGTGAGAACTGGGAGCTGAAACGTATTCAGTTCTAGGCTGTATCTGCCCTTAGTGGCTTTGACTCTTTAAACCCTCTAGGGGAGCTCAGGGATGGTTGTTAGGAAGCTTTGGGTGACTGCTGGTCCCAAGCATAGAACAGGTTTGAATTCCTTAAATAGTTTTCTGACAAGAAACACATACCTAAGAGTCACACTATTAAACAGCGCACCAGAGTATATTACAGGCATAAAAGGAGAAAACACAGTCTTATACAAGCATTTGCTGTTACCTGACTACTGCTCTTTTTGAGGCAGTTTCATTGCCCAAACGTACCCATACATGCTGTCTAATGTCCACATTCAACTACAGCTCCATCCTTTCACATACTGAGCACCAAGGATTCCATTTCTTGATCCAGATCCTAACCTTCTTGGTGGCACAGAGGCTGAACTCAGGGCTGTACCTGCTCTTTCTAAGGACCATCTTCCTCTTCATCACTGCACCGGACCAAGAAATGGAATCTCTGGTACTCGTGTTCACCAGATGTCCATAACCATCTCCTGACAGCGCGGGCTGTTACCCAAAAGACACACAACTCCAGAGCTGGAAGTCCATGAAATTAGTCAACCATCACATCCAAAGTGCAGATCACAATTTGAGCTACAGTGCCTCTTCGCTCCCTCCCCCTACAGATCCTACTTACTTTGAGAATATTTGTCTGGATTCAAAAAAATACATTTATAGAGATCACATTTCATATAACGAATGCTATTTTAGGTAGATCAAAGCGTTTTCATTGATAAACCTAAGTCAAAACAATCTTCCTAGCTGAAAACTGTTCACCGCATGCAAATCAGTAGGTGAATAATTTCAATGCATCCAAAATAAGCATTTCCTGGGTAGCCACCTCACAAGTCTCCTTGCACAGAAGCTAACACAGTTATGGCAGCAATGAGTTTTCCTGTAAGTGCATACTGGCTATCAGATTCAAACATACGCTGTGTTAGATGCTGTCATGGATGAAGGATATTGAAGTTTCAACATTATACAGAAGAAAAGTTCTGAAAGACCGGGTAGCAATCAGCTGCTTCTTACTGAACCGTATATTACAATGGCAGCTAGTGGTTAATGGCAGAAAGGAGCATTACGTTCAGAAAATCAGGGACAAAGAGACACTGTGATGCAAGTCACCTTTGATTACAAAGCGTATCCCTGCTCTCCACACAGAGCACACACGGACTTCTAGCACTGAGGGCTCGAGGTGCTCAGTGGAGCTTTTGCAGGACTGATGCGCACCCACATTTGTGCGTGTGGGCATTCAGAGCTTAGGATAAGTGAATGCCACACATGCTGAAATCATTATTAGGATTTGCAAAGCATTATGTTTCAGTCTGGCAGTTACGTACTAAAAGGAATTAGGCCAACTGAAGAGTTTAGATTAAAAGGTTGAATAATCCAGGTTAAAAAGAGAAAGCAAAACAAAGCTAGTAAGCTAGAAAGCTGTTTGCCACAGGAAGAGGAAGCTAGAGAAGTGAAAGCGTCAATGAGTGCAGAAAGGTTAAATTCATGCACTGAGACATGATCTACAGCTTATAAGATGAAAGAACAGCAGACAAGTTTCCTCAGAGAAATACGAATCATAGAAGGAATGCTGAAGACTGTCCAGGTCCAGCTCCCTGCTGTAGCAGAGCTGCCATATCCTCCCGCTCCGGCTGCCCAGGGCCCATCCAACCTGGCCCTGGGTTGCAGTGCCCACAGCTCTCTGGGCAGCCTGTGCCAGCACCTCACTAAGGCCCTAATGTACTGGCAATCTGTCACAGTGTTAGAGATGACCAGGCTGTGCTGAACTGGGCCTCCAAAAGGAGCACTGCGTGAAGTATACCTGCTAAATACAAGGTGGTGCAACTTGTACACCTCTGCCATCTGTACAAGTGAAGCTCCTACGTGTCCATTTGGATGCACACACAGTGAAGCAAACCTTTTTAAAATCTGTACACAACCGCAACATCTTTTAAAAGATAAATGTAGGCTAAGAGATTAGGAAACATTTGTTTTTTACACCTCCCCGAATGACCGACGCGGTACAAGATGGGTAGTGCTTTTCATTCACAAGTTTGCCTGTTCACTTTCTTCCAATAAATGCTATCTGCTGCCAGTAACTTACTTGCAGGGGGGGAAAAGTGACTCCCAAACCAAGTGTAAAAGAAAAGGCCACACCATAAGAAAAGTCCGTGTAATTTCTCACTTCTGGTAAGGTAATCAGCCTGAAGCAAGCAATCTACCTTCTGGACTGCACAGAGCAAACTATGCAACAGAATCTATCGCTGAGGACCAACTATGGAAAGACTGTGCTAAGGAGTCGGTTCTCCCTACCTTCAGAATAGGAACTGGCACCTATCTCCTATTTCAGCAGTTACAAATGTAAGTAATTGTCTGGACTATATAAAAAGCATAGAATAAAAAGATTTTTGCTCTAACTTGTTTCTCTGCCACATCTTGGAAGCGAACTAATAGAAGGCCTTAAGTCAAAGGGAGACGAGGTGTATGATTTTAATAAACATTTTTTTCTCATTAAAATCTTGATATAGTTTAAATATACCATACAGAGGAAAAGAGCTACTTATACACATTTCAAGTCAATGACCACAGCATAAATCAAACTAGATTCCCTCTCCACTTCTGCCATCAGAATGCCTTGTGTGTATATATGGTGAGCTACTATGAGTTATCTGCATCATTTTTGACTAGCTATACATTACAGGACTTTAAAAAGTTTAAGCTATATACAGAAATATATATACATATAACATATATTTATATGTTATACATACACATACACTTATATACATATACACACAATACATATATATATATATATACACACACAGTACTTTACATTTATATATGGCCTTTTATCCAAGGACCTCAAATACTTTTCAATGCATCAAAGTCTCACAAAGCTTTGTGAGGGAGGGAGCTTCTGTTTTACAGACTGTAGAACTGAGGCCTATTCTAGACAGGTTCCTGTTGTTCGCTTTTGTTTATTCCTGCTTTCTACTTAGGTCACAACATTCTCATTAGAGGTATTCTTGGTAATGAAATAATTACACTGGTTCGAAACCCAGGCAGAAGACACAATGTCTTGTAGTTAAGAGAGTACCTCTCTAACTATATTCCTTAGTATATGAGAACAGTCATGCCAGTACAGATTTTCTCTATGCTGATCCTTAAATTCAGACTCGTGTAGCTATACCGGCTTTCTTCTTTTTAACAAAATTATCAGCATTGTGGAATCAGATCTGATTTTGAGCTTAAGGTACGCTGGAGATTGCAAAAGAAAATCCAGGACAGACTCCAATCCCCACACACTGAAACCGTTCTTTCCTAGAATGAGTGATTTAGGAAGTATCAGTAGACACAGAAATAATTCCACATCCATGTATTGATTCATCTGCAGACTAGCTACATAAGCCTGAAACAGCCAGTTTTAGATAGTAAGATTTTCAGCATCAGTTGACTGTAACTTTAGCAACTGGTGATTGTGACTTCTGATCTCAACCACCTTCCACACCTGCAGGTACTAGATCATGAAAACTGGAAAAAAAACCACCACCAAAATAACCAGTTGTAGTCAATAGGCACCTTCTGGCCACCCTCAACCACCTGACACAAAGAAAAACCTAGTGGAACTGCAGCAGAATCCAAGTCCACTCAGATTTTAATGAAACATCAATTGACTCTCCCCAGCAAAACAAAAACTTACTAACAGACTGGTGGCATTGAAAAAGCAGGAAAGAGCCCTTAAGCTTCCATTCTTCAGCCCGCTAAGCCTTCAGATATCTTTGACATAGGAAAAAAAAGCAGCTCTTGCCTTTAGTTATCACTCCAAATCTCCAAATCTCACATGCATTGGGAAGACCGAGACCTAGGTTGTGTTCAATGACTGCCCTCCCCCAAAGCAACCACTTGAAAAGTGAAAATACAGCAGAACCCACTACAACACCATATGAAAACTTTATTCTAAACTAATAACCTTGAGATTTTTCAGAACAAGCCACCTTCCCTTCAAACCAGTACTGTCAGAAGAAGGGGTTGCCTGGCCCACTGGATTCAAGATTCTCTGCTAACTGTAAAATGTGGGTCGAATATCTTCTGTAGGTTAATTTTTCAGCTACAAAATTCAGATTTTGATGAACGACTGTGCTTGGTGCATGCTGTCAGCTACAATGGCAATGGCTAAATAAATAAAAACAATATATTGTTTCCTCAGTATGACTTGGTATTTCGTCTGTAATTTCTTTATTAAAAAACTGTAACAAGATACTTAAAAAAAGGCTAGATACAAAAGAAGTGAAGCTGCTCACGAACATTAAAGTTTTCCAAAAAGTATCTTCGATAATCATGATCTTATAAACATTTTACAGTTACCAGAAAGTGCCCAGGCTGAGTTTACATAGTTAGATAATGTAGTACAAGTGTTGGGTTAGGACTGGTAGTGGAACAACCTCCTGACTGCCTGTTCACTGAAACGGGGATACAAAATGTTGATTGTGAACTATGAAATACTGTGCATTGGCCTCAGCATATGTACAAAAAAAAAACCACCCCAAACCCAAAACACTGAAGGTACAGATTACATGCAAAATATTAGTGGTGGCACCCGATGTGCCAGAGTTCAATGCAGCTAGAACAAAAAAATGCAATGAAAGTGGTTTCATAAGTGAATGATCACAACTCTGGGATCTGAGCTGTCAGGAACTTTTTTCTTTTTTACAAGTTCAATATACATGGTACACAACCGCAGCCAACCACAAATTAAACACCATAAAAAAAAAAAGTTAAAATAAACCACAGAACATACTTAATTTTTTATTTCGAAATTCCCTACTCCCTCTATACAAGAACCTTTGCTGAAACACTTTCCACAAAGGCAGCAGTGAATTTTCAGAACATTTTACATATTTTCCCTCAGCAAAAAGATAAATCACAGTGTAAATTATATTGTTCTGCTGTCATCTTTGGCTGGGGTTAGTCCAAGGAGTTATTGACTAGCAAACCGGTGCAATCAGATATTGCCAGTGCTCCTTAGGCCTTTACATTACAAATTTAGTACAGGAATGTTTGCATTTAAATCTTTAAAGTACCACCAGGGGTATGACAGCATTAGCTTTCATAAACTTTTATAGACAAATGGAAAAATCTACAAAACTTAGCTAGTAATATTACACAGCAATACACACTTTTTATACTCTACACAAAACCAAAATTCTTGGTCTTAATGGCGAGTAACAACTTCTGTTTCAAAATCTGCTTAGAGGAATAGAGAGGGACATAAAGGCGAGAAATGCAAGTGTTTGCTGTAGGAAGGTGTTGGTCATCTGGTGGTCTTATTGTGATTGATGGCATGGGCTGGAATCCTTCCTCGCTGGCCGGCAATGATGGACTTGAGGTCCAGAAGTAAACCTGATAAAAAGAAGACAGCATTGAAAATTGCATTGGGCAAGGTTACAATTCACACTGCATACAAATGACCGTTGTGGCATGGGTTAAAAAAGAACTGCACAGGATAGTCGCAGTAAAGTTCCATCACAGTACAATCCCTTTGGTATGCTGACTCAACTCAGTGGTCATGCTATAGGATTCTGTAATAGCTTCCTTCATTTCCTTTCCTATGCTGCTCATTATGTTATACACTTCAGCTAAAACTAATAAGTAGCGTCCAAGACGATCCTGCATCAACAAATCCTCTGTAAACATGACGCCCCCAGCTCCATTTGGGAAGATTTTAACTGTCAACAATATGAAACTCAAAAAACCCTCTCGCATCAAAAATGGCTCCCAAGCCAGTTCATCATCAGTTGATACAGCACTTGTACAGACAGAAAGCAACAATGGAGAACACTGGGATTATAGGCTCAAGGGTGAAATACTGACTTGTAGAGCAGAGTCACTACCAAAGTGTAATTAAAGATATTCCTTAACAATCATGCTCCAGACTTTCCACTTTTCAGATCAGTCCTTGTTTCCTGTTAGCAAATCGTAAAGGAAAGATAGTACCTTAGGTAGTAAGTTAAATGCAAGTAGTTTTAAGAAGCGAATGGATACAATGTACAGGCAAGTTTTCCAAAGTGAAACAGAATCTTTTTCTTTCATGCTTCTCATCAGCTATTCTGAAAGGGCTTTGAGAAAAAGGAGATGATATCATTACTGACATCTTACAGACAGGACACATGCATTGCCCTCAGGATACACAGAAGTTAAGAGAGCGACTAATCCAGGGAAAGACATCAATCAATCTCAAGAAATGTAATATACCAGCCCACAAAACAGTTGACTAACGACAGTAACTTAGCTTAAGAACTACTTTGCAAAGACTGTGAGCATGCTTCCACAGAACAGATTTGTAAATAAAGGCAAGGAAATACCACATTTACTTCCAGTTGCAAGGTCTAGGATTCACACCTAATGTTTCCAGAACTCAAAGTTTAACCAATTCTTACTACTACAGTCTTCCACCTTACTGTGAGTATACAAAAGACTACGCAGGTATACACACTGAACAGTCGTGATACAAAAGTAATCCCAGCTGTTCTGCAGATTTCCACTGAGAATGAACAACTTACCAGATCTTGTCTTTCTGTCATACTCATCTTCTCAACTATGGACCAAAACCAACGCTTGAACTGCAAAAGCTTCTCAGCATTTTCTCCTATATGAGAAAAATCGATATTTGTTGTGCACTTAATATCATTCAGTTGGTGCACTGAACAATAAATATTAAGAGATTTGTTCTAAGTGTACTGCATGCAAGTCGGATCTCAGCCAGCCCCTGATACCAGAGACAGGACTTGTTTGAAAACTAATATACACACTTCTGAATATAAAGGCTAAGTCTGTCATACCTCAGTGTTTCATACCCTCCCAGCCAAGAAGTCCAGAATAAATAAATAAATAAATAAATAAATAAAGCTAAATACAGTTTAAAAGAATTATTTAAGACATTAGACTGCATCCATCACATTTATAGCTCTAATGCTAGGTCAGAACTTCCAGAAGGAAAAACACTACCAGTAACATAATTCTTCTATTTCATGCCAATAAACAGTGAAGCGGGAAAACGTGCCTATTTTTTCCCTTGACTGAAGGTAAATGCTTTAAAAGGTATGTAAAGAACACAGAAGTTTTATCGTCAATTTGAGTGACTGACAAATTTTCAGAGGTAGTTTCAGCTTAAAGCTGGTAACAACTTCATGCAGAACAGACAGTGTTATTCAAACAGAGTTGCAGAGGTAAGTTGCTTCATACCTGACTCATCATTGAAAGAGGTAAAGCTGATTAGCATTTGCACATTTACTTCACCACAGCCATTTACCAAAAGTCTGAAATCTTCCGCTGTCAAATCTTCTAATGAATTCTTTGGAAGTACATCCAGAAGACCCTTCCTCATTGCCTTAAGTTAAAACCACAAGATTCACATTAAAGCCATATCATTTACTGACAAGTTCCATGTCCAATTCCCTACCAATCTGAAATACGTTACACTCTTGGCTGTTCTTTTCTGTCAAAGCTTTACGATCTGAAATGTCAAACAAAGAACTGCAGCAAGTTAAGCAGCAGAGCAGTACAAGTACATGACTGCAAAAGAAAACGGTAATGGTTTGAGCCAGTACTGCACCAACTACAGGAGCAGAAGCAAATTAGACTCTGTTACTGAAAATAACAGACATTTTACTGTCCTATACTGAAAAAGAGCTTCAAAACTCGATGTTTTTAATATAGCTTTACAGTCAATAGGTTTTTTGCTACACCAGTAAAAAAGAACAAACAGTTGTGTTTCCTAACAGACTCTTGCTTTTAAAGCAAGAATACAATCACGTCACAAGTTCAAGGTGATTTATATACATTTCTGCCTGCAAGGCTAAACAAATCAAAGCTGATGAAGATTACTAGCACAAAGTAGCTGCTAAACCCAAAGCAAGAATTCCAAGAGGCCACTTAAGCCCAAGGAGTAATATATAATTCCTTTTAAATGTGATCTGTTTATCTTTCATCAAGTTACAAAAAAAGTCGGTCATTCTTCACAGTACTGCGTAACTAGGGGTGCAACTACAACAAAAAAAAGATTCTTTTGAGCCAAGCTGTCACACCTCAAAAAGAACCTGATTAGCAATACCATAATGAGGAGAGAGGGGGGAAAAAAGCCCACCACACTCTACCAAGAACTTACGTGCAGAGGCTGTTCTGCCACTACCAGCATTCGGTGTTCTGCGTATTTCCGGACATATTCATAAACATTCTGAGGAGTGACTGGTATATTTACACCATTGGAAATAAGTTCAACCTATTGTAAATTATCAAAGATCATTGGAGGAAAGAAAGACAAAATGAGAGTGTTACAACAGCCATGTATGTTGAACCATGATCTATAGTTTGACATTTCTCCAAACTGAAATAAAATGTATTACCGGTACCGTTACTACTACACGGCCACTTTACAGATCTCTAGCACTGATTATGCTCTCTAGGCTTCATGGTAGGCTCTACCTACACCACCTTCAAGAAAAGACAGACAAAACCAACCAAACCAAACCAACCACACTTCAATGTTAAAAGAGAATCCTGCATTTGAATCTAGAAAAAGGTAGAAGATCAACTTTGAAACCTTACAAGAGCCTACATTATGTGTACAAGACAACACGTGTAAGTTACAAAATCCTGAAATGACAGTGGAACAGCTTTTTGTCCTTACCTGCCCTCCACCCTCCTCCTTGCACAGGTCTATTGCAAATGCTAAATCCATTGCTGCAAACACTGCGTCAGCATCTGTACTTTGGGAAGCAAGTATAAGTTGCCGAAGGCTTTCATACATAACCGGATCAAAAAAAGCAAAGTCATGCCAGTTCACCTATTGAAAAACAAAACAAACACATACCTTTTGTTAAAGAATATACTAAAAATGAAGTGACACGTGACTAATCACTAGCATACAACAGTGCACATGTAACAACCCAAAATAACTCATGTAACAAAGGACACAAACACTTCAAAATAACAGCAGTCAAGCTCCTGTTTTCACCATGCTGTTGAAGATGCTTAAGAATTCAAGTGCATGAGCAGAACATACAGACTTGTGAAGCCTTTCCTGCTATTATGGGCATAGAGCTTATAAAGAAATTCAATAGTCTGAGGATTTTTTCTTGTTTATTTGTTTTCCGAGAGGTGTGAGGGGACTTTGTTTATAACAGATTCTCTACATATCACTTGGATCAGTACAGATTTGATGGTGACTGACTGAAGTTGGAAACAATTTGCATCAGTGCTCCAAAACACTGGAAGACTATTCTTTACCTAAGTACGTAATGCTGTTATGCATTTAATGACTGATGTATACTGCAGCTTCCACAAATTAGTATACCACCACCTATTTTTTGCTGTTTCTTGCTTTGTGCATTATCAGGATGGAAGGAAAAGTAATCCACTATTCACTAACAAAAACATCCTTGGATGTATTGAATATTTACCGAAGGAATATATATTCAAAAAGAAAACCCTCAGGGGCAACCTTTCTTGGAAGGAACTGTGGAGATGACCTATCTTCTTGTCACTATTTGTTAAGATCATACATACACATTACATGATCAGAATTGTTTTCTGTTACAAAAGACCAACATTAACAAATTTTGGTTTAATTTTATGCATCAGAAAGAACTTACAAAGCTCTTGACTTATGAATGAAACATGCAGGATTAAGTGGTGGTTTTTTTTTGAAGTTGGGTGAGGAGGGGAGCAGGAGGGAAAGGCATTTTTGCCAAATTTTAGATTACAATTTATCTAAATTATTTTACCCCTGCACTTAAGACAAAGCTGTAATTATAATCCAATTCAATTAGTACTGTCAGGTTGGAAAATGCTTTTGGGTAAGATGCGACTTTGCTGCCTAATATAGTCCAACAGTACTTCAAGTCATCAGTCTCAGGACTAACTCAAAGGCTAACCTATTGCAAATCCTTCCCTCTTAGTCAAATACCTGACTACAAGTAGACCTACTCATTTCACAATCTACAATAAAATAACTTCTTCAGTTCAAGTTAACACATACTTACAGTTCCAGGACCAACTCTGCAAATCAGTGCACATTAGGAAGAAAAAGCAGTTAAAGATAAATGTCTACACGAATAAATCAAACTCAAATTTCTATTATCAACTTACCTTTCTGCCAAGAAGAACTTTGATTACATGTCTATTCAATGTGATAGGACACAGCTCATTCTGCAACAGGCACAGTCCTAAGATTCTGAAAATAAACATGATTTTTCTTTTAGTATGACACAAATTACACTGGGGATTTTTTAGATTAAAAAATTTAAAACAAGAATTAAGCTTTCCAGTCCTATTGATCCACACAGGAAAACTGCGGACACTGTATTTTCTGCAGTATAAAACCTTCAGATTGTCAAAAAAGACAAATTATAACACAGAGAGAAATCTGCAGGTGTGTAAGCTCTCCACTGTTCAACACCCACAGCAAGATACTGAGCAAATAAAATATCAATGAAGTTCCTGCAGCTTGCATCAATGGCATTCTTCCTCGGTACTTTGAATACTCATCTTTTACAATTCTTTCAGACAAGTAAGTTAATCACATACCTGCCAATATTTCTGAAACAATTCAGCCTTGCTTCTGTGTTTTTACCAGGTCTTGGTGTATAAAAGCCTCGTTTTCCAGGTTGGTAGAAAAGTGGTGCATTATCATCCCCATCATCCGTATCATCTAATTCCATATCTACTACACTGCGGCTGGAACCATGTCGCTTTCTATTCTCCTGTTTTGAAAGTCAGAATAGTAGTTCACAAATGTACTTCTAGCTACCAAGCCACTTCAGCAAGCTCCTGCAACCAGACTCAAAGATTACATTTCCTAGTGGTAATGTTTTACTTAATCTTTTCAAAGGCATAAACAAATAGGGAAAAAAAAATCTTTTTTATCTAAGTAAAGATATGTTCTTGATAACTCCACAAGATAACTAGGTAGAACTTTGTCCTGCATGATGAGGGAAGGCTCCAGCCAGTTTCTTAAGTTAACTGATAACTGGATCTCCCCCCAATTTTCTATTTACGCATCAGTATGTTACCTGCACTTTATCTGAAGAGTCTAGCAATCCAAGATCCAATATACTGTCAGCACCATTCTCCCTTGACAAGGAAAAAAAACAAAGGCAGATGATGATTTAATTTCACAATAAGAAATATTCTGAAATCAGACAGATTTAATTAAACCAAAGTCAACAAGTCGCTTATCTAAAGAGAAAAGTCTAGAACAAAGCAATAAGTGGATGTATCAGTTAAATTCAGCACCGTACAAAGCACTTTGACCACAAAAACAGATTTCATCTCTTACAGAACCCTCAATACTTTACCTGCCATGCGCAATAATGAGTTCCATTGCTTCATCAACTCTTGCTCTAAGAGAATCTTCACTAGCTAGTAACAGAAGCAGCTGAGCAGGGGACAATTCCAACAACATCCCTGTGATCTTACTTGCAAATGCCTGGAAATACAGAATGACACGTCACTACTCTTTGCCAGTTCTCTCATTTTCATATACTGTTTTATGAAAGTTTAAGGACTTAAAATACAGAACGCGTTACAAGATACCTCACAGGCTACATGACAAATTACAGAAACAAAACCTGAAGAATATCCTTAAGAATACAAAAGCAGGCATAAACATTCAACTATACTAAGTTAATAATTGAGTAGGAAATTAATTTGTCAATTAAAAGATGCAGGAATACTTGACATATCATTTAATGTACTAGCTAAGACATACTGGCTGCATTGCTTGCACTCGAGGGTAGAGCCTTTCTCCGAGCGCTTGTCTGTGTGCTGGAAGCGGATCAGGATCATCACTAGGATTTCCTTCTGATGCTGGTCTAAAAGGCCTTGTGTCAATGGAAAGTTGTCTTCTAAAGTCCCTTAAAAGAAGTAAGAGCAGTTAGTACTAATTTCAGAGGAAATAAAAATACTCTGGAGCTTTTTTGTTTAACTCCTATTTTTGCCCTCCCCCACACACAGATTCCAAATAGCGTTAGATTTCACACCAGGAGTATTTCTCATAGCTATACGGAGTGGATGATTCAGAATCGGAGAACCAAAATGAAGCAGATACGTTGATACTACCAGTTCTTCAGGTGAAGCAGTCAAGTGTGTCACCAATGACAATACTGTTTCCAAACCACCTCACAATTCCATGCTAGTACACAAGTCTATTATTATTCTTTTAGTAGAGAGATTTATGGCATATTGTTAAGACCATCTATCAACACTAATATCAACTTCATAATTTTTTAAGAAGTATATGTGTTGATTTCTTTACATTTAATATAATTTGGTCTTGAAAGTGAAAAAGACATTTGAGCAAGTATCTTTCTGAATATAACCCAGGCAGTTATTCGCTTTGACAAATCAGCTCCAACAAAGTACAAATGTAGCACTTACCTATCCCTGTCTCTACGAGATCCAGCTCTTAAGCCGCTGCTTCTCCGCATTTCTCTCTCACGCTCCCTCTCCCGATCTCTCTCCCCCCTGTTCCGCAATCTCTGCATCAGACCTTAAGGAGAAGGAAAAAAATCCATCACCTTCACTATCTTTATATTTCTCTCTCTACCTTCAGTTTCAGCAAAAGGACACAGTTTTGGAAGACAGTTTGAAAGACTCTAATGAGAGAAGCAGCTCACTTCGTGCAGTGATTCACGTTCAGCCAAGCTTAAGAAAGGAACCTGAAGTGTTTGTACCAACTTACAAATGCAAAAATATTTGAAAAGTTTATGCACAGTTTCAAAAAAATAAATAAATAAATAAAACATTTACAAATATTCATGACAAGGCAGACGCAGCAGTCACATTTACTGTATGTACTAAAATACTGACATAAAATCTTGATCATCTATTAGACAGAATGATGCCCAAAAATACTAAGAACTTCTAAAGTGGACTCATTTCCTCATTTCCAGAAAAATATCAACTTCTTGTTTCTGAAAACAAACAAACAAAAAACCATTTTCCTGCCTCAGAGAACAAACATACACAGTTTTCATAGTCCCTATGCTGACTGAACAGCAAGAAATCTCTAACGCAAGCAGCAGGTATTTTAACATATAAAAAGCATCCAGCGCTTTCCTGACTATTATCTGTAAATTAACTGTAGCATTTCACTTACTTGTATGGGTACCCTTGTTGGCATTCTGAATACAGTCCAGATTTGGCAGTTTCTCATTTGACAGAAAAGCCTGTGCAATGGCAGTATAAAAGCTCCGTGCTACACCGCTGCCTTCTCCTGGCTCATCTTTAAAAGTAACTTTTACTCTGTGGACTGCCATTGGAGTGGTGGCACATCTGCGACCAAAATGATTGTTGAGCTGCCTCATGGTCTGCTGAATTAGAAGATCTCTGTCTCGATCAACCTAGTAAAAAAAAAAAAAACAAAAATGTTTTCCTCTTCTTTATCAATCACCATATTGAGAGAATGTCAGCTTCACAACGAAGTGCCTGGACACTTCTGCACAGATTCAAATAACACCTAATAGGTAGTGAAAAATTACACCATAATCACAACACAGCTCATACAGTAAGGTTTAAGATAACTGCTTGTAGATTCTGAAACACAGATTCTTCTATTAAGTCAGTGCAATGTCTTACGGAACACTTCTAATGAGACAAATTTGGAAGAAAAACTAACATGTTTTACCTCCAACGTTAAATCCCTGGATTGCTGGTTTCTAAGTTTTTCCATCTCCCTGCGGAACTTTGATTCCTTCACTTCAAAGCCACCGAGTTCAGTCAGGATCTCCAAATAAAAAAATTAAACCAAAATCAGCATAAGAGAAGTTCATGGTTAACTGGAAAAGTAATTGTTCTCATACTAAAAAATACATACCGATCCAGGCTCTGCTCCAACATCTTCCATGAATACTCTACCAAACAACTCTAAAGAAAGGCGCCAACGTCCCAGTAACATGTCATGAGATATAACCATGCCCATGAAGCTACACTGCGGTCTGGTAAAAGAAGGTTAAAAAACAAAATTAAATTTCAGATACATTTGGTTTACTTCTATTTTTACTTAACCTCTTGCCTCCACGTTCTTGATTTCTGACAGACTGGACTATTGCCCAGCTACACTCCAGAGGAACATGTAGAGCTCAGATGACTATGGTTAGTTACTTGATTACAAGCTAAGCAAGATGTGAGTTAAAATATTCTATGGAACACTGACAGATAAAACCAATACACTTTAAATAATAAAACCTGTTATCTACAGTAAAGTAATCTGATATAAATCCTCTTGAGAAGTCTTTCCACATACCATACAGTGTTAACCAATACAACATGGTTTAATATATATGGAATTCTATATACTAAGCCCAGTCTTAAAATACCCTACAGTGTGGCCAGTTAAAAATGGTTTTTGTCTACTGTGCTAATTAGTTACCATGTACTAGCTTATGAAGGAGCTAATACCTCAATATGCATTTGGAATAAACAAAGAAGTAAAAGTACTTGGAAGCAATTGCAATGGAGGAAAAAAGCCTTCAAAATAAAGTGAATGTCTCACAGGTTTTGATATTTTCCTCCTTGGTAAAATGCTGACATAATGGGGTCTTTCCTCCTCCACTCCAGCAAACAAGTTGTCAGCTCAATTTACTTAGATTAGACATAGTCTCCAGTCTGAGAAGTTTCAGTAATTTAGCTAAGTTAATTTTTCCAATTCAGAATTATTCTCAAGATGTGCTCATAGGAAGCATACTATCTCACACTTTCTGCCTCAGGTGAAACAAAGACAAAACAAACTTTCTGTATGTCACTCCATTTATGTAAAGCTGCATTACAGTTGTCTTTTTTAAACAGCAAGAGCAGACTGAACATTTATACTGAAGTGCTAATTGTAAACCTTCAGATTTTCAAGAAGTTAATGCTTTTCAGTTCTATGTTATAACCTCCAAACTTGCAAACGTAACTCCTTGTTCCTACAGCTGTGCTTGAGAATCCTCTATTGAGACTCAGGACTTTGTGTATCGTTGTACCAGCTGCAAATTTTAGCACTGATTTTAGCAGTTCTAGGTTTTAAATATTCACAAATACTTAAGTATGTAATTTTTATGAAGCCAGTCAAATGAACTTTAATTTCATAGAAAGTAATCAAGCTGGATGTCTACTTTCCATGATAACTTAATGGATACTTACTTTAATCCTTCCAATCTTTATAAAGCCTTTATTAAATTATCTGTCTCCTACAGTACATGTTGATTTAAACAGAGAAGTTAAATTTATGCTAGCTAACAGTGGCTGAAATAGAACACTACCACAGCTGAAATTCAAATCCTGCTTCAAAAAGATAAATGACTCCAAAAGCAAGCAACTCCATTGCTACTTGGAATTCACTCTTCTGGGGCTGCCTTCAACTGAAGACTCTGTTTAAAAAATAAGCACTAATTCGAAGGGAAGACTGTTCAGTCTCTAACTGCATAAAATGCAGTCAGTATCTCAAGACACAGATGGGAAGCTGTCAATTCCCATTTTTCACATGGCTTGCTAATAAGTCATACTATGTATGCAAAAGAAAGTCAGATAGTAAAGGATTTTTTGTAGTTTGCACAGGCTTCCAGACTGTTCAGCTGTTCATTTAAAAGCTACTGAATACAAACAACACATTCAAACTCAATAAAACTACCCATTTTAAACTAAAAGATTTTAGAGTCCTAAATACCCTTTTATCATCTCAGTAACATTTCATATAGTAATTTCAAGTCCCACTACCTGAAAGATGTGAGAGGTGGCCCTTCGCTTTCTGTCAGTCCTATCTCTGCCAACAAGCTACTTTTTAGTTGTGCTGCAAGATCATGAGCTGAAGGCCCTGGCTTTGAACTCTCAGATTCTTCTGTAGGCACATTTTGTTCTTCTCCTTCTCTCTTCTGTCGATTTTGCATGCTCATAACATTTTTTAAGTTGGCTGCATAAGACATTTTAGTTGGAAGAACCTAAACAAGGAAAAGTGAAACTTAATTACAGTTTATTGAAAGCAGCCTAAAAGGCTTCTTCAGGAAACACATCATTCTTAAAACACAAAACATTAATACTGCAACTGCTTTGATGATACACAATCTCAATGGTTTCAATAGACAGGAAAAATAGTTTCCTGCTTTACATTTGTATTTCATATACTTGTTCTTATTACAAATCATTACTCAATTGGCATTTCAAAATTAACATAGATCATACTGTAGCCCTTAAAAATATTGCCTGATATCTGCTATTAATCAGTAACAATACAAATTCTAACCTTTCCAAAAAAATTAATACAAAAGCAGAAATTAAAATAGAAGTCCAAGTTTTCACACATAAAGTGCTTTTGAATTATTGTTCTGAAAGCTACTTAAAAGTTTTACTAAAAACTGAAGCATCTTTTTGGGGAATGGAGGCACTAGCTTGAATTATCTGCAATGTTTAAAATAATAAAGCCTTTAAATCTACCTCAAGGCAGTTTCTATCCACTGTAACTTCCATTAAGCACTTCCCGCTGTTGGCAGAAGATGAATACAGACCCTGGCTTGGTCGACCAAACAGATCTTCTTTGCGAGCATTTGGCTGAAAATTAACAAAAGCATTCTGGGTAAATAATATACTTCAGTTAGAAAAGAGAAAGTAAATTTCAGTTGTCTTCCCAAATACTATCTCTGGTGTCACCTGTAATAGGTGGGGCTGGTCTGCCAAGGGAATGGCTTCTGCCAGAGGAACCTCAAAAGGATTGGGTGGAATGCAGCCAAGGAATGTCATTGAGTCCGATCGTCTGAAAAATGGATGGTTTTGGCCAGTCTCTGCTGGAAGGGAATCGTCATCTTTGTCATTGAGCGCAGCGCCTGAACAGAGAAAGTGCCATTTCAATTTTCAGTTATAAAGGTAAAAAGAATACAAATTACCAAAAATTAAGCACCCTTCTTAGCTATCTGGCTTGAGGAACAGGAATGCAAACCACCTCCCAATGGTTTTAACAGTTCTATGTGATGTTTCCACTAATTAACACATGCTCCCCCCCCCCTTTTTTATATCTTTTAAAGTTGTTTATTTGTCATTTTTATACCTTTTACTGCAATAAGTTTTACTGAAGGTGCACTGCTCCTCTGTACACACTTCACTACTTTTGGCAACATTTTCAACAGATCAAAGCTGTTATAGCTCAACTCAAATTTAAACCCTGAATTTTGCAACTGCACAGAACTCTAAGGACACAAAATGCAGTTCCTGCAGAAAGCAGATGAAATGGCAAGTATCAAAAAACTTCTCCAAAGTCTCACCTAGCTAACTGGGACAAAACCACTACAAAAGCGTTCCATTTTAGCATACTAAAGGAGCATTTATGTGTACTAACTTTGATTGGTGTCGTCATCATTCTCATGTTCTGAATCTTCGTTGTCAAGTCCCAGTTCCAAAAGCTCCCGTGTTCTGAAAGAATAAAAAGCATTTACAGCTGTAGCAGTCAATAAAAAGCCAGACCCTAAACAAGAGTTATATCTGCAAGCTATAAATAATAAGAACTCTAAAATGACTGTTGAACAAGTAAAGCTGTTGCGTGAGGAGGTGGTGTTCAGAGCTGTAGAGTACTTCTCATTACATAATCACTACATTACTCACACAGTTACCCCATTTGACCACTTCCACAGCTTGAGCTGAAGTCAAAGCTTAAGGCAGCAATGGGTCTGTTCCTTTAAAGACTACGCCAATATTAAAAAAATCTGGGAACCTTGAATTAGGGGAAGAATTATAGGTGCATAGCAGTCCATAATATATTCATTTGCGTAGAACATGCTAGATAACTGATAAATATAATGCCACCAATCATATACCAAAAGTAAGCAGGTTTCTAAATTGTTTATTACAGAAATGGATTCCACTGCATTATAAAAAGGATCAAGAACTTTGATTAGTATTCATTTGTGGCAGTGTGTGGATTCTGAAATATGTTCTGGAATTATGAGGGCTGTCTAAAAGTAATGCCTCCTATTTCATTATGTCCTTCCGGACTTCCTGGAAACCAGATAAACCATCAACTCTGAATGCTACATTGTGATACTGACTAAGCTGAAGGTTTCAGCTTCCAGAGTCAGGCCACAGAAGAAAACCTTTCTCTTGCAACACAATAATTCCAGGCCTCACACCATTCTGAAGATCATGGAGCACACTGCCAGTCTTGGCTGGACAATCCTTATCATCCCACAGTATAGTCTGGGTTTGGCACCTTATGACTTCCATCTGTTTGGGCCAATGAAAGATGGGCTGCGTAGGCAAAATTTTCCTAGCAATGATGCCATCACAGCAGTTGTGAAAGTGTGGGTCACCTCCACTGGTACAGATCTTTACAAGTGTGGCTTGCCAGCTACTGTTCATCACTGGCAAAAGCACACAGGTAATGGTGGTAACTATGCTGAAAAGGCATTCTGCAGCTGAAAATCTGCCCTGTCAAATAGTGGTACTGTGCTCTTTGTATCTGTTGTAGTTTCCATGGAAATAAATAGGAGGCATTCCATTCAGAGTCACCTATGTATACAGATAAATGTATTTATTTGAGCTGCTGATTAGCACCTCCAAAGATGGAAAGATGGGGACATGTGCAACATTTACAAAAGTTTGTTTCTGTGAGTCAGACTTGATACCTTTTCCGTTCCAGCTGAGGAGTATCCAATGTTGTCTGTTGATTCATCGCTTTAATCCAATATATAAGCGCTTGAAAAACATAGGCTACGTGCTTTAGTGAACAGACATCGAGAACAGGAAGAACATCTGAATGCTCATCATTGTGAGAACGCATCAAAGACAGCGCGTAGTTCAGGAAATCACCACGTGCTGACATCATTCCCTGACGGGCACTGAGTAAAGTAGCGCGCCTGGTGAAAGAAAGGAATACAAAAGGATTAGGCACCACAGGCATCCTTTCCAATTCAGTCTCTGCATCTGAACTACAGATGTCAAAATTCAAAGAAGTGTGATAAGAGTATTGATAATGATTTCATGGGAAAGCGGAATAAACAAAATTGTAGCAACAACACAAAAAGTCACTTTAAGTCCAAACAACTACTGCTATGTTACCAAAGTAAATCCTTAAATATCTGTGAATGTAAAGATTTGACTGTAAAAATAGCACTCATACCACATCCAGCAACCAGTCTATTTTCATACCTTCTTCCCTCGAGTGTTCTTAAGCTGGCTTCCTCCCGGGCTGTCATCCTTTCCCTTCTAGCTGAGTTCTGAGAAGCATGGAGAGGATGATTTGGATGCCCAGGATCACCAGCAGATGCTAATGCAGAACCATAACGCAGCTGAGCTTCTGTGGAGTCCATTATACTAACCATCCAATTCCAAGTAGGAATAAGCTTTTCTTCTACATAATTCTATACAGAACGAGATTCAGTGAGTTTTCCAAACAACTGACTTATGTGATAAGAACGCAATTTCAACATAAGCCCCCACCCACGGCTTTTACATTTACATCACTTCTCCCACAGAGGGGCTGTAAAAGCCCATTTCAGAGTGAAAAGTTAAACAAAAAAATCTGAGATCCTTACTGAGACAGCTGGTTTACCGTTAAGGTGCACAGCTCTCATCGCTTACTAGCCTGGGGTCTGTAAAGCATTCTCACCATCCCTCTCTTTTCTTTGGGCACCTTTTCTAAGCCTTGCCTTATGGCCACACAGCACCCCCAGGTGCACAGATTTGGGGGATTTTGGTCTAATTCCCGCTGTTCTGGTAGCTTTTCAGTCCTCATCTTGGAACGTTGTTCCCCATCCTTCACCAATCAGAACTAATTCAGCGAAGAAGACAGAATTAAGCCCTGCATAGAGATCTATGACTGCATACAAGATTTCCCCTCCTAGTTTAGTCTTTTCCTCATTTGGTCCCAAAACTACCCCTGCAGCCTGCTTCTCTTGCCATTTACTAACTCCACCATGTTGTTTTGTTCTCCTGACCCCTGCCTCTCTCCCCCTTCTTGACCCACATAAACTTCCTTCATATTCTGGTCTTTAAAAGCATCCCTCACACTTCCAACACTTTCTTGCATCCAGCAGACTCACAAAACTCAACCCCTATTTCTGTTTCTAAACCAAAGTTCAGCTCTCAGACTTCCATAGGCCAATACCCACCACTCACTGCCTCAGCTACACAACACTCCTGTGCACTTATGGCATAACAGAATGATAGAATCACTCAGCTTGGAAAACACCTTAAAGATCATCAAGTCCAACCATGACCCAACCACACTACCCTAACTAACAACCTTCTGCTAAACCTAAGTTCAAAACATACAATGAACAAATAGTAAGTGCAAAACATTTCTACTCTACTGCTTGAATTCCTGAACTCTCCAAAGCAGCAGTAATACCCCTAACAGCTGATTTCTGTACTAAACTCTGTACAGATTATTTGCCTCCATACAGTACGCCCATATTCAAACCTATAAATACAGCCAAAACCCTCTGAAGTTCCTCCTTCAGACGTTTTTAGTGTCTGAGATTAGTTTCTGCCTATGCATGCCAGTTACTAATCCTCCCTTCCAGTTATTTCTCCAAAGGGGCATTCTGCATTTCACACATACTTTTTAAGACCAACAGTCAAGAGCGCAGTACCAAAAACATGCACATAAGAGGGAAGGGATGATTATGTGCCTACAAGAAGCAACAGCAGAAAAGTACATTTTGAGAATTCTTTACCTCGGTTACTTGGACCTCACTAACTTTTGTATTTTATGAGACTCAACAGCTCAGGTCAAACAGAAAAGGGCAAGAGCTAACATATCCAAAGCACACAAACTCCAACTATTAATCAAGTGCCAGTCAAACTTAAGTAGATTAAAAAAAAACAAAACAAAACAAAACAAAAACAGAAATTTCTTTCTTTTTTTTTTTTTTTTTAAGAATAGTTATATTAAAATACAAACAATTTAATGGAACTAGTAAACTAGAGCTACTTCAATCTACATTCTCTCTCAAACAAGGAGTGCCCAGGGGAGTTGGTATCACTTAGACTCATGAGGCAGACTCAGTGGGTTCTTAATGACTCTGTACCTGGTGAAAAGGTAGAAAGCCAGAATATTCTCAGTGAATAGACAGAGAGCAATAAGCACAAACTGAAATACTTAGAAAATTCATTTAAACATAAGGAAAAAAAATGTTTTCACTGTGAGATCTGTCCAGCACTGAAATACGTTGCTCAGGCTAGTTGAGAAGTTTCCACTCTTGGAGAAATACTAAGTCCTCAAAAGCCTTACACTGCAGTGAATTTGGTCTAACTAATCTCCAAAGGTCCCTTTCTACCTCAACAACTTTATCATCCTACCTCAAAAAAAAAAAATCCCACTACATTGAAATTATGCTTATCTGCAAAATTTTGGATATTCTTACCTGCAAGTTAACTGCGTCTTGATAAGTCAGCTTCACTGCAGCTGGGATCTGGGAGTACACTAAATGATTGTACTTGGGAATGAGACCCATTAGGTCAGATATCTGCCGTATCACTATACTGTACGCTCGTGCTAAACTGCTTGCAGACGTTAGATAGCTGCTTGCATTGCTGGCTTCAAGTGCTGCAGCTGCTGCTGCAGCGCTCGTACTGATGGTACCACTCCGACGTAGGTTTGATGGATCAATGTAAATCAAGCCTGCTGAACTTGCTAAATATAAAAGTATGACATTAATGAATTTAAACTTTGTCATGCATGTATTGACCAATATAATTAACATTTCTAGGAAAGAAAAAAACTCGTAAATATGACTGACCCTAACAACTATACCTATTAAAAAGTTACTATCTACAAAAAAGAATTCTAAGTATGCTTAATATAGATAGTAACATCTCAAGAACTAGACTAGACCCCTCCTTTTGTTAAATTCAAACCCAGAACTGGAACAGTCATGACATATTATTGCTATCCTTCTAAAAGAAATATATAACATTTCATTCTTATAAAAACAGAAGGAAACATAAGAGAGCAGAGCTAGGAGTTAAGTGACATTCACACATGCATTTTACTCATACTTGCCTGCTGGGGCAGATGTGCTAGAAGGAGCAGTGCTAGTAGTTCTCTGGTTCTGGGTATTACGTACAGCCCACTGCATCGAACGGGGTGCCTGGGCAGCACCAGTGGCATGTGAGCTATTTGTGGTTCGCTCCAGAGGCTCATCAAGCATGAAGGTCTCCTGTTCCATGTCATCACTCTGACTGCTGCTGCTATCTGAGTCACTA
This sequence comes from Excalfactoria chinensis, assembly GCF_039878825.1. NCBI lineage: Eukaryota > Metazoa > Chordata > Aves > Galliformes > Phasianidae > Excalfactoria > Excalfactoria chinensis. The sequence goes on along the minus strand of NC_092826.1, from coordinate 19,495,202 downwards.
GAATCATTCGATTGAGAGTCATCTTCAGAAAAAAATGCTGGAACACTGCTAGCCCCTATTAAAGAAAACAAGCAGTGAGCAGTAATTGACAACTACAGCTGTATACACACATGCATGTATCATGTAAGCACTGTAAACATTTTCATGAAAACAAACTGCACACACTATGAAAGTTCAGGTGCCACAATTGCTAATTTAACAAGTTATCCTTATAACATACTGTACATTTTCCATAACAGGTTCACAAAAAAAACCACACTAAGATCCTATGAGTCTCAGAAGAGAAAATAAGAAATAATTCAGTTCTTAAAATCTTCACTGATTTTGTCCCCAGGCAATGAGTTCTAAAATTGGGCTTTCAAACAGGACAGCACAGCAGTTTCTTTCAAAGAAGCCCTAAAATGACTGGCCAAGTTCCACATTTTGTTTTAAACCACAGCTAACTGCTACACTAAAAGAGAGTGAAAACATTTCATTGCCCTTCACAATGATGCGCTAGATCATTTCTAGCTAACACAGGCAGAAGCTTCATACAAGTAGAGAAAACAGATCTAATTTCAAGCACATGTTCTGAAAGTGTCTGCATAGCTTCTTCCAACTACAGGCAAAGGAAAAGCAAAGGAAAAACAAGAAAGATGGAAAGATGGAGGTGGGAGAGAAGGCGTGTGAAGAGGAAAAAGAAAGGGAAAATAAGATTACGAGGAAAAGGTATTTGTTATGAAATGTCTTAACCAGGTAATTCTCGCTCTGCTCGATCTAACTGCAAAGTAAATAATTTCCCCAGGGCATCTTTGGAGTACCAGATAGAGCCCCGATCCGAACGAGAAGGATAGTGTGCTTTAGATGAAAACAGCCCCGCCTTTGTTAAAGCTGAATTAAATCACTAGCATTTCTTTTTCCTGTGTAACTTAGTTTTAATACCTCAACAGCTAGATGAAACACGAGATGATGTGGCATACCTGCTTCTGACCCAGCAGTAGCTGCAGTGACAACACTTCTGCGCCCACTAGCATTGTCCTGATTACTGTGGTTACTCTCACTGTCACTTTCTGTTTCAGCAGCAGCTAGCAAATCCAACTCCATATCACTGCCTACAAAAACAATATTAAAAAAAATAAAAATCTCATGTTTAAAAACGGAAAAAAACAGAATGGCTGTGGTGGATCAAAGACATATTAAACTAAACCCAGAGCCTCTTGCTATAGCGAAAACTAACAGATATGCAGGGAAAGAGCACAGAGAGAGTGCAAATATGCAGCAATACTTGTTGCTTATTTCCTCATTTTCCAGCAGTTAGCAATCCCTGGCCTTCTCACTCAGTACTGTGCGTATACATTCAACACACACATGCTGAAAATTAAGGCTTGAAGGATTCACAGCATCACTAAAGCCAAAAGACTTCATGTCTTTTCACATACGTGTATTAGGACAATTAACCATACGCTGTTTCAAAAAAACACCCAAGAAACATCCGGAAACTGAAAATAACTAAGTAAATCTAACTAAAAATACAGGATCTAATCAATTTTAAGTTTTGAGATTAAATATTCTAAATATTCAGCAAGTAAATGAACTCATTTCTTGTCTTATAAATTAGTTGACTGGAAACACGAAGCACAATAAGAAAGAAGGTCATTTTATTTTTTCTTTATCATAGCTTTGGGCAATCTAATCCCAAAGTGACTCATACAAAATAAGTCACATTAACGGCAAAAACATTTCACACATAATGGATGAATTTTGTCTATTAAAAATTTGATCCAGAATTGAGTGTTATGTGATTGATTTGAAAACCAGCTCATGATGCTTCAGATCCCTTCTGAGAATACCTACTATAAGCACTATTCTACCATTAGCCATTTGAGAGTAAGCTCTTTTTCAATCCACCAAAGAGTCTGTGTAAGAAACTGTTACCAATACTGTCAGCAGCAGCAAATACAAGAAGTAAAACAGCAGTTGTTACCAAAATATAGCTTTTCTTAATTCTTTGATGCTTCAATACTCTCTCCTCACACATGAAGGAAATTAAAAATGCTTCTGAACAGTCCTAATACGAATTGTACATAATTTAGTCCTAAACCACCTCTTAAGCTTCTCTACTCATGTCAGTTTCATAGATCATGATCACTGGTAGCAATGAAGACCTCGTTTTTGATGCAGTTTGTTAATCCAACCAGCAATGTGCACAACGTACACTGTACTTACCATCTTCATCATGCTCATCATGCTGCCCTTCTGCTTCAGCATTTTCTTCACCATGTTCTTCCTGCTCATCGTGATGGTCTTCCTCACCAGCCACCCCCTCAACAACCTCAACCTGGAAAGAGTATTTAAATTTTATGTTACAATGAATTCCATGTAAGAAACGATTTACCTATTTTCAGAAAAAAACAAGTGCAGCATTTGATTCAAAAACTACTGAACAAGAAAATACATTGAAGAAAGATGAACTCACAATTGAATTGACATAAACAAAAAGCGAACTTTAGCTACCATAGTTGTTTACAGTTGTTTAGGCCACAGCATCATTAAAAAAATAAAATAAAATCCATGCCACAAATGAGAAATAGCTTTGGACATCAGATTTTTAAGCTGAAAGAGTAAAATTGACTATAAAAACTAGATGTCATTTCAATACACTGAAGAGTTACCATCCTCTAGTAACCATATACCGTCAAAATGTTTTAACGGGGAGTTCTAATACAGTGTAAAATTACATACAAATGATACTACAGATGCATTTATTGGTAGACCAAAGCATATTCTGCCAAACTCAAGGCACATCTCATACTCTAAAGAGACTACTATTGAACACAAAACAATGTTGATTACAAAGTTCTGTGAAAGCAAAATGCTTATGGCATTTCACGGACTCAACAGAACCATAGGGAATAGTTTCAGTTTTACAGAATGGAGTTCCTAATGTATGGATTTTTGGGCCAGGTGCTAAAGCATATGCTAATGCATCAGTGCATCAGGCACCACGCTTAAGAAGTAAAATAATTAGAGAACTGACCTCTTCCACATCTGCTGAAACTATATCATCTTGTTCTTCATCCCTGCCACGAACAGGCTGCGACTGGCTGATTCGTCTTTGCTGAGGATTCCTTATGATGTAGGACGACTGAGACTGACTAGAACTTAAGTTAATAAACAAATAAATAAATAAAATGGGGAAAGGAGGGAAGGTGTTAGAACAAAAAGCCATTAAGAAAGAAACAAGGCAATGTTTTAGATTTTTAATTTTCTTTTAAAGGACAATCTGCTGAAATAGCTCGGCTGGATACAGACTGAAGCAAAAAACTTCTGTAGGTTTATCAGGAAATTATGATCAACTTTGTTCCTGGATGAGTGGATAGGTGGCCAAATAGTTTATTGATGGTAAAGCCAAACTGAAATGGTAAATTAGCACAACTAGAATACCTAAAGCCAGCAAAATCTTTTAAACTAGTAAGAGAATTTCCAAGCTTCGTGTGTAAATACATCCAAAGTCAGCAGACCAATTCCATTCAGATAAAAGCTGGCAACAACATTTTTTGCTATTTCTCAGAGTTAAACAGTGAAAAGCAAGAAGAAATCATTGCAAGTTAAAACAAGAAATTTCTGTTAGATTAAAAAAATAAGATTTTAAAAGATTTTTCACAATTAGGACAGTTACCAATCTGAAAAAATTACACCAAAACACTGGAATTTCTACTCTTGGAGAGATGCAGAACCTACTGGACAAGGGCCTGAGCGTGAACTTTGGGGGTACTGGTGCGAGAAGGGGCAGGGTTACAAGTTATGACCTCTGGACATCATTATCAACCTAAATCACTTTAAAGACTTTGAGAGTAGGAAGTACTTCCAAAACGCTTGGCCAGAACAAAACTTTTCTGTTAGCAAAATGCTAACAGATAAATGCTAACAATAAAACACAACATAAGCAACAAAACCACTCTGAACATTCTCTGAAAATAAATTAACAGTGAGCTTTACCTGCTAGATTGGTCAGATGATGGTCTTGGTGGTAGAGGCTCCACAGAAAACAGTTCTTCACTTCCCTGCATGGCATCTATACTAGTGCTAGCAAGAGTAAAGGGTGCTGTAGGACGTGCAATTCCCATCCTGACTGGAATAATTAGAGATTCTGCTACGTTGCACAACTCTTCAACAGCATAAGGCAACAACGCCTGGAATACACGTTTACATTTTCCAATTGGCTGTGGGATAAAATTACTGGAGGGGGAAAAAAGCATTAGAAAAAAGGAAACAAAGGTTAAGTAGGTTGTCTTTTCAAAATTCTTTGTATCATTTTTTTCAGAAAGTTGAAACAATTATCTTTAGTACATAGTGCTGCTACATGTACATATATATGCAATGCTACTGAAGTCAGTTAAAGACACTCATCATCCAGAAACTTGCGATTAGGGCTGGATATTTAAATCACCACTGACAAACAGACATAGATTGTATTTTATTTATTTTTTATCAATTTGATTTAAAAAAACCTACTACCAAAAATCCTAAAGTTTTAAACAGAGAACTTCAGTATTTCTGTTAATAAGGAAGTAAACTTAAACTACATGATGGCAATAGCTATTATGCAGTTCAGACATACACACATCATGAGAAGCAACACTGTCTACAGACTGCAAATTAATTCAAATGTTTCTGTCTCTTGGTGATTAGTATCAACTCATGTTGAGAGAGAATTAAAAAACAAATAACAGCGAACAATGAAAACAAACACTGTTCATACTTACTTTTTCTTTTTGGAAGAAGCCATTTCGACGCTAAGAATGACAAACACTCTTGCCACAGAGCGCAGGAATCTCATTGTAACAGCAATAGCTTCTTCTCTACGTCCTGGTGTATACTTGTTTTGTAATTCTTTTACAAGAGTACCCAGTAGAGTATCTAGGAGCTGCAGAAACACATCATTAGAGTCCAATAACTGTATGTGTGAAACAAGCCAGATTCAAGAAAACAGACCACAGTCGTAACAGTGTGATTTCAGAAAAACACAACTCATTTTAGAATCATAGAATCATTTCATGTCATTTTTAAATTAGTCTCCAAGCGTTTCACACAAAACACTCTGGAACACCTTATCGTATCACAGGGAGATTATAAGAAAGATGGAGAAAGATTTTTTAGCAAGCTCTGACACAGACAACAGGCAATGGCTTTGAACTGAAAGAAAGCAGATTCAAGTTGGATATAAGGAATACATTTTTCATGATGAAGGTAATGAGACACTGAAACAGATTCCCAGAGATGTTGCATACAGCCCATTAATGGAAGTTTCTGAAGTTGCAAAAGGCTATGAGCAACAAAACCTATAGACATATGTCTGCCCATGGCAAGCAGGTAGGCTATATGATCTTCAAGGGTTCCTCCCAACCCATACTGTTCTACAATTATTCAGAATTTATGTAAGATATGGCTAAGCCTGCTTACCAAAATGTCTGCTGTGCATTTAACAATAAGGCAGTGTGTAAAACAGTCCAAGCGAATAGTTCCACTTTGCTGATTGAGGTAAACTTGTTCTTCAGGCAAAAGATGGCCTATCCTACTGCTTGCACTAAGACTTGGAAAAGAAAAACAAAGAAATGAAATAAAACTTATGTAAGTCAGCACATCTCAAACGTTAGATCAAATTTTACATTGACAACAATTTGTAAATACACACGGGTCTTTATTTTCTTGGGAGCCAAACATTATCATAGATTTCAGTGCATTCCAGTCTTGCAAAACACGTTCCAAAGCAAGCTGGGCAAATCGAGGAGGTTCTAAATCGTGATCAGGCATATCAGAATCTAAAGAGAGAAAAAAGCAATATAAGAAGGAGGTACTCGAATACAGAATTTGCCATTTATTATAAATACCATTTATAAATGAGAGCACTCTTACCCTCAGGATTTGCAGTTTTACGATTGCGATCCTCCCTAATTCTAGGTGGTCTGTATTGGCAGTGTTCCACAGTTTGCCTGGCAACTGTCTGTACTAAAAACAGCAGAAGATGTTCTCCCCTGTAATGAAAAAAAGTCATTTAATGGAGATATGATATACCATGATGCTGAAGTAATGAAGATTAATCTGCCCCAGTCATTGCATGCATGAACTTGCCTGCTATTTGGCATAGTTACAAGATTTGTGGTGGTAAGAAGACGATAAAGGAGATCAAGGCGAGCAGATTTCTGTCCTGCAATTAACGTTTTACACTTGCACTTTTCCCAGCAATCACAGTAAGCTGTGGGGGATGTTCGTTTCAGCCTGCAAGAAAGGAGGAAAAAAAAGCAGAACAGTGTTACAGTGGTCCACAAGGTATCAAGTATTTTCTACACAGGCTGGGGTGTTAACATAGATATTAAGATTCCTGCTACAGTTTTCCCTTATTAGCAAGATGCCAAAATATGGCTTAAAAGAACAGTGTAGAAACTGTGCAGTTCTACACTTTGCACTTGCTATTCTTGTTTCTTCTGCTCAAGTAAAAGACCATCCTTTGTTACTATTTCAATTCTGACCCATAAAATCAATCTTACAGAGAAGAATGGAAGGAAAATAAAGGTATTTTAAATAGTTTATTAATCTTATAGTATCTGAAGACTTAATCAAGGAAAAAACCAACCACCTAAAACAATTAATCTCAGAGAGAAATGAAGCCACAAAATCAGATTTATTATAAGAAACAGAACAAAAGACTTACTTGCAGTCATGTCCTTTGTGACACACCCTTGCACACTCTGTGCAACAACAAAGAGATTCTAATAGGCCACATGTTCGGCATTCAAATATATCCTAAAAAAGTTAACCAAAATATTATGTAGTTCTTTCAGAACAACTGAGGTTAAGAAAAAATTGCACTTGTTCAAAATGATGTCCTCACTTAGTCAGCTCTAGGAAGTGAAACTGTTGCTAGAATATTCAGTTTCCAAAGAGAAGCTTCCATTAAAAAGATTTTGCTCAAGTTAGTGAGGGGAAAACCACACCCATTAACAGCCATATTCTGACCAATACTGCCAGCCTCAAGAGTAAGAAGCAATTAGGGGAGGCAATGACAAAATACAATTAAAAGTTACAATAATTAAAACAATACCACTTCAATCCTTTGAAAAATCAGATCACTGGATTAATACCATACATGGCTGAAAAATATATATATTTTTTTAATTTAAAAAAAGTCTTACTTGGTTAATATGCTCTGCACCAGTCCAGGTAAAACTGCACGTATCGTTGCAACACAAAACATATAAAGGAGAGTCATCTGGGTTTGTACCAGAAGGACAAACCATTCCCATAAACACATCGTCTTCTTTTTCACTTGAAGTTGCTTCAGCTAAAAGAACAGTAGAATACCAGTGTTAAAAGAAAAACAGAACACACCACAATAAAAACCACCAGCAGCACCCATACAAAGCAGATGACAGTACAAAATCATGTACGGAATTTGAAGTTTCACTAAAGTCTTCAATACAGATTTTTTGTCACTGTCTTAGTTTCAGCTGGGACAGAATCATTTTCTTCATAGTGTCTGCTATGACGCTACGTTTTGGTTTTAGGAGAAAAACATTGATGTTTCAGCTGTTGCTGAGCTGCACAGAGTCAAGGCTGTCTTAGTTTTCTCAGCTTCTCGTGCTGTCCTACTAGCAAGGGGCTGAGGGGGCACAAGGAGATGGGAAGTGACAGAATCAGGGCAGCTGATGTTAGCTGGACAAAGGGATATTCCACACTATATGAGATCAGGCAGAAGATGCAGAAGGAAAGATTAAAAAAAAAAAAGAAAAAAGAAAAAAGAAAAAAAAAAGGGGGAAGAGTTCATCAGTCTGACTGCCACAGTGCAGGAATTAGTGGGGCATCAGTGGTGAGCAATTACTTGTGCATCATTGTATCTATGGATATACAGACACCTATATAGGTATTATGCTGGGAAGTGGCAGGAGTGAGCAAATGACTACATAGTGCTTAGCTACCTTCTGGATTAAACCACAACAGTCACACTGCGGGTATAAGAAGCTTCTATCACCAGCAACTCCTTACCTGTTTTAGATTCACTGGTACTCAAACAGTAGAACAGACCACTTTGATGGCAGCAATATTCTTACAAGGAACACACTCAGACATTGCCACACAACAGTTCTAATCTGCTTATGACCCTCAAGTTCAGCTTCACATATGACTAATTAAACACTGCTGCCTAAGTCACAAAGTCTGTGTTTGCACAGAAGTGTCTTCTGTAACAGCACCTAACCTGGCATGAAATAACAAGGTTTCCAAAACAAACAGCAGTATACACTGCTCTGTAGAGGGAGCGCAACCATCAGTTGCTCAACCACACAAAATCTCACATGTACGAGACACTGTTAACAATGAACCTGAATACATGCTAAGGCCAAACTTCAGAAGGAAACAACACACGACCTGTGAAACTAGCATACCTTTAGCAATTTTTTGTGCAGTTTCTAGAATTGTAATTGCAGCAGGATATGCCCGGCCACTAACTGCCGACATGAAGGGTGTCATGCCTCTTGCATCCCTGGGTGGTGGGTGGGGGGGGAGGAAAGAAATGAAACAGATCAAAACACTGAATTTATTTCATTTTAAACAGAAGAAGTACAAACTAAATAAAAATGCTCAACCGTGCTAACCTCGTGCAAAGCAGAAAAACATTCAGTGAGATAAAGTACTCTTACTCGTTTTACTTCTATGAAATGGATCTAATTTCAAAGGATGTCAGGGTACAAACATTGACAATTTTGCAGCATTCTCATATTTAGCAAAATGTGCCTTTAAATAACCTTTTTTTAAAGCTTCATGCAATAAATCTGATGTGATATAACATTAAAAAAAATAGCGAGAATCCACTTGACAACACTTACTTGGCTGAGAGCAATTCTCGAAGATAAGGCTGTAACACAACGCTATCGCATAGTAATTTCAGTATGAAATGAGCATTTGCCTTCCGATCTTTTGATTCCACTACAGATGGTTCAGTAGAAGGCCCTATAATGACAAAATGGAAGTGCACAGAAACTGTTTTCCCCTCAAAAAATGACTACCTATTAAATGCAAATAATTCAGCGCCTCATTTGGGTGAGTCATCAGTAGGACTATTGGGCAGTTTTCTAGGTGCAGTAGCATTTCGCTGAAGTACTGAGAATTTCAGTTCCAAGTTACATTCCTAAATAGAGACAGCAAACCTAATTTTACTTAGCTAAGAATAACTTTTGCATAAAACTTCACGTATTCTGCACACTCATGAAGTTCTGCTTCACCCCAATCTTTGATTGGTAAGAGGCATTTGCATATGTAGAAGGTGTGTGCAAGCTTTCAGCTCATTTTGCTTCTGAAGCATTATCAGATAAGCACGATGCTCTCACCTGGTATCGTGGAGGTGCTCGGTCCTTGGCCGGTGCCAGTCGCTGCTGTGGTAAGAGATCCCACAGCGGGGGCCAGGATAAAATCAATGTCACCATCTTTCAGTAAACAGAACAGCAGGATGTATATCAATATATCAAGACATCCCTAACAACATGCTCTTTCTGCAATGTCTAACACACAGCAGGTTTTCTGTATTTAACTGGCATTCTCTCCTACAAATGGCCACATTCCTAGACTAGCAATCAACTACAAAGCATATTTTACTGAAGTCCGATATCAGCACTAGAAAGACACATATTGGATTTTAAAAGAACGTCTAAGTCCTCAGTAAACTCTTAAAGCACTTCTTGCTGCCTCACTAACATTATCATTTAAGTCTCAAAGTCTAACAAATTCACCTTAAATGCCACCGGTTCCTTCAGTAAATCACTCATTTTACAGTTCAATTTATTACAACAGCAGACTTGCCTGTATCTATCGCAGGTGGATCTGGAACCCAGCTGGGAGGAGCTATTGGTGGAGAAACTGGGTCTTGGTGATCACTTGATGAAGCGCCAGCTTCCTGTCTGCCCAGTCCAGCAGCTCTCAAGGATCTCCTCATCATTTCTCTTAACCTCAGACTGAATCGTAAGAATTAACAAGAGTAAAAATAGTAAAATCATGATCTACACTTAGAATATCTTAAAGCAAGCTTTCATGCTGGAAAAAGAAATCAAACTCTGACTGAGAGAGTATCTCACAACTGTTTACAAATATCTCAAGTGTGGGAGCTAATTCAACGGGAGTGGACTCTTCTCAGTGGCATGGGCATGTAGTAATAGAACAAGGGGCAATGGGCAGAAAATACAACACAGAAAGCTCCATACTAACACAAGGAAGGACTTCTTCATTGACAGTGTAACAGAGCACTGCAATAGACCATCAAGAGACATTGTGGAGTCTCCTCTGGAGATACCCCAGGCCCATCTGGACACTTTCCTGAAAAGACAATGCCCAAATCCCACAAAATGGAATTAATTTGGAAATATACCACCATTAGCTACCAATCCAGAAGGGCTCTTTGAAGGTGTGAGATGTGACATCAAACAAGTAAGTGAGCATATTTTTGAGCTATGTTGAAGGAAAAAAATTAAGAGACTGGTAAAAGTACCAAAAATCAGAATACAGAAAACTTCAGTCTGTTTACCTTCTGCTACTTGATGATCCTGCTCGGCTTCCTGGACCATTACTTGACACAACTGAAATTGCATTTGCGATTGCTTCCACAGCTGAGAGCCTTTCAGCAAATGTATTCCTTTCAGAGCGCTCTGCTTCTGGAAAAATAAGAACAATTTTAGGGTCAAACTTCCACTTTGGAAAACAATAAGGAAGGAGCGTAAAGTATTAAATGCCTCTAATCATAATATGTTCCCTGCAATTTATTTTTATTAAGATTTAGAGAGGACACAATAGGCTCAAGTAGTTACTTTGGATTTTTTTCTTCTTTTGATTTTTTTTCTGTTTTCGTGTTTTGTTTTTTTTAAATGGACAAGCATTAACCATGATTTTGAGAGGGTTCAATTTCTAAAAGGACGGAAACACAAAGTACACACATTCCAGAACAAGCTTTCAGTATCATCAGCAGACAGGGGTCTAATATGGCTGACTTGTAGACACTTGCTGAGTACAAGGTTCCAAAGTAATGGCAATTAAAAAAATAAAATTAAAAAAAACAGAACAAAATGAAACGAAAAAAATAAAATACTTCACAGTGAGCATCAACACAGAGTTCTGGGTCTCTAAGATACATGCTCTATTTATGAGTATGCTTAGGAAAATTAACTGTGGTGAGAATATAATACGGTACTGCAAGCAGTTTAAATTCAAGTATGAGCGTTATTTCTGATATCTAAAACCTAAGCACCACAATACCTAAAAGTCCTAGTCATAACCAGGATTGAGTTGTGCCAGGTGCTGTACAAACAAAAAAATCCTGCCTAATTGTATAGAGTACAACTTGAAGCAACCGCTTGAACAAGAAACCAAATTTCACTGCAAAATAAATACACAGATAAAGTGGTAAAAGTCAGCTGTGCATGACAAACAGCCATCCCTTCTTTAGGACTACAGGCATGGACGACACAGCCATTACATAGCAAAGTACAAGTTACCGTCACAGTGGGCCCAAAAAGAACCAAAGGAGAAACTACATTAAGCAGGACTAAGGCCAGGAGAAATTTTCGTGTCAACAGAGCTGACAACTATTTTTATTACAACCTAGAAAGAAAGGGTGTCTTTCTGACTAAAAAGAAAATCTTTGAAATGAATTTGATCGTTCTTTCGGAACACTTCTCAGAGTTGCTACAGCTACTGGTCACTCAGAAACAAAACTCAGTTCATAGGTATTCATTAAAGTTATCTGAAATTCACTGTCATAAGTCTTGGAGCATTTTACCTACTTTGGACATTTCCTGCAGACCTGTCTTTCCTAAATCACTTCTACTGGCTAGACTCAGGAAACATCAAATCACAGAGAAACACAGTAACCTGTCCCCAGTTTTGTAATGGTCTAGGTCCACATCTTCTGCGATTCTTTTATCCAAAGCATGAGCTGTGAGACAACTACACACAGGATCTGAGAAGACAAAAAGCTTATCCCTGCCCTCACTTATTCCCCTTCCAGCACTTCAGGAGGTAGAGAAAAGGGTCTCAGCCAGGCACCACCTGAGAAGGGACCTTAGGTTCCATAATTGCCAAGGGACATCAAATATAAAGCCTGGAACTGAAGCTTTTACTCCTACATCAATCTTCTTTCAGTTCAACAAATGGCTGTCTAACTTACAGACAATAACATTAATCACCACTGCCCTCCAGATGATGCACAGAAAATAAGCTTGTCCTAATATCACTCACTAGCAGTTACAAGTAGAAGGTGAACGCGACTTGAATATAAAGACATGAATACCCTTTTATAAACAACATTTGTGAGAGAGAGGCAGAGGGGTGTTAAAGTCCATCAGGTCCACATTTTTTGTATTTCGGAAAGTTAAATTACATCCAAATGAAGTTACTGAAAGAATGCCAAGGTTGCAAAGACAAGCACTCAAATTAGGAAAAGTCAAATTAAGTTTGCCCATGCATCCTTATTTCAGCTTCCTTGTGTGCTTAAAATCAAAACAGTCTGCAGCTACGTAATAGCTTTTTGGTGGTGGTAGTTTTATTTTCTTTTATTTTTTTGCTTTGTTTTGTTTATTTTTTCCCTCAACAATACCCCTGCCTCAATCAGTGCACAGGATGGACGACACACTAGAGATGAAGGGTTGTACAATGAGCAAGCTGTTTGTGCCTTGTTTGCTGCAGTATCTGATCAGCACGTAGTAAAGCATTAACAGCTTGGAAAGGAGAAGGGAAAACACCGTCCTGTGTTTAACGCCACTGAACACCACTTTGAGGAATGGGATCCTATTTCCAACACATCTAACAGCACAGAGAACTTTAAACACATTTCTATAAATTATGGTGATACATTTTGGACACGTAAAAGGTGCCTGACTCACAGAAATAATTAACATTCACAGAACAAATAAAATTACTAATGAATCCATCTCTGGAATAAAACGTTTTAAAATAACACCTACACAAAAAGGTGAGATTATGCCCCGGGTTTCTCCAACAGAACTCTCAAAATTAGCCAACAGCTCTGAATGAAGAAAAATGTCAAGCTATACCACCTTTAAAAGATGAGAAATCCGTGCCATTATCCCTATCTTGTAGATAGGGATACTGAGAAACAGTTGATCTCTACAAATGACTAAATTTCAATGACAGCACCGTACAAAAAATCTCACCAGAGAGTTCATTCATTATTCAGTGCAGGTTTGTATGGTGTGCATAAGTAAGGAATGGGGCCACACACTGAATGATGAGGATAAAAAGAAATATTGAATAGCTACCCATTCGGTGAGCACCGTCCATCTTGTGCACTGAATGAGGTAGTCCTGTGGAAAAAATAGTATGACGGTGTAATTAAAGACCATTTCACAATGCACAACCACGTACAGCACCTGGGTCAACCTAATTCTGGCATCTCCTGATTTTTATCTTTTGAGTGCTTGACTTAGCAACCTTGTTGTCCTGTTAACGTGTTTTATACATAACAATATTTAACAGACATTTTTAAATGGTGTCAGTGACTAGCAGTAACAAAAAGTCTCTTACGTTTCTTAATATGTCAACTGCAAGTAACATTGAAAGCATTCGCATAACACTTGAAAAATATTAAATATTATTCCTTTAAAAGCTCGCTAGTGATATAACAGAGATATCAGTGACAAAGCTGAAAAATATTTGCTGTCATTTAAAATTAATACAGAGATGCAAAGAGCTTGCCTTTTATAATGAGTAAACATAGTTCAGTATTCCCAACTATTGAATTCCTACAAATCTTTAAGACGGTAATAAAAATGTCATCTCATCACCTTTGGCACATTCAGGAACATTTTAAGTGCTAAATTTTAAGCTACTCATATCTGAGGAATGCAGATTTTAAAACAAGTTATCTGGACAACGCATAAAAGTTTACTTTCAAACTATTTTCATGACTCTGTTGAGCTCACCCTCTTCCTCTTTTGTTTCTTTGTTGCTGGTTGGAAAGCATACAGACACACAAGCATGCAGAATATTGCGGTTTCCGTCACATCTGTGGCCAAGGAACGTCTGCAGCACTTGTGGGTTCTGATCCAAGACAACTGCTTGTTCAAGATTCATCAGGTACTGTCTGCAAGCCTCAAAGTCACATCGGAGGATGTGCTGCATTAAGGTTTGTTTCTGTACTCAAAAGAATAGAGTAAGTTAAATGAAAATACAAAAACCACAAGCATATAAATTTCATAGGTACATCCTGCCTTCCATTTTTTAAATTAGTCGAATAGCCGAAACAAAGGACATTCTCAGCAGGAACGTCTGAGAACACATATAATCTCAATTACAGCACTACTAAAAACGCAAAATGGGCACAGGAATTAATAGCAAGGGCAGGTTCAAGCAGCAGAAGCTATCGAGACTTGCAAAAGCACATCTCTGGCTTCACAGGTATGTTCTTAAGACAAATTACTCCCATTTAATTTAATATAGGAAAAGTGGTATGACTGGAAAAATAAATAAATGTATTTGTTTTAGAGAAATGATAATGCACACTGAGGAGTAAATAACTAGAAGTCGCTGAAGGTTTGGGAGGCTCATCCCCAGTATAATACGGTTATATTCAACAGCAGCTGAATACTCCACTGTGAAATCAGTCCCAGCCTAACAGATGCATAGCATTGGTGGCAGCACAGCACACAGATTTAACTAAAAAAAAAAAGCCAAACAAATCAATGTTGGGTTTATGTTACATGATAGATAAGTTCACAGCAAAAACTGTTCATACAGAACCATGGATAAGTAGAGCAAATTCAAGTGAAAAGATATTTGATTTTGCTAATTTATGGTAAATATAAGTTACAAAAATGTGCTGCATTCACAAGAAAATAAGATGTCTGGACCACTCAGAAAAGCTTTGAGCCCATAAAACAAAATTGTGTACTAGTTGTACATGCAAGGATATAGTATTTATTAAAATCTGTTGAAGCTACAGACTACCAAAATGCATCTTCCACTTTACGACATCAATTTGCGCTTTCATGTTTCTATGAGAATTTTCTGCTGGAACTAGTTTATGTAGTAAAAACACAAATTGGTATCCAAACAGAGACCGGTATCTAAACACAAAGTTGCCTGAAGCATAATTTCATAGAAGCAAGAGAAAAATAGCATATAATTCTGTATTATAGAAACAATTTTACCTCAACAGCCATAATAATAATTGCAGCTTTCTTTTTGATGGTTGAGTTAGCAGGAAGATTTGTTAAGGAATGAACACCCATTCCGAGACTACTAATAGGTGGAAGATCAAGCCAGTCAGGGTCTCGTATCCCACCCATACAGTCTTTTGCCATTGGGTAGATTGTACCATTTCCGTCTCTAAGAATAATAGGAGATTCCTATGTTGGGGAAAGATATTTTAGAATTAAACTCCACAATTTACAAATATTACGCTTCACAAAAGGGTCCACTTTATACTTTATTGCCAACAGAGACATCAGTTGACCCAAAACACTCATTTATGCCAAACAGGGCAGCAAAAGATAGTAAATTCCCTTTTTCAAACACCCAAGATTTGCTTAAGACAGTAAATATTATTTAGAGTACTTATTTAATGACAAGTGTTCACAGAGAAACATTACTAATGAAACACATATATAGTACCTACATTACACAGTGATTACTTAAATACTCCCAAGAAAGCTGAATATGCTGAAATACAACAAAAATTCAGTCCCTTTACCAAGAGTTCCTTTCAGCTACCCTAAGCAAAATTTATCACTGAAAGACTTCACTATTTTTTTCTAAGATCAACTCATGTATATCTGCACAGTGTAATCAGCCACAGAACCAGATACAATAGGATATTTAACAACAGATAGTTAAGAGTTGTACAAAATCTTAAGGTATCCTTTTTGTTAGATTTTTTGTTAATACTTTCATCTGAATATTGCTGAACTTTCACCTTAACATTTTTTCCATCTCACTTCCAAAACTTAGCTGAATAGAGTTTATGCTAACGCAGCAGCCACTGTCAAGTTGCTTTTCTCCCTTTTTACTTTTTATTCAAATTGTATTTTAAATAATATAAAAGTGCTTAAAGCTTGTTAGACTGCTATTCCACATATCCCTTCAAATTATTAATGGTGGTACCAAGTTTTTCACAATCTACTCATTCAAAAGCTACTCTTCATCAGTATTTAGAAAGGCCTTACGGAACAGACTGTACCATTCCACTTAAAGATAACAGGAGTGAAATGCAGTGAGGTTAAATGACTGAAATGCAGAAAACAAACCTGTCCAGCTGTAAAAATAGCAACACTTCTCTCATTCTGACCCAGGAATGCAATGCTGCTAGTAGGGAAGTTGTTTTCCTGTTCAGCCTTTCCAGTAGCGAGGTCAAATATGCAGTATCGAACCCAATTCCCAGTTTTCAGGACTGCATGAACTCCTTCAGAGATGCATGAAAAAAAAAAGTTAATGCCTTGACGGTATTCAGTAAGAACTCTTAACTACTGCATTTTTACTAAGGTCAATGAAAACAACTATTTAACTTAGTCTTGACAGTAACAGTTTCCCGCTAAGGAGAGAGAAGGGTAGTGGAGGACATAATGGAGTATATTTAAGCGTTAAGTCCTACTTACCTTTTGAATCTACATTGACTGCTAGAATCTCTGTTTTTTCAGGAATACACAGCTTCTTGGGTGTCCTTTGAAAACAGTCCGGAACTTTCGGAGTTCCCCCAGTTTTTACGACCTAAGAGCATCCATAAAACGTTTAGATGCAGTAAAATACACGCTGCTCATATTTCATAACACTTCATTTTTTCAATATGTCTCAAATACGCACCTGTAGTTCATCTATTCTGAGCAGCCTGCAATCCTGGAGAAGAGAGGAAGGATCTGGATCTGAATTTGAACTGCTCTGACAATTTGCATTACTGGAGGTGCCCGGAAATTTGACAGCAACATAAGCACCATCCACTTTTAGCACCTACAAGCAGAAAACATAACAGTTTTAATAAAAGCTTTGAATAGACACTGTTTAGACTAACCTTCTTCAAAATAAACCAGACCTTTGTTAGGAAAACAAAAAACTTGGTCATTAGCTCTTGGTCATTAGCCTGGATGTTCTGCTGAAGTTTCTGAACACTTTAGAACTGTATCTCTTAATTATTTCACAAGCAGGTTGAAGGCCCCTTCCCTTCAGTTTCCCACCTCCAACAGAAACCAACGGAACTGACTGAAGAAGTTCCTACAGTTATTCTCTTAGTACATCATCCCATCTACTGGAAGCAGTGGGACTACTTCAGGTTTAATAGCCTGGATACATAATTCTCCTACTGATTTGTTTAACCAATTTTGGAAACAAACAGCATTTTCTGGCAGGGAATTCTGAACATTACTTAACAGCTGAACAAAGCTGATGTAGACTTTAATTGCCTATTAGCTCCCTTACTACAGGAAATAGGAAGTCACTCTTTTTCTGCCACATTTTTGAGTTTTTATTCTTACTCTGTTCTGTGTCTTAGTGCTCACTCCTCAAGGTGAATGTCTTATGAAAAAGATTGTTCATGGGTTTAATATCTATTGTTTATACTCAGTGATAAAAGTTCTGTACTCAGTCCCTTACGACTGAAAGATTAAGTCCATCCAGAACCACTTTGTATGTACTGTGTCTTCTCTCCCCCACAAGGAAATGAAATTTTTCAGCCCTGCACCTGCACAGTTATTTCTGCTACTGTAAGCCTCTCTGAAGAGTTGCTGCCATGTATATCTCATCAGAACTGTTGGAAAAGTTTTCCTTGACAGCTTAGAATATCACCAAACAAGGCCCTTTGAGTTTCCACTTGAGACCATAATCTTCTCAAAAGAAAAAGAGAACAGGAGGAGGGACAATGTTTTCATTCAGAGAAAGAATAAGATTTCAGTATATACTCAGTTTTTAACAGAACAAGATATGAGTCACCACCAGTCTTGACTAGGCTCTGATTTCTCAATATTTCCTACACAGAAAGCGCCTACAAAGCAATAAAAGCCTAACCATCTTAGAGGTCCCCTGGAATAAAAAGCAATTTTCATACTATCAAGATATTCAAAACAATAAAAATCCAGGCATTTCCTTGCTTTTTCCCAATTTCTCTAGCTAAGTGTAACTTACCAAGTACACTACAAAGAAGAATTTATTGACAATCATGAAGGTGTTAGGAGATTTCTACTATAAAGAGTGTTATGGATAGTTAGAGCACTTACTAGCTGCGAGAACGCTACCGAACCTTTGAAAACACAGACCTAGTCACAAGATTCCTGAACATTAACTCTGGTCTGGGACATACAAACATTTGTACTCAGACTAACAAGACTCTAGACAAAGATCATAGAATCAGAGTGCATTGACTTGGAAAAGATCCACAAAGATCATCAACTCCCGGCTCCATACATGACCACCTGAAAATTAAACCATACATCTAAGAGCACTGTCCAAATGCTTCTTGTTTAATTACAAAATTTAATCAAAACTCATTTAGATTTTATTTTCTTCAGTCAGTCAAACTAACTTGAAAGCCTGAAATCACACGCCAGTGCTTCAAGCACAACTTCCAGTTTAACAAGCAGAATGTAATGGGTTTTTTAAAATGCCTTTATAAAAATAAATAGTGAATTTGCTACACAAAGCTTTGTAAGCGGAGATCACCCACAGCAATACATCAAGGATGTGATTTTTTTAGACTATCATTCTGTAAACAAATGGCTGTGGAAAACCAGGTGAAAGTATATTTATGATTCTAACAGGGCAGTACTTCTTAACCCAGAAAGTTTTAACTGACTCCAAACTCATTTAAAAGCATTTCTGCAGTCAAAACTTCTGTATGCCTCAGAGGTTATCTATAAACTGACCAGCCAGATTCTTTAGAAGTCAAATTATCTTTCTGCTTAATTCAGTGATTTAGCTTGTTGTGATCTCACACAACTGTTTAATAATGAGCAGAAACAGCCATTCTGGAAGCCTGCAAGAAAATGCTGCAAAAAGTATCCCTTTGGTAGACTGAGGAGCCACCAGTCTTTTTCACAACTGATCTAAATTACATGTAAAACACATAACGTGGCATGAACTGTTTCTCTCCTTAATGTAGGCACCACAAGGCTATACAGCTTACAGAATAGATTTGGAACCAGTAATTGTATTCATAATACAGTTTACACTTTTTTTTCCCCCTACTTATTGGCTTAAGCATTTCAGAGAAAATATGAAAATATGAAAATTCAAACTGTTCTGTATTTCTTATAGTACTTTGTCTCAAGGCATCCCACAAAGAACAAACACGATTCCAAATAAAAGTAAAACGCTTTCTGAAAGCTGGTATAAGAGGCAAACAATGGTGTCAGTGACATCAATTAGACCTTAACACCTCATTTACAAAAACAGAAGTGTTGCAATAAATTAATTTGCACAATGTTTCCCTTTGCAGAAATGATCAAAAACACAACAATTCACTGTGGGCCGCTTGCACTCACAGACACCACTCAAGGAACATCTTCCACTTCTGCACAAGTAATACCACTAAGTAAGTAATTATAATAACCTTGGCTGTATCTACTGCCTTCTCTTGGACAATCAGTTCCTATTCTGGATTTTTACACACTTTTAAAATATATGAAAGGTCCTCCATGAACAAAACTGAAAGCAATCCTAATCCTCAAAGCGTGTGGAAAACTTCTGTGGGCCTTCCCGTTTTTTCTTGGTTTGGAAAAGCTTAGCAGTGAACTGCCAAGATGATTTAATTCTTATGCCACTTCAACAATTAGCTTATGTAAAGTAATTAAAAATCACTGGTAGATTTTAGACAAACCTTGCCAACAGGAACATTCTTAACGTCTTCCACAAACACAACTTCCCTCAGAGACCACTGCTCCTCATTCACTTTCTCCTCCTCTTTTGGAGCAGGAGTTGATCGTCGTCGCTCTGAGACAAGAAAAAGTAATCAGTGAAAAAAGAGACTTGAAAAGTTTAATCGAAGCGCCAAAAAGGCATTGCTCACCAAATTTTGTTTTCCCCACAAAATAAATCTAGAAATCAAAGAGCTTCCAGCTCTCAAATCCAGAACATTTTCAAGCTTTCAAATCTAGAAAATGAAGAGCTTCAAGAGTTTCTTATCTATAGAAATATTTTAGGTTACTATGAGCTATATGCTACTCACTATATGGCATTGACGCGCTGCTTGCTATTGAAGATGCATCACTGCAAGTGGAAGCTGGGGAAGGTGGAGGACCCATCTCAGTTTTCACTGGTTCCTGTTTACTTTCAGGCCTAGAATGAAAACTGTTACTTAAAATTAAGCCATGAAAACTATCTTTCCAAGCCCTCAGGTTCCATAAACAAAACATCTTTCAGTTATTCAAATATAAAACTTCAGACACATCAGAGGAAAAATTCCCATTTAACAGTCCTCTGCTTTTCACCTTTCCATAGTGCTTTTACATCACTGACACACCTCTGAAGCAGTGAGCATTTCTGCACGTTTAGCAGTTTGCAAGAAAGCTAGAAACTGAAAAACATGACCTCCCTTAAGGCTGCATCAATCAGCAATTCGAAAGAATATCAAGTACATGTTCTGTGTGCATACATTCTCATTCTAAACACACTTACTTGGCCTCTGTAGTCTTGCTGGCTTTCTCCATATTTTTCAAGCTCTCTGGTGACCGAAGCTGAAATCGACAGCTGTCATTCATGTTCCAAACAGATTCCATTAACACACCCACTTTCGGAATTCCAGCACTGATTGAAAAAGCAACTGCTCCAGCATGGTAGAGGGGGTTATTTCTTAAGCACACCTACAGATGGAAATATTTATTGCTATAAGAAGAATGTATTATGCCAAAGGAAACCACATGTGTGTGCACTTTCTTGGTAACAGATGTAGTAATCAAAAAATAGGAAAGAATCCTTATGGAAGCGGGTGAAAAGGAAAGTCAGCGTGATGTACTATGCACTTTGCTAGAAGAAAGAGACTACAGTGCAATTCACAGCTGAAAACAACAGCTTCAGTGGTGTAACTGTTTAATACACAATATTCAGATGCTTAACAACAAAAGGAGTGATTCATTCAAAAACAAAGACTCATCCCAGAGCTGACTAGAATGGATTGGGAACCAAAAGAAACAGGCTCCTGAGGAAGGGATTGTTTTCTCTCATACTAGTTCTAATAATAATCACAAGAAATTCTCTCTCTCTGAATCAGCTATTAACCATTTTGTTAAAGGCTTCAAACCAAATGTATTTTCCACTGAATACGCAATAAATCCCAGCTCTTGATTTTGCAGATGCCTGAAATGCAAAAAAACAAACAACAAAAAAAACACCCCAACCAAACAAAAAACAACCACCAGCACCCCCACACAGCCAGGTACCTCATGGAAAACCATGGGATTACTAAAATTCCACCTTCTCAAAACACAAAATTGGTAGTTGAGTTAAAAACCAACAAAA
This sequence comes from Excalfactoria chinensis, assembly GCF_039878825.1. Classification (NCBI taxonomy): domain Eukaryota; kingdom Metazoa; phylum Chordata; class Aves; order Galliformes; family Phasianidae; genus Excalfactoria; species Excalfactoria chinensis. The sequence goes on along the minus strand of NC_092826.1, from coordinate 19,473,731 downwards.
CTCCCCGCTCCGTACAGGTACAGTTAATTCCTCCATGTTTGCAGCAATTACCACACAAGTAAGAAGTAACACTAATAGGACACATCACCTCACTTTAGAGACATGTAATTGAAGTATACCACGTTAACAGCAAAGTTCCTGATACACTTGTGCACAACAAGAATGGAACCTGACTTTTACATTATTACTATTTGTAAGCTCATCGTACAACACTGTAAAAGCATCACGTGACAGCTGCACTTGCCTGGGTTCCAACAGTTATATTTGGCATGGAGGAGATACCAGCACTGGACTTGGGCTTCTTATTTTTTGCTCTGGCCTTTTCTAGCATTTTCTTCCTTTGGCTGAAAGGAACAACGCCCCTGTGGAAAAAATACAGATTATTTTTATAAAGGCAGAGAAATAATTTTTATTTCTATCTTTGAACAACTTGTTCCTTCTGCTTCATGCACTTAGGATTCAATATACAAGCCTGTGTCACCTTCCCCAAAAACCTAAAGAACTGCAAAAATGACACGTTTCTCTCTCTTCATCCTCACTTTCCAAATTCACCTCCAATAGTGACTGTATTAGAGAAGGAGGAAGAGAGAGTGTATGCAAAATGCAAAGCTGCTGAAAGGCTTTCATTTTAGTTTGATGTGCCTCAAGATCTCTATCTCAAACGGCATGTTCCAGTCGCTGCCTTTAAGTTGCATTTCTTCCTCTCTGATCTTGACAGCGTCCGTCCTTCCTATGACAGTGGTTATTGTCAGAATATGCAGTTATTGGGGAGGTGGACATGCTTTTTTTTTAAGAAAAACTCTTAAAAGCCTCTCCCTCCTCCCAGGGAGGGACTCCAGACTCCTATCACAGACTACACTATGATCACAGCTGCTACAAGACAAAAAACAAACAAAAAACATGCAACAAATCAAAAATCACTGTTTTTACAATGATATCCACTCAGTTTTGCTGAAAATAACACTTTTATGCACAGTTAGCATCCTTATTTGGATACTACAGCATTGCAGCGCTTCACACTTTAACCAATGGGTTAACGCTTTGGATGCTTTTCTTAGAAACCCTCTGTCTTTGTGATAAGTAAAAGACAAACAGCAACAACTGCCAGTGTTGCAGGGACCAAAACTCTTGTCTAATATACTACAAACAACTTAAAATACGTTGTAATACACTACTAGTAACAAGGCTCTCCCCATATCTGATTAACATAAGACCACTGACAATGTTTCTAGAAGTACACATTGATAAATAAATAAATATGAACTTTAAAAGAAATCTAAATGATAAAGTCAAAGAATGGTTCAGGTTGGAAAGGACCTTAAAGCCCATCCAGTTCCAACCCCCCTGCCATGGGCAGGGCTACCAACCACCACATCAGGCTGCCCAGTGTCCCATCCAACCTGGACTTAAAACACCTCCAGGGATGGGGCACCCACAGCTCCTTCGGGCAGCCTGAGCCAGTGACTAAGTAAGGGTTAGCACGTCTATATAAACTGGACCAACTATTCTAGAATCTAATGCTTTTACTGATTCTAACAGACAAGTATCTCCAATGTTATCAGAATAACTCAGCGGAAACTAAGTGAGGTATGTCAACAGTGACATAACAAAAGCAAAAAGTTATCTGAGACCAGAAGTTAGAATAAAATGTAGCTGTGTTTAACTACAAGCTTAGCTATGATTGTCCAGAGTAATGAGAATTTAGTAAGAAAGCTATTTCCTAGAATCAATTTTCAGAGCTCCAATTTCCAACTTATCTTCAAGCATTTAATTCAGTCTGTATCCAAAAAGTTATTGAAGCTTTGGGTACAACATATAACGCAGTGTGCTACTCCAAACAATCTGACAGAAATAACGCATACTGACAGTGCATTAATAATATTCAATACATTCATTCAAATGACAAATAAGTGTCAAATCTCATTTGAGCGTGTTATTACCAAAGATTCAATTGAAAATAAACCTTTTAATTATTAAAATATTTGAACATTCTATATATTACAATGCTTATGAGTTAGATACAAGTTCAAGAGGGAGCATTCGATGGTACTCCTCTACTCTTTAGAATTCAGACCACAAACTAACAGACCAGAATTTCCAACAGAACCAGACAGGAGATGAACCTCATACTTGGGTAAGTTTGTTGCACATTTTTAGTCCAAAAAATGCACAGAAAGCCTAAGAAGGTCATTTTTTAATATTATGTAATACTGATACAACTGAATGCTAAAACACTCCTAAAAGTATAATCTTGTTCTCTTGAAATTGTTGTAACCTAGCTGAAAAGCATGAAGAGAATAAATAACATTGTTAAAAGAGGATCTAAACTCAAGAGAAGAGTTTCAGAACCCAAAAGAAGTGCAGTCCAGTCATTTTGCAACATTTATCAGAAGCAAAGACATTAAGACAGCCACTACTACACCTGGACAGAATTTACTCACCACCAGTACAAGTTATTCTCTAGCTGAGCACATGTATAAAGAGCACAACAATGTAAGGAAACAATCCGTTCTCCCTGAAGCTCCGAGTATGTCTGTGCAGTGTGTTCTAATTTAGATGCTACCGAGCTTAAAGTTTCATCCACCCAGGTAGCAACCTAAGGGAGAAAGGTGAATTTAGATAAATTCATTTGCAGTACTGAAAGCTTCAATGTGATTAGTTTTTCTAGTAATTACATACAGAATGCTAACAAGCATTTTGGCTCCAGACTCCACATCAGTTTTCACTGTAAGAGCAAGAACTCAAGCATTTTGGGTAATGAGATTAAACGGATACACTTCAGATACTCTCTCAACTGTTCAATTGCAAATCTATCAGATCTGAGTGGTTTGGGTTGTTTAGTTGGGTTTTTGTTTGACTGTTTCTTCCTGACTGTTAACTTTGCATGGTTAAAAGACATCAATTGGATATTTGCTCTGGGAACATAGGGGAAAATGAAGAGATGAATGAATTAGTGAAGTATTTTCTACTACTGCTGAAGATCAACTTCTCTATGATACACTGTGAATAACTGGAAAAGGAAAAGGAAAAGGAAAAGGAAAAGGAAAAGGAAAAGGAAAAGGAAAAGGAAAAGGAAAAGGAAAAGGAAAAGGAAAAGGAAAAGGAAAAGGAAAAGGAAAAGGAAAAGGAAAAGGAAAAGGAAAAGGAAAAGGAAAAGGAAAAGGAAAAGGAAAAGGAAAAGGAAAAGGAAAAGGAAAAGGAAAAGGAAAAGGAAAAGGAAAAGGAAAAGGAAAAGGAAAAGGAAAAGGAAAAGGAAAAGAAAAAGAAAAAGAAAAAGAAAAAGAAAAAGAAAAAGAAAAAGAAAAAGAAAAAGAAAAAGAAAAAGAAAAAGAAAAAGAAAAAGAAAAAGAAAAAGAAAAAGAAAAAGAAAAAGAAAAAGAAAAAGAAAAAGAAAAAGAAAAAGAAAAAGAAAAAGAAAAAGAAAAAGAAAAAGAAAAAGAAAAAGAAAAAGAAAAAGAAAAAGAAAAAGAAAAAGAAAAAGAAAAAGAAAAAGAAAAAGAAAAAGAAAAAGAAAAAGAAAAAGAAAAAGAAAAAGAAAAAGAAAAAGAAAAAGAAAAAGAAAAAAGAAAAAAGAAAAAGAAAAGGAAAAAAGAAAAAGAAAAAAGAAAAGAAAGAAAAAACCAACCCCCAAGCACTATCAAATTCAGAAACCAGTGCACATCTCATACCTTGTTATTTTCAGTGGCAACAGTTGCTCTAATACTATTTGCAGAAAGGAGCACAATCTTTTCGTTGGTTAATCCCAAGAACATGGCACGTGGATGGTGCAAGGAAGGATTCTTTGGAAACAATAAAACAGTCTTTTAGATATGCAAAGCATATAAAACATTTTGAAGGTAGGACTTGAAGATGAGTAGTACCTGTGCATTTCTATAAGGCTCTGATTCACTCCACTTCCATTGATAGAGTTCTCCTTTACTGTTAACTGCCACAAGCTCAGAATACAGGGCTCCAATAGAGATAAACTTCGTTCCATCCTGCAAATACAGATATATGAAGTCTGCTGAACTTGAAAATGAAGATGCATTCAGCTCGTTTAAAGCTCAGCACTCCCTCAAATAACAAGAAAACCTGCAGCATTGCTGTTGAGAGGGTGAGGGAGAAAAGAATGGGTGTTTAGATATATTTTATTGTTTAATTGCAGGAAAATATTATTTGGTGACTAACACTGGCAGTTTATGAAGCTTCCACGATATTTTAAGAATAAAACACTGTTCATGGAATTAAAGATGGTTATATCTTTTGATTTCTGGGAATTTAAAAACAGATTGCTTCTAAAATTCTAGCTTTCTGAGATGAATAGAAAGGCAACGAAATCCCATTATTCCATTCCTAAGCATTCTCATGAAAATATCTTCTAAGAAGGAATTTTAAATGACAGACTTGTGAACACAGAAAACTTCACAAAAAATTTACCTCTGTTTATTGAGAAATATTTGCAAGGCCGAGCATTTAACACTGCTCAGCAATTGCAGCTATAAGAAAAATACGTTTTTTTCTGAATTTCTCTACAGGGAGGAAGTAAGAACTCACTTGGGCAAAATATAGCTCTTGAAAATGAAACAATAACCTGGGCTGGTGTAAAATCAAGTGATAGAAAATTTCGTCTTTTTACAGCTTCTAAATCTGAAGGACATGCACATGATAAGTAGTGTGCGCAATCTGTAATAAGGAGATCTTACACGTCAGCATATTTAACTGTCTTTCTTGAATTGGAAGATAAGACATATAAGCAATTGAGCCATCTGATGGGAAGCTGAACCCGTGTCAGACTACTAACAAAGCCCACCATTCAGTACATTCATCTGTTCCCCTAAATTACAAGGCTCTCATTTCAGCTTCAGAAGTTTACAACTGGGTAAACAAAAAACCCACTTATTTTGGTTTTTCATAAGCCTCAATTTGCTTTTTTTGTAAAAGATTATTTATTTTACTATTTTCATGTGCAGAAATACAGACCCTTCAAGAGGTACGAGTACATCCTTCAATAACAAAATTTATCATGTCTCTTATCAGTAGTTCAAAATGCTCAACAGTTTTTTGGGAAAGAAGAGAAAGATGGTAACAGACAAGGATGGAAGAAATCACAAATAACTCTTTTATAATATGACAAAATCTAAAATTAGTTAAGTCATAACAGTTTTGCTCCAGAGGGCATCTCCCAGTGCAGCACAGACCTAGCACACGAATCCAAGTCATGATTAATTGCCGTCGTATAAGTATTGCATATTCTGAAAGAGAACCTGCTGTAGTCTTCAAAACACGCTTCTATTTTACCGGCACAAAGGAGTCTTCAGAAGCAGGGAAAGCAATTTTTCACCATGATTTTTTTTTATTCTTGCTAATCTGTTTTATAACTTTTTATAAGCAGATCTATATGACAAATTCAACACTAAAGAGACTCAATGTTCAAAGTCTTTTCTCCCATTGAAATATCAGCAGTTCTAATCCATAAGTTAGGACCACCCACATACACCACCGTAAGGCCATTCAAAAGGGTGACAGCATATAGATGCACAAACGACATGACAGCCCTAGTACTATAACCAGAGTCTCATGTATTCAACTCTAAACTCTGAGTCCAGATCAGAAAATAGCTTGAAAATGATTCAGAATTCAGATTGCTAGTTAATATCTTTACATCTCATTAGCTAAACGGCATATACCCAATTCAAGAAAACTAAAAAAAACCTCATTTGCACCCAACTATAGTTAAGGAGGAAAAAAAAGTTGCCATATTTTGTTATAGACCAGAGAGGCTCTGCCATAGGTGGCACAAGGTTTCCACTGCTAAGAGACACAGATTATTGTGTCCAGTAAGATTTAATCTATGAAAATTCATTTATTTAAATTACTGGACATCTGACTTTACTAATTTGGTGGAAAAAAACTCCATGTGCAATACGTTTCACTACCATAGTGTTTTGTTGGTACTCTACTCCTCATAAACTCAAATCTACCATCCATCCTTATCACAGACACTGTGATAGTGCGAAAGTAACAAAAAATGAAAGAAAACAAAACTGGTTATTTCGTAGCAATTCTTTATGTCCTTGAATCTTTCATCTAACTTGCTTTTAACTTCCATTAATATCTCCAGCATCTCCTTTAGGACTTTCAAAATGGCAGAAATGTTTGGAAGGCCTTTCAACTAAATCATCTCCCTTGTGATTTATCATGAAGAAGTTCTGTCAGGCAATATCACCAACGGAACTTAAAATGTTCAGCTGAAGGACAGAATAAGAGGTTTGACTAATGCTGCACAAAGATGAGAGGCCCTTCCAGTAAGGCACGCCTCCATTTAACTGGAAGCTAGGGATTACAAGGGAGCATATGCAAAAATGTCTGTGGGAAGAAGTTCCATATACTTAAATTGCACAACCATGAAATTACATACTCTAGTAAGTTAATTCCATAAAATACAGGCAATAAAAACTGCAGTAATTATCCTAGGGCATAACATGCCGAGTCTGCAAATTTAAAAAAGAAAAAAAACACACCTTGGGTGGAAAAAAGGGAACAAAAATATACAGGACAAATAGCCTGAAGTAGCACAGTAACAGGAAAACAGAAATAATGATGATAATAACGTGCTGTTATCAAAATACAGCAGTGTTTTATATGGAAAAACACAGCGTGGTATTCCTGAAGTGAACTACATTTATTCTGTTATGCTAAAAACCCTAAAATCTCTCTTCCCAAGCTAGATGACCTTTTCATTCTACTATCATGACAAAGGAAGAGGGACAAGAGCTGCTAATTTTCACTGACACAGAAGCTCAAAGCTAATTGCCAGACAAGGTCTGGCTGGGAGAGGAAGCATTTGACAATATACTCTTTTTTTGGGCTACCTACATTTCTCAATTTGAACACCAAAACCAAGACAGGGATTAGAGGTGAATGGCTGTAAAAAGAAATAAGATTTGAAGTTTATGTCCCTCTTCAATCTATCTATATTGTAACTAAAAGGGGGGGGGGGGGGAGGAAACAAAGGAAAATAAAGAACTAAACTGAATCAATTGCTTTATGAGTTTCCTACTGCCTACTAAATTTTTTTTTTATAGCTATGAAAGAAAAGGGGAAAAAAAACAACTTTATGACTTTAATACAGAATTCAAAACATAAGAAAACAAAAACAGAATTAAAGAAGCATTAACTATCAAAAGGAATAACTGTTTATTTATAATCTTCCTAAGCTCCTAACAAAGAATACACTTTATTGCACTTTATTTTATCTCTCACAGACTAAAATGAAATACTCAACAAGAAAACACAGTATTTATCTAGGGAAAAAGACAGACAGGTTTATTGCAAATGGCAAATAAAACAGACAAAAATTTTCAGTACCTTATCTGGCCACCACTGTAAGTCTTCTCCTAGAGAAACAGGACTTTGAACAGGTGCATTCTTCTTGTCCAGGTTTGGTTCCCCCTCCTTACTTGTAGAGCCTCTTTCATTATCAAATGAGGCTCCATCAAGCCACCTTCGTTCACGCAAACGTAAAACGGACTCACGTTCACGCAACAGCTCAGAGTCTCTCTCTAAGGGAAGAAGGAGAACTGGTATGCAATTGGGTCACACCAGTGGGATAAAAGTAAGCCACTCTCTAGTAAAGACCCTTCAGGATGCAACTAACAGCAGTTAAATCTACTCACAAAGATTATAAATCATGAAGTCCTGACATGCAACATTCAGTATGATTAACCCTTCCAGCATGTGTACTTTAGAATTACTAAATATAAAAGTAATAAGCTAAAAATAATCACATAAGTTTTGTGTGCTATCAAAAATACTATAGCACTTTTACTTGCATCATGAGGCCAAATCCATGAAAAATAGCAATTTAAACTTTTATACTATAATATGCAGTTTTTGTAGTACTGTTTTTAATCAATGAAGTAACGATGACAACAAAAAAATCTGATCCATACTGTCTGTTAGATTCATTTATGCAAACCAAAAAGAGTGTTTATTAGAGAGTTTCGTTACAATCTTCCCAAAAAAAAACAGTAATTTGAAAAGGTTAAAGAAAGCAAGCATTAAAAAAGCTCTTGGTATATAAGCTTGATAATCCAACCCCTTTTGTTTAAACCAATATTCTATAGGACTGGATTTAATAAATTAAAGTGCATCTGTCTTGAGTAGATCAAATGAAAGCTTTTCAATAGTCAGACACGTTGTAAAAAGGATCCTTGTAGGAAAATGCTCCTTACCAAAATGCTTCCCCTCCAATTGGCCTACAAACTGTCTAAAGCCAGTACTCTGCAGTTCGCTCATGCAGATAATGCTTTTAAATCAGGTAATCAAACTAACTTTCCAAGAGTCAACTATGCATGGAAAATAAGTATTATAAAATTCGTGGTAACGTCTTATATAGAATAACCTTAGGAAAGGAAAAAAAAAAAAAAAAAGAAAAAAAAAAGAAAAGGAGGAATTTAGAAGGAGTTATGTCAGATGCTGAATATTTGTACATGCACGTAATGCATTTAACCTATTAAATACTTCAATTATGCTTACAAAAGTCAACTGGAGTTACACGTATTACTATATCATATTTTCAATAAACTACACCAAGTCTCGGGTGTTTTGCAGTATTAGAAAACTGGCAACGTTTTTACATAAGCCAAACACAACAGCTTGTCTTACAGATATATTACATAAAATATTCTACTTCTCTTCTAGCAAACACCACTCTGACACTTGACTAATCACTTTGGAACTAGAACTTACTCATTCAACAATTAACATACTGAAACTGGTTCATGAAAGGCAATAAAAATGTACGAAAAAGAACACAGGAGAGGTTGGATTAACAGTTTGGAAATACTCTAGGCATTTGTACAACGGCTTCAAAGAGCTCCAAGTTGCTGCATATTCTGTTTAAACGTTATAACTGTAATACATTTTACAAAGCAAACAAAAAAACACCTTAACACCGATCAAGGCGTTGATATCAACTGCCAATAGTTCTCCCGAACCAGCTACAAAAAAGCTTTCAAAAGAAGAAAAAAAGTGGAAAAAAAATTAGGTTTCTTCTCCCTCCCTGACAGTTAAACATATTTCTCCTCATTCTACAAAGTTAACTTCTGTCACAGATTACCTCAGGAAATGTGAAAAAGCTCTGTGTAAAGAATAACCAAGAACAGTAAAAAATAGATTAAGAATGCTGCATGTCATGAGTTGTTGCTTTTTTCTGAACCAAATTAAATATTTGTATCACATAGTATATATTAGCAAACACGCTACAGAGTTTAAAATAAAATTTAGCATGCAGAAGTTTTACACCTTGCAATATCAACAGATTTTTAATTATACATGATAATCAAGGTTCTTATAAAACTTACCTGCTGAGGCTCAGAATTCAATAATAATTTTGATGAGTAACAAAAGATCTACTTGTCTACTCTATATCTGACATCGCATGACAGTCTACTTTCATGTTAAATTGGAATCTAAACCACCACTGTGTACTACCACTAGCTTTGCACAGTACACTACTTATTACAAAGAAAAAAGGTGCAAAATTACCTCTGGATGAGCCTAGCCTGGAAAGTGATGAGCGCCGAAAGGATGGATAACCAAAGTAACTAATATCTTCTGAAAACATAGCATCAGCATCAATAATGACACTTGGGTGAGCAGAATGTATGTCAGCATCCAGAAGAGACATAAGATCCTCTATAAGAGGAGACAAGGGTCTTAAGTGAATAATCAGCTACTTAAAACATCAGCTAGAGAGACCATCAACTAAACAAACATAAGAAAAAACAAACAACCTATCTATTAGTTGAATTTCTGCTCTTCAGATTCACCAGTTCCAACTCATGTGCCTCCTACACACTCACATTTACAATCACGCATGGTGGTCTAGTGCACAAAACTAGTTTCCTTACAAAAACTGCTCTCTGTCACTTATCCAACCACATTTCACAAGTCTTGTCCCAAACTTTTATTTTTTTGTAACCTATGAATCCAAATTTTAGCCTTTCACTTGGAAGAACAAAGACCCGCAGCAAGGTGGACACAAGTATACTGATGTGTACATACACTCTTACACGTGTAACTCTTAAAATGAATAGAATTAAGGAAGGATGGTGAAAGCCAGCCTTTGACATCAAAGATGTGGCTTTGCAAAGACTACAGTTCCTCCACTGAACGTTTCTTTCAGGGAATTACATACTTAATTCCCAAACTGTCAGCTCTTGGTACAAATCTTCACATGGTAGCTACATTAAGAACAACAATGGTTATCTGGAATAAAGCATTTGTTTCTATTTTTTAATACCACTCAGTTAAAAAATAAAAATAAAACAAAAAATACTCAGGAGGAAGAAAATGTATCATTTTGTGACAACCCGAGCTACTCTTTTAAAACCCAAATTTCTCTACGTACTGAATTTCACTGAATTATCAAACAACCTCCTTCTGCTTACTAACCAATAGATAACAAACACGTGAGGCTACTGAAAATGCATGTAATGTAGCTGAGTCCAAGAACACTGCCCAATAAGACGAGTAAACCAGATAACCATCTTGCTGCTACTTCTGTACAGTTCTATTTCTCTCCTTTAGCTTGATGGCAAGGGATCTCCTTGGGCAAAGGTGGAAAAACCAAACCTAAAAACAGCTATTTCGGCCATAGACTTGCCAAACAGACAAACCCAATATACAAACAAGAGGGTATCCAGAAACAGAAAAGTTGCCCTATGTCCTCCCTCACTGTGAGAAATCACTCAATTGTGATACGAAAGGCATTAGAGACATTTACATCCCTGCAAATCACAACACTCCTCCTTACGTTTTTCAGAGAGAGTTTAGAGCTTTAAGACATACCAGCCACCAGCTGTTCCTGGCACAAATGAGTTCACATAAGAACAGAGCTATAGAAGTGAGCTCTGTGGGCTTCGGAACAAGCTGGGAGAGATTTCTGCAAAAAATAAGTTTCCCACTAAAAGCATGGCCTGTGCTAGAAGCACAACATTTGGAACTGAGTCGTCCATGAAGTACATTTTACAAAGTCATCTTGCTCAGGAAGCCTAGTGAACGAAAAAAGTCTGATCTGTCAAACATGCTCTGTCTTACCAGAACACTTCAGATGTCTCAGGGTAGTCTTACCCTGCTGCCTGTTTTATCCATTTTGCATTGAAACACTTAAGTGGCAGAACACCTCACCTAAAGAGCAACAACTTGTAAGAACAATAGCTCCGGAGCTGGAAAGACAGCCAACATTTTGTTGTATACTTTGATACTCACACCCTACTGTTCTTTCCTCTTCCCACATTCATCTGTACCACTCATTCCTAGCTAAGCTCCAACCTCCATACAGTCTCACAACTTGTTCTTATTCCCAGGTATAAACTGAAAAATAAAATCTTGATCTCTATGAGGAACAGAATTGGTCAGCACAGCCTTATTTATTATAGCCTTTAAGGTAAGCCAGAAATTCTCCTCTAAGAAAACACACGCTGACTTGGAACACCAACACACACACACCCCTGGAAGCATTTTAAACATCTTGAGGTTAGCCTTGTTTCCAAATGGGAGAGTTAAAATTTGATCAGATCCAAGAACCAAAACTATGTATTTCTGGCTATATATGCATTGACACCAGTGAGGAAAACAAGCCTTTCTTACCCTCTTCTTTCAGCTTCAAATCAGATTCTAAATGTCCTTCCAATGTTTCTGCAAGAGATCCCCCTTCTGCTACTCTCTATACCAAAGAACAAAGGTGCTGAAACCAGTAGGGATAAGAGCCAAATCCACTCCCCTTCAAACATCACTGGAATTTTTTAGTTCTCTGAAAAGACAGACACTGCAAAGCTACATTCAGTTTAAGAATCTGGGGGAGAGAAGCAGGGGGAAAAAGGAAATAAAAAAAACAACAAACAAGAAACCCCACAACTACCAAGCCTTTGCTATGACTGGGGTTTTTTGTTGTTGTTTTTTCACTTTTCCAGGAGAATCCCATAAGATGATATCATTCATTTCATGTGCAGTGAACCAGAATCAAACTCCTCAAATACCTATTCTGATGTGATGATTCTGACCAACCTAGTTACACAAGGAAGTACCTATGATTTCCTAAGTAAACCTGACTGAAAACTGGCAGTGGAAATGAAAAAAGAGTAAGGGAAAGATACTTCCAATAAGTATATAAACACCAATTCAAGTACTGAAAACACTTCTGTTTTCCAGTACCTCCATAGGCAGCATTAACACCACATTCCTATGGATCCATTAGTTGAAGGCATTGCCGAGACTGATGAGGACATCAAGCAGAGCTCACATCAGATGTTTACACTTAAGGAGGCAATCATAAGGTCTTCCTTATTCTCAGCTGCAAATTTTTATGAAACACGCAAAAATACATCTTCAGTATCTCCATTTCTTTCAAATTGGCAAAGCTGCGACACTGGTGACAAAAACATGCGTTTGGGTTTCCTAGGAAACCAGACATCAGAACTCCAGAACTCATTTCTTGATAAGTTATGTTTATTCAAAATACTACTAAATTTGATGTTCGTCCTCAAAAATCAAGAGGGGAAAATAAAAAGCAAAACAAAACCAAACCATAACAAACATGCACGTAACTGTCCTACCTAAAAGAAAGCCACTGAACATCCAGGTTTTAAACCAATCCCTACACAATGCTCTGGTTCCAACCTCTCCTCACAGCAAACCAAGACAGTAAATTCTGCTGATGTAAGCCAGCCTCTTCTCCCCTCCAGAAAAGCAGATTTGTACTTTTTATTTTGAAACAAATTCATCTCAGATTCCAAAATTCAAAGTAGCCCTGATACTGCTAAAACCAAGTTTCCAAACTCCGCTAGTGAGAACCCAGTATATGAAGTAGGAGTTACTGAGCAAATATTCACACATCTGAATTCTACAAAACCAGAGATTGATAACACAGAGCCTGGAAGAAGCCTCTGGCACAATTTGAAATGAGCAGGAAATTTATTCTACACAACTTTGAGTCTTTCCTGTGAAAAATGATTTTGTTCTATGCAGCTTCCTCAATTTTTCCCTCATGTATTTATCAGACAAAACCCCTTTCTGTTCAAATAACCACTATAAAACAAAAGCAACGGGACTCATCAGAAAAGTCAACGTATATAAGGGTCTAAAAATAAAATTACTAAGAGAACTTCATTAAAGCTATTTCGACAGAAAGTTCTTACGACATTTGTGAAGAATTGCTTCTTTTATAAAAAACAAAGACCAGACAGTAACCCTCACAGATACTAACTGGATCTACAGCACAACTGATATACTAATGACATCCTAATGTATTAAACGAGAACTCATTTTCGAGCCACGGTGAAACTTATTTCTTTCATTCCATTTATTTAAATCAAGTATAAGTTTCTCTTTAAAAAACAAAAAAGCACAACAACCTTCTCTGCCTTGGGAGCAACCCAAAGGGCTTCATTTAAGAAAAGCACCAGACATGCAGAAGGGAGAATATAAAAATTAGCATACTCTTCTAAATAAAAATGCAAGAGCTTCCAAAACCCTGAGGCAAGGAGCAGCCTTGTCATTTACTTTTGTTGTGTTTGGAAAGGATAAAACGTTTTAATTTGACATCATAAAAAGTAAAAGTTCTTTATCTTTCAGAATCATTTATGGATACCTGACTAAAAATAGGATGCACACAGCAATTCTTGGTTATCTACAGTTTTCTTCGATGAATTACAGGTCCCAAAAGAACATCCAGAGGCAAGACCTCAAGAAGAATGGAAATGTATAGAGCAAAAACCTTAAAAATTGGTTTTATGATGTTCTGAAGGGCAAAACAAGGCTTGTTTGCTTTTTGCCTCACACCTACAGGCAAGGTTCTCTGGCCACCAGGTTTTCCTTCAATCTAGTCTTCATGATCCTGTGATACAAGCAGGGACTGGTAATTTGTACTACATCATACACCAGCAATGGAGTCACAACAGCACTGACCACTGCTCATCTCCACTTCTCTTCATGTTTTAATCACACTATCAAGTGTATTTCAGTGCAACAAAGTTATTTGAGTTCTATTGGCAAAAATAACTAAGAGGCGCAGAAAGCACTGCAAGTTCTACAAACAGTGAATTATATCTTTGCAGACTGGGATTAAGGCATAACAGATTTCATTTCAATTGAAACTCCAACTCTTTTCCCATAAAAACTGGGGAAATTTAGCTCAGTTTCTCTGTGGGATAAGAGGGGAGAAATATACATATTAGTCTCATAATATAATAATAGTCATCTCTTACAGGAAGGATTAGCCTATGGAGATGAGATGCTTTCAAAATTCAGCAACAAACAAAGTCATTTTCTAGACAGCTACCAAAGACAGTGAAACTCTGCACACTGGTTTAACCTATCATCTCAATTACAAAAATAAAAGCAGCTAGTTATAGGTTGTCAGACAGTCCGCTATTAACTGACCCCTATGATTCCAAGAAGTATTAAGAGAACAGCTAGTGCTGTAGAATGCTGGTTAGTTAAAAGAAACATTTATTGTGAATGATTACTATGGTCATTAGTCATATGAAGGCAGGACCTGGTACATCTACAGTAGGAGCTACTGCTTTGAATACATGCAAAGCATTAAGAGAATTCAATTACGCAAATGCACCTAATGCCATGAAACCAACTGCTAAAATAAAGACTCAAGGATTAAGAAAGCCTGCCAGAGCTGCAGGTTTGCTGCAGAACAAAAAACCCTCTGTCTAATCACATGATGGACAAGATAAAGATGAAGGAAGCCCATGAACCTTCCTGGTGAACCAGATGAGCAGAAAAAAAAATATCTATTAGAAAAATAGCAAAATGTCACTCTGACACACAGAAAGAAAACTAACACGTAGCCAGAGTTTAGCTGTGCTCTTATCACACAATGCACCTGGTACAAACATCAGATTTGGCTGCAGTTTTCAAATGCTTGCTTGGCAAAAGAGTCAGATTACCTTATTTTGCCAATGGAAAGACTCAAAGTCTTTCATTAAAAAACAAAACAAAACATAACAACAATTGCATGGGACAGACAATATTTCAAGAGCAGCTGGACTTCAATTATAGCATTAAATCTGTATTGCCAAATACTACAGGATTTATGAGAGGTACTTGAGATGACAAATAAATTCTCAGTCTAACTGTAACAACTGTAAACCATTTTGCCCTCACTTAACTGCTGCGCCTTAAGAACATGTGTTAGTGGTAAAAATAACATGCAGGTGACTGGAAAGTGTTAGAATTAGCTTTTACAAGCCACAGAGCAGTCTCAGCATCTCATCAAGCAGCAAAATATAGATGTAAGAAATGTTACAAACCTAGGGTTCTTAAAAATATAAATCACTTTCACGCCACCCATGGAATCAACAGTTATTCCTTAATGCCTAATCTAATCCTTCAAAACATCCCACTGCATCTTTTGTTTTGTGCATCTTTACACTTTGCTCCTGAAATAACTGTCTTCATTGCATACCCTGCACAGCATGGAGCATGCTGTGAGTGTTTAAATAAGAACATACTGACATCTCCTTATCAAAAGTCACAGGATACAAACCTCCAGGAAGGTATGATTCACTTGCTGTGTCATCCCCATCATCTCCATCTTCATCATCACGACTTAACAAATTATTTACAGCAAGATTTACATCGAGATTTGTTCGCTGGAGTTCCCGAATGATAATACTTCTGGACTTCCCTTGTAAAACAACTTGTGCCTGTAAGTACAAAGTATAATTGATTACTAACCATGGTCAGCTCACCATCATCCCTAAGATAAGGATGCATATTTCTAAAGGAAATCTAACAAAACCAAGAGAGCCTCAGAAGTCATTGACAGTACATACACGCAAAGGCTCATTTCTCAGCACACTGTACCAGATATTTAACTTTCTATCATTTTAATTTAGGCTACCAGACTCCAACCTTGGTGCTGAATTTCCTTATGGGTCACCTTAGAATTTCCTTACTGAAACACTTAATGTCTTAGGCAAGGAATAATACTGAAACAATCCATTTCCGAGAATTTCCTGTATGTCTCTACAGAAGCGCTAAAGTACGACAATCAGCACATTTCTGCATATCAACACTTTTCCAAACCTATACTACAATCCCTGGCTCTTTGACACAAGGTTCTCTTTCCAGTGTCCTTCAATATATAGCCACCTCCTCTGTTTTTATCATTCTGTTCCTAAAAGCCCACCTTCAGCAGTTTCTGAATCTTCTGGGTTTATACTAGAAAAGTACAAACACCACATAAACCTCCCAAATATTAAATAGAAGCATTCTGGATTCTTCCACAAACTTTAGGCCCCAGAGCATTTTACAATTCCAGACTGACTACCCGCAAGTGAATGGCAGAGAAGACAAACTTCTGGAAGGTTGTAAGCAATGTGAAGGCAAATACGAAACCACTACTGGATGTTCTCGTAATATTGTAAAAACAAGGCACTAAATAAAGTAGTCTGGTAATAAGAAAAGAAGGGAGGGAGGGGAAGGAAGGAAAGAAAACAAAATTTAACAGGGTACAAAGGGAAACTCTGGCTTAATATTTGTTGCCAGAAGTTATTTGGTATACATCAGAATGTATGTTTTATAGACCAGCTCTGGAGCTCTCCCCCACTAGTCTGTTTTAGACATTTTTGTATTAAAGACAAGGTATGCTTTTTAAATAAAATAGACAAAGCAAAAAGAAAAAGATGATAGGAATGGAAGCAATGCTAAGACTTTACCAACAAGCCACACAATAAAATACAGAATAGAGCAGTGCTTGTTTCGTTTTATTTTTACTTTAATCTAAGGTAGCAAATACATCCATAAGCACTCAAAAAAAAAAAAAAACAACTCAACACCTGAATACGAACAATGTAGACAAAACAAAAAGCACAGCTTAAAGAAATATCTGGAGGTCACATAACTTGTTGTAAGCAGGGCTAAGTTCAGTGTAACTAACACCTCCAGTATCTTGCTGCTGTGATGACAGAAGCTGCCAGCTTTTACTAGGTTTGCAATTAAAGAAGAGACAGGAAGCCAGTCAGCCACTGGTTTGTCTGCAGATACCGAGCCTGCTGGCTCCTATCTCGTGCCAGCCATGCTACAGGCCACACAATGCACGTGAGCAGATTATCTTTGGCCTAGCAACTTAGCATATGTATTCTAAATGTAGCAGACCAGCAACTTGTCTTGAGCTAAGAAATAAAATGCATTAATCTGTTGTGTATTTTGAATATGTTTTCTTGAAGCATGGAGGAAAAAAACAGTTTCAACAAACTACTGAATCATGAATCACACAATATCCATCAGTTTATCCAGGTTGTGGTACATTAACAGGTAAAAGCAGAATAAATTATACCAGAAAATAATCAGTTCCATTTAGTAAAAAAAAAAAAATAAAAAATTAAGTACAGGTTTTCATGAAGATAAATTATTTATAAGATTAAATAGATTGAATGTTTTTCATTCAAATCTAAAACGGATCACTCCTTTCATTAAAAAAACACAAAGTCGGTCTACCCTATTTCCTTACACTCACTCAACAGCTTTGTTATCTACATACTTGATACGACTTTCAATATTAGACTTCTTCAAATGAAGAACACGTGACATTCCTCATCAAGACTAGACAGACTACAAACATACCTTGTCTTAGTGAAAGTTTGGGAAATTAAATGCAAGCATCTAAAAAAACCAGTCTGTTATTCCTATTATGCATTACAGAATAAAAACAATTCAACTAGAGCAAGTCAATCTTTTCAGTTGTATGCAATTATCCCGTGGAGAAAGCACAGTACTATTAAAACACTTTCCTGCTCAAGTTTTTGAAAACAAGCTCAGGTACCTGTGAAATGAGTTCCTCTGGAATGACTGATGCTGGAATCACTGGTTGTGGTTGACTCCCCAGCAGTCCGGACCCTCTGTCTCGCCCTGTGCGTATAACTCTGGTCTGCCTTCGAGAATCTCGAGCTCCAGCAGATGACCTCCCAGAAGATCCTCCTCCACTTCCACCAACCCCTGAACTCCAGCGACTCCTAGAAGGATTTAGACATATTTACTTTTATAGCACCATTTCAAGAAATATGGCATCCGTTTTACTATTAATAATAACTTGTAGACCATCTGAAAAGTACAGGCGATTGACTTCATAGGCAGACACTATTAAAGTCTCACAAAACTAATAAGAGCACAAGGTTATTTGATAAAGTTCGAATCAGACAAGAAACATAAAGCAGGACTCCAACTGGAAGGTGCACTTTTTCCTACTTATAAAGTTTTGGGAATGTTTACACAGATGTCCAGACCAATTCCCTAAGCTTCTAAAAGCAAGGGTATCAGAAGCATAGTATCTAACACTCAACTGTTAACTTTTTACTATAAAAGCACAACAGCAAAGCTTCAAGGTCAGTGGATTGGCATAAGGTCTCCATACTCCTATGGCTCTTTAAAATTCAGAGACATGATCCACATAAATAAATTGACATAGACTACACTGAAAAAGATCAAGTAACTGCCTTGACTGCAAGACAAATCTGACAGCAGATAGTTCTTTAAATTCACATAGGTTTTCAAGAGATACTCTACTCTATAGTTGATCTCTAGGATCAACTCTACAGCAAAGTATGTAGAAACTGACTGAAAAAACAGCTTTTTCTTCTTAATATTGACTTAATAACACGAGAATAAAGAGCAGTGATTTGTGGAAACAGACATTTCACTAGCATTACAACTTTCTACTGATCTTAACACCATAGAACTGAGTCAAATGAATCAGCTCTGGAAGAAAGACTACATCTTCTGTTGTCCTGAAAGCCTAAAGAGTCTCTGGTTTGTCTTCATGGTTATTGTACAAATCAACTGTAAAGAGTATTGCATATGGTATTATTGTTATTTTAGATAAATATTTATATATATATAATATATATAATTATTATATATATATTATATGTTTTATATATATATATATATATAAAGATCTAGCACAGAAAATCTGTCAAGAGAAACAGAGAAGCACTCTCTGAAACAATATCTAAAATTCACATTAAAACTACATCACCTGTAGATGTGAAAGCTAATTAAATAACTAACTTACATTTTGCAGTTTAACTTGCTTACTAACATCCTTCTCTTTCCTTCTTTCATGACCATACAGAGTACCTCAAGCATCTACCTAAGGTAAGGCCCTTTTCATAGGCACAACCACATTTTCAGGATTCTAGTCACCAAACACACAGACAATAGCTCAATACAAGACAATAAGCAATACAATGATGGCCATCAGCAAAAGACTTATCTCATGATTTAGAAAAAGAGCTCACAAAAAGGTACTAGATGGGGGGAGGGGGGGAATAGAAATAAAAGAGAAATTTTATT
This sequence comes from Excalfactoria chinensis, assembly GCF_039878825.1. Lineage (NCBI taxonomy): Eukaryota > Metazoa > Chordata > Aves > Galliformes > Phasianidae > Excalfactoria > Excalfactoria chinensis. The sequence continues at coordinate 19,454,378 of NC_092826.1, read as the reverse complement.
TAAAGTAAGCCAGTTATATTGCTCCTGAAGGCAGGTAAAAGGGCTAAGGGAAGACAAGTCCCTTCTAGACAAAAATTTCCATTTCAACTCTTGGCAGAGAAGATGTAGATTTAAGAAAAGCTCACGTATGAGATGTTAATACTTGACTACAGATGCACCTCTCTACGTCACTGTTGATGACAGTTGAGAGATCTAATGGTTGAATACATTTGTATATACATAATGACTCAAATATCCAAAGTGTGTCCTGTCTTGACAAGTAAGAGCCATCAGAATACTGTTTTCTTTAAAAATCACACCATACTAGCTAGGTACTATACTAGCTCAAGTCAGATCAGGTCTGGGGACACCTACTGACATCAGTATATTGGTACAACAACACCTTCATAAAACTCACCTCCCTTTTGTTTACAAAGCTTTTTTGTTTTTCCCCCTCTATCCAGACACCTTTCAAGTAAACTTACATTCACCTGACATACTCTAAATCCTCTGTTATACACCTTTCTTTAGCTTAACAGGTCTGTGCTCTCAAATAGTAATGGAAGAAAAAAAAAAAAACAGAAGAACACAATTCTGACCAAAGCTCTCTAAACCTAAAAGATCATTGATGTTGAACTGCAGTCTTCCTGTTCTCACATCTCTCCACTGCCCACAAGATGACAGCCATCTTCCAAATCCCATTTGGAATTAAATCCTAATTTAAGGACTCAACCACTTCAGTGCTTTCAGATTCCATTTATTACACGGAGTACTCTCATTTAACAGAGCAGTTATAGTATCCACTGTCACTCTATGAGTTTGGTGAGTTCTAAAGCATGCACAGGAAGAAATTAGAAACCTAAGTACATAGCTTCAAATAATTTTAATGGTTATGAGCATAAAATGGTTATATACGTAAAAAGAAATCCGACACATTTCTGACCTGAGGAAAAATACCTTACACTTTCATCGGCAGGTTTTTAAATACAACACTATCAATATGCCTTTACAGTTTAACAGACAAATTTAGATTGAGATGTACAGAAGTTTCACAGAAAGCTGGGGTATGGGGTATCTTTCATGTAACTAATCCTCCAGCAAAACTAGCTTCTGTGGTAACAAATTCATATCAAGGGAAAAGCTGCAGTTCCTTTCCCCCTGCAACAAGATGTTCATATGCAGAAAGTACAGTTTCTAAAAGCAAATCTCTTTATTATGGTTAGTTACCTTAGAAAAGCATGTTCAACTTCTTCTACAAGTATGTAACAAAGAATTCACTGTGATTATGTACAGAAGATTTATTTAAATTGCTATAGGGAGGGACACCATCATTTTTAACACTCAAGATTAAAAAACTGAGTCTGTAGAGTTGGTTCAGTACACAGTGCACTTTAAAGGTCCTAAGTGATAACCTTTTAAAATGTTTCCTTCCTATAAATATGTGTAAAAACCCCAACTAACAAAATGCAGTTTATTACTTAGGGCAGGAATAAGAGAAAGCGCAATAAAACTGAGTACACAAGCCCATAAATATACAGAATGAAGAATCTCCCTGAAGAAGTGCATTCCTTTTACTTTACAACACAATCCTATTAGATACCTCAAATTGATTGCATCCCTCTAAAGAAACTGTATTTCACAACGAAGTAACCAAAAGAAACATTCAGAAGAAGACAACACAGCCAAAACAAGTTATTCTCCACACATACACGAAGAATGCTCCATATCCTAAGTACTGAAGGGTCACTTGCATATCTCTCATTTTAACCAAGTCAATAATGTTTATTATACCCTATCTACACAACTGCTGTATAGTTAATGATACGTTCCCTTAAACATACTGCATACAATTTATATATGTGTATACACATATACTCAAATATGGAACAAACAGATTGCAGCCTCAATCCTATCAAAACTTACCCAAGGGTGTTGCCTGCCAGTCTGCCCAGAGTTTCAGAACCAGACAGAAACCATGGGGAGTCACTAGTCCTGCCTGGCCTGGATGTCCTTCCTGCCCCTGAGCCACTGCTCAACTTTGAACTGAAAGTAAAAGATGGTAAATCAGTCACAAAACAATCCCAAATGGGTTAAGAACAAAACCTGGAATCCCAGGTCTAAATTCTCAGGGACTTAGTCTGGTAACATACCAGCTTAAGCAACACCCTTGGGGAATAATCCAAGCTAATCTAACTGTGTATTAAGAGAAAACTGAAGAAAGAAAATGGAAAGCACGTCTACTAGTTTGTAAGTACACCAGCAATCCGTAACAGCACAGCTGCAAATACACATTAAGCTAATCAGTGGTTTGAGATAGCCACTATGTTTTCAGTTAGAATTGGCAATTATAATTTGTACATATGTGCTATCTGTAGACCTGAGCCTGAATTTGCTCCTTCAAGATTAATAAGCATTTTACATCCAAACAGTAACTGTTACATAGTCCTGTTGAGGAGAACTTACCTGGACCTGAAATCAGCGGATCTAGAAAGTAAGCCTTTCCAGATGGAGCCGCTTTCAGATTGGATTCTACATTGGGTTTAACACTTAAAAATTTCTTTCATGATGATTATTTTCAGTGGGGTGTGTTTCTTCAATTTATAGACATCCTGTCTCACTTATGTTTTAGAGCCAAATCTAGTGTTTACTCCTACACCAGTTTGTCAAGCTAGGCTGTTTGGCTGCATCACCATAGCTATTATGTATCTATCCGAAGTACCCATTCCAAAGGCAAACAAATATCAAACCAAAACAGCAGGCAAGCTGCTTTTCCGCTTCAAAGAAACATTTAATATAAAGAAAAGTGTTTCTTACCCATCGCTATTATCAGGTTTACCCAATTCCAATCTGTCTGGCTGAACTGAAAAACCAATCCTGCAGACTCTACCATCCTATATTTAAAAACAAGAAAATCAAGTGTCCAAAATTGAAATGCAAGACAGAGTTATAGGGGGGAAAAAAAAGGAAGCAAAAATAAGTTTTCAGTTGCTGAAGAATGTTTATCAATTTGATGTTTGAAGAATTAGTTTTAACTCTACAGTATCAAATGTGTTATCTGAACAGATTGAGTCATTTACCTCAAGAAGAAATGCAGCATGATTTGGTCCCACCACACACTGTTTAATAGTAGCCTGTTCCAATACATTCAGAGGGGGGTGGCTGAAAATAAAAAGTGAGCATGTATAATATTTTTAAACTCCTGAAGTCTAGAAAAAAGAACCAACAAAAACACAACAAACAAAAAAAGCAAACAACAAAAAACAAGTGGCAAATGGAAGGAACAACGTGCAGCAATGGTCACTGATAACAACATTCAAGAATGACTAAACGTGTGTATCGGTTGAAGCAACTGTGATGTGCTTCCGGTTATTTAGAATAGAAAATGTAGAACAAAACGTTAAAAGATGACAGACTTTTCATTTGATTTGATCACTAACAAGCAGTAAGTGCCGTACTTCAAGGGTCACTTGATAAAGCAGGTATTTAACAATTTAATATGTCAGAACTGAAAATCTAACATATGTACCTTCATAAGAATTCTTTTACATTAAGGCAATTCTGAACTTCAGCACAAGTACTGAAGCTTTCAGGCTACAGATACAATACAGTCTTAATTCTTGTTGGAAATATCGTATTTTTACAGCATCGTGTAATATACCTTACCTGTTTAAATTATATTTGTTCAGCTTCTCTGATACTTCCCTTAACCTGAAAAAAAAAAAGAAAAAAAGAAATGAAGTTGTTAGACTTTGTTTGAGAAATATTCTCTATTGTATATAGCATCCACTTAACTGGCACAATTACAACATAATTTTGTTTAGTTGGCAAGGATCCTTCAAGGTATCGCACACTGATTAAATAGAACATCTAAATCTCACACTTAACTATTAACAAACTGTTGGACAGCAAACAAATCTGATGACATTACGGTAGGGGACAGGGAAAGTGCATTATTGGAATCCAAACCAGCTGCAATTAAGCTTAATATAAATGCTACTCACTGCTCGGATTCTACACCAGAAATGACAATGCTCAGTTTCAAATTAAGATTTTGTTCTGAATGCTTTTTGTTTTAGAGTGTTACCGCCCTACCTATTACCTTGCCACAGAATCCACATTCTCCTGCATTTTGTTATCTTTTACAAGTCACTATCAGAACAGTGCTCTGTTACAGTCATTTATAACTTCACACACAAGCAGAGGAAGCGACAAGCACTAGCTCTAGATACGTTTATGTTTCCTTCTACTGAGTTTCAATACAGTATCCCACAGCAGATATGATTTCCCCTTGCTAAGGAATCCAAGTACATGGCACGTCAGAGCTAAACCATGACAGTAAGCTCCCCGGAACTTAATGGACAGGAAAGTACAACCAGCATCAAAAGGGAGAAACAAAAAGCTGTGACGAGTAGAAAAAAATAACTCAGAAAATTCATCTTCTTATTTGGGATTACTAAAAGTATCACATTTATTAAATAGGAAACTGCTTCGAAAAGAACCTCCAACTCACTTGTATGGAAGTGAGTCTTCCAAAATGGAAGACAAGAAGCTGAAAAGTTGCTCAATCCACAGACCACTTCTGCTCAGCCAGTAGTACAGCATCCCAAAATAGAAACCAGCACAGTAATTCCTACCCTTACCACTGACCTAGAAAAGATTCTCTCTTGGCAGTAAAGATGCTCTCCTAATACCAGGTAGGCATTTCAGGTAAATCTTGGGCTTCTGCCTTCACACAAGAGATCTGAAAGAGCCCTTACAGAGCTTCCAAACTTAGCTACAGTATTTGCATTACAGAAACTACATAAATAAATAAATAAATGTAAAAATTTAAAAAATAAAATCAAGAGATGAAGCCTGTTTAAAGTCTTCCTAATGAAATGGAAAATCCTGTCTTCTTCGTTACGTTTATTTTAATGCCAAGATTGGTTATCAAGTTAAGTCATCAAGTAACCAACTCCACAGTACCTGGGGGGAGGATGGAGAGGAGAAGGAAACTACATGTCTGTTAGAGAAACAAAATAATGTACACTGATAGAACTAGCTTTACACCCAATACAAGCACAAAATGGAAGTACACCAGTAAAAGGGGAGCAAGGCAGGAGGCAAACACTGGCAGCCACGTTCTGCTCTCCCAGCCAAGCTGTTGCTCTGTAAGGGAGTACTGGCAGCATCCCAACTACCAGCCACAGCTCCTTCACACAGACAAGGTATAAGATTCTGTGGAGGCCATGTGCAAAAGGTGAACACTGAACATGAACTTCACATGCCACCTGTGTAGAAGGTACCCTATTCAAGTGATGAATTACTGCAGGATACTGAACCAAGTCCTAAAGATGAATGGCACATAGTCCACAAACACCACTACAAAGTCCTATACACAAGCAGGGATGTAATGTAATGTATGGCTAGATAAACATCCTTGAGGTTTCATGTCTAAAGCATATCAATGGGAGTTTTCAAGGAATGCTGGACTGGGTTTCCGTTAGCATTCTTCCTCTTGGCAAGCAGGAATGGGAAAACCACCTTTAAGTTCACAGCACTGCCTGAAGAAAAGCTGGCAGCACATAAAGTAATGCTTCGCTGGGAGCAGTTATTAACGGTCTACCTGCAACATCTAGCTTCCGTATCTGAGTTTTATGTCATGACTATAGTGAGAGATTTATCCAATTTGCAAAAAATCATCTTCACCCTTTTGTAACTTGTTAAAAAAAAGTGACAGGGAAAACACTCAGCAAGGTAAAAGTTGCACGCTCTGTGAGGCTGTCAGTAATGCCAGTCTGAAGAGTAGATCTACCTGCAACAAGTCAAGATCAAAAGAGAGCTGATGCGACTCAGAGAGGCTGCTGACAACACCTCTGGTGAGAGAGCAGAGGTTATAAGCTACAATACTGAAAGTATTACATTTGCACAAACCTCCCCATCTGTTATGCAGCTGCTGTAACAGACCTGAACCACAAGGACTTGAATTTGATACAGAACATCACCAAGTTCAAAAAATATAAAATACAAAAGCCCCGACCAAACAAAAAGCCAGAAGGAGGTCGGTGCCCTGTCCCTGCAGGGACTCGCCTCATCCCTGTGCTGCCACTGGGGGCTGTGCCAACCACAATCACAGAACCACCAGCTCCTGAAAGGAAAGCATCAAACAACCACGTTGGACATTCTGTGCAGAGAACGTGTTTGTGCAATTAAAATTCTAAATCGTTTCACAAAAACTGCTTCCTGCAGCAATCCATTACTCTGCATGCAGAGCCGCTGGGTATGGTGCTACAGAGCCTCTGCAGGACAAATCCTAAGTGCAGCTTTAAGGTTAGGTTAACTGTAACAGTGAGATTCCATCATCTCCACTGATGAAGCTCTGGAAGAAGAAACAGAAGCAGAGATGATTTAATCAACTCTTGCATTAAGGAATGCCAACACCAAGACCTTTTATTCAATCTTTCTTATCTCATATCTCCGAGATGAACATCCAAAGAGGTTAAGCCTTACAAAGCAAAATCTCATTAAAGGCAGTTAAGCCATTTCAAAGGATAAAGGCAGAAGCACCACGTGTTTGGCTTTCAAGCAGATTTTTGGAGAAACACACTGGACAAAATGTCAGCATCGATGACTTCTGTGTTAAGATGCACATTCTCTAAATAGCCCAGCCAAAATTGATGCAAAATCAGTTGTGAAGACAAGCCGTCAGCCTGCCCCAGCTACATCCGGATTTCCTTTATTTCAGATTGAGAGCTACAACCTCTAGCTTCTCCAAACTGATGAGAAGAGAAAGGAACCACACTACACTCACATCAAGCAACACAAAAGGCTCCAGGTCAGGACCACAGGAGCTCAGCCTTCACATGGGGCACTTTATGCTCCAGAAGTTGTTATTTCTCTCAGAATATACTTATCTATCCAGGGAAATTGTCGTGAAAGCATGATGTGCTGTAAATAGGATTCTCACCCAATAGTTGTAGCAAGAATTGAATCATTTTCTCTTCAAAAACTTACTCAGCACTGAACAGCAACAAAAAACATTCACAGGTGCTAATATCTCACCTGATGTGTTGCAGCTTCAGGCTAATAAGAGTATGTTAAAACAATTAAAACAATTTCCACTATCTCCAAAATGAACTTCTTCACTAAAGCAAAGGAAGCAACTCTACATTTTTCTCTGTAACTCTAGCCTAAATTTGTAAAGGTCAACTGGTTATTTAAAGAACACACCGTAAAACTCACTGAAGTAAAACAACCCAAACATGGGGTTTAAATACAGAGGAGGAAAGTAAGATGTTCACACACTGCACATCTCCGGAAAGAAGAAAGTCTTTCTGCACTCTGCAAGTAACACTGTGGAGTACCAGACACATCAAAGGACTCTCTTAGCCTTCTTCCTGAAGTTGTTCCTTTGCAGAATTACACTATAGGCGAAATCCCTCCACAGCAAACTCGGCCTTCACAAGTGCACAGCTCAACACAGTCCCTTTTCTGCATTGCCAGTAAGCAAATTCTCTCTTCTCCACCCGTACTGCAGGCACAGCACTCTGGGTGCTTCCCCTCAGAGCAGCCAGCATTCTGGCTTCTCTACAAGAGCTCTTGAAGCAGCACAGTGCGCACCTCCTCCTTCACATCTGGCCTACAGCCATCCTATTTCAGGTCACAGCTTCACTGGATACAGCTGCAGTGCTGCAAGAGAAGCAGGCAGCCACCAGACGCAGCAGCGAACCCTCGCTACCCCCAATGCCCAATCATCCAGGGTGAGCAATCCCCAACACGAGACCTGTCCCCACAGTATGGCTCACATCACTGGAATGCTTCATCAAGGACCTTTAAATCCCTGCTGTAAAGATGAATACAGTTTGCCAAAGTCAGCAAATTGCGTCAATGTCTTTTGGTGGCAGGGAGGGCTGCAAGTAGAGATGCTTTAAGTGAGGTCAAGGCTGAACAGAAAGATCTTCATATCTTCACTGAAGGTCAGGCAATGCCTCTGCTCTCTCAAGACACTTTAAAACAAGTTTAAAACAAAATATTAAAAACTATAAATTCTTTTCTCATTTTTCCCTTTGCTCTTGAAGAACATATTTACCAGAAAGAAAAAGATGTAGCTCTGATCATTTCCACAGCTGACAGAGAACAGCAAATCTTCACGTTACAAAGGAAAGAATAATCACAGATGTTTAAGAAAACAAAATCTTGCAAGATGAAGAGAAATTCAATTGATCCCACCTTCACCAAAGGAAGCATCAGAAACCTGCAACTTCCAGCAATAACAGAGCAAGGCCTACAGCTCTCAGCAAACCACCTCCACATCGGTAACTATTTCTTTTCCAGTCAAAGCTTTGGTACAAAAACAGCGTAGAACAAATATTTCTATGTATAAGTAGTGTCAGACTCTACTGAGGAAAATACACAATGAAATGACAACTTGTAGCAGTGTACAGAGGCCCCAGTTAAGATCCACCTCACTGCAGAGTTGACGGCAAACACGTTGCAGAAAGCAATACTGCAAAGTCCTGAGCACAGAGCACTGAAGCTTTCCTAGGACCTGTTTTCCAGTGAACTGCAGCTGTATGGCTGTTATAGCCTTGGATCACCTTTGATATTCCCAAATCATAGAATCATAGAATTACTCAGGTTGGAAAAGACCCTGAAGATCATCAAGTCCAACCGCAGCCTAACCAGTAGCCTATCTCTTAAAAAACAACAACAAACCTCTGCTAAATCATATCCCTGAGTACCACATCCAAACGGCTCTTAAACACATCCAGGGATGGTGATTCAACCACCTCCTTGGGGAGCCCATTCCAGTACCTAACCACCCTTTCTGTAAAGAAGTTCTTCCTAATATCCAACCTAAACTTGCCCTGGCGCAACTTGAGGCCATTTCCCCTCGTCCTGTCACATGTCACTAGTGAGGAGACCTACCCCACTCTCACTGTAAGAACCTTTCAAGTACTGGAAGACGGCAATAAGGTCTCCCCTCAGCCTCCTCTTCCTCAGACTAAACAGCCCCAGCTTCCTTAGTCTCTCCTCATAGGGCTGATTCTCCAAGCCCTTAACGAGCCTCATTGCCCTTCTCTGGACCTGCTCCAGTATCTCCATGTCCTTCTTCAAATGTCTCCAGTGATGGTTGGAGCAAGGGAAGGCAAAAAACAAAACACACCAAGAAAAAACAACCAAACAGAAAGCCTGCTCCTCTGTACTCCCCCCATCTTTTTTTCCTAAAGACACAAATTCCTTACAGTGGTGAGAGCCTCCAGCAGCCTTCATGCAATCATCTGCTGAGTTACACTACTGCTGCCACAAACTCAGTTGGCAGACCTCACGGCTGGCAATAAACCAACACTGATAGTTGGTAGCTCCAACACAGTCGGCTTCCAAAATAGTGTTAATCGTCTGAGCGTTTCTGGGTTTTATTCCACATTCTTTATGAAAATGTCCTAATGTAAAGTTAAATAACAGCAACGCCGGCGATCGAGGCTATTTTGAAGCATCTTTTCTGGCAACAGGTTAGTAACTGGCTCACTGAAAAAGAACTACCCGAATTTCATCTCGTTTTGGATATACACAATGTGAGGAGTCTCCAAGAGACACCTTATGGTGTAACATAACAGACTTGGGACTACAAAAATAGCCACTGAACATGTCTGCACTGCACAGAAGAGGCAAGCGCCGTACCTTTGTATGGGTACAACTTCTCTGTCAAACGTACCAAAGATTTTGAAATCAATACAAAACAGCTCTTTTTTTTTCCTTTTTCCCATGGAAGAAAAGAGTGAAGTAAGCAGATCTGGGGAATGCTGACAAACTTCCCAAATGCAGAGCAGAGACTTGATCATCAAAATAGCATTAAAATAACTCTAAGCCAGAAAGATAAAGCACTTAAGATGTGAAAGGTGAGTAACCGTTGCAGTAGTTGACTAAATCGACTAGCCCAAAAAACATGTATACCTTGAAAATTACATTATCATGCTTCATGCAATACTTTCTTCCCTCTTATTATTAATTCCCCACTTTAAAATCCTCTAGCCACTGTAACCAGGCCTTGGCCCCACTTGCTCTGGGGCACACAGATGCCCACTAACTGCAGTCTTCTATGTGCATTAATCAAAACCAAGTCAGTGTAATCACCACAAGGGAAAGGACTCTGAAGCCCCCTCCTCATTTTCAAACACACGCCACATTCTATTTCATTTAATTCAAGAACAGCTACCCAAAAGTATTACAGTACAGTCAGAGCACACTGCAGAGCTTGCCGTGCTCCAGTATGTCTTCAGCTGCTTTATCCAAGAATTAAGTAACTTCTTACATAACTGCTGGGTACTCAATCACATTTATCTACTCGAACTTCAGAAAGTTTAAGAAAAAAAAAGGTATTATGCACATTAATTAAACCCATGTGGCTTAATTATGTATTTATGACACATCTCCTTTGAGTTTTCACAAAGCACAGTCCTGCAAGACTTAATAAACACACTCACTGTATTAAAATTGCCTTGGAAGAATGCAATTGATCACTGATTTTAACCTTTACAAAGTAATTAGAACACAGACGTTGACTGATAGCTTAGATTTCTCAGAATTCAAGTGTTTCTCTGACAGCTCTGACATACACTGCCAGCCCTAAAACACAGCTATCAAGATGTTATCCCGTTAATCCTTATTTCTTCATCGGTAGAATCAAGGAAAATGCCCAAACTGCACAGATATTTTGAGAAGGGGAAAAAAAAAGCAGGCCATGTTTGTGTCCCAACTGCTATTTTCCTGAATTCCTCGTGACTGGTCACAACTCCTCTCATTCCAGATCACATTCACGGTGCAGTTTCACATTACAGTAGCCAAAATAAACTTGCTGCTTTCAAAATGGAAGGAACACAATCTTGTTTCCTCTTCCCCTGCTCTTCACTCCCACTCCCCCTTCTGCAGCGCGTTCCAAAAGCCTCCCCTTCAGTCCACCTACCCTGACGTGCACCCAGGAGTTATAGTGCACCCACTCAGGAGTTATACCCACCAATCCACGAAACTGTGCTTACCGTGCAGTTTACTACTAAGCCAGTTGACTGTGGGATCTGACACAGCTGATGGAACATGAGAGGTGAGACAAACAAATGCCTCCCATTCTGTGAGGGTGGTTACTTTGATTTACACATTCTCATCAAAGTTCCAGCAAGGACATTCACAGCCAATCACACGTGCACTCAAAGGGAACAGCCTTTGGGCACAGCACAAACTACAGACACAAAAGGACCCTGGCAAAACAAAGTCCAAACAGGCATGACAGACTGTGTGTAAGTAACCTCAGACAATCAGCCAGCTATCAAAGGATGCTCACAGGAAGACTCAGAGCAGCTAGTGTCTTGGAAGTTATGAAGTATATATACGTGCAACTTATTTAAGCTGTTTAAGCAACAGAAGTTACGTTAGGCTCAGTGCGGAATAAAGCACATTCCTATTTACCAACTAAATTAGAATGCAGCTGCCCGAAGATAAGTCAGATTTCTTATCCAGATCTACAAGGAAAAAGAAACAAAAATGCCTCATACATTTAAGAAAGTGAAGAAAGAACATGCGGGCAGGATTTCCACTGAACCTACTCTGCTTCATAGATGAAGATGATGGTAAACTGAAGAACATGCTCAAGTTACCAAATTATTATCCTTAAGCAACACTGAAATCAAGAGATCAAACCTGATTACCCTGCTTCCTACTGTATGAACCACACCAGTGGTACAAACCTAAGATCTGGCAATAATAACACCATAACAACCCTGCCATTCCTTCGCTCCAGTCTAGAAGTCAACTCAAAGATGCCAGCATATCTCCAGTCACTGAAGCTCTCCAAGCAATTGTACCTTGTGGAATTCCAGTGCCACATTAGCAATGTTTCCCCACAAACAAACACACCTATTTCTGTTTGAGGTAAGCTAATTTCACTTGTGCTACATTAGATTAGGAAGCAGTTTAAAGCACATCAAAATAAACCACTGTTTGGAGCTCGAGTAATTACAGAAGGCTGCAGTACTGCAGCCCCCCCTCTCCTGGGCAAGAGGTCTCCCCCAGTTGGCCTGAGGACACAGAAGATGGAGCTCTGGGCTACAGACACGTGGAACACTCCCTCTCCTAAAAGCGTCTGGGGCCAGGACACAGCTCCTCATCCCTGCTGGCTCCCCACACAGAGCCACACCACACCCTGTCCCAGCTCCTTCCAGCAACATCTGCTTGGGATTTTTAACCGATTTGCTCATCAGTGTACACAGAGGGGGTAAGAAAGTCTGCTGGAGCAGCAGCCCATATATCCATTCATCACTTGCCCATTACTTGGATATGGTGCTTTTGGGTACCCAAGCAAGGAGATACACAGGCACCGCTCTTGCCAGGTGCCTTTTCCACGGAAGATGGAAACATGGACTGTGTAAATTTAGAATGCAAGTTCGTTTCTCAATTTAGACATGGCCCAAATTAAGTAATGTTCAAATAATAGAGAAAGGGACTGAATGTATTAAGGGAGAATAAACTCACTTAGAAGCAAGAGACTTTCTTCCCCAAAGCTGACTGTGCATAAATACCCGCAGAAGCCCAGAATGAGCTTTCTCAGTCCCATTACTTACTTCAAAGAGCTTACTGTGAGAAAATGTACTACACACCACTCACCTTACATTCCAAATACTCTGTTTAACTAAATTCATTAGGTCTCATCTTCACAGGGGAGAAAAAAGCCCATTAACCATGCGTCAATAACCACTTGAGAAATGGCATCTTACCCTTATGCTGTAACTTGAATGGCTTAGTTGATGAGACTTTTTTATAATAAAGTAAAAGCAAAGGCAAAGCCCTGAGACAAATCCTATTCTTAACAGGAGATCGCATTCAGAAAACCACAAAGCCTAATGCAAGGTGAAAGACTCCCCTTTTCACACAGCAGCAAGTTCAGATGCTCCTGTGAGGTTTCATAACAGCCAAGAAATGGTTATTCATCACCATTGCACCCATTTCCTACCCTAACATAAAATTAAAAAATAAGGAAAAAAAAGCAAAATCCAACATTGACTAACGCTTGCTATCCATCCAACTGTGCGCCAAGCTTCCTTTACAAAGTGCAAAGTCCCCAACCCTGAAACATACATGGAACAGGTGGATAACCAATAAATATATTTAACTCACCCTGCAACAGAAGCTGGGCATCTCTTTTTCAAAGGTTAAAGTAATTATTTATGTCCCAAACGCTTTATGGAGTTGTTTCTTAAACTGCAGGTCATCCTGATTTTTCTCATATTAAAACTTTTATATTCAGTTCAAATAGAATACATTGCTGGGGGGGGGGAGGGGGTGAAACCTCAGGTTGCCCATCTTCCCAAATAAACAGACCAGAAAAGGCTTAACTACCTCATCCAAAACCCAAGTGCAGCCTGTCAATTGTTTCAAATGAATGAATCCTAACAGCTTCAGAAGCAAACCTAACAGTGTACTCTATGGGCTTCCTCCAGTGCAGCTAGTTTGTTTCTGGCCATCTGAATGAGCACCACAAACAAGCAAATGTTGGAAGCAGAGAAAGGTCTAATGACTGCCATCACAATGCGAACCATTTCCAAAAACGCTCATTAAGGAGTACTGTCCCATTACACTTGTGCAATCAGCCAAATTGTAGAGTTCCAATGTTACTTTTTTTGCTGCAAAGCGTTTCCCTGTTCCCCAAGTTGCTGTATGAGTAAGAGGCATAAATAATTACACAGAAAAGTGAGTAAAAACTGCAGGACAGAATGACACAAACTGCATCAACCCAAGCTGAAGAGAACTGCCGCCTCATATTGTGGAGACAGCCCAAGAGCAGCACAATACTTCAACAGAAGGATGCCTTCCGAATTCAATTCACCCACTTGCCATATCTACACATGATTAAGCATAACGTTATCAAATACTTTCTTATAAAATACTGAAAGCCATCAGGTATCCTGAACACGTCAAGATCACTGGTTTTAAACGTGATTACTGCTCACATGAAAGGAACACAATTGACCACGTTCTTTGTGTTCTACTGATGAACCTATACAACAAAGAGTTAGAGTCCATAAGTGAGATTTTAAGGTGCCATCATCATTCAGATAGGAGACAGAAAACAAGTCAGGCTATGACCACCATCTGCAGCACTGGCTCAATAGACTGCAATGGTCAAGGGGTGGAAGAAACATCACAGAATGGACCACAGAACGGCCTAAATTGAAAAGGACACAATGATCAACTAGTTTCAACCTCCCGCTATGTGCAGGGTCACCAATCCCTAAATCAAGCTGCCCAGAGCCACATCCAGCCTGGCCTTGAATGCCTCCAGGGATGGGGCATCCCACCATACAGAAATGATAAGTTCCAAGATCCTAACTGCTACCTGTATAAATATGAAAACTCATTAAGCCCTCTTGATCGTTACCTATGAGGACAGAACAACTACCAATAACACTGACCTGGTAATTCCAGCACCCTATCTGTTAATCATTGCAGCTTCACCACAAGTTCTGATGCACAGCCACCACACTTCTTGTAAAATTACACTTATGAAATGGAAATGTTTGCCTTGCAGCTCAGATCAAGAGCTACCTGATTTGTTTCAGAACAAGTCACTTCAGGGCACTTCTGCTGCCTTTTCCATATATTAATTACCACACCTGATGAAGCTTCCTGTATTCAAGCAGAAGTCATAAGTGCTGCAGTAAGGAGCAGAAAAAAATAAATAGCCTGGGAAGCATTATGAAGAATTCAGGGCCACCATTTTAAATGGTAAGTCAATAAAATACATGACATTAAAGAAAAAACTGACAAGCTCTCTCACTCCAACCAAGGCATGATAATTACATGCTAAATATTTTCTAAAGGATCTATCAATATTAAAAAATAAAAGAAAGATATGGGAAAACCACTAGGGTTCTTTCAAGTTTAAAGTCCTCAATCACTGCTCTAAGTCAGAACAGCCCAAGGAGGAAAGAGAACTCCTAGCACAGCATCACCTTTCTGTCACTCTAAGGGAGAAGGACACATGCCAGAGCTGTGTGGCATCCAGCAGGCAGCCAAGCAACCCCCTTATAAGAGGGCAGGCCTCTCTCAGGTCAGGTCCTGCAAAATGCATCAGCAGGTTAAGGAATAGACACATCACATCAACACTTTGCAAGTCCAGGACCCATTTTACTAATACGAGATCCCTCTCCCTCTGAAAGGGCAGGGATGATGCAGTTTGGCAGAAGTTTTATCTCTATGATGACCTATTTTCATTGCCATAAGCTCTGGGACCTCAGCTGTGCATTAATGGGGATGTCTCAGCAGAGATGTGTTGCTTCTCCTAATGCAAAGTGCCAACAGCAGCAAAGTTAGCTGGACCCCGACCTACTCTGCAGCCTGGTGAGATGAGAAACCAGAGGAATGTTACTAAGAGCCAACACTTCTATAAATTATAGATATCAGGAAGATACGATAAAAAACAAGTAACATTTTTCAGCAGTATAAAAAAAATAAAAACTAAGTCTCTATACAGAGACGATTAAAAATCCTAAGTTATTTGCACATCTATCCCTAAGAAACGAAGATTAAGACCCACACGTTCTTAAGAATGACGAGATAAGCACAGCAGTGGCATTTACAAACTACGACGCAGGCTGATTGCGATTACTGCAGGAAAACACCGGACTGCAACACAGAACGCTGTCAAACCCGCACCGATCAGGCAGGAGAACTCGCTTCCAAGATTTATTTTCTTCCCCGAGCGCTCCGCTTTTCCCCCATCCGCAGCGACAGATAAAGTTGGCCACGAGGTCTCTAGGCCGATCCTCGCCGAGCTGCCCGCAGCGGCCATCAGGAGGAGACGGGCCGTGTCTTTATCACCTCAGCAGCCGCACGGCCCGGCAGACAGCGAGGAGCAGCACAGCACAGCAGAGCACAGCAAACCCCCCGCACCCCTCTGCCCACCCCGCACAGCTCGCCCCGCGTCGCGCTCTCCCCCCCCCCCCCCCCGGCAGCCCGGAGCTCCTCTGGGGAGTGGGGGGGGGGGGGGGGCAAACTTTGGGGCCCAGGCTGCGCAGAGACGAGGTTCCGCTCCAGGCGGGCGCCGAGACCCCACGGGACGGCTGCGGGGCGGCCGTACGGAGGTAAGGGGGATCCCTCCGCGCCGCCCGGAGCTCCCCAGGCCCTCCCCCGCCCCGCCGGGGGCCGAGCCGCGCCGGCGGCCCCTCCCCTCCGCCCCCCGCCGCGCGGGGCCTGCCCCTCACCGGTCATTGAGCTGATCCTCGGTGCCCGGCAGCGGGTGCACCACGAAGTGGATCGAGGTCATGGTCGGCGCCGCCGCCGCCGCCCCCCCCGGCGGCGGGAGGGAGGGAGGCGGGCGGGCGGGGGCCGGGCACACAATGGGGGCGGGGGGGAGGGGGGCGCTCGGCCTCCGGCCCTCCCCCGGGGTGGCTCGCGGCCGTCGGCGGAGCGCTGGGGCTCGCTGGGAGACGCGCAGGACTCGAAGGAGGGCCGGCTAAGCTACGGCGGCGCCGGATAGAGGCTCGTCCCACACCGCGCTCACACACGCGCCGCCATCTTAACTTCCAGCGGGCCCTTCTCCCTCCCTCCGTGCGCCGAGCCGGGCGGGGCGGGGCCGCGCCGCGTCGCCACGCTGCAAGGCTCGCGCCGAGTGGCGGACGCGCTGCTGGGCGGGGCCGTTCCACTAAAACCGCCGCCGATAGGTGGGCGGCTCGCGCCGTGCGCGGTGACGTCATGCGCGAGGGACGTAGTGGATCACGTGAGGAGGGGCGACGAGAGCCCGTCCCGCGCCTCAGGGAGCCCTGCGCAGCGCTGCGCCCATCCCCCCTTCCTCCTCTCAGCCGCTGCGTCGGGTGGGCCGGCCGCGGTTCTTAGGGGCGGGGTTCGCTGCCGCCGCGGTGGTTGAGGGGTTTTCCTGCTCGCTGCCTGCTGTGGGTCGCCGTCTGGAGCTGAATGTGTGTGTGTGTGTGTGTGTGCGCGCCTTGCGGCGCCGTGACGGAGCCGCCCCTCATAGTGAGGAGAGCGCGGCTGCGGGGAGCTCCGTCCCGAGCGCTGAGTCGGCTGAGCGGGGGGAGCTGCGTGTAACGCAGCTTTACTGGAAATTGAGTAACAAACTCAGCAACGCGGCCGCCTGTCTTTATAGAAACCAGTGCCCGGGCTGGGGCTGCGCCCGGCTCTGGCTCCTTGTCTTTATAACTGTAATTGGCTGCTTTTGCAGCTCGGCCGTGTTTATTTTCAGCAGAGCGGGAATCGGGGGAAGCAGCCGGGAACGCTTTGGCGTGGGCAGAGCCGCGCAGCCACGGGACGGCGGCACAGTTACCGCAGCCCGGCTCCGTGGATGGCGGCCCGCGTGCCCGGCTTCCTGAGCCAGCCGTCCGCGCTCCCGCTGCGGAACCTGCGGGCGTTGTGGCCGCTGGGCCGCCCCGTTCTGCAGCCCGAGCCCTCCCTCCGGCACAGCCGCCTCCCAGGCAGCCCGCCGGGCCGTTTATCCGATGCCCCCAGCGTTAACGCGAGCGCTTGGGGTAAAGGGAGCGAATCCACGGCCGCGTTCCGGGGCTCTCGCTCTCTTTCCCCGTCCGTCTGCTCTCGGGTGGCTGCGGTACTGGAAGAATACGTGTAAGTTATTCAGAGTGTGGTTAAGGCGGAGCCTAACAGGTTTCTAGCAATACGCAGGGCATGGAGTGTGATTAATTCTGCGCTGTGCTGAGGCGATACAGTAGCTGTGCTTTTAGAAACAGGCAGATCCACGATTTACTCTTTTTTTCGTGCTGCTTCTGCTAGAACAGAGCTAGGACCTTCTGGATGACTTAGCTCTGCATTCGCTCGTAGCACAACACTTGTTTTGTTCTGCTTACCGTTATTATCATTATTGATAATGCTATTAATTCCCTGAAGAATTCCCCTTGTTTACTGCAATGGGAGATTTCTTCTAAATTTTCTCAACCTCGGCCATTTTATCACAATCTCCAGCATGTTCTGATGGTCACCTGAAAAACTTGGCAGCTCAGTTTTTATTTTCAACATCCAGTAATTACGTATTTGCTTTTAGCAGTTGTTTATCTGTTGGGCTCAGTGAAGTCCTGTGGTAGGTCTTGCTGCATCCTTGGGGATGTTTCTACTATATTTAATAGAACTTGAGAAGATACAGTTAATTTATGTTTGCTCCCAGGATTAAAACCTAGTTTCCAAAGCACCGACATTTCCAAATAACACGACTTGTTCAATGAGATTCTCTTAAGGGTTGGATATAAGGGTGAGATTTCAATTACTTTCAATTACTCTATTCCTTCCGCCCTTCACAAGCAAGTTTTAAAAGTTAATGGGGTATGGAAACCTATTAGATAAAGGACAGGAAAAGAGCTGGAAAGACCCAAACGAAGCATATGTCTGTTGGGGCTCAGCGGTCTGCTGCTGGCATTTCTAAGCAGTCATTTTCTATGGCTTTCTTTACATTACAACAGCCTCAGCCTTAGCCATTGCCTGTGGCTTTGCCAACACAAACAGTCAGCATAGGGAAGAAAAAATTGACTTCACTGGAACTCGTGCTCAGAGCCAGAATAAACTTCAGTAATGCAAATCTCAGCTTTTATTGTTCGCTCCAAGAGTTTATACCTTGTCTCAAATGGCAGATAATCTTAAGTGTAGATGAGGGGACATCAATCCTAATGTTTAGCTGACATTTGTTATTCTGATGTGGATGTGTAACACAATGGAAGGTTCAGCATACTGTTGGAAGCACCCCATGACAAGGATGAAATATATTTTGCCAGCTGACCTCTGGAGTACTTCCCATTATCCACTGATGTGATTCTTACATAAGAAATACATCAGTGATGGTGTTTGTTGGACCTTTGAATCTTCTGAAATGAATCCACATAGAGTGGGTTTCTGATCATAGAACTGCTCGCTCAGTCATGTTTATTAAGGACTTGAAAATAAATGACTTTTCCTAAGACCTTTGGATTGCCCAAGTCTGTTGGATGACAACATCAATGTTTGTATTTACAAAATCATGTTTGTATTTACTAAGTTATGAAAAAGATTAAGAACACAGCCACGTTTTCTTGCTTTACAAAGCGTATAGTTAAGATGAGACTTATGTCTTGGCCTAAGAAATTCAGTTCCCTTTGTTGCACAACTCTTCTGCACACAAATGCTGCCATTTTCAGGCCTACTGATACCGAAGAAGCTTCCTTGTGAAGGTGCAGCTATAAATGCACCAACACCCAACCAGCAGAACAAGTTTCTTGCTGGTATTTATGTCTAATTTGAATTTTTCTCAGCTTGGAAATGTCATAAAATAACTCGTGTGGACTTATTGTGGTCATGTCTGAAAGTGAATTGTGATAATCGTCAGCATCTGAAGTTCTTGGAATCAGAGAAGCGTGTGGTGTGGAAGGACTTCTGGAGGCCATCTTGTGAAGCTCTCTGCTGAAGGCACATCCAGCTCAAGTGGATGGTTTGGGAACTTTCCACCAGAAATGTCCCCTGAAAAACATGCAACAGGACAGGCTTATTCCCTACAGCTTGCTCACCTCATTCCACAGCTGCAGGTCTGGTGTTTCCTACAGGTTTCTGTTGCAAGTTTGTTAGTCCTGAAGGGAGTGGACTCAATAGAAGTGGGAGGATTGGGGTGGAAGGACTGCAAGGGACTTTGTTCTGTAAACAGTGGAAGCAGATGGTGGCAGGTGTGCCATCGGCAGTGGTACCCATGGCTGAAGTGGCATGCTGGTGATGTAGGGGAAGAGGCCCTGAACAAAAGCAAAAGCCTCAGGCATCCATGGAGGACCCTACTGTGCATTTTCCAGGCTGTTAACTTCAGATGTCAACGAAGATGACATCAGGCTGGCAGCTTAACATTATATTTTGCTATGGAAGAAATGAGGCCAGCATTCTTGGAAATGTCAACAAGAATGCTCTGTGTATAACTTCAGCTTCCAGATTATTCCCAGGGCTGAATAGAAGTTTCTAGAGTGATCAGCAAAGTGCACTGCAAAGAAAGAAATCTTGTTCCCAGCATCTTGTGCTACAAACCCAAGCAAAGAAAGTCCCTCGCTATTTCTGTCCAGGTACAGAGTAAGAGTATTTTGTTTGGGGTGGGAATATGAAGCTTTTAAATCACATTGGTGTGTTTTGCAACACTTAAACTAGCTGTGCATGGTTTGTGAGTTAATACTAGGAATCAAAGAATTCCAGGTGCGGAGGTCTGCACTGTTTGTCATTTGTGTTCTGCTGTCTTGGGCTGCATTTTGTCCTGCTCTCATCTCAGATTTTAATAGCCTGATATATATATGTATATATTTTAATATATCGCTGGTTTATGATAGCTGAAACTTCATCTTGATGGCAATAGATGCCAGGTATTGTTTGTAATCTCTAATTTTCTAACCTGTACCTGGCTGTGTAGTGACAAGGTTGCTGTAAGAAAAAAATCATTTCTTTGTTCTCTCATCAAAATGATGCTGGCCTTGAAGAAGAATTGTTGTTTGAGGCCACAAAAAATAAGGTGGCTTAGTTTGGCTCAGAGTTGATGAAAACTTGTTTCCCACAATTTCTTTCTTACAGTGGGTCTGGTAGAGTCCACGCCATGGCTCTCTGCTCTCTGGATTCTCCGGGAACCAAAAAACATTGAAATCTGCTGCAGTCTTTCCCTGCGTTGGGTCAGTGAAGCTAGCAGAGACCTCTGAGACCAGCCTTATGCCAAAATTTGGCTGAAAGAGGCTCAGATGTTCAGAAATTAATGTGATGAGCCAGACACATCAGCACAGTCTGCTCATGTAGTGCTTGCTACCGCACACAGACTATAATGCATCCATTTGAAATCAAGTGATAATGCAGATACCCAATCTCCTTTCCCCTTTCTTGTCTCATCTGCTTGGCATTTCCTCCCCCAGCTCTGCAGCGAAGGACTCCTGGATTAGAAATCAGAATCCTGCACCCATTGTTTCTTTCTATTGTGTGCTGAGAGTTACTTTCTCCCAGTTAGGGAGTGTGTCCAGAATTGAGGTGAGGTCTCTACCAGCACTCAGTACGATTTGTAGATCCACCAGTATCTGGCAGACTGCAGTTTTCTTCGCTGCCCCTGAGCCTTCACTTGGCATTGCTCCTCACCCTTGTTAATGGTCCCTAACTTGTATCTCCCTCTGCCAGCTCCCACAAGGACACATCTAAGTACCTTTTCCTTCTGAGCAGGTATCCAGGATGTCTTCTTGTCCAGGCCCAGCCGCAAAGTTCAAGTGATGGCTTTCATATATGATGAGCTGACCCATCCACCAACCAGCATGACTGAGCATAAGAAGAGGAGCTCACCAGGCTTCCTGGGCATTTTGCAGGAGCTGAACTCCCCCAGAACAGTGGCTACAGACAGCAGCATTTTGAGTCTGTGCTTGGGAGGCAATGCATAGAGAGCACGCAGACACGGTGTGTGTGGTGGGTATATTTCTGCAGCTGTATGTCACCTGGGCAGATGCTTCTATGCAGGCAATGGAAAAGTGGAATTTAGCTAGTTTGCATCAAACTGAATCCCTCTAAGCTTCCATTCGGTTGGGTTCATTATGCTTGCCTTAGCCATATTTACCTTCAGAAATGTCACCCTTGAAAAAGAGTCAATATGGTTCATGTACTATCTTCAGAAATTATTGCAGTGTCAGTTTGTTACTGGCAGCAGAGACCT
Source organism: Excalfactoria chinensis (assembly GCF_039878825.1). Lineage (NCBI taxonomy): Eukaryota > Metazoa > Chordata > Aves > Galliformes > Phasianidae > Excalfactoria > Excalfactoria chinensis. The sequence continues at coordinate 19,432,741 of NC_092826.1, read as the reverse complement.
TGCAGTGCAAAGTCAAGTGAATTATTCCATGGGCTCCAGTGGAACCAGGATTTAACTTTATGTGTGCTAATCTATTTTCTGGCTTCTGGTCCTCTGTCATCAAACAATTAGCCACTGACAGCTAATTATAATACAGAAAGAAAAATGAGGTGATTCTCACATTTGTTTTCAATTCTACTTTAAAAATAATTGAAATTCCAGAGTTCCAATAGGAGCCAACAGTAGTGACCAAACACCCACCCTACATGTGTGTTGGGGTGCTCATGCTGAGCAGTCCGGCTGTGCCACCTGCACCAAAGACCTGCTAGTTTCTCCAGAGCTTTAGTTGCCTTTCTGAAGCATGGGTTTCTGTTCAGTCTCACCCCGAAGGAGGCCAGGCTGAGTGCTCAGACCGATCGAAATGGCAGCAGGACTGAGCTGAAGGCCAGCTTCAAATGGAGACTCCTGATGTGAGTGATAACACAGGCACACAGAGAGGAAGCTGAGCTGCTTGTAGAACAGCTCCCAAGCAGCCCCGTTTACAGCTGGCATTTTAAGCAAACTAGAGACTGTGTCGTTTGAGAAGTGATAAACAGTGGCTGTTTGGGAGAAATTTAGCCTCTGTAGAGTGAGAGTATACAGAGGCTGCAAATTTGCATGCCCTTCTGAAATAACACTTCCATATTTGTCAGCCAGAGGCTTTGGCTGAGGGCATACAGGTATGGTTTTGAACACAGCACTCCAGCAGTGAAAAGCTCATCTCTCGGACCCCTCCATTCTCTTTAAATGATGGGCTTTGCTTTCAGAAAATATCTCGCTATTCTGCTAGCAATCTTGTGAGTGTTTTCTTTCCCCTTAAATCACCAAGCACATTTACACAGAACAGGAAGGCTGGCTTTTGAATGTTCCTCTATCCCAGTAGCGTATTCCCAAGCTGAGAGCATAATTGCACCAGGTCATCTCAACCAGTTGTGCAAGTGATTAAACATCAGAAAAATATATGTTGATTCCCGTGAAGAGAGACAGCTCTAACTGATGGAAGTCCCATGAAATGAAGCTTTAGGATTTCTGTAGCAATGATGCTGAAGGGAAAGAAAAAAAGAAAAAGAAAGCAGTGGGGGCCCCAAGCAGAAAGAGAGGTGGTACAGAGAGACCTATGCTGAGAACTGCTTTTGCAGCTACTGAAATGGAGTAAAACAAACCTGAATAAATACTCTGAGAAGTTTTTTGTTTTGTTTTTGTTGGTTTTTTTTTTCCCTTTGCAGTGGGGAGGGACACTGTTAAGTGGTGGATGAACGTTTTATTGTGGGTAGCAGCAATTACAACACCTGTCTGTGGTTCACACCTGAGCACGTGTTGGGTGTAGATGGGTGTGTAGTTAACAGGAAAAGACAGGAAGATTTGCAAATACAGAACTATCTGCTACTTCCTGAATATACGGGTGGTTTCACCTGCAATCAGTGTTGCCTCATGCTGTAAACTGAGATGAACTGGGGTGTTTATAGTTGTACCAGGCTTTAATTTGGGCTGAAATTCTTCACACTGTGTACTGCTTTTGTCTAGATTTTGGCTGAGGTTTCAGTTAAAAGCGTTAGCTACTGCAAAAGGTGATGATAGACAAAGATGTCCCTAGATCATCTCTGAAACGTTTTATCAAAAATTGCAACGCCACTGAAGTCTGAAGGAGGGCATTCAGAAAGGAGGGCATCGCATGAAAGGTCAGAGTTCACCTGAATTTGGGTTATGAACACCAGACAAAAGGAGAGCTGAGCTAAACGTGCTGTGCAGAAGCTTGTTAGCGTTTGACAGATCTATTCACTCAGGATTACTTATGTTCTCTTGTCTTTTTCCCCGTACAGCCTGCACGTGCTGCCCAAACCAAGATGGATCTGCCTCCAGCTCTCCCAAGAGCTGCCTGGTGTGCCCGCAGGGAGGGGGACTGAGGCTTTCCTGTCCCCAGTAGCTCCTCCAGGCAAAGCACGAGGAAGAGGAGGGGCACAAAAGAGGTGAGAAAGATAAACTGAGAATGTTTTTCTGGTGTTGCCTGGCTTCTAGGACTGAAACTGCATTTGTTTGGGTACAGTAGACACTGAGGTGGGATCAGTTGTGCCATTCCAGACAGGTTGAAAGTTAAATATTGGACCATTTGGATTTCCTAGGCTTTCAGTTAACATGCTGAAATGCCAGGTAAGGTTAATAGTCCCCTCTCCTACACAGAAGAGTGTCACTGCAAGGAGAAGATTCCATGTTTTACTGTCTCCTAAAACAAGGGAGCAAGGAGCTTCAAGGCACACAGCTCAGCCAGCAGCAAGCACTTTGTAACTGCCCCCCAAGCTAGGGGTGGGAGTCACATGCAGACGAGAGACTGTATTTAGGTGTCTGATCTCCCTTAGAGCCAGCACACACTCTGCCTCTGCTGTCAGCAGAGCCAGTGTGCAGATCAACTGCATTCCTGGGGAGCTGTGTCCTTCCCTGGGGTCTTCAGGGCACTGTGGAACACCTCAGTGTGAGCACAAGAGCTGGCTGCGGGCAGCCAAGATGGCACCGGGGAAGAACGCTCAAGGCTCTGCACTAGTAAAGAAACAACAGCTCCCTGTAAAAATTGGTTTTGCAAGCCCGGTTGAACTTCAGACAAACACACTGAGCTGAACCTTCTTATTATGTGAAACGTTAATATCTACCACTTATTTCTGAAGCCGTGTTTTAGATTTTATTTCCGAGACAAAAGAGTCATTTTAAATTATGCAAATGAGCTGCCAAATGCAAGGCATTATGCAGATTTCTGGAGGCATGCAGCAGGGAGTTAACTCTTTATGCTACAGCTCACTGCCAACCTCCTGAACAATAGTACTGCGTGAGCACTTGTCAGACCTCACAGCTCTAATTACAATTGTCCTGCAACCAGACTTGTGACATGAGGCTAACCGTTGTGCACACAATAATTAACTATTGGTTTTCATAGAATCACAAGGTTGGAAGGGACCTATAAGATCATCTAGTCCAACCGTCCTCCCTTTACCGTACCTACAGAAAACCCCTAAACCATATCTCCTAGCTCCCTATCCAGATGCTTCTTGAACACTGCCAGTGATGGCGACTCCACCACCTCCCTGGGCAGCCATTCCAGTGCCCGACCACTCTCTGAGAAAAAAAGTTCCTTTGTATGTCTAGTCTTTTACGTTGACATAGAAGGTAAAGTTCTGCAATGCTCACCTTGCGTTCCTGCCAAGCACAAGCTGTATCCAAAATCAGCCTGGAGAAGAGTCATGACTGTTGGCCATTGTTTAATATGAGTTGCTTGCAGAGTATTTGAAGTGGCTGTCACGGGAAAAATATTAAATTGCCTTTTCATGTGCCAGCAACTCTGAAAACAACTGGTAGTATCAAGAAGTCATCCCAGCTTTCTGGATTAGCAACACAAGATAAAAGAGCAACCATGACTTTCTGGAAAGGAGAGCTGCATGTTATGGTGGTTCATGAGTTCAGTAGCTGATCATCACTCCCAGATATAGAGGAAGTGAGAGTGACTCTCAGCCAGTAACAGATGGGTTTTGATAGAAATCCAGGTCCTGATCTGCTTTGGAATCTTGCCCCAGTCTCTGCAACTGATAGCAACAGCTGACATAGCTGCACTGGTACAAACATTGGTCTTAAGCAAGAAATACAATGGTTTAGAGCACTGAAGCATGACAAATGCAGGGATTTGGCAAATTCCCAATGCACACGAGGGTGTATGCACAGCTAATCTCTGGTGAGGATGCCTGATGCAGATGTAAGCCAGTCATAGCAGCAGCCCAGCCTGTTTTCACACAGGGTGGCTTTGAAAGAAGAGCTCCAAGCCCAGCCACGCTCAGGTGGGACAGCGAGCCCCACCAGCACATGTGTGTTCAGTGTCAGGCAGCTGCAGTTCCCATGGAGAGTTGCATGCAGGAGTACCTGATCTCGCTTTTTCCTGTGGCACAGCAGTTGTTCACAGCTGAGGAAGATCTCCCAGAAGAGCACAGGGCCAATGAATACACAACAGCACTTGTCATTCATCTTCCAGCTGCTAAATGATGCAGGGATATTTTCCCCTTTTGTTATCTTTGAAGAAGAATGCGTTTTTTCATTGAATGACTTCAGTAACAAACAATGTCTCAGAGCTCCTCGAGGAGACTGGGGCAGTTTGGGTTCCTCTCAATTTGCGTGCCCTCACGTCCAAACTCAGCCTTGGTGTGCTCGCCAAACTGCTCTCTCACTTCCTTTTTAGCTAAAGGTGTTGGAGCAAGCTGTTAGAGCTGGCACAACGTCCTGGATAAACACTCCAATATCTTCAAACCTGGACGCTATCAGTGCATTGACAGACTTACTTAAGTAAAACTTACTGACAGTTTTAAACTGAATACACTTGTGTGCACAGAAAGGTTAGCAAGGGTTAGCTGCTTCGGTTCTCACATATTTGGAAAGAGTTGCCCAAAACACAGAATCAACATCTGTTATTTCAGACAGGCAAAAGGAATAAATGCAAAGATGAGAGGAAATATTGATCCTATGTCTTCTTCTTTAAAAAACAAACAAAACTGGAGTTTTTCAATTGCTCCACAATTTGAGCAATAGAACTGGTTAGTGCAAAAAAAAAGCAAGAAACCCACCACCTCTAAAAAATAGTTTGGGGGTTTGTTAGTTTCAGAGGGAGCAGCTGAAAAGGATATAAATCAGACAGTACTGCTGCTACTGTGCTCGCCCTGCCAGCTGAAAAGAACTGAACTTGTTTAAATAGGCAGAAGTGCTGTTTTATGAAAGCCCACATCTCAAAACAAATTTGAGCACAAAGACCATGAAAGGAAGTTGCTAGGAAACCTCTACAATGCATTTATGAAGTCTGCAGTGCAGGCACCTGTAGGAGAATTGTAACCACCTGCCAGCCTGCGTCTTTCCCAAAAAATAGTGTGCAAAACTGCTGTCTGCATTCATTTACTTAATGAAAACCTCAGGAAATGCCTCACAGTCCATGTTAAATCCGTGCAGCTTCAAGGGGCTGTAAACCATTCCAGGAGCCATCACTGATGACCAAACATGAAGGTCCTGCCCAAATTGCTGTGGAAGCCCAGACCCCTGTGCTCAGGAAGCTTTACTGTCTGCAGTCATCTTGATTAGGTTCTTAGGAAAGATCCTTGTTTCCTGGTAAATTCTGTTGTAACCTTGCCAGTACTGAGATTCAAATGAGGTAGCTTTCAGTCAGGACAGCCCTTTGGAGACAAGCCCACGGAGCCCCATCTTTGTGGTACTTGGCCTCAGGATGTTTTTTGCCAGCAAATGTTTCATGTGAGCTTGTTGCTACCTCTGGCATGGCTTTTTCCTGCACAAGGATGCTCCAGAAAGCCAAGGTGAATGAACTGAAAATGTTAAGGCTGCAGGTCCACTGAGTCAAATGGCTGTTGTTGCCCAAATTTCTACAAAGTAGCCATAATTATGATATCTTAATTGTCTTAACTCTGGATTACTTTCCTGTGGCTACATCTTTGCATCATGGTCATTCAAGCCTGTTTTTTCAAGGCAATTGATATCTGAAAGATGGGGAAATCATCAAGAACATGTTTTTCATTCATGGTTAAGTAATCTGTCCGTACGACTCGTGACTGGGATAAGACACGTCTGTACCTCAGGTATTGCTAGGATTGCTCATCTGTGCACTTCCTCAACAGACTTCCAAAGATATGAGACGTGAGGCTTGGTGAGAGAATCATAAATGCTGAGAGCACCATAAGCAAAGCAGGATGGCCATGGCTGAAGTCGCAGTGAACTTCCCATGTGTGGGACTCCTGTGATGCCGTAGCCCTGGCAAATCCCCTCCTGCCAGCATAACATCCTTTCTATATCACCACATCCTGCCCAACACATTCTCCAGCCCTCCATTTATTGAGATGACCTGGTAGAGTTAAAAGCCCTTAGCATACAAAAGCTGAGCCTTGGGATCTGCGCTCCTTCAAAGAGTGCAATACATTAAGAGAAATCAGGAATGTATGCTAGGCCTGAGGATGCTGCTTTGAAGAAAGATTCCCTTCAAAACACAGAGATTCACTTCAGAGCAAGGGAGGCACCCTGGAGGAGATGTGCTGATATGCAGGATGTGAAGTGCAGCTGTTAAAGGATTCTGCATTCTGCTCTGTGTAGTCCCTCGACACATAAAAATAAAAGATCCAAAGCTTCAGTTTAACTTAAAAAAAAAAAAAAAAAAAAGCTGTTAGGAAATCCTTTTTTACACAACATATAATTAACACTTAGAATCAGCCTTGGATATTACTGACAGGTTTAGACTAGCTTTGCGCTCAATGCTCTAGCGATGCTCGTTTGCTATGTGACTGTGTTGCTGGGTAGGAAGGGCTCCAAGAGTTCTGTAGTGGCGGAAACCTGGCTGTTAGTTCAAAAAGTATATGTATTTTTCTTACAGTGTATCTTCTGGAACATCAACATTTCGCAAGATCTGCAGAAATATCTGGAGCTTTCCCAGTTCAGGGCAGGTTTTCTGCATGTCAAAAAAGATTACATACTTGCACACGGAGCTTCTCCAATGGTGTCAGCTAGAGGAATACTACATCCAGAAACTCTCAGCTCCCACACTTTGTGACACAGAAAGCAGCATTCATTTCACCTGTTTTGCAGTGTGAGTGCCCACCCCTGAGCTGCCTCTCAGCACCTTCCTTGCATCCAGCTGGGAGAAATAGGGACCTGACCGGCTTAGCTGCACAGGGATTAATCTAATCATGCCCTGGGATCACCACTCTTTCTTCATTGCCTCAAAGGAAATGCAGATGGGAATGGATGTGTGTTCTGCAGAGGTTTGATGGGGACTTTGTGGGCCTGGTCAAGGTGATTGCTGGCTGCAGGTGGGAGCCATCTGCCCCTGCCCAGCTGGCTGTGGTGCCCCTTTGAGAGGCACAGCTGCCCTGCAGCAAAGTTGTGCTCCTGGTGTGAATCACCTCTGCAGCCACCTGGGAACGTGCCACCACGCACCTGCCAGCTCCCCTCATTCACCTGGTGCTGAGAAGCCAGGAGAACAGGAAAGGCAGGTTAAAATGCAGATGTTGCAGAAGGAAGAAGTGACTGGCACAGCAGCAAGAGCTGCTCACATAGCCCAGCGGTGCCCATCCAGCTCACATCAGGATGCAAGCCAGCAGCACAGTCCTCCTTGGAGAGACCCTTCCCCTGAGCATCCAGCACAGACAGCAGCCATCAGAGGCAGGATGCCAGAGCAACCCCAAACCCCGTTCATTGCCACAGCATTCATGTGCATAGGCAGTATTACCTCTTCCCTCAGAATATACCGCGGTACTGATACCAGTGGGTTATATGGGAGATCAGTGCTGCCTCAATTCGCTGTGATCACTGTGGTTCATATGGGTGCGAGCTTTATTTTAAACTCCTCCCTATCATGAGAGGTTGCACTCTGGCCCTACCTCATGAGCCAGTAGTGTTCCCAGGTGTCCAAGGCCAATGGCAACCTGGCTTGTATCAGTAATGCAGCCAGCAGGAGCAGGGGGGTGATTATTCCCCTGTACTCAGCCCTGGTGAGGCTGCACCTTGAGTACTGTGTTCAGTTCTGGGCCCCTCACTGCAAGATTGACATCAAGGCCCTGAATCGTGTCCAGAGAAGGGCAACAAAGCTGATCTGGAGCACAAGTCTTATGGGGAGCAACTGAGGGAACTGGGATTGTTCAGTCTGGAGTTGGAGGCTCAGGGGAGACCTTGTTGATCTCTACAACTGCCTAAAAGGAGGTCATGGAGAGGTGGGGATTGCCCTCTTCTCCCAGGTAACCAGCAGTAGGATGAGAGGTAATGGCTTTTAGTTGCACCAGGGGAGATTCAGCTTGGATATCAGGAAACATTCTCAGAAAGAATATTGAGATATTGACATTGGCTGCCTGGGGATGTGGTGGATACTGTCCCTGGAGGTGTTCAAAAAACTTATAGATGTGGCACCGAGGGACATGAGTAAGTGTGTGTAGTGGGGATGGGTCACAGTTTGGACTAAGTGATCTTAGTGGTCTTTTCCAACCTTCCTGTATGATTCTGTGATTCTGTGTCCCAGCAGCGCTGCTGCCAAAGGCAGAAGGGAATAATTAAAACTGTACTCGGTGTCAGATGGAGGGATTCAGAATTCTTTGAGAGTGAAGTTGATCAGAGCAGTGGTTTTATCTGGTCTTTGATCTGTCTCACAAATAAAGCCCTCTGGATGTGACTGCAGAGGGCTCATGCTGTGAGCTGGGATTTTTATACTCACAGCTGCCTGGAAGTGCTTGTCAACCTGATTTGTGCCTTTTTTCCAGCCTGATGTATCATACAATTAAATTATAGTTCTCGTGTTATAGGAGAGACTTCACAGGTTTCTTGGGAGAGGATGCTAAGCTCTTTTTTTTGTCTCTCAAAGAATTTTTCTAATTTCTATTCTTAAGCCAGTTAATTTGATAACTACCCACAGAGGAAGAAAATCAACTCATACAAGTCTTAGATTCTAACAACACTTCATGGAGACGTCTTGTGCATCTCCTCTGCATCTAACTGCAGTTCAGTGATGTGTTTGCCTGTAGTACCACTGCTGAAGCTCCAGCCTGTTTCTCTATGTTCCACACCATGTAGAACCTTCCCTTGTACCTTTCAATCTGGCTTCTTTGGGGGATGACTCAGTTTTTGTTTATGCAGGTGTTCCCAAAATTAGAAGCCAGCAACAGAAGAATATATATATATGATGAAATCAAAATCCATAAATTGAGGAACCTCTTCTTTCATGGTGCTGAATCTCTCAGAGCCCAGCCTGTGCCCAGTGGTATTTCCACAGCCATCAACCAGCTGTTCCTTTAGCTCACTGCTGCTGCTAGCGCTGCAGAAACAAGCTGATAAGAGCTCCTCAGCTTAACCACAAGGTTATTTACAGCTACTTTCAGGATACCATTGGTAAAATCTCTGTGGCCCTGGGACAGACTCGGTGGGGAAGGTAAGGCTGATACAGCTTCCAGTTCACCACTAGCAAGGATGTCCTTGTCGTGAGATAGGACTTGTACTGCTGCACCACTCACCCTTTGTCACTGCCATCACTGCACCTTGCTGCAACAGTCCTTACTTCCTGTGGGCAAGCAGGAGCTGCTCACCTGTCTTGGATCAGGGAAGAAAACTTGAGAATGAAGGCAAAATTAGGGTGTCTATTTATTTATGTTGCTAGAGCCCATGCCTCTTCCATTCATAGTGAGAGAAACTGTCACAGGAATGACATAAAATAGGTGCTGAGATGTTACCACCAGCAAAAGACATCTTTGGTAGTCCAGAGTGCTCAGTGTTGATGAATGACTTAAAGTTATTTCATAACTCAGTTCTTATTAGAACTGGTTGTTTGGTTTCAGTCCTTAATGGAACAGATGAGATTGGAAATGTTTCACATAATCACAGCTTATGCTGAGATTTAACAGAATTATTAAGCACCTTCAATGTTTTTTAACTTCATTTGAGTCACGTAAAATATCAAAACACTGGCATCTAAGCAAAGGGTTCAATAATCTTGTTTTAGTATTTATACTAAATTTCAGTTGGAGTGAAAGGAGGTTTGAAATAATCGAATTGCCCAAGAAAATACGAGTTCTGAGACTGCCACAACCTCAGGCCTCCTTGTGCGAGCCTGGAGGAGCACAGTAATGCTGCTGGCAGGCACATCTCTGCCTGCAGTGATTGAGGGCAGCCAGCCCAGCCAGCCTGCTGCAAAGGGAATACCCATGCACATCCCATCAGATGCTCCTGGTCCTCTTCCAGAAAACCCTGATTGAAATGCAAAGGACTTCCCCAGCATTCAAGTAACCTTGGCATTTCTCTAACATGTGGCCAGGCCTTACCTACATCATGCAGAGAGAAAAACAAAAGGTGGCTATGCAAGTGTGTATTCTTTTCTACTGAAGTAAGCGTGAGCATTGTAGAAATAAGAGTTCTTACTTATATGACATTAGCTCATTAATTTCTACAGCAGCAGCAATCTATTTCATTGCTTGAGGAGTGTCCTGAGTAGAAGCAGATATCAGAGTGGATATCGGACTATTAACTAGCAACATAGAATGCGTTTTTATAGAGAATAATGTCTTCTTTATTTACATGCAGGTAGAAAAGATGCCTACATAGGAAGAATGAGATCCAGCAAATGTACTTCGTACTAAATCCATTGGAGGCCACTGGCTCTTGGCACCTGTTACCAGTCCTGAGCTCCTGCCTTCCAGGGTGAGCTGTACACTGCTGCGTAGCACCCACACATCTCTTCTGCTTACCTGAGAGCTGGGAAGGACAAACAATGCTTGTCTTCAGTTGTTCTGCACTTTAAATTGCTTTTGGGTTCCAGGCTTGCTGTTTTCCGAGCTATTTGAACGAAATGGGAGCAGCTGGAATACTGAAATGTTGGCTGAAAACAAAACTGGAAACAAGGGGATTTTCAGAGCAGCTTTAGGGTCTGAAAACTACTGCTGTCCTTCTGTTTGCACTACAGAAATGTTGGCAGCCTGGGTACGATTCTGTTTGAGGCAGAGGGATGGCATTTCGATGTAAGCAGCAGGCTGTTGCCTTTAAGCAGTACCCTGCCTTTCAGATGCTGCCTCTGGGAAGGGCAGACTGACTGGAGGGAGAGCGGGGAGCCTTTCTGTAGCACTGTCCCTAGGTCCCCGTGATGTGCCAGCAGGAAGCTGTTGCTGTGAGTGTATGTTCCAAATGGCCCACACTGCACGACATAGACTCATAGAATCATTAAGGTTGGAAAAGAACTCTAAGATCATCTAGTCCAACCAAGCTGAGCTGTCCCAGAGGCTACCACACTGAACCAGCAGAACTGGAGCTAATGTGGGGATGTTGAGACATTTGGGGTTAGAAGAGGCTCTAAGGGCAGGCTTAGTGAATGAGTGCAAATGCCATGACGAGATGGGCACACTGCTGGCTTCTCTCCAAGGCACGATGCAGCAGGGTGTTCCAGTCATGATCTCATGAGGAAATGAGATAATGCATCTTTAGCACAGATGCTGGATTCTGCAGTGACCTGAAATCTCCTGGAGAGAGACTTGTCACTCCTTTAATTGTGTTCAAATATGCAAAGGTAGACTGAAAATACCATTAGCAAGACAGCAATTAATTAACTGCTTTGCTATAAGTAGGAAAGGTAACACTCATTTTCTTCTGTCTGGTGTCTAGACCTTGTCAGGAGGAAGAATTGGGTTATGGAAGGGTGCCCCTGCTCTCAGATCCTCACTGCTAAGTCCATGTGGGAGCACAGAGTGAAAGAGAGACCAAGATATCACAGGAAGTGTTGTTTAACGGGAAGGAACCCTAGGACAGCTCTGAAAAAGTCAGGGAATGGAAGCCCTTCTAACACCGACTCTTTTAACATTGGCTGAGCAGCAGAGTGAGAAATCACTATAAAATATTCAACAAATCATTTAAATTTGAATGGAGGGAACTCAATTGCTCCATTATGAATTTCAAGTGGAGAAAGAATTCCTTGAAGAAAGGCAGAAAAAAAGAAAACAAACAGTTCTTGATCTAACGAGAATCTTTTTTCCCATGAAGATTAAAGAGTGTTAAATATGTTGGTAAAACCAAGAGGATACCAAGGGATTCTCCTGTTTCCATAAGCAATGTATTGGGAATCCAGAAATAAACATCCCCAGGACGTCATTCTGTGCAGGAAGCCATCGTCCCTAGAAAGAGAAGCGGACTGAGCCTGAGAGCTGGCTGCCTGGGTCTGCTCCAAGGCTTTCAGCACCGCTTGGCTGGGCACAGAGGTGCACAGTTACACGGCTAATTACTTCCATTGCATATGGAAATCAGGAGAGGGGAAAATGATCATTATTATCCATTTGAGCATATGGTTACCTGCTTTTGTTGCGTGGCTGCAGTGCCCTGTTTGTGATTTCACTCTCAGTTAAACTACATTGCGCTTTCCACGCGAGGGTTATTACAGACCAGGCTTAAAGAAAGAGCTCTAAGGCACACTTAATAATGTGGCCGGAGTTTTAAGAGATTCTGGTTGATATTTGCAAATCAGTATGTCAGACACGCTGTCAGAAGCTGGTACATCTAAAAATATGTTGACCAAACACCATTTGAATTGATAAGTACTTGCTGTACTTGATCTGTTCTTGCTCAAAGGAAGTCAAGAGATGCTTTGAAAGATTGGGTTAATTTAGGCATTATGTTTGGAAGAGCAGTGAAGGCGGTTGGTTGGTTGGTTTTTTTCCTGCAGTTTTCAAGTGATTTTGAATACCTTAAAATCTCCATGAGCTGTCCTGACAAACTGGGCTCTGAGGGGTCTCCAGCTCCTCACTGAGGACAGGGAGAGGCAGTCATGCCGAACGGGGCACAGCATTCTGAAAGGCACCTTCGACTTTCCCTCAACTCTCCTTTTACATTTTAAGAGCATCTTCATGGGTGTCGGGAAGATTCTGAAAGGCAGGGACCATAAAAGGCTCTGAAACAAAGAAACAAAGAACCTAAATGGTGTTTGGCTTAGTCGAGTTGGAATGCTATTGCTTTTATTATCACAGTGGGAGTGAGTCCAAGACCACCCATGAGACTGACAAGGGCCAGATCAGAAGCGGATGCTGTGGGAGATGTGCTCCTTCCTCCTCCCACCCCACTTCCTCCCCATGCCAGGCCAGACGTGGCTGCGCAGCTGCCTAGGTGTGCAGCAAACTTGAAGCAGGAGGATGTGTTATTCTGGTTTATTCTGGTGGTAAGAACAAATGATCTCAAAATAGCCTTTGCAAGTTGGACTTGATATCAGACTTGACAGTCCCAAATATGTTTCATTGCCTGACCTTAGCAGAAGTCAAAATTCACCTTGACTTCAGTGGGCATCACCTTGATTTCATGAAGCTGATGCCTCGTAACACCACAGCAGATTTAACCTGGTAGTCCTTCATTTCCCAGTAACACACAGCATTCACATATCAGCGTGTCCCCGGCAGCAGCCCCCATGTCTCACCCATGGCAGTACATGGCACACCATAGAGGAATCCTGGGAGAAAACCCTGTGCTGGGTCTGCCACGTGAGCTGCTGGGGTAACAGATGGGGTGACAGACGCATTCACTCCTATCTGGGAAAAGGAGCATAGCTGGTTCTTGAAATGACAGGCAGAACACCTCTAAGGTGGACTTAACCAGAGCCAGAAGCAATTCCCATCCATCACGCACCTTCTCAGCCGTGTCTGGTGCTCTCCTTTCAAGTTGGGCCAGCTAGGCATGCCCACAGGAACTGGATGCCATTTCCCTGTGCTGAGAAGTCCCCAGCTCTGCCGGAATGACGCAAGCCAGGCTGCCTACAATTACCCAGAGGAGCAGGCGGGTTGTCCCGCAGTCACAGGAAATAGCTGCGGCACTGCTTCCCTTTGTGCAGCACCCATCTCCTGCTGACACATCCCAGAGGCACTGCGGCATTACTCACGCTGCCTGGCATTTCCTGGATGGGTTCTCACAGCCCAACCCGCTGCCAGCAGGAAGGAAAGGAAGGAACGGACATGGCTCTGGCCGCATGGAAGCAGCCCATCAAGAAAGACTTGTTTGGCACATGGCAGGTCAGCCTGCGTCAGGAGTGAGCTGGTTCCATGAGTTAAATGCTCCCTGTGAGTCAGGAGCTTAACCGTTCATTACAGAGTTGTGTATGCTCAGAGATTGCTTAAAAACAGCAGGCACAAGCTGTTTCAAGCTGGCGCGGCCACACTTCCCCATCTGCATCATCTCTTGATGGTTCCTCTGCTGCCTCCACAGCTCATCTGCTCCCTAGGTGGCCTTGCAGGCTGAAGGTGCAGTGGTGCAACGTGATGTGACATGGCATAGCACGATGCAGCATGGTCACAGTGCTGCCCTGAGAGGTGCCCTCCCATCCTGGCCTTCCCTTTCCTCCATCTGTAGCTGGAAATGGAGGATCTGCTGCATCTGTGGTTCCTGACATAAAGCAGATCACTGAAGTGAGCAGGTTTCAGTATAGCCCTGCGAGAGCAGTGTGTAAGGCAGTGAGAGGTGAAGGCTGGAGATCTTTCGTGGCACCTTTGCTGAAGAGATGCCTCCTTAGCAATCCCATCTGCAAGACTCTTGTCTGTCCCATGCATCTTCTTAACCTGGAAATGTCTCTTGTTGTTCCCATATCTGTGCAATACAAAGGAAACAGCAGGTGTCTCATCCCTGCTTCACGATGACCTCTTGTCTGTGTCCTCCACTGACTACCATGGACACAGAGCCTCTCTGGATGCTCTGCAAGGCCCGGCGGTGCTGTGGTGGTGGCTGGCCACCCTGAAAACATCTGTTTACTTGCATATGGGGTCACTGCAGGACACAGTTGCTGCTGGCTGGGAGTTGATCTCACTGGGAGAGCTCAGTGCTGTGGAGAGCATGCATGTTGTCCTTGTCTGGTGACACAAGGCTGCCTTCATCTTGGCCTGAAGGTAGGCTGCAGAGAGATGGGAACTGGGACCTTCATCTTCCACCTGTTCGGGCTTTGCACTGTGGGATGAGTGAAGCTCCCAGCAATGGAGGGCATGGCCACAGTTAGCTCTGCTTTGTGGGAAGAGGTGAAGCTCTCCATGATGGACATTGTGGCCAACCAGCTTCCCCACAAAGTGCGCAGTGGTGCCTGTTCCTCAGCAGGCAGGTCTGGCCACAGTGAGCTCCACAGAGTTCCTCTGAACCACTTTGACCATATAATGCCGTGACTCAAAGGAAGGGAGTCTTGAGGGGGTAACAGGCAACCTACCTTCTGCCAACGTGTGCCAAAAGAGTCAGAGCTGGCTGCTTTTGAGGTTCTTTTCCTAAAGATAACATCTGCAGGAGTAACCTATATGGAGACACTACTGATAATCATAGAATCATAGAATGGCCTGGGTTGAAAAGGACCACATGGATCGTCTAGTTTCAAAGGGATGGGACATCCACAATCTAAATCACGTATGGCTGAGGCAATGCTGAAACTAATATTGTGATACTCAGCTGCTGTAATCTGCAAACAGAGCTCAGTGCTTGAAAGAGGCAGCAGGCTCCTTGCAGAGCCATTGGAGGCTGTAACAGGTACAGACAGTCAGGAGAACCCCTTGTTGCAGTCAAGGCAGGTACACACTTCTGCTCTTAGCTTAGGAAAAGGCAGTGAGGATTATTGTCACCATCACATTGATCTTTATAAACACATCATAAAACATAAGATAAAAACATAACCATTAAAATATCTGGCCTTGCCAGCCAGCTGTTGCTTGTAAGTGCCAAGAGATTCATTTGCAAGGGGGGCTGTGGTGGCCCGCTCTCACAGAGCAGCCTACCAGGACAACAGAACAACAGGAGAAGTTCTCTCGGTGATGGTTGTGTGGCCTTCAGATAGGACTCAGCAAACAAAACATCCTCTGAAATACATGATTGAGGCTCCTGCCACACGAGAGGGACCTCCTGAAAAGCTCCTTCATGTGGAGCTGGAGGGATCAGTAGAGCAGAACACTGCAGTAAATGTAAGCAAACTGCTTCAGGAGGGACTCTTCACAGTCTTTGAATTCAGCTTTTAAATAAAACATTCATCCTGGGACTGAAAAAAGGCAATGCCTTTTGTGAGTAATAAAGCATAAAGCAATTTTATATATTTTTTTTAGACGAGACAATTATTCAATATAAAATAAGCTGGCTTTTTTGATTTATTAAAAAGCCAAACTCATACTTTGCCTCGGGAAAACAACTCATCATTCAGCTCTCTGTGTTGCAGATGCCTTGGAGGCAGGGATGCTGCTGCTCTGGTTGGGACTAGCGTCTGTGCGGCGGTCTGCAGGAGGATGGTTTGTGTCTCAGCTGCGGCGCTTATTGGAGATGACGGGACAGAAGCTGCTGGTGAGCATCACTGCTGGGAACAGCGCTTTGCTGAGAAGTTCTGCCCTCAAAGTATGTATGAAGCATTTGGCTTTTAGCAACTGTTTGCTGGCATATGTGGATGTAATTAGGTACCTATCAATCAAAGTTAGTTGGATGTTTGAATTCACTCTTGCAAATGAAACACCAGCATTTTGGTGTGTGCTCTTTGCACACCCTCGGCAGTGACCTGCTGCCATTTGCTTCCCAGGGTCCCCGCCATCCTCCCCACCAGTGGCAGTGATGCGCTTCAGCATGGCACAACCTGGGTGAAGGATTTCTCTGTGCCCACTCTGTGCCCACTCTGCACCACACAGGCTGACTTTTTGCACCACGCACAGCCAGCAGCCCACCTGCCCCAGGATGACTTCTTAACTGTCCCTGCCTCTGCTGAAATCTTCAGTACACGCTGATGCAAAACCTGCTATAAGTCCTTAAAGCCCAAGTTTTCCAAAATGGAAACCATTTCCCCTCCATGTCATCTCCTGTGAGTTTTCTTCTGGAAGTCACACAGGACCTTTTGGGCCAAATGCAAGCTGCTGCACAAATACAGACTGTGAGGTGGATGGACTGAGGGCAGCCTAGCAGAGAAAGGCTTGGGAGCTCTAGATGAAAAACTGGATGTGAGCCAGCAATGTGCACTTGCAGCCCAGAGACACATGGAACAGCTCTCCAGGGACGCCACAGAGCTGTGACACATCAGCAGGTCCATGACGTCACAGGGTTCCCTCCTAAGTCACAAGACTCACAGGAGCACCTGCAGCCCTGCTCCGCAGCTCGCGCCTGCCCGCAGCTTTACGGACAATTTTTTACTCTCCCAAGTGCAAATAGCGCTTGGGCACTGATGCGGTTTATCGCAGCCTGAAGATGTCTCTACTCAGTACCTTTTTGGAGGACCACGAGTGGGATTTTAAGCAAATGGAGAGAAAGATGCAGAGGCAGATGCGGCTGCTGGACCGGCACCTGAAGGAGCTGCGGGAGGAGCTGCTGCCCTGCTGCCCCTGCAGCCACTTCACACCATCTTCCTGCCTCTGCTCACGGTCCCACAAATGTTCCAGCTGGGCTTTGATGGCTGCACAGGATGTGGAGCGAGACCTGGCCAGGTAATGGCTCCTGGGGCTGTGGCACGGCCTGGGCCAGCAGTCAGAGTGAGCCCCTGCCGGAGGATGCAGGTTGACACTGGTGTGTGTGGAAGGGGCAAGGTTTGGGATTTCTAAATTGACCACTGTTGTGGTGGTTTGAAGGCTGTGGGTGGAGATGAAGGTTGATATCAGTACAGATAAATCCAAAAGATAGCCATGTAGGAAGGGATAAAGCCTTTCAGCTTGAGCTGAGGCCTGGCCAAGCCCTGAGGAAGCAGGAGGGATGGGAGGTCCACGGCCATTTCACACACACTGCCCCACTGGTCACTGCAGCTAAATGCTGATGTTGAATGTGCCATGAGCAGTGCTGGGATCTCTGGCTGTAGTGGATGTGCCTGTTTCCCCTCAAGTGGCCCCATTTCTTCTTTCACCAGGCACATTGTCCTCTTAGTGTGGTACATTGTCCTCTTAGTGTGGTGCCTTCTGTTCTCTTAGCTGCAGAAAGAGAGGCAACCCTTCTGTTGTGCATTGCACACGTGTTTTGACCAAGAGCCTCGCTTCTGGTCAACAGACTTGCTGTTCAACAGTGACAGAAATCATTTTAATAAGTCAGTGAGCCTCCAGACCAGCTCCACAGCAGTGTTTTTGTCATTTTTTGCCAGATGTGTCTCTTTTCCCCTTCTTCTATCTAGAAAATATTATCTATTGCAACCAGTCATTTGCATCGTAGGACAGTGCATGACATGGGCACACACAGCCCAGAGGGCATGAAAAAGAGCATTGGGCTTTGTGTTGAAGTAAAAAAAGTCTCAAATTCCCAGCTGTCCCATCCCAAGAGGACACGCTGTAACGTATCCAACCACCAATACCTGCAGATACGGGCCAACACCATCATGTGTGCTGTGCATCACCCTGCATTTGAAGATGGAGCCAATGGTTTATATTTGCTTCTCTTGAGCTCATAGCTATCCACCTACTCCTCTGTGAGCTGGACTGAAGGGCTCTCTTCTTGTTTTTATTGTAGCGTACGGAGAAAACTGAACAAGTTGTGCAATGCTTGCCAAAACCGCAAGCTTTTAGCAGTGGTAGATGTGAAGGGCTTTGACCCAGCGGAGGTCACCGTGACAGTGAAGAACAGGAAGGTCCAGGTGCTGGCGGAGCATGAGGAGGCCTACACCACCGCACGAGGGAAGGAGTATAACTACAAAAAAGTCAGGAAGGAGATCCCCTTGCCGCCAGGGGTGGGCGAAGACGAAGTGATGTACTCTGTAGGGCCAAACAACGTTGTGAAGATTGAAGCAGCACACAAGCACTGCCCTCGTCTCCTGAGGATCTGAGCTCCTGGGGCGCAGCTGGGCGGGCTGTGCTGAGTAGTCCCTCTGCTCCTTTATGTTGATCTCTAGGCACCACCAACTCTCCTTGCCATTCCCAAAACAAAACAGAGCATTCAAAAAAAAAAAAAAAAAGCATGTGAGCCTCATTTCAAAGGATTTTGGCGATCAAAAAGGGGGGGGAGAGGAGAGGGGTGCCAAGAGCAAAAACTGTTTGAAAACTCAAAGGTACAGGTAAATACTTGGCTGGGGACATTGCTGGAGATAGCTTGATTTAAAGCAGGTATTGCAGCTGCTTGTGATCTCAAAGGTTTCAAAAGCTGAATGAAACCACTGCTCAGTCACGTTTCCATAATAAGAGCACTGCTTTCCATCCCATCACTTCTGTTTGAGCTGTGGGATATTTCCTAGGGCTTAACAGAAATCACCTCAAGGGAAGGAGAATCTTTCCAAGGCAGCACCATAGGCTGGCCTGCTAGTGAGGAATAGTCCCAGCTCTTTGGAACGTGGAGTGCCTTGGTTTCTTCTCTACCTTTGTCTGCATTTCCCTAGATCTCACCCTGCCCTTCCCCGTGAGATGACACCTGTAGCAGAAATCTCCTCACTCTGTTAATGAACCAGTAGCTTCTTCACCCTCATGGAGAGGAACACCAGCAGAGCTTTCTCTTTCCCACAGGACTACTGGGTTTCCAAGATTATTTAATTACTCCAGTTAGAGAGGAAAATGCCTCTGGACATTGGAACTGCACACGGGAGCCCAGGGAGTAGCAGTATGGCTGCACCACATCCCGTGTTCTCTTACAAAACAGCTCCTGTGGACCAGCTCTGTCTCTTGGAGAATTTCATAGGAGGTCCCCAGAGCTGTGTGCTGGTGAGCTGGTGAGAACAGGCTGTCCCAGTCCACATGGGGCTGCAGCACAATGAGGTGGGATGCTGTGGGAGCAGCAGACAGGAGCCCTGCAAAGCCAGCTTTCCCTTGGAAATAGCAAAAAAAACCCAAGCAGTACCATTTGTCCACTCCATTTGGTTCTTACAGATGTTGCACTACTAGGAAGAGCCTCATTGGATGGACAGAGTGTTTTAATTTAGAAGGTGTTGCAGAGCATTTCCCATCAGACAAATGCTGTAGCACAGGGCAGAATCAATAGCTCAGGATGTTTACAGCCGGGAGGGAGTGAATTGTCTGAACCTTCTTCAGCCGTACTGAAGGGTGTTGTTTGCTGCCATTTGGGACGGGCTGGCAAAGTCAGCAGTGCTGCGGCCTCTCCTCAGAATCCTCACAGAACAGCTCCATCAGCCTTAATGTCCCAGCGAGAGGCTGAGGATGGGTTTGGCTGGAGTCAGGTGGGTAATTCATCTCAGTGCAAGATGTGCTGCTTCAGGCAGGTGTTCAGCATCCAAGCAGCAGTTAGATATCTGGTATAAAATTCAAGCTTTATGGGCTCGGTGTGTGTCTGGGTCAGCACTTACCGCCTCTGCACAGGTAGCCCACTTTTCCCAGTGTTCACAGAATCACAGAATCACAGAATTATAGGGGTTGGAAGGGACCTCTAGAGATCATCGAGTCCAACCCCCCTGCCAAAGCAGGCTGCCTACACCACGTCGCACAGGTAGGCGTCCAGGCGTGTCTTGAATATCTCCAGAGAAGGAGACTCCACCACCTCCCTGGGCAGCCTGTTCCAGTGCTCCGTCACCCTCACCGTAAAGAAGTTCTTGCGCACATTCGTGCGGAACTTCCTATGCTGGAGTTTCAGCCCGTTGCCCCTAGTCCTGTCCCCACGCACTACTGAAAAGAGACCAGCCTCGCCACTATAGCTCCCACACCCCAGGTATTTATAAACCTGGATCAAGTCCCCTCTCAGCCTTCTTTTCTCAAGGCTAAACAGACCCAGTTCCCTAAGTCTCTCCTCGTAGGGGAGATGGTCCAGGCCCTTCACCATCTTTGTGGCCCTCCGCTGGACTCTTTCCAAGAGATCCCTGTCTTTTTTGTACTGGGGAGCCCAGAACTGGACACAGTATTCCAGATGAGGCCTCACCAGGGCAGAGAAGAGGGGGAGGATCACCTCCCTTGACCTGCTGGCTACGCTCTTTTTAATGCACCCCAGAATGCCATTGGCCTTTTTGGCTACAAGGGCACACTGCTGGCTCATGGCCAACCTGTCGTCCACCAGGACGCCCAGGTCCCTCTCAGCAGAGCTCCTTTCCAGCAGGTCTTCCCCCAACCTGTACTGGTGTATGCAATTATTTCTACCGAGATGCAAGACTCTACACTTGCTTATGTTAAACCTCATCCGGTTTCTTAGTGCCCAGCTCTCCAGCCTGTCCAGGTCTCTCTGAATGGCCGCACAGCCTTCAGGCGTGTCAGCCAATCCTCCCAGCTTCGTGTCATCAGCAAACTTGCTGAGGGTGGCCACTATCCCCTCATCAAGGTCGCTGATGAAGATGTTGAACAAGACTGGACCCAGCACAGACCCCTGGGGGACACCACTAGTCACAGGCCTCCAGCCAGACACCGCACCGCCAACGACAACCCTCTGCACTCTGCCAGTCAGCCAATTCTCGATCCACTTCACCGTCCACTCATCTATCCCATACTTCCTCAGCTTTGTTATAAGGATGTCATGGGGGACCGTATCAAAAGCCTTACTGAAATCAAGGTAGACTACATCTACCGCTCTCCCCCCGTCCACCCAGCTAGTGACATCTTCATAAAAGGCCACCAGGTTGGTCGAGCACGACCTCCCCTTGGTGAACCCATGCTGAGTACTCCTGATAACCTCCTTTTCTCCCAGTTGTCTGGAGATGGCATCCAGCACAAGCTGTTCCATCACCTTCCCTGGGACAGAGGTGAGGCTGACTGGCCTATAATTACCCGGGTCATCCTTCTTGCCCTTTTTGAAGACTGGGGTGACATTGGCCATCCTCCAGTCTTCAGGCACCTCCCCAGTTCTCCAAGACCTTTGAAAAATTACAGAGAGCGGCTTAGCAATAACCTCCGCCAGCTCTCTCAGCACCCGCGGGTGCACCCCATCAGGTCCCATGGATTTATGGACATTAATGTTTCCTAAGCACTCACGGACCACCTCTTCCCTGACTAAAGGGAAATCTCCCATTCCCCAGATTCTCTCATCAACCACCGGGGACTGGGATTCCTGGGGGAGAGCCCTTTCACTAAAGACAGAGGCAAAGAAGGCGTTCAGTATTTCCGCCTTCTCAGCATCCCCCGTTACCAGAACACCCCCCTCACTTAGTATGGGGCCCACATTCTCCCTAGCCTTCCTTTTGCTGTTAACGTACTTAAAAAACCCTTTTTTATTATCCTTTATCTCCTTAGCTAGATTCAGCTCCAGGTGGGCTTTAGCCTTCCTGGTCGCATCTCGGCAGTCCCTGACTACATTCTTATATTGTTCCCAAGTGGCCAGACCCTTTTTCCACATATCGTGTACTTTCTTCTTTCTGCGGAGCTTGCACATGAGTTCCTTACTCATCCACGCAGGTCTCCTGGCACCTTTTCCTGACTTCTTAGTTACAGGGACGCACCGATCCTGAGCCTGGAAGAGGAGCCGTTTGAATGCTAACCAGCTCTCACAGGCCCCCTTGCCTTCTAGCACCCTGGCCCACGGGATGGCCCCAAGTAAGTCCCGGAGGAGATCAAAGTTGGCTCTCCTGAAGTCCAGGGTAGCAATCCTACTTTTTGTTTTGCTTCCTCCGCTCAGGATCTCGAACTCCACCATCTCATGGTCGCTACAACCCAAGTTACCCCCGACTTTTACTTCCTTAACGAGTCCTTCCTTGTTGGTGAGAATAAGGTCCAGCAGCACCCCGCCCCGCGTCGGTACCTCGACCATCTGCAACAGTGTTGTTGGAGAACATATAGAAACGTGCCTTGCCCCTGCAAGGAACCACCTGTGAGACTCCTGCTCTCACCAAGATGGGGAGATGATGATTTCATTGACAGATATGATGTTATTCCCTCATTTCAAGACCAGAAGGCACTATCAGATCATGTGTCATCATCTCCTGTTATACCACAGATCAGCACCCGAAGTGTCACTTCCAGAGAAGAATCTAGTCTTGATGTGAAGACTTCAGGTGGCAAGCTCCAGCACTTCTCTTGCTTTTTGTTCCAGTGACTAATTCCCTTGTAATTAAATGTCACGCCTGGTTACTAGCATGAGAATGTCTGGCATCATCAGTTCATGAAACACTCAAAGGAGGATGCTACTGAAGCAAGATGGAGGGGGAAGAAAAGTGTTTTCTTACAGAAACGAACCACAGTCATTTTTTCCTACTGATAGGGGCTCTTAGTGCTTAAAGTCAAAGATGACCTGGAGATTGGCAGGTATGTATTACTTTGGCTTTGCTTATTTTTCGTGTTTCTGTTCTTCTTATTGAACTCAGTGACAGCTGTCTAAGCGTCCTTTTTCACTTACCCGTGACTGAAGAGCAGGGTAAATATTTTCAGCACGAACATGCCCCATCCTGATAAATGTTTTGAGAGTTATATATTTTCTTCTCACGTAAATGGAAGTCATGCACTGTTTTTTTTGACAGCTGATGATGAGAGAATTTTATTTTATTTTATTTTATTTTATTTTATTTTATTTTATTTTATTTTATTTTATTTTATTTTATTTTATTTTATTTTATTTTATTTTGTGTGTGGAAGAACAATCTGCTCTATTTTAAGTTTCCCATTCAGAAAATAGCCACACAAATGGCATTAGCAGGGACATGGCTAACCAGGTGGTGGTGTGGGTGGCAAAGGAGGTGTTTGCCCTCCCCTAGCACAGGCACAGTGCTGGCAGCAGGCAGCCCAGCTGCAGGCTGAACAAACAGCATCTCCAGCTTGCAGGTGTGTCTGTCCGTGGACTCAAAACCCCATTGTAGCACATTTGCTTTTATTCCTGCCTCAGGTAGGTGCAAAGGCTCAGACTGAACAAACCTAACAGCGGCATTAAAATGACTATTATTTCCATGTAACCTGTGTAAGTGTTATTTTTCTTTGCTGTCTGTTGTTTGCCATTTTTGTACCCAAGGCACAAACTTGCTTTTGTACCACTGGAATCACTGCATTCAGTTCTGAGGCTCCCAGCATAAGAAGGACATGGACCTGTCCAGGGTGGGCTAGGGGAGGAACACAAGGATGTTTCTCTCCTATGAATAAAGGTTGATGGAGTTGGGCTTGGAGAAGAGAAGGCTTCAGAGAAACATTATAGTGGCCTCCCAGTACCTAAAGGGAGCCCTACAGGCTCTGCAGCTGAGGATGGACACTTTATCAGAGAGTGTAGTGATAGGACAAGGTGTAGCTGTTTTAATGTAAAAGAGGGGAGATTTATAATAGATATAAGGAAGAAATTATTTGCTGAAAGTGTGACGAGGCACTAGAACAGGCTGTCTAGAGAAACTGTGGATCCCTAGAGGAGGGAATGGCCCCACTTGTGGCAGAGGAGGTTCAGCTTGGATATTAGGGAAAAACTTGGAAAGAGTGGTGAGGTGTTGGAACAAGCTGCACAGGAAGGTAGTGAAGGTGTTCACCGCCTCTGAGGTGTTCAAGAAATGTAAAGATGTGATACTGAGAGATCTGGTTTAGTGGGCAATACCAGTGGTAGATTGCTAGACTAGGTGATCTTAGAGGTCTTTCCCAACCTTAAAGATTCTGTTATTCTGTTATATGTCTTAGGAGATGAAGGATATTCCTGGTCCTGCGCAGTGCTGGAGCGCGGGCCGGGCAAAGCGCCCTGATGACCTTTTCTGTAACAGAGCGTAGTCACTCGGATGATAGGGTGGTCTGTGAGCAACTGTGTGCTACGGATGTTCCAAGGCCTACCCACGAGTGTGCTTGGAACCAGAATCCTCCAAACACTGCTTAGAGGAGAGCTTGCTAGATGAATAACCCTTGTAATACAGCACAGCATGCCTGTGAGAGCATCTCCATCAAAAAAAGCCACATTGCCACTAGGTGGCAGATTTATTGCTGCTGCTACTGCTGCTGCTGCTTTATTTTTATTATTATTTTTTATTTTTTAATTTATCCCCTTGTAAATAATTGTTAAAAGCAAAATCAACAGCGGTGCTATTCCGGAGTAGGAAGGCAGGTCCCTGCTGCAGCATGCATTTGTGTCTGCAAGGCTGGCAGCAGACGGAAGGGACAGCAAGAGCTCTCCTTTGTGCAGCTGCAACGTGTTCTGCCATGTTCAGCTCTGCCACAGCTGCTCACCAGCTCCCGCGTGTTGCTGTGTTCTGCGGCACGGTGTCACACAGGGTTATTCTGAGGGCCAGTTTTGGCCGTCCCCATAGAGCAAATAACCTCTCTGAATTCCCTGGCACGAGGAGGACGCCTCGGAGGGTGGTTATAGCTCCAAACGCTGCAGCATTCCTGAACTCTAGCCTTATCGGGGGCACTTATAAATAGACAGAGCTCTGCTGTGGGAGGTCATCTGAGGATGCAGCCCTCCTTCAGCCGGGTGCTTCCAGAAGCACGTTTCTTCTGAGCCTACTGCCTGGGGCAGCCCTGCGCCAGGGCACCACAAATCGCAGCTGGGGGGGGGTGGGCTTGCAGCTGATAGTCTTGCATTTTTAGCATATTCCTTTGATTCATGCAGAAGGAAGGGTAACTAAGTGTGCTGGAAGAGACAGAGGCTCTCCTGGTATTAGCATAAATCTACCCGACACTGTTTGTGCTACTTTTCTCCTGGGTATGGGGGTTTAGCTGGATTTCAAACATTAGCACAAAGACTCTAAAGGTAAAGGGCTGACATTTTTACTCTTGCTGACTGGAATGGGTTTTATTCAGGCTCTTTGCCTGTGATTATAGAGACACTTGGCGCCCCCTGAAAACAGCGGTAAATTCAGGAGTGCTCACAAAACCCCATAAAAGCAATTTATTGTGCATCACTGAACACCCTCAAGAGGCCTGAGACAGCATTAGCATTTTTATAGGAAGCGCTCCCAGACCCTTTTGCACACACTCCACCTACTCCTCTGTTCCCGCTGTGTCCATGGGAAGCACGCAGCTGTGCCCAGCCCCACACCGCAGCTGGCAGAGGCTCAGCAGGATGCGGGCTGCCCAGCTCCTACCGCAGTGCTGTGGGACAGTCAGCTCCTCGGGGTGCTGGGGGCTGAAGTCGTGGCACCAAAACCCAGCTGGGCTGTAACACAGCTGCATTTCACCTGAAATAAGGGCAAATGAGGCAAGGAAATAACCTTCAGATGTCTAAATAAAGAACAAAAGTGATCTCGTGCTTTCTGCCAGCTACATCAGTAAATGCCGCAGTAATTCAAGACTCCAAGACGGTTGTTTGTTCTTTAATTATCAATTTTAATCAACAAAGCAGTAGTAAAAGTTTCCTAAGAGCTCATGCAGCTGGTGCACATTGACAGTCACTTGGAACCAAAGTGGAGCAAGGGAATTGCTTAATTTTGGCTGAGGCTCTCCGGGCTGTGGGAGTTGTAACAGCAAATGGATTTGTTGCTTTGTCAGCTGATGTTCCCTCTGATGTTCCTCTTCCCCTGCATTTTTTATTTATTTATTTGCTTGCTTGCTTGCTTTAGGACAGCTGCATTGAACGAAGGGGCAGCTTGAGGGGCTGCCCATGGGTACAAATAAGCACAGCTCGTATCCTGGATACAGGAAGAGGAGTATACAGAAACATCTGCAGCACAAGATGATTTTCTGCTTCATCTGTGGCCCTGAAAGAAAGTAACTGAATCTGTTGCTCCCCCCGGCCCCAGCCTATGCACTGAACAGATCCAAGCTCTGTAGCATGTGGGCTACACAGAAGGGTGGGTCAGGAAGCTGCAGGCATCCAGACACTGGGGAGCTCCCTGTCTGCACAGAGCTTGGCCCAGGAATCCCGTGTCTGTGAAGCAGGACCATGAAATAACACTACCAGTGCAGGCATCCACGTGACAGACTGTCAGTGCTCCTCACATCTGTGGGGACCAACCATAGCTGACAAACTTCCTCTGTAACAAACCTTCATAGAGGCAATTGCAATATTTTTGATCCCTTGGAGATGCCCTTGGAAACTCCAAGAGAATGATTGGAACCGTGCCCAGGTCCTGGTATGATCCTTGGCAAGTGAAAAGCTGGCCTTATGAACAGAGCGGCGCTGAGGCCATGTCCCACACAGCAAGGTCAGGCATGGCTGAGGTCATGGGCCATGGCTTCGGCTTCAAACCAATATGTTTGTCTTAAAGGATAAGAAGGAAGCCTGAGAGCAGCCGTCGGGCCTGTTGAACAGAGCTCCCCGATCTGTCAATACAGCAGTGTTGTTTCTGTTTGCTGCTGAGTTACCTCAAGTGCTGCCATTAGTGCAGGAACCGCTCTGAATGTAATCATGTCAGTCAGCTGAGGATCGCAGTTTGCCTTTCTCTGTTTCTTTTTTCCTCCTGAATTGCAAAGTGGATTGTCACCTGGAAGGTGCACAGAGGAAGGAGGCCTGGCTGCGAACCACGTGTGACAGCATCCTCCTGGACACAGCCTTCCCCTTGGGTCTTTACAGACACTGACAGGATCCCCCTGGGCCTCCTCCATTCTGAGCTGACCTCCCCTCATACCAAAGATGTTGCAGGCCCTTCAACCATCTCAGTGGCCCCTCATTGGGAGAATCACAGAATGGAAAGTGCTCCAGCCCCGCTGCCCAAATAGGCAGTAGTGGTAACACAAGTTTGTTCTCTCTCAACCCCAAACTAAAAATAGCAACCTGCCTAAAGCCACACCCTCAGAAGCAGATTCATGAGGCCTTAGAAAATGGTGTCTCCCACACCACCACGTGCAATGGCTGTCCCCGCCAGGAACCCCTCAGCAAGGAGCCATGCATGTGCTTGTTCTGACTAACATCTCCGGGCAAAGCCAAAACTATTTTGGACATTCTTCTGGGGGTGGGAGTGAACTACTCTTGAACTACTGCATGCTTTTCATTTGGAACACTGAAATACAAGCTGGCTCGGTTAGTGCTGGTGATTCAGGAAAGTAAAGAATTGTAGAACCATAGAAGAGTTTTATTTGGAAGAGACCCTACAGCCCACCCAGTGCCAGCCCCTCGCTGTGGACAGGGCTACCACCCAGCAGGTCAGGCTGCCCAGGGCCCATCCAACCTGGCCTTGGATGCCTTCAGGGAAGGCACATTTACAACCTCTGTGGGCAGCCTGTGCCAGTGCCTCACCGCCCTCTGAGTGAAGGATTTCCTCCTAACAGCTAATATAAACTTCCCTTCTCTTAGTTTGAAACCTTTCCCCCTTGTCCTGTCATAATCTACCTGTGTAAAAAGTCGGTCCTCATCTTTTATAAGCTCCCTTTAAGTACTGGAAGGCTGCAGTGAGGTCTCCCTGGAGCCCTCTCTTCTCCATACCGAACAAGCCTGGCTCCCTCTGCCTTCCATCATAGTGGACTCTGAGCTATGGTCTCTTCTAGACTCACCCCAACAGCTCCAAAATAGTTCAAGTGAGACCCACCTCTTGTTTGAAGGAAGTTGTGTGGGGAAAAAGTATAAAAGGGATTAAAGGTTCTTCCTGTGGTCCTAGAACCAGCAAGTTTTCCAGGCTCTGCTCAGCACTGAGCTGTAAGGTGGGTTGTGAAGTGTGGGGGCACTTCAGGGGCGTTTTTGCCCCAGTTGCTGTCTTGGTGCACCTTGTTGCAGTTTTGGGTCATATCCGGGTAGTTTCAGCTGCCATCTCTGGGCTGGGACTTCTACAGCAGCACCGGGAGACAACTCTGCAGTGAGAAGAACAACCCGGAAGATTGTGCTAAGAAAAATAACTCACTGGGCAGGAAAAAAAGAAGAAGAAAACATATTCTCCAGGCAATGATATTCATTTCTCCAAACGAAGAGCTGCTGTAAATCTCCTCTGCAGTCAAACATCTGTTTGAAAGGCAGCTGGCACTGCAGAGCTGCGTTTGTTTCTCTGGAAGCGAGCTGTGTTGTGACGGGGCTGTTGCCATGGGAAATATCAGTGTTTGTCAAAACTTTAAGGAGCAGCCCAGCACATGGAGGCTGTCAGCCTGAGCGCGGGGCTGAGGGCTGCGGGAAATGGTGGCAAAGGGGCTGCGGTGCAGGTGGGGACCTGCTCAGTAAATATCGAAGAGAAGGAAACAGGCAGCAGTCGGGGAAACAGAGCGTCAGTACTGAAACACAAAGCACTACTGAAACGCAGGGCAAGAGGCGGCGCACACCATTGGGAGCACCATTTCATTCCGCTTCAGTGACAGCAGGAGTGGCATCACGCTCAGCCCTGGCACTGCACACCGCTGGTGCTCAGGGCTGTACCAGCACAGCAGAGCGAGACACGACTGCGCCGCTCAAGTGAAATGAATGCTTTATTCCGCAGGCTGCCCTACCAACCCACTGCATCGGCGGTGTGTGGAAGTGGTGTGAGCTGATTCCTTGCTGAGCTGACGATTTCGATTCAAGTGATTGAGGAAAACCCCACCTCTCAGGACAATTAAAAATGTGCTTAAGTGTTGGAATGGTTTCAACGTGTGCTTGAATGGCTCCAGAAGCCAGCACCGTGCTGCTTAGGCAGAGCCAAGGCAGCAGCAGACCCACCGAGGCTGAAGAATCCTTCTCTGCCCCAGCAGCACTGTTGCAAAACTAAACCCACCCTTTGGTACCTTTGCAAAATTCCAGTTGACAGCGGTGGCATTTTTGTTGTTCCTTCCCTACACCTCCACCCGAGCACGTCCCACAGCAGCCGCGACCACCACAGCTGTACAAAGCAGAGCCGGGAGAGCTGCCTCTGGGCTGTGGGACCTGAAGCCAGGCTGTGGGCTCAGTGGTGCCTTCCTGACACACAGATGGCATCACCCCCACCACTGCACAGCCTCACGTCTGCTCTGCATGCGGCAGTGATGCACAACCCTACTGCTGGCCTGGCCTGAGGCATCAGGCCCACCCAAGGGCTCTCCCACCATGCCTGCAGCACCCCTGTGTGCTGGGAGCACCCCTCACACAGCCCAGGGACACACAGTCTCCCCAAGAAGTTAGGTCGGCCTTCTAGATCTCTCTGCATCTAGAATAGATTTCCTCTCTTTCTTTTGCTCTTTATAAATAGTCTGGCCTTCCTGCAGCTATTTTCCTGGCCTGGTGACTCACCATAGACTCATCAGGCTCGCTGAGTCGCTCAAACAGGGAAGTCTCTTGCACAGATAGAAAAAAAAAGTAAAGAGAGAGATCCCCCCCAGATAACATTAACAACTGGTTACCATGTGTTCCCATGGAAGACCTGAAACAGGTCCTGCTGCCCCAGCACCAGAAGGGTTAGTGTTAAGATGGATCTGTGCAGGACAGAGGCGATGCCACCTGGGCCTCCCAGTCTGTGCTGTCCCGTCCTGTCCCCTGCTACCCTCGGGGCACTCACAGACAGAGCAATTGCTTCTCCTTAGGTCACTGCTGAGTGGTTTGGAGCAATTTAGTACACCAAGAAATTAACACAGCTGCCAAGTTTTCCATTCACTCCAGCACAGGGCAGGGCACTGAGCAGTCTGCATGCGATGCTCCCTATTCTTCTTCCCTGTTTTGTGGAGGGGGTTAGAATTACCAGCTGCCTTTCAGGTAATTAAGCACCAAGAACTCTCCTTCCCAGGCAGGAGCACTGGGAATGGCCGAGCTCTGCTGGCAGCAAGCTCCTGGTGCCAGGCACCCAGCTATCGCTGCGGGGATCTCAGCCTTTGCAATTAGATGCTGACAACTTGATGGAATTCAGCCCAGTCCGTGCTGGTGACACGATGACTTTGCCTTTCATGGTGGAGCACACAAATCGGTATGAATGTTTCACCAAAACTCTGGTACCCTCGGAAAGGTTCTGAGTTATTTAACGTATGACATCATTATTACCTGATTTATATTGCAGCACAGCAAATGCATCCGCAGGCTGTCTGCGCATCCTCATCAGCGTGATGAAGAGGCTCAAGATGTGTGTTATTCTTGCTGATTAAGTATCAGACCGTCCTTTGGAGCGAACAGGATGCAGCCCCGGTCAAGGTACCCCGGACAAGAGAGCACTGTGCGACATGTTCTACCCCACTGGGAAACATTCGCTGTGGCCGTATACGATCCTCCCCAGCCCTTTCCCTTGGAGAACAGCAGGTAGCGCAAGCCCTCAACACGCCTGTTCATTCATCCAGCATTTCTCCAGCCCTGATTGTGTGTTATAACTTTTCTGACAGCTTGTAAGTGTTTCCGTGGCGACAGAGTTATGTTGCCAAAGCAGACAAGTGAATCATCTATTTGCAGGAGACGAGGCGAGCTGCCACGGGGATACCTTGTGTCCCTGCATGCGGAGCAGCCCTGGGCTCAGCTCAGCCCTTCCTTCTGGCGCCGGGGCACACGCCACGTCTGCAGGCGGCAGCGCCCAGCTGGGGCCATGGGCTGGCTGGATGTGGTCCTGCAGGATGGCAGGGAGGAAGGAAGCCTCTGGGCTCACTGCCCTGCAGCCAGAGCTCCCTTCTTGGCGTCTCGGCCCTGCCAGCGGCTGCAGCTCCCAGCCTGCTGCCCTGTCTCAGGACCCCTCCTGCAAAGCACGCATTAGTTCACTTGTCTAGTATCCAGGCCTCCCACAAATGCTGTAATGGAAGTTATTGTTCTCCCAGCCGCAGGGGAAATTCTGACTTTTCCAGCTTTCTCCTCATGCTCTCTGCGGAGATAAAGGCTTCGTGCACCGCACGGACACGCTGGGTGTGTGGTGGGGGCTGCCACGATGCTTCAGGGCATGACCAGCCCCAAGCCCCCATACCCAACCAGGGTAAAAAAATAAGCCCCCACCCCAGGCTCCTATTTGGGTGCTGCAGCTTTAGTCTGCAGGGCCACGTGCTGATTGGTGGGGCAAACCGTGGGGTAAATTCCCTGTTACGACCCTGCCTTGAGCTGAGGAGGGCACTACCTTCCTGTTACG
Organism: Excalfactoria chinensis; assembly: GCF_039878825.1. NCBI lineage: Eukaryota > Metazoa > Chordata > Aves > Galliformes > Phasianidae > Excalfactoria > Excalfactoria chinensis. The sequence goes on along the minus strand of NC_092826.1, from coordinate 19,401,585 downwards.
TCCTGAGAGTGAAGTCTTTCTTTCATCTGGCTCCCAGCAGTGCCTGAGATTTGCCAGCACTGTTCTGGTGAGCGATCCCAGCTCTGAACAGAGTCCCCCACCCTCCTGCCTGCTCCATGGGTGTGTAACTAGCACTGATTCACAACTAATGGTTGTGTCGGGGCCAGGGCTTGCAGAAGGCCACCTGTTTTGCTAACTCTTCTCTGTGTTGCTTCAGAGTGTGGATAGGGTCTGGGAGCTTCGTAGTTGATGGAACCTTCCTCCTGTTGCTGGTCCACTTATAGAATTGTAGAACAGCTTGAGTTGGATGGGACCTTTAAGATCATGCAGTTCCAACCCCCTGCTATAGGCAAGGACACCTCCCTCTACACCAGGCTGTTCACAGCCCCATCCAGCCTGGCCTTGAATGCTTCCAGGGAGAGCACATCCACAGCATCGCTGGGCAACCTGTTCCAGTGTCTCACCACCCTCACAGTAAAGAATTCCTTCCTAATATCTAGTCTAAATCTGCCCTCTTCCAGTTTAAAACCATTTCCCCACATCCTGTCACTACATGCTCTCATAAGAAGTCCCTCCCCAGTGTTCCCATAGGCCCCTCCAGGTACTGGAAGGCCACTGTAAGGTTCCAATCCTGGAAGACCAGTGTGCAGTGCTGGCTCACAGCATTGCTGGCAGATGGAGCTCTCACCTTGAGGTGAGGCCTGTCTTTCTGCCTTAAGTTATCCATGTAGATGAGAGCTTTTAGATCCTGCTTCCAAAGTGTAAAATACAGCATGTGAGGCAAGAGGGAAGACCGGGTCTCTGCTCATTGGGAAGCGTCTCCTGCACTGAGCTGCAGGGCTGTGTTCCCTCCTGGAGCAAGAAGAAAGAGCGATGACTCAGGGTTTTACTGCACAGGGCATCACATCAATCAGGGAAGGCAAGGAGTGCCCCAATCCCAGTGCTACTTCCCTACAGGGAATGAGAGTGAGTCAGCAGCCACACAGCCATGAAAGATGGGAATCTCTGCAGGCAGAGGAGGGAATCAGAGCAGGACGTGGAGGAGCTCACATAAACAGTTCCAAGCCATTATCCTCTGCACAGAGCAGCAGAAGGCAGTGAGAGCTGCTACTTGTCTACTGCTGCTTTCTGAGCGGACAGGCAGGCCTACAGAAGGGTGAAACTGAACTCCCAGCTCTCTTGGTGTCGCTCATGCCCGGCTCCAGGCAACGGCACAGAGGAATCCCCCATCCCACGCTGCACAGGTGGTGGCTGCCACCTCCGCCCGATGGCCACAAGCAACGTGGGCTGCGTGTCACCCTGCATTGACAATCATCTGCAACCAGAGCCACAGCGACCCGCACGAGGATGTTTATTTTTGGGTGCCTGGTGGAAAAGCGGGGGAAGGATGAAGTGTAGGGAGGGGAAAAGTATTGTAAGCGTTAAGTGCAGCCTTCAAATTCCACTCCCATTGGCCTCACAGAGCTCATCCATCAAAGGGCGAGGCAGATGGGTCTCAGCAGTCAGAGCAAGCACTGATGGATGCTGTGTTTCCCTGTGAGGCTCACCACCCACAAAGGGGCGGATACGACCAAGTTCTGATATGAAGAAAAGAAGTCCGTGTTAAAGAAGATCGCTTTTATTGTAAACAAAGTATAAAGTACAACATAAGAAATGTGCAAATCTTTAAAGTAGTCACAAAAGAGCGTATCTAATACACTATTTTCAAATGGTTCGCTTTCTGATAGGTGTCCTCGGCCTAATATGATCAAATAGAGTGAAACCGACGCGTTATTTGTCACAAAATATACAGCTTCGATCCTAAGCCGTGTCTTTACTGCCTTGTGGAGCTTTGCAAATCACAACCTTCTAATTCAATACAATACGTAACACATCCTTACCTCATTCTTAGTATAAACCATCTTGCAAAGAATAACACGGCCAAGAAGCCCAAGGCTCTGGTTTGTCTTTCTCAGTCAACCCCAGAAGCTCACAGCATCGCTGTTTTTCCTTACAAGTACACTGGATCTGCTTGAGAAAAAATGCCGTGCTATGGAATTTTGAGAGGGCACGAAGGAAACTGTAAGCAACATAAAAGCAGAAGCACTGTACGATGCCTCAGTATAACCAGTTGTAATAATCACAAAGCTTTCAAAAGAAGCCAGGAAAATATCACAAAGCCAATGAGGATTCATAGACATTTGCCCACCTCATGCTGCCCACAGGGTGCCCCTCGGCATCCCACTGAGCCCCGTTCTGGGCAGCAGCACAAAGCTGGCGGCCCCAGGCATGCGGCACCAATTGCAGGCCAGGTCCCACAGCTGGCAGAGCATGGCACTGAACCACCTGCACCACTGGGCCTGCGAATCTACCGAGCCACCTACTGAGAAAAGGCAGCAGAAGTAGGAAAGCCGCTCTGGATTTCCTTTGGCAGGTACACCCTGGGCTGTCAAGGCTGTGCCCGCACGCTGCTGTCTGTCTAATCTGTGTTGTACTGGAAATCCGCAACCAACAGTTAAAATCTGTGCTGGTCTCAAGCATCGGCCGCAAACCTTCAGCAACACTGATGCCTGATATAAATATATATATATATATATATAGCATATACGAATAATCTGCTAAATTCAAAACCTGCACAGCGTGTGCTGCTCTGCTCTAGAACCTTCCCTCTCTCCTCACCAGGGCAAAAGACCCCCGCCATTCCAGCCAGCCCGAGTCTCAGCCCCACGTTGTGTCAGTGCACACCGACCGCCCGTGCCTCCCTGCAGCGCAGCCATCAGCAGCTGGCACTGGAGGCCCTCAGACCTGCAGCAAAAGCTTTTTTTTTTTTAAATTCTTTTTTTCCTTTATTTTGTTTATATACTGGCATACCCCAGTGACAACAGTTAATCGCCATCCTCCGACCGAGTCCCTTCACTGCGCAGCCGCCGACGGAGGCGGCACGGCGATGTCATTCAACTTGCTCACTTCCATCTGCCAGCTGGGCAGCTTCTTGGCGGAGAGGTGGCGCCGCGCGTGCTTGGTCAGGTGGTCGCTCCTCATGAACCGCCGCTCGCACATCGGGCACGCAAACTTCTTCTCCCCCGTGTGTGTCCTGCGGTGCCGGGACAGCTCGTCGGAGCGGGCAAACCTCCTCTCACAGCCCTTCCAGCTGCAGCTAAAGGGCTTCTCTCCTAGAAGGAAAGCCATGAACACCGACTGAGCAACCAGTGCTGTTGGCTTGACCGTCAGCAGAGGACTCTTAGAGAAAAGCGTTTCCGTTACAACCAGGTGCCATATAAACCTTAATTACTTTTATACGTATGAAATGTTAATGCATCCTTTTTCACATGTAAACACTGCAGACTCACTGTCATCAATACTAAGTCGTACCGAAGGTGTGAAAAGTCCTCTGGAAAACAAGCTGAGATAGAATCATAGAATCACCAAGGTTGGAAAAGACCTAAAAGATCACCCAGTCCAACCTATTACCAATAGCTCCCACTAAACCATGTCCCTCAACACAACATCCAGTCGTTCCTTGAACACCCGATGTTTGCAATGCCTCCACACTGGGCTGATTTTAGCTCTGAGCTCCACGGGTGCCACAGATTATGGTGCCTCAGCATGACCAAAGTGCTTCCCCTTAATTCAACCCGTAACAGTGTTGGTCCCATTTCCATGTAACAGCCCTGGCAGTGCACTGTGAGTCTCTGTGAAAATGCACACACCTCTTTTTGCTACTGAGAATAAGAGCTGAGACACGGAGAAGTTGCTCAGAGATAACCAAAGTGGGAATAGCTTTGCTTGGACACTTGCTTTTGCTCATGAAAGAATCCCTTTTAAGTTAACCTTAGGCTACTTCTCACAAAGGCATTCTTGTGTGGAAGCCTAATAAGGAATCCGTAACTACAGAAAAGCCCTTTCTACATTTGGGCAAGGCCCTCCTTCCAGTGCTTGTAAGATACGCTGCTGTCTGCCTTCTGACATGGAGCAAGGCCAGCACAAACTGCTGAATCAACTTCCCCCCAGGGTGTTTCCTCTCGCAGATGAGGTGGCATTAAAACGAACACAATGGGGAAAGAAGCCTTTCATTGCTGCCCCACAATATGCTCCGTGACCAAATCCAGCAACCACGAGATTCTTAACAAGTACTGCATGCAGCCGCACCCTCACGTTAACTTTTAACAGCCAGAAAGAGTGACCAACCTGTGTGCGTTCGGACGTGAGCCTTCAAATGGGAGCTCTTGAAGTAAGTTTTCCCACAGCCCGCGTAGTTGCAAACGTGACTTCTTATTCTCGAAGAATCGACCGGAGGAGTGACTTTGGCTGCAGAAGGTACGAAGCCAGGAGCGGGGGCAATAGGAGAGAGCCTCGTGCCGTTTGGGCTGAGGATCGGCGCCTTCGCGCTTGGCACAACTGGCTGGGGCACAACAAACATGACGGCACCCTTGGGGACCTGCGTGCCCATGAACACCATGGGCTGGCAGAGCGCAGGCGGCCGGCTGGCTGCAGCGCCGGGCACCACGGCAGTCACAACAGAGTTGCTGGTGGGCAGTGGGACCATCTGGCAGATCACCGGCACGGGGGGGGCTCCGCTTCCCGGCACAGGGCACGGGGCTGCCACCGGTGCCGGCTGCTGCGCTGATCCAGGGACGGATGGATGCCTGCTGACCGCAGGCTTTGTTGAGCACGCCGAGCTGGCAGCTGGATCCGCCGTTTCTCTCTCTGTAGCAGGCAATTTTCTGCTTTCATCACTCACTCTGCTCAGTGCCATAGCCGAGCAGTCTGCTCTGCCGTCCCGTTTGCTATCGGTGTCCCACGAAGCGCCATCCTGGTATTTCAGGACGCTGGCCGTTCTCACTGGGCAGGTTTTGTGATTGCAGAGCTGAGCATCGGCCGTGTGGCGAATAACGCTGGTCGCTTGGGCCTTCAGGGCTCTGGGTGCGTGCAGCTCAGCCTCTCCACGAGGCGTGGGGGTGGTGTGGGACAGCTCCAGGTCGGATGGGCTGTACGGGGGGGTCAGGCACTGCGGGAAGAGGTGAGATCAGGGGAGACAATTAACAACCTGCTGCCACGCGTTACCAACTGCTGCCTCACAGACATGGAGAAACGAGGATGCACACGGGAAGCACTTACAAATGTGGGGATGGTGCCGAAGTCTGCCGCTCCAGGAAGCAGGGGCTCATCGCTCTCCTCCGACACGTCAGAGGCTGGGGTGATGGGTCTCACGTCTGCATGTTTCTTCAGGTCAGCCTTCCAGTTGCAGCTCATAGAAATCAGGGCCTCAACGGCCTCATAATCGCCTTTCTCAGGGGCGTTGTTCCAGAAGTACCGAGCGTCTCCCTGCTTCTCACTCATCAGCTCCATTTCTTCTTCCTGTTTGGGTCAGGGTTCAATGAGCCTTTAACTCCGTGCCGAGTCTCGCCGAGCAGACAGCACGGAGAGCCTCGCGCAGGGAAACCTGCGTGCAGACACGGGGCGGCTCGGGGAGCGGCACGGCGTGACGCGCACGGTTTGGCCGAGCGCCGCACGGAACGCGGCATCGCTTCGGGGGCAGCTCCGACGCGCGGGGCAGCGCCGAGGCAGCGCGGCCCGGCCCGGCCCGCCCCCATCCCCGGCGGCCGTTGGACTCCCGCCACCGTCACCTCGGCGCACCCCGCCGCCTCGCCCCGCCCCCGCCCCGCCCCCGTTGGCCGCCCGGGCCGAGGCGCGGCCGGGGCGGGGCACGCGAACAAAGCGTGATCGGCGGCTGCGGGGAGCGCCGCGCCACGACCTTTCCCCCACTTCGCCGCGGCCCGCCCTCACGCGCCGCACGAACGGAGCGGGCAGCGCCGCGCGGCGGGACGGGGCGGCGGACACCCAGCCGGGCGGCACAGCACAGCACAGCACAGCACAGCACAGCACAGCACAGCACAGCACAGCACAGCACAGCACAGCACAGCACAGCACAGGGGCCGCTCGCGGGGCCGGCCGCCAGCGCGCGGAGCTCGGCACGGCCCGCCGCCCGCACGCCCGGCTCCCCGCTCCCCGCCCGCAGCGCCCCCCGCCTCACACCCGCCGCTCCCCTCGCGTCCCCGCCCGTCCGACCCCAGCGCCCCGCCGGTTCCCCGCAGTGCCGTGCCTCTCTTCCGGATCGCCCCCCGAGGCGCCCCCGCCGCAGCTCCCGTCCCTTACCCGCCGCTCCCCGCACCCCGCTCAGCCGGCCGTGCCCGCGCCGCTTTTCCTCTTTTTGTCCGCCGCTCCCCATTCAGGTGGCGGCGGCTCCGGCGCCCCGCGCGGGTGGGCGGAGCGTCGCCCGCCCGGCAGCCAATCGGCGGCAAAGGTGTGTGAGGCGGCCGCCAATGGGCGCGGGGCGCCCCGCGCGTGATCGGCGGCTGCCCCGCGGCGTGGCCCGGCTGTCGGCGCGGCGTGGCCCGGCCGTACGCGCGGCGTGCGCGCTCCCGCCTCCATCCCGGCGGCTGAGTCAGTCGCATCCGGGCGGGGGCGGCCGCCGCCTCCCCATGAGGTCACGCCGCCCTCCCGCCCCTCCTGGCGGTGGCGCCGGGGGGGGTTGCACCCGGACACGGCGCGCCCCGCCGCCCGCGATCGGGGGGTGACGGCTCGGTGCGCCGCTCCCCGGCGTCTGCTCTGCCCCTGTACATGAACGCAGCACGCAACTGAAATGCTGTTGGCCTTTCCAGCCTGCTGCTATGGCTGCTATGGCGGGGGACTCGCGGTACGTGCAGGAAGGGTCTGGAAATAAGCGACGCTTTGCGGCTTCTCACAGGAAAGCCGTGGAAACTCTGGAGCGCGTCCACAGAAGGGCAGCGAAACGGAAGGGTCTGGAGCATCCCGGTGGTGTGTCCTGGGGCGGTATTTCGGGCCACTGGGTTGAACTGAGAGCAGCAGTCCTCAGAATGCAGAGTCCAAACTGCTCTTTGGTTCCCGCGCTCTGTGGTAGCTCCGTTCCGACACATCCCTGGCATCCATGGAGGCAGAGCTGCTCATTTGGCTGCAAACCCTCCCGTGTGGGTTGGGCTGCTCTTTCCTACCCCACTCCTTCCCTGCTGTGCAGGCTGAGACTGTCTACAGCCACCTCTCCCCAAAATAATCCCTGCTTCAGAGGCTGGAAAATGTGACAGTTTCTCTTCATGTGCAGAGCAGAACTTATCTGTAATTAGCTTTAAGGCTGTCATATATTTTACCAGCCTGATTTCCACACCAAGTGTATCACACACGGCTGGCAGTGCTATGTTCCTACACAAGACCAACCCAACATCGCATGGATGCGTTTAGCTCGTGGCCTCATCTTCTCTCCAGAGTGTTTTGTCCGCCCCTGAGTCCGCGCAGCCACCATCCTGCCTCACCTGCAGGTCACTGCGTGGAAGGCTCTGGAGGCTGTTGGCAATCCCAGAATCACAGAACTGTAGGGGTTGGAAGGGACCTCTAGAGATCATCGAGTCCAACCCCCTGCCAAAGCAGGCTCCCTACACCACGTCGCACAGGTAGGCGTCCAGGCGGGTCTTGAATATCTCCATAGAAGGAGACTCCACCACCTCCCTGGGCAGCCTGTTCCAGTGCTCCGTCACCCTCACCGTAAAGAAGTTCTTGCGCACATTCGTGCGGAACTTCCTATGCTGAAGTTTCAGCCCATTTCCCCTAGTCCTGTCCCCACGCACTACTGAAAACAGACCAGCCTCGCCACTATGGCTCCCACACTTCAGGTATTTATAAACCTGGATCAAGTCCCCTCTCAGCCTTCTTTTCTCAAGGCTAAACAGACCCAGTTCCCTAAGTCTCTCCTCATAGGGGAGATGGTCCAGGCCCTTCACCATCTTTGTGGCCCTCCGCTGGACTCTTTCCAAGAGATCCCTGTCTTTTTTGTACTGGGGAGCCCAGAACTGGACACAGTATTCCAGATGAGGCCTCACCAGGGCAGAGTAGAGGGGGAGGATCACCTCCCTTGACCTGCTGGCCACGCTCTTTTTAATGCACCCCAGTATGCCATTGGCCTTTTTGGCTACAAGGGCACACTGCTGGCTCATGGCCAACCTGTCGTCCACCAGGATGCCCAGGTCCCTCTCAGCCAAGCTCCTCCCCAGCAGGTCTTCCCCCAGCCTGTACTGGTGTATGCAATTATTTCTACCGAGATGCAAGACTCTACACTTGCTTTTGTTAAACCTCATCCGGTTTCTTACTGCCCAGCTCTCCAGCCTGTCCAGGTCTCTCTGAATGGCCGCACAGCCTTCAGGTGTGTCAGCCAATCCTCCCAGCTTCGTGTCATCAGCAAACTTGATGAGGGTGGTCACTATCCCCTCATCAAGGTCTTTGATGAAACAATGGCAGACTGCCCCATGCAGTGCCTCACTTGGATGTGTCTGCAGTCTTGGAAGCTTGACTACCCTACGTTCTCCTACAAATGGACCTTGAGCTTGTTTGGAGGTTCTAGCAGGGGAGCGCAGCTACCGTATACCCTTGACCGATGAACGGTAGCGTCTCTATCGGAGAAGGTTGTCCTCTATGCTCCTTTATCCTGGACACTGGGCTTCCACGTGCTAACCAGCAAGAGGCCATATTGTGCTTATGAAATGGCATGAATGGTTGTTTTATCACAGGTAAATCTAGATACCCGATTACAACCTCCCATGTTGGACGAGCACTTCTGTGGGTGTCGTGATCTAATTAACCATTTTGAACATAACCCAGTGACCAATTTAAATGACTGTTAAAGAAAAAAGAAATCAGATACTTAGAACCTGAACTAAGATTAAGCGCTGTAGAGCGAGCTCGTGCAGCTGACAGAGCCACCTGTTCATGCTGTGATAAGTGCTTTTCCCGACAGAAGCATCATTTGTTTGCTTTTTCCTGCCCAAACTGATCTTACTCGTTACACAGTGACCAAAAAGCTGCTGCATTTCCAGGATGAATTCCAGTGGTGAGCAGATGGCGGTGTGAGCGGGGCGTTTCATCTGACATACTAATGTGGTCTGGAAGCCAGCAGGGACTTCTCTCCTCCTAACGAAGGTAACAGCATTTCTTCACCTCCAAATAAAGACATTTTGATAACAGTCGTATGAACAATGTTCCTCCTTTTTCTTTAAGCCTGCCTGCATTTTCTAATTCTTGAACTGCTGAATAGTTTCAGCCACACGAAATAGAGCAGAGTTTTCAGTAAGTGTAATATTGCAGGGACAATTAACAGCTCTGTGATGCTAATATTTGATCCAGCTCCCACTGCATGTGTTTTAATTCATATTCAAGCAGCTGCATGGCTTCTGAATAGGGAAATGCAGGTGCAGAAGTGCAGGCAGTATGTTCCTCATACAGCACGGGCTGTACTGCGTCCAGTTTGACTCCCTGCACCCAGTACAACCCTCCAGGATGTCTTGGCAAGCCTTGAGCTCTCACATCCCACTGCCACCTCTTGTCAAATGCCTCTGCCCACATCACAGTGCAAAATACACCACTGCTGTGCTGTTAAGCAATCGTCTCGTTGTCAGTAATTGATTCTTTATTTTCCTTGAGACGTCACAGAACTAAGGGCACGCTTTAGGGACCCGTGGAGCTCAAGGCCTTGTGTCTCATTTAAGGAGATGCCATAAGAGTCATGGCTTTGCCACACTGATAGCTCAGATAATCTTTGGCAGCGCAGCAAGAATTGAGCAATACTATGTACAGACCTCTGTGAAAGCCCGTTTTTGTGCTGCACAGTGCAAGTATCTCAGCTGCATCAGAGTCGTGCAGGGCTGCAGGGTTGATCCCGGTTTAATGTCCAGATGCACAGCGTGCACGTAGTGATGACCTCATCAGCGGGAGGGAACCCCAGCAGTGAGATTGCCCTCATGATGAGAAAAGCTTGCCTGAAGTGCTGGTTAGGTGTGGCAGCCCCTGGACTTTGCCAAAGCTTCTCAGCCCTGGAGGTAACATAGGAGCAGTGCCTCATGCAGAGGCAGGAGATGGCGCAGAGCACACAGTGTGCGACCTGTCCTGACCACCTGCATGGCAGCAGGGTGCTGGCATCTGGCTGCTCCCTCAACTCCTCCCTGTGGCTCGCTTTGGTCCTGCAGCCCAGACTGCAGGGCACACACCTCATTCCTGAAGCTGAGCACGGGGGTGTGTGCCTCAGCTCTGCATCTCACTGTTGGAGATGTACACTCTGGTCTCACGGCTCACTGTGTCAAGATTCAAGTTCCTCTGTCCCTCAGCATCCCTGGGGAGGCGCACTGCACCTCGGTCCCACCAAGAGTCCCTCTGCAGGAGCTGCGGCAGCAAGGAGGGGGCTGTGAGAGCCATAGCGAGGTGCAGAGGGACACCCTGACACCAGGAAAGTTGAGAGCAGTGGCTTGTCCCTAATTGGTGAAACACGCATTACTGGTGGCATCCACTCCAGTGGCCTCAGCGCTCCTCATACATCTTGCCCTCCAGACCCTTCCCCATTTCTGTAGCCCTCCTTTGGACGCGCTGTAAGTTTTATCTCCTTCCCATACTGTGACACCCAGCTGCACCCAGTGCTCAAGGTGAGGCTGCACGGCACAGAGTGGGACAATCCCTTCAGTCAACTGCTCCAAGTCCAAAGTCTCCTCTCCCCAAGGGGAAGAAGGGACCGCAGATGAGCTCAGTGCCTGGAAGGCTGCAGGTGTCCATACACGTACCTGTTGCAAAACAGCAGCTGAGGGCTGTGTGGTGGGGCCTGTGCTGGTGAGTGTGCTGGCCAGGGAGGACAAGGAGACCCGGGAGTGGGTAGAACTGGCACAGGCCTCGTGGTCCTGCTCATTTCATGGGTGCAAATCATCTCCTTCAGAGGAGCCTTACTTGAGCAGTTGGGAAGCAGGCCAGTCTGTACCGCATGGCCCTGAGCCCGAGGTTGTTCTCTGGTTCAGATAGCAAAGTGAATGTAACTGTACCCAGCGACTCTGTGGGTGGGATTCATCTGAGATTAGGTGCTTGTAGCGCAAGCATCTGTTTTTATAGCTCTTTTTATGGCCGTTGATGTGGTAGTAAATATAAACCACGGGGTTTGGGCATGTTTCATCTTTACCCTGATGCAGGATGAATTGCACTCAGCTCTGCTGACTCCATCTCTAGCGCTGATGATGGGAACCTGGACAGCTTTCACAGGTGGGTTAAGCCCACAGAGTAGATAGGTGAGGTGAGGGGAATCCCACCGTCAGCACCCACAAGGTGAGAAGAGCCATTGGCTGGGCAGAGGAGGGCTTTAAGGAGGGGCAAAGCACCCAGGCCTCACTGGCTGTGTTTACTGGCTTCATGCTCTCCACCCCAGCCATAGCACAGCCCACTGCTGCTGAGAGATTTGCCCGAGAGCTGTGGGGAGAGAAGAGATACTGAAAATGATAATCCAGGAGCTGAAGAAGCCTGAACCTTACTGTGGAACCAAGGAGGAGATGGAGGGACGCTGTGCCTGTTGAGATGGGGAACAGCTGAGAGATAGGAGTGGTCTCCATCATGTAGGAAACCAGGGCCTCCCAAACCTGCCGTCTCGGCTCATTTGCCTCTGCCCTGTATGAGAAGCTTCCATTTCCTCTCATTTCCTCCTTGTTGGGTACATGATGTGCAGGTGACCATCACTGATGCTCTGTTCTGCTGGGTGGAAACGGCCACCTTGAGCCTCTTCCTGGCTCCTGGGTCTGTTTCTCCGGGTACAGCTGTGAGACAAGTCTTCGCTCCGTTCAGCTGATTCAGAAATGTACCTTGTGTAAAAAAGAAGGTAAAAAATGAGCAGGTTTGCTTCTAAGTAGGTCCATTATCCCAGGCGGCGATTGGCACTCATGTTTCTCACCGCTTCCAGAAACATTTATTTTTATGATATATATTTTTTTTCACTTTTAACATTTATTTTCGAGTATTTTTCTGTTGATGAGGCACCCTGGGGTGCATGTGGTGGGTAAGCTGTTCAAACTGGAATGGATGACTGGAGGTCGATTGGCATGTTCTTCCCAGCATCCCGTTCAGCCTCTTCATGGGCGCTGCTGAAAAGTCTCAGTCCGTTCTGCAGCAATGGCAGCACAAAGGGATTCCTGCGAAACACTCTCATCTCACCCTACTCAGGGACAGAAAACGCTGATATTTGACAGACAGAGTGTGATTCTGCAGCTGTTGATTCCTATGTAGTGAATTATTCTGAGAAAAACTGAAAAGCAGATGAAAGATAAACCGGCACCAGAAGGCCGCTTACGTCCAGCTGTTGGGTTCAGGAGCCACTCCTGAGGGCTGTTGTTGTTTATTTGATGACACCAGACGTTTGTCAAAGCAACATCGATGTTGTAATGTTTATATGTGCGTGTGTTTTGCAGCTGGAATGATTATAATCATCAGTCAGAAAACAGTCTCATTCCACTATGAGTGGTCAGGATCACGTGCCTACCAGGAACCCTCCAGAGATCCCTCCCAAAAACAGACAGTTCCCACAGCGGTGTGAGTGTAGGTGGGACAGAAAGCAGCAGATGAGCTGAGGAGTGCCCCCCACCCCCTTATCTGACAAAGCCTTTGGTGAGCACATTGCCTTGTTTTGTCCTGCTTATGTATTCAGCCTTTCTTGCCTGTATCCAGATGCACAAGCAGTGAGTGCCCTCTTTATGGGCCCTGCTCACATCAGTGAGTGCTGTCTGGGACTGGGGCTGCAACACAAATACTGACAAAAGGAGGACAAATGGAATTCCTTTGGTTTCTTTCATCTGCAGGAAGCTCTGAGGTTAACCCCAAAGGAGACCACAAGCTGCTGCCTTCAGCTGGAGGCTGTAAGGAATAGGTCCCTGGAGCAGGTCACACCTGTGAAAAGCCCCCAGAAAGCTTTAACTGCTCTGTCTTCTGGAGGAGAAGTCTTGGGAATTCCTAAAGGTGGTGTGGGATCCCTGCTGTACCCCACCCCGGTGTCTTCTGCCCACTGTGAGCTATCTTGTCACATTTGATGGGTTGGATTTGCCCTTTGGGTATGTTTCCTCACCTGCAGCAAGTTACAGACTCAGATTTCAGGTAGGAGCAATCAGAGGCATTGTGAATGCTTGCAGTGTTAGTGAAATCAGTGGTGCGGCGCTGTCCTAGTTAACATCCCTATGGAAGGCAAAGCTGAGAAGCCAACGTGCAGATGTAACCTGTGCAGTTAAGTCTCTGTCTGAAAAGTGTCTATTAAAGCGCAGAAACAGCACAGCAGCCTGTGCTAAAGGAGGCTTTATGAACCCGGACTGGGATGACACAATGAAGCTGCCATTTTCAGGAGGAGAGCCACGTATGCACGGCCCTACAGGGACAAACCCTTCTCCTGCTCTCGGAATGACTATAAATAGCCCAAAATCACAGCGTAGGTGGGTTTGTTTGGTTACGGCAGTGCTGTGTGGTACCTCTGGCTGGGTGCCCCTAAATAATCCTACTTGCCGTGTGTACTAGAGAGCTTAAGGCTTTAGAAAGTTCTGGGTCAAATTTACTCTTGTTAAATAACCAGTATCGATCAGGTCATGGGATGCACTATCCGAGCGGTCGTTCAATACCCCATCTAGCTGGAGGTCATCTTTAGGTATTTGCAGATTCAGAATCCCTGGAACAGTAATTGCTGTGCCCATAAATCCTTGTGCTCGTATACACATGGCCCTGCGCACACAGGCAGGAGGGATTTCAGGGATGTACAGAGGCTTTGGATGCTCACCTGGTTTGTTTTGCTTGGACACCTCAATTCCTCTGACAGATCTAACTCTGTTTGTTTTGGTTCATCGAGGCAAGGACTTTCCTCTGCTGGAATTATTTCTAGGTACGCCTTCCTTGCTGCCATCAAATACAAATGAAAACGGGTTTGAGTGGATTTTCTAATAGCATCCAATTCCCTCAGCGTGCCCATTTATCACATCCACCCGCTGTTTTGTTTAAGAACAAAACTCTTAGGCCACGATCTGCATCCATTTCGGACTGAGGGGCAGTGGGGAGGTTGGCAGCACTAAGCATATAAGAATGGCTTTTTGTTGTGGTGGTTATTTATACAGATTAGACGTTCTGGAAAGTTTTCCTCATCTGAAGCCTCCCTCAGCTGTACCATTACAGAGCCGAGCTCCAATATATGTCAGGAAAACACCATATGGCTCTGCCAGCTGCAGAGCACGCACACACAGAAAGGGATCGGCTTGCAACCAAAAAAAGGTGAGGAGTGAGATCTGTAAACAGTGCTTTATAGGTGAAAGGCTGCACAGGGCTGCTCTGTGGCCCTAGCAGGAAGCTGACACGCAGCAGCAGCGTGCAGAGGCCGCCTGGCTCCTCAGCTCCCTGCTCCCACTGCACTTTGTATCTCAAACGGTGCCCTTGGTGCTCACAGGCATTGGCTTGGTGAGACAGCTAACCTGAGACCTCACTTAGTGCACCGTCAGCAAGAGGCTGCGAGCTGCACTGAAGTAAGGAGAGGTTCATGGAGCAGCTGCAGCTGGGTGTGCCACAAGGTGAGCTGCAGGGCCCCGCTGCCTATCAGTACAGCACGCTCTGCAGGAGATGAGAAGCAGCCAGGTTCCAGCCCGCCCCACGCTCCTGCTTGCCTGATTTCAATAGGCGCAATAGAGCACCGCACCACACCTGCACTGCACTGGTTCCCCTCCAGGAAGGACTTTGCACTGTGGTGGCAAAGCACTCATTGAGTTCACACATTCATGGGAACGAAGGATGAAACAATAAAGTGGATTAAGAGGGAAAACCCATCCTTCTCTCACAGTTGCCTCCACTGGAACCAGACAGAGCACATGCTCTTGTAGGGCAGAGATGGTAACCAAAACAAGGAATGACTTTCTCCAAACTGATGGGATGGATAATCATGCCCACGCTGCTCCTGCCAGGGAGCTCCCAGGCCGAGCCCTTACCACTCTGGGCACTGTCATTTTCACCTCGGTTCTCACGTCACCTACAAAGTTAGGCAAACACTTGTGAGGAGATTCAAGAGGTACATGGGGGCTATGAATGAACAGCCACCTACAGATAACCCAAGGATCAGCGAGTGCAGGGACTTTGGTAAGAGGCTGGGGAAATACTAGTTCCTTAGGGCTAGACAGGACAAAAGACTTTAGAACATGTTCATTATCTGCCTGATATGGACTTGGAGAACTGTCCTGCAAGGAGTGACCGGAGCTCAGAGTTCCCTCTTCCAGGTGTGTTGTAATGACATGAGTGCACAAACAAGATGGCCGCTTCTAGATAAACACGTTTCTGCACAGAGCTGCAGCACAGTCCCATCGCTGCATGAAAGGTGAACACTGCCTGACAGAGCTCCTGAGCAGCACTGCCATGAAATGAGAGTCCTCTCTGCTCCGTGAAAATGAAACCTTAAAAACCTGAAAGGGGGGATTTAGAGCAGATGTTTGGAGGAAATTCTTTACCCCAGTGTGGTGAGGCACTGGCACAGGGCAGCAGGGGAGCCCCCACCCCAAGGAAACTGCTAAACACAGAGAGAGCAGCTGAGGAACAGCGTGCGAAATGGCAACGAAGCCAAGCAGCTTTGTTCTGTGCATCTGTTTCCATTAGGGATCAAGAGAACATTACTTTGCAATGAGCTGGAGAGGGGAATTCCTCTCCTATTTCTGCCCATCCCCGTGCCCACTGGAGGCCTGCCCAGCATCTGACCTGATGGAATCTATTCTGGTCTCACAGCCCTGGGAGGGCATCAGATACCAGGTCCCAAGCCCACAGGATAAAGTGGATAAACACACACTGCTGCAAGGAGAGCTGCACCCACACCCCACCACAGACCCTGTTGGCATCAGTGGCTGCGAGTCCAGGCCAGGCAGACGGCTATAAGGACTGAAGAAAGCTGGGGGGGCGATGGGTTTTTGTTGGAAAATAACTTGTTGAAACTGGAGCTTTTAATGGGAAAGTCCACACAGCGAGGGTGCAGGCTGTGCTGAGGCCAGCAGAGGCAGCTGGTGGCGGGAGCTCCCTGATGGCCACTGCCTCACCAGCGGCATCCAGAGCTGGGCCTGCAGCCTGCATGGATGGCTCTGGGCCCTACCAGCGCTGCAGGGACCCAGCGCATCAGCTCCCATCCTGTCACCACCCTCACTGCCGGCACTTCAGCCCAGCTGTGTACTGAGCAAAGCCAAACAGCTGAGGTTCTCCTGACAGCGCGAGAAAGGGTCATGTTCTGAGATGAGCAAAAGAAGTGTAATACAACCAGGATCTGAAGCTGTGCTGCACTCACTAAACCATACCGTAAGCTTCTGGAGCTGACACTGCTTGTTCTACTGTTTTTCCTTCATACCAAATCCTGTCCTGAGGTGGCAACAGCAGGAAACATCACTACACAATGCATGTCCTGCAGGGGCTGGGGCCCACACAGCTGCAGCAGTCCAGGTAGAGAACACCACAAACCCATGTATAGGCACAGCAACATGCAGCCCACCTGTGGCTGAGGGACTGCAAGGCTCACACCCCTTACCTCCCAAAGTCCTTCTTTCCTCTGTAAAGCACCATTGCCTCATCCTCTGCAGCTGACCTATTAACACACCTAACTCAGATTACAGACTATGCAGCTGCAAAAGGTTTAAAGTACCAAGTGAAGGAAAGCTCATTACGCTAAGGACATAGTCTGCTGGTAGGGTGCACATCACCCTCACGGTTGCACCAACCAGGCTTCTGGGTCTGCATCAGATGGGCACAAGGACTCTCAGAGGACAGCCCACAAACCTATTACAAAGCACATCTGCACATGGCCACTACCTGCCTCCCCCTGCTGTTCCCATTCCCAGCACCACAAGCAAGCACACACCAGCTGCCATCAGGAACTGGGGCCTGTTGGGCAAGAGCTGCACGTGCTAACAGGTAGGGCTTTTCCCTAGCCCCAGGGCAAGCACTCCCAGTACAGGACTCCTGTTAAAGCAACCAACAAAGGTAGCAACACACGCAGTGAGGGATCCACAGCCCTTCCTTGCATTCTGAGTCAATGCACACCAGGTGTGGAGCTGCTCACTCACACACCTCAAAGATGGAATCCTTTCAGCTGCTCCTAAGGGAGCTGGCATAGCTTAAATCCAGTCATAAGCCCATGCTGTCTCAAGTTGCTGTTCTGTGTCTCCTTGGGAACTGGGATGCAACTGAAGGGTGTGAGGGTACAACAAACAGGTTGGGGTGCACAAGCTGCTCACAGGAACACTGTCACTAATCAATGACAATCCAGTGCCTGGAGCCAGCTGCACCAGCAGAAGCAGTGTCTGGGCATCAAGTGGAGTTGCAGATGTGTATTCAGCATGACAAAGCTACATTAGCTCCTAGTAATTACTATATGGAAATCATTCCACTTTTGTTTTCAGTAAAAAGCCCAAGTTGCGGTAACAACAATAAACAAATAGCAACACCTAGCGAAGTTAATCACAATACATACCGTGTTCAAAACTCACATTCTTTTAGTAGCAAGCTGCCTTCAAGCACCATCAGTATTTCTGCTCTGAGTTTATCATTTGGAGATGCTCTGTTCTTAGACTGACCTGCAAATCCACATAAAACAACTCTAAGATGACAAAATAACTTTTTTAGATGCTTAGCCAACTCTAGCTCATATTCTACAGTACAGAATAGCATGGTCTGATCTGCCTAGAGAAAAACCTCAACAAGTAGATCAACTTCTTGAAATGTCAGGATGGATCATCGTTTCAGGTTCAAGAACGAGCAGGGTTCCAACCGTGAGTACTTCCTTACACACCATTGCAGAGCCCTGACAGCCCTTCACAGTTCTCACCTGGGACAGATAAAGTTACAATGAGAATGAAAAGCACCCTGGAAGACAGCAAGGAGCTCCAGGTATAAAGAGAGCCCCTGGATGGCTGCAGCAGCACAGGTTAGTTGATGCACTTGGCATATATACTTTTAGTAGAGTGCTTTACTTCTAGTTTGTGGCTATGTTCAAATCAAGTGCGGTGCAGGACAGCACTTATGTCTCTGAAGACCTGCACGGCCCTTCTGATGAGTTAGGACTACACAGAATTAGTTGAAGTTGAAAGTCAGACGACTCACTGAACGCTAAAAATAATAACAGCAACCTGCTACAGAACTTCGAGTGCTTGTAAAGCTGTGCAAACCCATGCTGCCCTGGGGGCACTACACGTGCACCAGCTACTTGACTACTATCTCCTTTGTGTACATTTATCATCTGCTGCAGGTTTGCTACTGGCTGTCAGAACCGAAACTCAAGTCATGCTACAAAAATCAAACACCACAACTTGCATTTTAGCCTTCCAGAAATGTACTCAGATTTTCACTTTATACAGATTTATCGAGCTTAAGTTATTTACAGTTTAATGCCAAGCTGCAATAAAGGCCTAAAGAGAAGGCAGCTTCCCCATCACGTAGACATCTATCTGCTCTGCAGCTACCTCTTCTGCCTGCCCCCTCCCAAAGGTAGCCTGAAAAACATTAAAATCTACACAAAGTTTTATTGCAATCATACAAGGGATACATCAAGGGTCAAATACAACAAATACTATGATGCAATTTTACATTTATTAAACTACAGTTCAAAGCACAAATTTACACATTCTAAATACACTAAACATCTAATGAAGTCACACTGGTCTCCCACTGACATTTGATATATCCGGGCGAAAGACGATAACTTTACAAGACTTTTCTAACAGGAATCCTTAGTATAAAAACTGTGTACTTGTATGTAAACTGTTGAAGAACCCAAGTGATGGGTTTCCATCTCCACTAAGTCATCCATTTTGTTGCATATTTAAACGCTCAGGGGTTGAATAAACATCAGTTTAAATTTGGATGCCATTATCTAACCCTCCCTCCCCCCAGTGAATTGTAGCTGTAGCTTGTTTTGCCTGGTCCCCATTAGCTATTACTATTTGTTCAAGTTTTGAAGAGAATGAATTGAATTCAAGATTGTTCCATTTCTTCCACACTGGAATGTTGACCAGACAAACTACAGACTTGCAACTGCAGGTCTAAATGAAGCGTTAATGCCTGTTTAAGCTGCAGTGGAAAAGCGGTCTTCTGGGCTCAGCTGAATGCAAGAAGGCACAAAGAAGAAATTCTTCATCAATGTGTCTGAAGCAATTCCAGCATCTTGCATCTCATCCCTGCAGCAGAAAAGTATGAGTTGTAATGTGGAGTTTTGAGTACAGCTTAACATCGGATATGGCATTTGAAGTTTACTGCCTCTAGATATGTTGACTTCAGTCTCAGCAGAAGGGACAATCCCATTTGCTAAACATGGCAGCCAAAGGAAGGCTGTGACTCCATCAGATATATAGGAATATGGTCACTTCAGGATTGGAACAGTATGCAACTCATACCATCTCGACATCTACGCTACAACCCTTCCTGCCAACAGCTACGCTGCCACTGCCATATGCAAGTCACCATTAGGAATTGCATGAGGAATTTCCTAGTTGTTCCTAATTGCATGTTTGCAAATGCAAAGTTCTGTAGCTGTACAGTTTCCTAAACCTATCAGGGGAACCTCAACAGCTGCTGCCCAGCAGTAGGCAGCTATGACTGAGGAAAAACTACCACTAAACATACACTCCACACTAGATATGTTGCTTTCCTTTACCAACCCTAATGACAGGTTGGAGTTTTATCACAGCTCTCAAGAACATGCAGCCACCTGTGGGCTCGTCTCCATCTTCCAACATGTGCCATTCTAAACAATTGCGCAAGAGTACACTCCTGAAATAGGTGAAAACAATCCTGCAACTGCTGAGAATTTTCTTACCAGTCACTGAAGGACATCATGTAGTAAATGAGTGGCCTCTGATAATCATTGAAGGTGGACTGTTCACCTAAGGTACCAGAACCCATATTATCAAAGATGAGCCAATCTCCAACACTCAGCTCAGGAAGAAGACAGTTTTCCACAATTTGATCAAGCTCATCACAGGATGGACCCCAAAGGCTGCTTGCGAACAGAGGCTCATCTTCCTTGTATTTCTGTACAGAAATGTACCAGCAATTCAGGCTTTAGGATATCCAATAAGAAAATGTTCAGGTATACATAAGGATAATATTACAAATACATAGTTACATGTATATACAATATGTACAACATACACAACATGCATATAATCTATAAATCGGAACAACAATAAGGTCTATCCTCAAGGAATACAGAAGGACTCACCTTGTGAACCTCTGGGTTAGTATTCAGTTTCTCAGACAATTTACTTGCAAAAGAACCATAAACACCATCGTTGATGTAATATGTAAATACTGGTTCATCATCATTCCTAGTTTGCTCCACTGCAGGTTAAAAATAATTAAAATATAGGTTACAAAGAGTCTATTAATCACCAAAAAAAATGCATGCAAGCCAACTTTAATCTACTGCTGTCTCCTGAAAATGGACTTCAGTGTATTAGAATGGGAAGATTATGAACAAACTAAGCAGTATGAAACAAGATTATTGACTCAGTTGTAGCATTAGATGTGAGGCTTAATAAAATTACCTTCAGTAATAATCACTTTGAGTAATATAAATCCAATGTCTATTTTAGCAGAGAAAAAACTCACTCCATTTCAAGTTTTATCATGTACTTCACAGAAGGTGCATTGGAAGGTTCTTTACTAGAATTACATGATCTAGGCTCAACCACTGCAAAGTCAAATCTTTAAAGTGAACTAGAAATGCCTAATGATCTCCCTTCCTTTGTTACATTTCTCAGATAACACAGGGCCAGAACAAAAAACCATAGATTACATGGTATAGAAGGGTAAGGCATATATTAAATACACACCAAGACAAACCAGTCCTTTCTAACTGGAGAGGACAGTTATCTGTCATTTCACAGCATGTAAAACACATTGCTTACCTCCAGAAGGAAGAAGTTTGTCACAATCAACAGCTTTCTTTGCAATTACGTTAACTGCCAGTGTAAAAGCAGATGAAACATAGTAACATCCAGGCTCTGCAATCACTTCGATACCAGATTCCTTAGGGAAGTAGACATCCAGCAAAGGCCTGATGACATGATTAACCTGGGAAGTTGAAGTCAGAGGTACGACACATGAAACTCTGCTTACACATATAGATCAGATACAGACATACAGTCAGTTGAAAGCAAAAAGTTCTGAAAAGCATGACACAAAGCTAATTCTGATCCTCTGTAATGAGGCGTTTCCTTACAAGAAGAGCCAAATTTACAAGTGTTTCAACGTAGGTCATTCTGCTGAACAGTGAGGACTGAGCACCACAAGTGAGAATCAAACAGTTCCTCCTCCCAGCCAAAGTTCAAGCTGCAGGATAGCACTCAGACAACACAAGTCACTTCAAAGTTTCTTCCAGCACAACACAAAGTTGTGTTGAAACAGAAGAACATCAGAAGTGCATTTTTGTGATTAGTTCTGACAGCTTTTGTATGAGAAACAGACTAAGTTGTTTAATACCGATGCTCAGATCTTCAACAAGTAAGTGCGTGGCTTAAGTTTAAGAACTTGTAACAGAACAGTCAAAGCTCCCAAAGAACTCTGACTGTCATTAGAAACTTGTCAGTGAATGACTTTCACTGTCCTACATTCAAGATTGTCTTTCCAAAGACATAACAGTCAAAACAGGTTATTCTTTTGTCTGCAGAACTGAACAGCATAGCCTCAGTTTGGCCAAACCCACATTGAGAGTTATTTGAAGGCAAGACTGTTTTAGAACTGAAGACAAACCAAGTGCGAGAAGTTTTTATGGCAATGCCATTTATGACCCAAAGCATGCTGAACAATCCTCATGCAAACCATGCAACAGAATAACCAGCTACGTAACTGCCAACCACACACACAAAATTATTATCAACCCAACCCACCCTTACAAAAGATATCTCAAAGAATGAATCATGGAAGTCAGCGTTCAGTCATTGTAAATAGGATTGAAAAAGAAACAAAAGTAAATACAAGCCCTCCAGTAATTTGGATCTCAAGGATTACAGCTTAACACAGAATTTAGAATGAGTTTCGGCTATTACTGTTAACTGTAATTTCAGAGTGAAGCACTTTGACTTCCTATACCAAAACAAATATCAACTTTCAGTATATTGCTCACCTCTTCCAGCTGAAGTTCTGAACCTGTGAAGCCCCCACCAATATCCAACATGTTCATCTTAAAGCCAAATTCTTCCTAAAATGCAGAGGCAAAACATTATGTAAGTACACAGCAACTGCAACTACAAACTTATTGCTTTTTACCACAGTTATTGTATATGTACTTACACTTTGAGCACACTCAGCAAAGAATAGTCTAGTGAACAAGCTGTGTCATAGAAACGATTAGCATCATGCCATTAACATTAGTAGCAATAGCATGAAGATGTCAATAGAGGCTGGTCACACAGCTCTCAAGAAGAAAAGCCACAAATGTCAGTTCCCATCTCATGGGATTTGTCACATTCAGTGTTTGCCAGACAGGGTGGTGCATTCTGACAAAGATCAGTGAGGATCTCAGTTCTATTGCCCTCTGCGTAACCTGCCACAGGTAACACAGTAGCTGCAACATTAACAGTAAAGAGATCGACTCATATTCCCTCTGATTCTTCTCTATTTAGAATATGAATTGCTTATTTATGCAAATACCTCCAGAGATGGGATTTGGGGGTTTTGCAAGATGGAAAATGCACACAGAGCACAATTATTTACATGAGCCATCTGAACCACCTAAAAGATCCACTGGTCTTCACTCACATTCAGATGCCCACCAAAATATGACCCCCTTTGTTGTAGATGCTAACAAGGCTGAACATCTATGCGCCGTAACAACCTCAGAAATCACACACACAAAGTTACTTCTATCACAGTAACCGCCAAGACCCCAATGCTTCACATTTCACACCAACTTGAAAAGGCCAACTGTGCATTTGCAGGATTGAGATCTGAATTTCAACAAAAACTTTATCAAAACTAGGAAATTTTTTTGTTTTTAAAATGAAAAGTAACAGCTGTTCTTTATTTCAGCCATTTAGTTCATTCTTCTCTAGGAAAGTAGGTCATCTTAGACAACAAAGATACTTGCTATGTAAGCATATCAACGCTTTTCCCAGTGCTGCCTGTAAAAATTT
Organism: Excalfactoria chinensis; assembly: GCF_039878825.1. Taxonomy (NCBI): domain Eukaryota; kingdom Metazoa; phylum Chordata; class Aves; order Galliformes; family Phasianidae; genus Excalfactoria; species Excalfactoria chinensis. The sequence goes on along the minus strand of NC_092826.1, from coordinate 19,378,630 downwards.
AATGCTTTCTGGCTACTGGCAAACTGGGTTACTATCAGGAAGACAGTATTTCATTCGCTAACTTTTGTCCTCAATTTGGAACGTTAAGTCTGCTTTACCTCTAGCACATGTCTCACAGTGAAGCATTTAGTCCATCACTAAAAGCTTTTCCTTACTTTGATACATTGTGGCAATAATGTAGTTGCCTGGTTAGCATGATTAGTGGATCCCCTACTGCAGCATGTGAGTAAATATCTTACTTACAGCCATGTCAAACACACATCGAGCATCAGATATAGCATGAATGTACGTTTGCAGTTCCTTGCAAGAGCCTGAAACATGAAATCTGTAAGAAGAAAAAAACCACAGTTAGTACAAAGATCCTGGCAGCTCTCAGACAAATCAAACAGGTTCGCTATCTACAATGGCAGGGCAATTAATTCAGTCTTAAGTAGCACAAGACAAGTTTGTGTGACAACACATTAACTGTGTAAAGAAAGCGCTCAGAGGATGACTGCCTTTCTCTTCTACTGGATTAGCACACAAGGCCCATTTAGCTTCACAGCCTCATGCTGCTAGGAATGTCCTACCACAGCCTTAAAAAAGAAACAATAAGCCACAATCATGGAACTTTTCAGTCTTTGCTATCAAAGCAGCTGAAATCCTCCTCCATGGGTGCCAACACTAACACAATACCTGATGGAAGTTGTCTGTCTTATCCTTTTTGCACTACCTTGCTTGTGTACCCTCTCCCCGGCCAGTCAAATCTCTCCCCAAAGCTCAGGCCCTACTGTTCACAGTACCAGCTGGCCCCAGCACTGGGAAGAAGGTGTGTCAAGGAGCAAATACCACCATTCAGTTACCCCAAGCCAGGTCTCAGTCCCATAGCTAGACAGAGTACAGGCCAGTGAGAGGGTAACTGGGAACAAAGCAGTACCAATGCCTCCCAGCTCCCACAAGCTCCTGGATCTCCTGATTCCTTGTCCAAACAGTTCAGTGACACCAGTAGCAACCAATGTGCTTAACCAAGCAGCAACACTCCTACAGGCTTCTAAAGACTTGTACAGTGTGCTGGTCCTGGACAGGCCACACACATCCCCACTTGCACCACCACACTAAATACGTTTATTCAAGGAATGCCAATCTGAGACAAAGGTTATGATTAACTTCTTAAACTTGAAATGCATAAGAGCTATGTGTTCTTGGTTAAAGTTAGTGCAAACGTTCTGGATATTAAAACAAATGTTCATTTTCTCTGTAGCATCATCTAACTCTCAAACAGCTTAGTCACTTGCAGTGATTGTAATACTTCCATGCTTCAATTTAACATCAGTTATAGATAGATGGAAGATTTAAAACCATTTCATTTTGACTTAAAAATCTAACTTTTGCTTTAAATACTTTTTTTTGCTGTTTTGACAACCTACCAGTTTTACTTGTTTGATTGCTTCCTGAAAGCATGAGAGCGTGGCATACACTAGCAGCTGAAATTAGAACAAACTCGTGCATGCATTTTTCCTTCCAACAGTGAAATCTTTGTGTCAAACTTAAAACTAGAATTCCACAGACCATCTGAAAGCTCTCAGAACACTGTGATTCACTCCTGCCCCAGCACGTGAAAAATCTGAGTACTGTGCCCTGACATGACCAAATTGTGACACAGAACCCAACCCTGAAGAAATCCAGTACTGTATTAATATCGTTCAAAACCATTCAAGGTGTACGATGATACAGCATGAGATCTGATCTGCCGCTAATCGCTCAGAAAAAAAGAAAACAAAACAGAGCAAGTTACCATGGAAGATGGAGTACAAGCTGGAAGAGGAAAGGCTTCCAAACCCTGCTTTAACACTAGTAGTAAGACTTCAGGTACTCTAACTGCTTCCATGTCAGTAATAGTTACTGTATTTCATACTAGTTTTTGCTTGGATACAAGTGCTCTGTTTGCATGCAAAAATTCATGATTTAGAACCTTTAATTCCTTATTGAAAAGAAGTGCCAGAAGGGAAAAAAAGCCTTTTTGTGCTGTAGCTCTAAGTCTTGAACATCACACAAACAGCAGTTCAGCCAGCAGAGAACAATGAAGTTACTCACTTAACACCAACTATTTGGACTCCAAACTCCTTAGCACATTCCATGAGGTGCCTACAGTTCTTCAGAGTGGTGCCAAACTTCATATTCATCTCCTCATCAGCAGTAATGTCTTCTGTGGCAATGTGCAGTAAGAGCCTAAGAGAAGGGGAAGATGATTGGGGCAGTTGGTTTACATCATCAGCACATGTGAAGCCTGAAGACTGTCAGAAGTATGTTGATTATGTTGTCAGCACTCCAGCTCCATCGATGGATGAGTCAAGTGAACCTAGTAAAAACAATCCTGTACGGAGAAAAAACTAGCAATTAGGGGCTAAAACATGGCGCCAACAAGGGTAAGGGATTTCGAAATGCAGCAACTAAGACTCTTTTGTAGCAGCAAGAGTCTGTTGGGTGCTGTAATAAAAGAGAATGTTACCTTCTGATATTGTAGGCTTTCCCATAAAGCCATGAGTGACTGTAATATGCTTTCCCCGTCTCTGTCCTCTTTGTAGCCCAGGAGGAGAGCACATAGATTATCATTCAGTCAGTCATTACTCAGATGTGGTTCAACACAACATCTGGTGAAACCAGGTCTGACCCAAAGCACATTCTGGATGCATCTCTTCTACCCCTACTCCCCGCTTCTGGCTGGGTACAGTGACAAGGTGGGGGTCTGCTCACCGTAAGGCTCTTGTCATTGCAATGAGCACTAACAACCACAGGTAGCAAGAACACCCTTCCTCTGCTCAAAGCTGACATCTGGGCAGCAGTGGCAAACTGCAGTGTCAGTTATTGACAGTTTGCTGTGCTGAAGTAAAACTGAACAAGTATACCCCCAACATTAGGGAAATCAAACTGCTGTTCACTAAAAATCTGCAGCCTCCACCACCCCACCCAGCCTTAGAAATGGTCACTTTATTAACAATGTGGAAAAGCTGCACCATGATAAATACAGACTACGTAGAGCACATCACAGTTAACCAAGAGGGAGAGCATAAACCAAGGGTAAAAGCTCTGCACCCAAAGTGAAACAGTTCTGTGAACAGACACAGCCTGGCTGTAACTGCCACACATCAGAAGAACATGCCTATATAAAGACTTTGACATTTTGGAACTACAGCAAGGAAGAAAAGGAATAAAACTCATAGCTGTCACTTCAGTATTCAAGTTTTGATCAGTGTCAAAGTTTCATGTGAATTCCAATTAAAATGACGACAAAAAAACCACCAAACCAAGGGCGTTCAAACAACTCTCTACCAAGTAGGAGAACTGGAGTTCAGGTTTTAGAAAACTTAAATGGCAATCTGCAATTCGTCTATAGAAGTTCTTGTGCAATCAGGAACCTTACAAGTATCCTATGCTGTGGGATCCTTGGGAATTAGTACAGCCTGGGCAACTCCTTCATTGCGTTCTCCCATTTTGCATTTTTTCCTGTCTCAAGAAAAACATGCATCTGAACTACTCCTGCTGTGGCCAATGGGATAGAGAGCACCCGCTGAAAGAGGCTGTAAGATTTGAAGAAGCGAATTAAAAAAAACCCTAGTGAAACACTACAAAGCACCAGCTACAACTGGTAGATCGCTAATGACAGTGAAGACAGCCTTAGCATAACGAAGGCACTCAAATGCACAAAGTATGGCAAAATCATACTCAAATTATTTATCAGAGACTACATTCTTTGTGCAGGAAGTACTCTCCAGCATGCAAAGCACTGCCAGGCTGCCATGAGGATGAAGTGTAATCATCACCAACAGCACTATTAGCTCCTGAGATACAAAACAACAACAAAGCCATCAGAACCCCAACCATGCAGTATAAGCAGTCACCCTAACACTGGACTCAGTAAAGGTTTCCCAATTCTTCAGCTATGGCCATACTTTTGGGATGATGTGAATCTTTAAGGACTGTCTACAGTCAAGAATTTTGTAAAGAATGTCAGGAATTCCATTTTTAAGTGTGCTCTGATGAAGTCTGCAGGAAGCTCTAAAACATGAGTCACCGGGAAGTGATAGAACATTCACTTAGGCTCTTGTTTATTTTAAATAGATGTAACCCAGGGAGGTGATGTGTAATGACATGAGCAAGCATCTATCAGTCCAAAGTGAGCCACCGTGCACTGGCAGCAATGTCTTAACAGTCAGAATATCAGTTTGCATGAACCCTACAGAAAGCTTTTGAGTCAATACTTCAGTAACTAGAAATAGAACTGGAGTCACTAATTGCAGGGAGGTATCTGTAGGTTATTTAATAGACCTCACGGCACATCTCAACCCTAGGTGGGTCTCAATGTATTAGTTCATTTGCTGATAATCTCCACTTGGACTTTGAAACAGAATATTCTAGAAGAACATACTAAAGCCAGCATAACACAGAATAAGAATGGACTTGCAGACAACAAGGTGTTAAACTTGTGAAGCTTAATGTCTGACATTATCATATGAATTATATGATTCCCCTCAAAACAAGGGCCTTATGATTGTAAGCAAAGCTGAAACCCAGAGGAAAAAACACTGAAGAGAAAAAACCCTACCTTCAAGGGAGGTATCAAAGAGAAGATAAATAGACGTAAATTGCATTAAGGACCTAAATATCATTGTTGCAGCTCAACAAACAACCCAGAACAGTGGTAAAATTAAGTTTCTACCACATAAGAAACAGAACCAGAATTCTGACACTTACTTAGCATTTGGATGGTTACGTGCAATTTTCTTCAGCTCAATATCACTGTCACAAGTCATGATGTTTATTCCAGCTTTTGCTGCATACTTTATCTGAGAAGGTTGCTTGCAAGGATTTGTATATATAATGTTTTCAGGAGAAATGCCCAGGCCTTGCACCAATGCCATTTCAGACTGAAAGACAGGAACATACCAAATTTCAGCAGTCACGTGTGCTGTGCTGTCTTCCCTGAGTTTTTATTACATGCATCCCAGTACTGTAAGAAATAGTTCAAATAAGCCAAGAAGAAAACTGTTCCTAGGACAGAAGTTTAGATTTTCAACAGCCAGTTACATAAGAGCTTATACTTTAAGTTATACTATGTAACAAAATGGGAGTTAATACCAGAAAACTGATTTTAAAACAGTAGAGAGGTGGAAGGAAATAAGGCACAGACACACAGAAAACAGAAACTTACCTTACTGGAACATGCAAATCCAACCCCAAGTGTTCCCAAGATTTCAAGTACACCTGGAGTAGAATTGCATCTCACAGTATAAAATGGTTTTATTGGTGCCATCACATTCTGCCACTGTATGTTTTTCTTTACAAGTTTTCCAAGATCACCAACATAAAATGCTCTTTTTCCAGTCTAAAAAACAAAATTAGGAAAATAAAATGTCTGACATTGTGGGTTTGCTGTCAAGACACAAACAACCTATGAAAAAGTCATTAAAAAAATCCATGTATTTTTTGTCCTCCTAATAACTTAGGTTTGATCCTGAGCAATTCTCATATGAGATTTTACCTAGCAATTTGAACTAGCTTTGAAATCAAAAGGGAATACCTACCACTTCAAAGACACTATGAATGCTTTCTAGACAATACTCTGAAATTCCTGGACAAAAGGTACTACTTGAAAGCCAAATACTGATTTTTATCTAAAAATAAAGAATAGGTTACAGATCACTTCCAACTCAGTACTTTTAGGAGTCAGCAATGCTTTGGAGGAAGAAAATCCAGTAGGATGAAAGCAACCAGTCTCAACATGATTTGCAGCTTATTATACACAGGGAAAAAATTATATATATGAATATCTAATGTTAAAATAATAGCATTACATCTAGCTATTTTCACTGAGAAATTGTTTGATAAGATCCAATTCATGAATTCAAATGCATTGAGACTGTTTTATCCACATTTTACGGAGCACAAAGTTGAAGCAGAACTTCAAGACCCAAGTTCAGTGTGTTAAGGTTGCAGAGTCAAGTACATAACCTTAAAGAAAATGCACAGAATTCTCTGGAAACTGCAACAGTCCCTCTTGTGCATCTGTCACCATAACCTTGCTTAATATCACGATGTCGATGTAGAGGACCTAAATCCAAACTGATCATTCTGTATTTGTTCAAAATGTGCGCTCAGTAACAATCCTGTAAACAAATGCCTCCTTTATATTAAAGACCAGCACAAAATACATGATCAATCTGAATTAAGACTGTACATCACACGTTAATTCTAGCATTTGACTTTTGCAGATACAAAACTTTCTGTTGTGGCTTATTGTATACAAAGTCTTTATTTCTGTTTAAAAAAAAAACACAAATAGAAATTCCATCGGGTGGAAGCATACTGACCCCCTGTACGGGTCACCAGCAGGAATGGGATCTGGAGCTTTAGATCCATGGCACACGCCTTTACCCCTTGAGCTAAAGGAGTAAATGAAAGCAGCAGGAGGCAGCTATCCTCTGTGAGCCAGCCAGTGGTTGGAGACATGACATGTTGCCAGTAGTTTACCTATTTATTTGCTAGACAGAAAAAGAATATTAGGAATCAGGATTTGGGAATCCTTTACCTGAGTTCAGAAGGCCATGGGATTTAGCTATTTGCTTTACTATAGTTGAGCACTTGCATTGGAACATAAGTTCTGATAAACCAAGGGAAAAAGCGAACAACTCATAGATAAGGCATATTAAGGATACAGGACTTGCTTAATGAAACTTCATTCTTCATAAAGCTCTTTTTACAACCTTGTCTACAAAACAAAGTCCATAACATCTGCCTACATCCTAAGAAACGAGTGAAGTCTTATTTCACTGTTACTGTACACACAGAATTAAAGTTATTTCTTTCAACTGGGTTGCTAAACCTTAACAGTTTTCAGACCAGTTTATTTCCTTAGAAGAAAAAAGCTGCACCTCACAATGTGCCCTTGTACCTTCTACCTGTGCTTCTTACACAAAGAAGGATAAAGGGAATGTATATAACCATATGAGTGTGTCTGACCGCAGAAATGTTAAACATGGCTTAAAGCTGGCTCAGCATATGTTATTTGCCCAAACTTTGGCACACTTTCAGGGAATAAGCAAAAAAAATTGTTTAACTCTGTAATATCTACTCGTCAAATTTCAGGTTCCTGGTCTAAACCCCACCAACAGTAATATCTCTTGAAGGAATGATATAGGAACGTACATTTAGTACATCAGCAAGATTACTTTCCTGCTAGTCATGCTAAAGGACTGTTGCCCGCATTTCCCCAGCAGAACTCAGCCTTCAGCAAACAAACAGCAAAGCAAAATCAGAATAGGTAACTACTCTGTAAGGTGAGTTTTGCCAACTGCTCCTCTGCTGCTGTCAGCTCACCAGCGCTAAATACCTTGACCTACTTTGAAGATTTAAAGAGAACTAAACCAGAAGACATGGAAGATGTATAAAACTTACATGAGTATGTTCATAAATACAGTTGTCAATAACATCTGCGAGAGTTGCTCCTTCATCCAACAGGCCAATGGAGTAATTTGCATCCTCGAGAAATCCTTTCATCTCAGCCGTATTCCGCAAAGCCGACAGTCATAAACCAAGAAACACAAGGGATGGGCTTCCAAGCCTTATATCCGGGTCCTTAAATTATGCAACAAACTGTACAAAGAAAACATAAGTCAATGAAAGGCACAAAGCATATTCTTCATCTCTTGACAGAAACAGAATAGTGTTTGTTAAACAGAGCTGATTGTTTTCTCAGCACATCTGTATTTGCCTTCAAAAAAAAAAAAAAGATCACACATTTTTCTAATTCAAAACATTGACAGGAACATTAGAGCTGAACATTAAAAATACTTCACTAAGACCCTAAAAGAGAAAACAGGTCTGGCTTCAAGTGATCCCAAGGCCACAACAAGAGCTCTGGCTCATGTTTGTTCCACCGCCACCCCACAGTAAATAAATAAAAACAATTTGCAACAACACTTTTCTTCATATTGCCAACAATGTTGATGAAGCCTCTTTTCACTCAACTGATAGTAAGAAAACCAGCTATGGAGCAGCTGCCCTTCCTTCTTGTCACTATAGACAATAGGAAGGAAAACTCCGGCATGAGCTTTGTGTACCTTCCACACAGTTCACTTTGAGCATGCCACCTCTGCTTCTCAGGAGAATGACTTACTGCCAGGTGCATTTAACTCCGTGGCAATGAGAACTTCCAGCTACATTCAGGAGATGAATGATAAAGACAAGTATGCTTCTTACTCAGCATACTTGTGTTAGGTGAGTCATACACCTAAGTGAATCCCGGAGATCCAAAACAATTGTGAAAAAGTAAGAAATCTTGACACCAGTGTGCTAAGTAAATTATAATTATGAAAACAACAACTAGGCGGCAGACACTGCAACAACCAGCAAAACCTCATTCAGAGTTCCATCTCCCTTGAAGTTTGTGAGTAACAGATAAAATCCCTTAAAAAGAAAACCCTAACTTAACTGATAAGTTTAACTTGGGATTGATGAAACAAATGTGAACACTACAGCCATATTTATGCAGCTGCTGTCACGCTCTGAACAGGTATGCCCACAGAATCCTTGATTTCCTAGCTAATGAGAACAAAGACCTGAACACAATCAGCTCCATAACATATTCCTGCTTTCCAGCAGAAGAGTAGCAAAGTAACTCTTTTTTTCCTGGAAAGAAATTTGGCATCGGTATCGTATTAAAAACTTGATACAATCCTTGAGTATTAGAAAACTAATAGTAAAAAAATAACCAAACATGAATATATCTAAAAGGTTAAAAGCAGAGTTTAGACCTCTTAGAATTACTCCTTCCTGCTATGACTTAAGCAGCCCAATGTTTAACTAAGTTTTAAAGTCCTTCATGCATCCTCAGGAACTTGGCAGTTGCGTAACAGAACATTAAACTTTCTTTCTCCTACAACAGATCTTTTGTCATCCAGCTGCAAGAAAAATACCCAAAGAGAGGAATAAGTAAACAACCATCCTGCACAAATGCAAAAGTAAAACCATTTCCATTTTTAGCAGATTATTCAAATACAGTAGGCAACCTTAGCCGTTCAAAAACCACAGGTTTCTCATTTTGTTACACCGAGGGGTGCTCATTTCGGGGCAAAGTATATTTTGTGTTACACGTCAATCTACAGCATCCTTTGGACACAGTCTCTTAACTACTTCAGTTCAACAAGGCTCATTGGCAAGATTCTAGCAGGACAACCCTGTAAAGGATGACCTTCCACCACTTCAGCTTCTCATTACCCCCTCCTGCTCACATCTGACTTGTCACAACTCTAACTGGCTGCAACCAAATGAATGCAGGTGAGAAGCAACTGGGTTGACAGAAGCCTCATAACTGAGCTGGGTTTCTTCCCGCACACTGTTGGGCAAACTCCACATTTCTGACCATAAGCTCCAAATTCCCTGACACTTTGTACAAGTCTGAAAGCAAAACTGAATTATTTCAAGGACTACTTGCATAGAAAAGGGTACTAACTAGATTTTCTTTTCCCACCTCTCCAGTACTATGAAGCACTTCCAACACTCCAAAGCCTACAGACAGTCAGAGCCCCTTCCACTGCACTACTGTGTATCTCCATTCACCCCTCTGGGACAAAGCACAGATCTGCACTGTCAGAAGGTCTGAGGGCACTCAATGGCACCAGTAACAAAATAGGCACCAGTAACTGAATAGATTTCAGACTCAGCAGACATGCACACACCCTGCAGGCTAATTGCTGGTGCCTCTGACTGCACACCAAGCTTGGTCTTCTAAACAATAGCTGCCTTCTTTCTCTCCAAGCCCTTGTATTTATTGAGTTACATGGGAGTGGATTTAGACTAATTTTATAGTACTTTTAAAATAAAGATTTTTGTTGTTGTAGTTAATGATTCTGGAGTCTAGAGTTTACAGAGACAAGTTGCCAACTTTCCTCCAAAAGCTACCTTATAACTTCTAGGGAGATCCTGTGGGAAAGAAGAAAAGAACAGGTTCAAAGAAAGCATGGAGGGGGACGAAGTCTTTCTACCACCATTAGTTCCTCAAAAGCAAAAACAATAAGAACACTGCTAAATTTAAGACCTAACTTAATTTTCAACTTAAAAGTTGAGGAAAAATATGTTTCAGAGCACAAATGAATGTACTAATTTCAGACAAGCAGAAAGCTCTATGAAAGATGGTGAAAACATTTGTGTTTCACTCAACTAATTGATCACACCAACTTTAAACCAGAGCAAGGATTAATCAGGCAGCAAGAGCTTGTTGGTAGTTTTGATGCAAGCCACTTGCTAAGAGGCTGTCTCCTATACTTCAGTTTCCCAAGAGGCAGAGAGGAAAATGAATCCATACACTTGTAGGTAAATGAGACAGCTTGTAAGAAGCCAGAACAACTCAGTATAACCTTCCCCAAGCCTGCTAAAGAGCACTTTCTATTTCTAAGCATGCCTGTGACATTCGAACTTCCCGTTTTGCAAAACCCACACAGTAAAAAAAAAAAGCTAATGTTCGCCTACCAACTTCTGTCCTCTGCCTCAGCTCACCCCTCTCCTCTCCTGTGTCTCCTGCACCAGAAGAAATTACTTCTCTTCAGTCTTGTTGAAAGCAAGATAGAAAAATGAAGGTTTCACTTCACAGGGAGAAAGCCAAAATTCCTACCAATGCTGTCAGCAGCACCACTCAATGGTGCATACTGAAGAGATTTCCTTTTTCTGTAACAAATGCAGAGCTATTAGGGATTGCACTATAGAACCTTACTCTTGTTCTGCTCCCAACCTCAAAGGAAGAAAATAAAGAAGGTGTACACAATGACCACACACAAAAAGGAAATCAGAAGAATGATTTCAGACTTCTATATCTGTAGCATAGAGTCAGAAATGATTAGAGCACAAAGTTCAGTCCACGTTAAGAATGCTGACTTATTGCTAAGTCATAGTTTTTACAAACTTCACCTGCTGTTACACTCCCAAACTGTCAGCCTGCACAATGCTCCAGGATGTATACTTAATAAGGGCAAACAAGGCTGTCAAACGGTACAAGATTTCTATGTAGGCACAAAACTGCTCTCTCTAAAGGAAGCAATACATCCTCGGGCCCCTCAGGATTTAACATGATGATATCCCAGATTAAAAACTTCAAGATAAAAGTCCAAATGTGTAAACACTGCAATTAAAGCAAACATCTGGAACACAAGAAAATTAAAATACTCCAAGAAGTGCCTAAACACGTACTTGTCATGTGCAAAAACATTCATAACAAAACCATCAATTCCATTTTTCATTACATTGTCAGAACTACATGTTGGTTGCTCTGAAGTTTTCTTTTTCTCCACTCAAAGCTTCCCCTGTAAAGAATAAAGTATCTGCAAACCAGACAGGCTCCCAATAATGCCTCTCAGCTACATGTCTTATTAGGCAATATAAATATTTATAAGATTAATTATGCCAATGCAAAAATCATAAAGAGGTAGGAGAGCTGCATCTCACATTCCTTACTGTTCCAGTTCTTTGAGAGTAGGAGATCAAAAAGTAGAAACATTTTGTCACTAACACTGCCAATTAGATACCAAAGCAGGTGCACCAGGAAAGTAGAAACACGAGTCCTTTGTTTTTTAAGACCAAAAAAATGTCCATTTATATTCAGAGTATCTTGAAAAACTACTCCAAGACACTGTTTCACTCAGTGAACATCATTCAGTCACAGTTGTCAACCAAGTCACAGGTTTCTCTGTTTACAATGGTGGTGGATATTCTGCATTTCCAATTTGCCCCTCAGTAGGGTCATGGCAGAGCACCGCTCAGGTGTTAGACTTGTGCAAGAGACACATTCCTGAGAACTTTTTTCTTCTTCATTAATGTTTGAGTACATTATTGGAAGCTGCTAAGTTAGCACAGCTTACCAGCAGGAATACCCTTGGAAATGCACGGGTATTTGCATGGTAACATCTTAGCACTCCTCCTTGCCTATAATACAAACAATAATTCCTTCCCCCTTATCCTTAGTCCATAGCCATGTCCCTTCTCCCCACTGATCCCAGTTCCTCGCTGCTTTCCCAGCTCTCCTGTTTCATGATTGCCACCAGCCCCATCTAGACAAAAAGTCAAAAGAGCCTCTAAGGTCAGTCAGTCCAAATAACAGCTACTTGCACTGGGCATAGGCAGGGATGGTTTACAGGTTGTATCTCCGTTGGTAATTCCCCCCCGTTTCTGATCAACCAGACCTGGCAATACAGATTCTTCCAAGACCAATACTTCAGGCCTCAGCTGCCAGGTTGTTTGCTCAGAAGTCAGAGCTTCAAAAGCAAGACAGAACTACATCCCAAGTTCTTCCTTGTTCTCCAGCATAAGGACAGAAGTGGGAGGGGAAGAATTTAGAAAGGAAGCAAATTTAATGGGAATATAAGTACACCTTCAGACAGAAGATTCTTATACAAGTCCCGTCATAACGTAAGATTAATAGTTACATTTAAAAGCTCAGTTGACCTTTTCCCCCCCATTAAATCACAAGTTGAACAGGACTCAAACTACCAATTAGCTGGCTAACTCAAATACTTCCCAGATGCATTTGAAGCAGTTTCCCCTGCTTCAGCACATCAAAACACACTGACTTACTGGCAAACATTTAAAGAGCATTGCTACATACATCATCACTACATTAAATATTGAAACTACTTACATTTATGTACGGTTTACTTGTATTGAAGACATAAGCAAACCTAGAGCACACCAAGTGCACAGAATACAGCAAAATCCAGTGGTATTTCCATTCTAGGACAATCTACACCTCACCCTATTTGCTGCAGTCTCAGTGAACAGCCTTCTCCATAAAGAAGGAAACTTCAGAAGCTATATTGACTGAACAGTTTAAGAAATCCAAATTATTTTCCAGTACATCAAGCTTTTATACTACATTGCCTCCCTCTTCCCGACGATTCTGCTGCCTTTCTTATCTTTTAACTGCTTTTTTTGCTTTCTTCCTATTGAAGTAGAAACCATCATGGAAGACTGTTCTACCCACACACTGAAGCTAAGCAAGAAAACTTCCTTAGATCTTCCCCTTACAAAAACATAATAATCAAAGTTACCAATAAAACAATGGCAATATTCAGAGAATTTTCAGTGCTAACTATATTTACTCAAAAAAAGAACAGTGCTCTATACAGAGCCAGCTATATTTGGCTAATTCCATCATGCCTTAAAACACAGCCAGAAGAACCCCATTCCCGGAGAGAAAAGATAGAAATAACGATAAGCTGTGCTCACCGCGTGCTTCCCTTGCCACCTTATTTTCATAGGGCAACGTCATCGAAGTAAGCCCCTTATTAGGGGACACACTACCAGAACCAGAAGTTAAACTTGCTATGGACTTTAAGCAGTACCTTGTTCAGTTAATCACACCTAACCATTCTCATTCTTAAGCTTTGCATTAAAAATACCGGATAATCTGGAGAGAAGTAATACTGTTGCAAAATCAGCTCAATGCAGATGCTACAAATGCATTTCCAGCCTTAATGATTTTATGATTTAAGGGTATTGTTAAAACTGTATGAAGTTATTGTTTTATGTTAACAGAACAGAATAACCTCACACATTCCAGAGTCCTCTGTACTCCTTGAAATCAGCTACATGCATTTGTTTGCTTTAATTTACCATGGGTTTTGTTCTGCTCTAGTAACTGCTTGCCTATTAAAATTTAAAGGCCATTGTAATTGGTGTATGATATCCATTCAGCACGGAATTCCATCTTCTACAGCAGCTCAACTACAACTATTTGTGGAAGTGAACAGCAAGCAGCAAATAATGGAGACAGGCATTTGGGGAGACACACCCTTCACAATCAGCAAGTTACTGTTTACAATAGCAGATTTTAACTACTTTAACTACTTCAGTATAAAAAGCCCTCAGAAATCACACAGTACTTAGAAAAATCATGCTTTGATGTTAATAGCCAAGCAGTGTCAAGCCATGACTAACACTGAGACCGAAGCTACTGCATTTTATTTTAGGATTTCTGTCGCTAGTGGTCCTAGCTCAGAAAAATAACTATTTACAAAGCTTACTCATACGTGTTTAAGTCCCACAGAAACCAATAACACTGTTGAGAAAAGTATTCCATACCTACAAAAATGACAGAGCTCCACTGAATGAGAGCCCAGGACACCACACACGCTTTTATTTTTCAGTTTTCAATAATCTACATAAAGAGAATTACCTTGCTGATCAAAAAGGCAATACATACTGTTAACAGTTTTGGAAGTGCTGATCCGCCTGTATACAAAATCAAGGGCAAGGAAGAAAAGACTTACATGGACAAGTTAGGAGATGGAACCCTACTATCATCAGCTAGGTTCCCAAGGTGGCTCGGCGTTGAAGTCGAACTGTTCTCTATAAAGCACTTCTCCTAAGCCTTCTGGATAGTTGTAAACTTGATCAGAGATTTTGCCCTGCGGGAAGAAAAGCATACAAAGGTAAATTTGATAGCCAGAGTGAAATAAAAACTTCACCTTAGAACATGGAACATTCATTTTCAGTTCTGCATATAAGGAGGTCTGCGACTTCCCCTTAGGAAAGACTGCAATCAGCCACAGTGCCATTTCCAGTAGTGAACGTAAGCTCTGAGAGAGCCCAGGTCACATGTATGATGCACTGCTAAGATTGAAACTGCCTGCTTGTGTCCATCTTCCGCTGCCTGAGCTGGAAGATCATTAACCTGGCAGCAAAGAGGTCCTACTTGAAGGAAGGCCTCAATGTCTGACCACACTCCCAGAAATACCTGTAACTCTGTAACTGTTATGGTCTGTCCTTACTTCCTTTTTCTACTTTGTAATTCCTCTGCCACCTTCCCTTTCTCTGCTGTGAATCAATGTGGCATGTGGGCAAAAAAGCTCTGCGGGTGAAAACAGTGCTTTAAATAGTGAAGCTGAACATCATACACACAAATCCAGAGATGAGCAAGACATGAAAAAGAAGCAAACCTATGCTGGCCTCCAAGAATGAGGAAACATTTCAGCTGGTCCATAGAGACTAAGGCTGTTACACACAACACCAAAGCAGCTTTCTAAAGTACATGGCTAAAATTAAAGCAAAGCAATGACAGAACAGTATGAAGAACACAAAAAGCAGTCAAAAGACATTAACCAGCTGCGCCGAGAAGTTATTCCTTCAAAAAGAAACCATCACTTTCACAGAAATAAACAAAGTACAGAAGAAGTGGTTGTCTCAAAACCTGGCATATGCTAAATTTTCCACAAATTTGTTGTGGTCTATGGCATGAAATCCAGAATGCACCAATGTATTGTTTAAAAAAAAAGGAGTCTTTGCTGCTCTCATTATTTAAATGAGACTACATGTGCAGACTACAAAGAACTGGCTTCTGGGAATCTCTTAACCCAAACAATCATCTTTTCAACTCCATTACAGTCAAGCAAACCACCAAAGTATATTTCTCCAGTTATTCCTGCTACTGGAAAGATAAACTACTGTACTCTAACGTGAGAGTAACTTTTCCCACAGCAAAGAGAAATCAGCTTTAGCCATAAATTAGCATAAGCATTCTGTAGCATAGAATATTAATTTTGAGCAGTGAGGCTTATACTTATTTGAGATATTATCACAGCATCGTTGTGGTTGGGAGGGGCCTCTGGGTATCACCCAGCCAAACCCCCGCTACAGCAGCTCCCTGCAGCAGTCATACAGGAAAGCATCCAGTTGAGCTTTGAGTATCTCCAGAGGAGGGGACTCTACATCCTCTATGTGCAGCCTGCACCAGTGCTCTGTCAGCAGCCAAGTAAATATGTTTTTCCTCATGTTCAGACTGAACATCTGTGCTCCAGTTTGTTCCCACTGCCCCTTGTTATGCCACTGGGCACCACCAAAAAGAGCCTGGCCCCATCCACTTGACTCTCATCCATTAGATATTTATAAGCACTAATGAAATCCTCTCTCAGCCTTCCCTCCTCCAGGAAGAGAAGCCCCTGGTCTCACCTCTTCCTCATAGAGGAGATGCTCCAGGCCCCCACATCATGTTTATGGCCCTCTGTTGGACTCTCTCCAGTCTTCCTTGAATTGAGGAGCCCAGCACAAGACACAGTACTCCAGATATGGCATCACCAGGCCAGAGTAGAGGGGGAGGATCATCTCCCTCAACTCACTAAGCACACTGTTCTTGATGCGCCCCAGGCTATCATTGGCATTCTTAACCACAAAGGCACACTGCTGGATCATGGCCCTCCAGCTGTCCACCAAGACTCTCAAGTCCTTCTCTGCAGAGCTCCTTTCCAGCAGGTCAGCCCCTAACCTGTACTGACACACACTGTTATTCCTTCCCAGGTCTATGGCTCTACATTTGCCCTTGCTAAACCTCATTAGGTTCCCCTCTAACCCTCCAGCCTGTCCAAGTCTTGCTGTATGGCAGTACAGTCCTCTGGCATGCCAGCCACTCCTCCCAGCTTCATATCAACAAAATTGTGATTGAATTATGGAGCTTATGGAATTCTGCCATCTAGAATTAATGTATATGCAACGTGTTTTATCATCCCTTTCATTAAGCAAGAAGTCAATAACATTTTGCTTTCAGATTATGCATACAACACCACTTTCTTAAAATAAGCCAGGAGCCCCACTGTACTGTTGGAATGCTGTACTTACTGGGCTCAAGAACTTGTACAAATTCCAATGATTTTTGAATTAAGTTTACTTTCCTAGTGAAATAAGTCACCGAACACAGGTACTTCTAAGGGGAATGCATGACCTTTAGCGCAACACATAAAAGGACATGCTCTGGATAAATATAATCAGCAGTACTATTCTGATAAATGTTCTCACATGCCCAAGAAGAAAGCATCCAGAAAAACAGCTTCCATGAAGTTGGAATGAAATACAATCGTTTTCTGTAGTAAGTTAACCATGAACAGCTCTAAGTTCCAAAAGCCCTTCGGAATTTCCTTTAAACAAAGATTATTTGTCTGAAAAATCTACACGAGCATATAGAAAACAGTCTGACTTATTTCATATTGGCAAATCTGCATGCAAGAGACATTTGGAGATGAAAATATGATTTCAAAGCATACTAATTTTACTCCATAAGGCAAGTAATTTAACTAACAAAGAGCTAGTTTGCTCTGCTGCAGTAGAGCAGGACAACCATTTTAAGCCACAGAGGCGTAGCAGATGCTCATAATTCACACGGACAATGCCAATGTTGTCTATGTGATGAAGCACAAATGACGAGTTCCACTGTATAAGAGTTTTAAAGTAGGTATACAAGTGTTCTGCACTTCACAGTGAGCTTGAAGTTGTGGGTATGCACTTTGCCTTCTAACATTCAAGTGACACCTATATGCACGTATTTGTGTACCATCTGTAAATACATCTGCAGGTGCCTAGAGTCTGACTGCATGCAGCTTCATTAGCGGTGCTGTACTTCGTACCAAGCAACACTATCCTGAGGAACAGGAAAATCCCTAGCTGTCCAAAGATCATAGTTTTTCCAAAACGACTGTGTCAGCATGATGTGCCCTACGAGCATCAGCCTGAGCCCTTTCTAGCTGATATGGCCCTCAGATCCTAAGCCTGACAGACAGGCCTACAAAACTGAGCATAACTCACTTTCATTGCTAAAATGATCCACTGCATCTCTCAAGTTCCAAAATAAACAACAAAAATAATAATAATAATAATTAAAAAAATCTGATTATCTGAAATAAAATATCTAGGAGCCAAACCCTAAATATCTAGAAAGGACCTCACACAGGCAGACAGACAGACTCAGAGGCACCAGCTCCTCAGGTCCACAAATAACACAAGCTATTCTTCTGGCACAATGGGTCTTTTCCAGGCCAGTGCCAAGGCAATTCTGTGAGGCAGTCTGAGGGAAGTGGGGCTGTGCTCGCTGTCCCAAGGAGCACGCAGGTCTGCCAGCAGTTCTCCCATCAACTCTCTCCCGCACTAGATCAACTGCATTCAAACTGAAATTTGCCATTAAACCCAAATTAGTCCATTACATGATTAAGCATCCCTTCAGGAAGAGACAGTATAAACTCCCTGCCAGAGCATACTGTCTCTCCTTTAATTGGAGAGATTGAATCATTCTCAAATCATACGCTCCAGCTGAGCATTATTCCCAATATACACCTGCACCAGCTTTTTCTTTAAAATACAAAACAAAAAGAAACAGCCACCAGCACCAAACTAACCCAAACACATAAGCAGATCACCTCCATGCAGCTGCAGCACAGGAGGATGCAGTAAGCCTTCCTCTTGCCTCCAAGTAAAGTAGGAGAAAATCTTTCATGGCTGTTTACCACCAGACAATGCCATCCCATGCAAATTTTTGTGGAAATCCCTCTTTTTCTTGGGCTTTCCATCCCAGGAGCTAGTGGCTGTCTGCTCTTCCCTGGCAGTGGGAGGGAGGGAGGTCGGTCTGCTCAGCCCACCCCAGGCAGAGGGGGGAGAGATCAGAGCACCTCCTTGCACTCGCCATGGCCCCAAACACATGGGGAGGGGGCTGCAGTGGTGCAAGCATCAGCCACAGCGGCAGCAGCATTGTTCGCAGGGTGACAGGAAGAGAAGAACTAGACTGGACCAGTCCAGACTGGAACAAACCCCTCCTACCATTACTATTATTCACAACCCCCCACTGCCCCCCCCCCCCCCCCCCCCCTCAGCACTGCTGTCTCTCACATTTATCAAGGAAAGAATGGCAGCAAGTGCCTGGGCTTCAGAGCCAAAAACCCAACAGCTGGGGTGGGGGTTGAAGCTGAGCAGCATCCCCCAACCCACCACCATGCAGTGCAGAGAGCAAGCTGTGCTGCTGCCTGGGAGAGGAGGCAGACCCCAGCTAACCTGCTCCGTGGGACGCTGTGTTTTGGTGCCAGGTGGCTATTTTCAACTGGGAGTACACAGCCAGTCACTGGAGACTGCTGCAGAGCTCTGCAACTCAATGCTTCTCCCATCTGCTGGCATGCACGGGCTGTGCAGGATTCAGAATGGCTGGAAGGAAGGTTTTAGCTCACTTTCCTCTTTGCCATACCCAGGTTTCCTGGCAAAGGCATGCAGCTCCTTGGGCTCTGAATGGGTCTCTGACATCTGTGGTGCTGCCTACTAACAGCTGCAGTCCTTCCTTCAGCCATCTCAGGTGTCCAATGGCTGCAGCCCCCTTATCCACACGTCACCCCCACCCCCTACACACACACCGTGCTGGCAGCTTGCTGTGACCAGCAGTGTGGGACATCCTGACACTCAGGCTCAACACTTCACTCTGGGCCACAACTCGACCCTCTGCTCCACGCTTCCCAAAAGCCACCAGCACAGCTGGCAGCAGCCGATGGGCCACCACGATCAGCAGAGGTAGACACACTGGGGAGGCTGAACCCCAGAAAGGAGCCTTCCAGAAGGACCTGCAGCACCTAACCTGCAGCTGTGCTGACTGGCCGAGGGGAGGGGAAACGGCACATCCTTGGGACGAGCTTTTTACTGTGGTCTTCTCTGCTTCTCAGCAGAAGGAACAACTCTGGCCACAGACAGCTGACCGGGAGCAAAGGACTCCCCTTTCCTCCCTGCGCTGAGGCAATGTGCCCCGTCATTTCTGCTCTTGCGCCGGAAAGAGCCACTTGTGCAACACCGCATGACTTGTGCCATACCCTCCTGCCTCGTGCTGTCACCGGTCTGCGCGGTGCCATCAGCCGCACTGAGAGGGTCAGCCGAGGTGACACGGGGCCACCCCAAGAGCGGCTCAGGTGAGGGGAGGAGAGGTGTGACAGCTCGGGAGGGAACCCGGATGGATGGCCACGGTTACAGACACACAACATGGCCTCTGCAAAGCAGAGCAGGAGAGACGCCTCGCCATGCCACGAGCACTTCTGCCTCCCCAGCTCCCCTGCTCGGCAGCCAGGCCCGCCCGGCGGCACCGCGTTCCTTTCCGGCTGTCATTTACCGGCGGGACCGCGGCCAGCAAGGCAGCCCGCAGCGCTGCGGGCGGCTGACAGGAGCTGGGCTGGCGGGCCGGGGCGCACGGGCCGAGCACAGCTCGTTCTCCCCGAGGGACCCCGGCCCTCCCCACGGTGCCGGGACCGACCGCCGGCATCGCGCTCCCCCCGCCGCCCCCAGTGCCCCGGCAGGGGAGCGGGGTAGGCGGCACGGAGCCCCTCCGCGGGGATCCGCCATGTTGGGGCCGCCGCCGCCGCCAAGCCCCCCGCCCGCTCCGCCAGCGCCGCGGTCCCCCGCCCCGCTTCACTTCCGAGCCCCGCGGGAGCGCGACGCTGCTCCAGCGCGGTCCCGGTCCCGGTGCCCGGCCCGCCCCTCCCGCCCGCCGTTCCGCGGGCACAGCCGGCCGCCATGTTAGCGCGGCGCCCGCTGACCCTCCGTCCGCCGCCGCCCGCCGGGGCGCGGGGCTCCCTTCGCCCGCCCCATCCCCGGGACGCGGCCCCGCAGCACCGGGCGGCGGAGGCGGCCCCAGAGAGGCGACCCCGTCCGTGACTCATCCCCGCCACGTTCCGTTCGCCTCCGCCGGCGAGCGGGCAGCCGGGCTCGCCCCGGCGGAGAACGGGCAGCATCACGGCGGCCTCAGCCCCCGCCCCAGCGCCGCTTACCACCGGCGCCCCGCGCGGGTGAGTCGGCCCCCGGCCCCGGTACTCACGTGAGATAACGGCCCGAAAGATTTGGTAAATCGTCTTCTCTTTTTAGGCGGAATTTTTAAAGAGGGATGTGGGAACCTACAGCAGAAATACAGGCGGCGGCAGCGGCGCCTTCCAGGGCCATAGGCTGCGGGGGCGACCGGCGGGGAAAGCGCAGCGCGGCGCCGGTACGGGAGGGCTCGGACACAGAGAGACGGGACGGAGCGGGCCGGGGCGCGGGGCTGCGGCGGAACGGGAACGGAGCGCGGACGGCGGAGCGGCGCGGCGGGCAGAGGAGCAGGGGGCGCCGCCGGCTCCGCTCTTATAGGCGGCGCGGCCGCGGGGAGGGACCGGCACCGCGCGTCACCGGCCGCGGGGCGGGAGGAGCTGCCGCCGCTCCCGCCTTCCCGCCTCAAACCCGGCTCCCGGCGGGCCTGGCTGCGTTCCCGCCCGCCCCGTGCCGGGGGCGGAGGAGGCGCTGCCCTGCCGTGCCCGGTCCGCCAACGTGGAGGCGGCCGCAGGGGCAGGTGCGGGCCGCGCTCTGCGGCCGTTTCCCTCGGGGCCCGAGTGCCGCGCCGAGCGGGGCCCCTCATCCACCGCTCTTTGTGGCGCCGAAGCGTCTTCAGAAGCGGGTTTCTTTTTTTTGAGCTGCCGGTTTGGGGATGGCAGGGAGCGTAACCATCAGCAGTGGGAGAAGGGGAGCACAGGGGCTGCAGAAAGAGCGAAGCGTGTGTGACACGAGGCGTTGGGTTCACGACGCTGAGTTGTTTCAGATAAAGGGCCCTTGGAAGAGAGTGCTTGAAAACCCACCTTTTTTTTGCAGCCCTTTTTGCTGTTCCGTGCAGAGAGTAAGTCAGGATCTGTCAGAGATCTGAGAGCCCAGGGCTGGGGGTTACCCACATACGACTTATAGTGTAATAGCCTGGATCTCCGTTCTGGTAACAGGACCCACAGCAATGAGACCAGGCCAGTGTCATGCAGTTCTGAGCGGGTGGCAGAGGCTGGGTCCTCACAGCCGGCCAGGAACCTTCTTCAGCAAGAGAACGGGAGCCCACTGCCTGCTGCTGGTACATGGAGAGTTAAGCTGTGAGCAGGGCTCACTGGAGGAGACCGAGCATGGCATGGTTTGGGTTGGAAGGGACCTGGCGTGCCTCACTCTTAGGTGAATTTCAAGACAAGTAAATACATGAACTATGGGATGTAGCTGACCTGCTTAGGCACTCGTACATCTGCACATCCTAAAGTCCTTATTACTTCATAACATCCTTGTGAGGAAGTGAAGCTTGTGCTGCAAGTGGAAAACAGCTGCTCAGAGACAGGGAGCTCAGGTAAAGGTCACTAAGGAGTTAGATGGCGGAGCTGAGGACCAAACTCCGATCCCACAGTCCTGCCATGTTAGTTATCAAAGCACACAGGGTTGTCAGGTTCTTAGAGCTCCTTCAAGCATTCATGGTCCTTCCAAGGCACTAAAATCTACTGAACCCCATAGAAGAGGATGGAAAGTAATTGTTTCAGAAGGTAACTGTTAGTCTAAGAACATACTAATTTGTTAATTAAAACCAAAATCCCATGGATTAGTGCAGGTTGGACTGTTTTTTTTCCTTCCAAAGCAAAGCTGGGTTTGTTGAGTTCTATAGAAGAGAGAATGTAGAGAAGTGGCTAATAGACACACACCTGTCATCTCTTCAGAAATGAAACGAGACAGAAGTTCTGCAGCGTGCAGTGATGGAGTTTGTTTACTCTTCATCCGTTGTCACCTTCTCTTTTGCGAATCGTTTTAAATGAGGAGGAAGTGAGCTGACAAATGTATGCAGTCTCAGTGCAGAGTCTCATCTTTCCCGATAAGAGCACTAAGAGGATACAGATCAGCCAGTAAAATCAGGCACTTAATGCTGAAGTCAGAGGACCTCTTGCATACATTTGCAACAAACCCTGCATTTAGGAATAAATACAGAGCAGTTTGCTGTTTTCTCAAGTATATTTCATGCTACACCCCTCATTGGTGACTCGCCTGCTGTTTTGAGTTCCTATTCTGGAATAGTAAGTGCAGGAGGAGGAAAGGAATCACCGAGAAACCAAAAATATAACCCATACACTGCAAGGAAAAAAAGAAAAGAAAGCAAGCTGTAGAGAGATAGGAAGAGAGATTTGGACAGATATGGACAAGGGTACCATAAATGTGAATCATTAACAGACAAAAAGGGAGGAAGGATTAGAAGGGAGGACAAAGGTTATAGGGATATAACCAGAGGAGCCATTCAGGCTGCTATGTTCTTAGGGAGTATAGACTTTTTAAAATGTATTTTTGGAAGGGATTTAAACCAGGAAAAGGGGTTGGTTAAAAGTGTGGAGGAGTTTAGTGATGATGAAAGAAAAAGTAAGCAAGTAAATAAATAAATAGGTCAGCACAAGTTCCACACAGAACTGTTTATTTTATCTGTGTTCTTATCTTGTGATGGCAATAGCTGAAGATGTCTCAGCAGCACATGAAGGATGTGACTGCCACATCAGCTGCTGCCATTTCATCTCCATGCACCTTCCCAGAGGAGTTCTTGTTTTGCTGGGTAGGGGATGTTTTTAATATTCTTACCGTGCGCATGAAAACGGGCTGGCTGTTGAGGAGGGGAGGACAGTCACGTAGGCCAGGAAAAAAGAAGTTCAGTTTGATATGCAATTAATTGGGGGCACTGTCAGCTATTTTAAAAACATATGGAGGGAGGGAGGATTTCCTGCTCGTGGAGGAAGCAACAACTGAAAACAGAAACATAAACTTCATCCTCTTCAGTCTACTGAAAAAACAGAAAGAAGTGGCACACAGTTGAAGAGTGAACTATAGACAGAATGAGGACCCACACTTCATGCACTGTTTCCACTTTTACTGGTGATAATAACGCAGAAATAGAAAACTGATGTCCCAGCTCAAATGCGTATGTAGCCTTAGCGTTGTGCTACACAAAACTAACGCTGCTTTGTATGCATAGGCAGAATGTAAAAAGTTCAATAACTGTTCCTTCGCTTCATTAACATTTGTCTACACTCAGTTCCGATCCTTCAATTAGTAACCTCGTGTGGCTCCACGTGCACAAAGTGCTTCATGGATTACTAGAGTAACAGCTCACGTTGTGTTCTGTAAGATGAAAAGGCAGCAGAGCACAAAAGGCAGGTACAGCCCTCACTTCCAATTGCGAGGTGCTTATACTACATTTCCTTTCCTGCCTCCACACGTGTTGTTTCCCGCACTGCTGACAGTTGGATATAGACAAAATTAGGTTTTATCCCTGTGACTCAGATAAACAGGAGCAGGAAGGACACCCTTCCCCACCACTCATTTTGGAATGCAAAAAACACTCAGCGGTGAGGTAAACCCGTGGTCAGGAGTTTCAAACTGATTTGGACAGATGTCTGAAGGCTGTGTAGCCTGATGACCTTCTCCTCTAACCCAAAGTATTTCCTTCTCTTTATGTCTTCCTATGGGCTACCTCTTCTCTCCCCCGGTTCTTCCATTTCCTTTCCCTCTCCGATGCACTCTCTATCACCAGACATCAGCAGGGGATCAGATTCCGCTCCTGCAGGTGAGAGAATGAGATTATTTCCTCCTCCGTCTCCTCTTCCTCTTCCCTCTCTGCTGCCAACTCCTGCAGTCGTCGGTGTTTTTTCTTAAAGCCTCAGGTGCAGGAATTATATGGGTGTGCATGAATTTCAACTTCCGTTGAGAAAAAAATCACCATCATAGAGAAGAGTTTGAAATACATTTGCTGAAAACACGGAGCAACAAAAGATAAATGCAAATAATAACACGCTTTTTGTCTAGGGAAAAGGTTACCGCAATTTCAGAATGCTTGGACCTGGCAATATGGTTCCTCTCTTGGCTTCTTGGCTTCACGTCCATGCGGAGGCATCCGGTGCCAGGAACAGTTAGCAATCTGTAGCTGTCCAGCAGGAGCACCGAGCCATTGCGGTAGGAGGAAAGAAGCAGTCAGAATTCATTTTGGTCTGAGCTGTGTATGGGAGGAATGGCTGTGTGCAGGGCAGGCACAGGAGGAAACGAGCACGGTGACAGATGATGGGACCCCTTGTTCCCACTGTGCTACAGAAGTACCAGAGTTCCAGCAACCTCTATGGTAGGTCTGTATAAATAGGATCTTCTGGCAGTACTGTCCATTCAGTACTTGAATCATTGTGCCTTTCTCATTGCTGCGTAGTTCAGAGCTATCACTGTCCCTGTCCAGTGGAAAGAAACACTGATAAGCAGCTGGAGGAATGGTTCATAATCATTAAAAGCCCAGAGGTGGTGGGAGGAAGACATCTCTGCCTTAGCACACGGAGAAGTCGCCTCTCAGCTATGTTTGCTGAATTATTTGCTGGATCAAAATAGCTGCAGCAGAAATCAGATCTTGTCTTGGATGAGCCTGGTTTACACAGTGAATCTTTACAGAATACATCTCATACTCAAGCTAGGTCATTTGAACAAAGAAAAGGTTAAAAAATGAGTACATACTGGCTCATTGCTTTGACTGATATAGCTACTATGGAGGCGTGTGGGGTGATCTGACACGTGGAAAATCAATGGAAACAGTGGCTCAAAGGACTATGTAAGGGTATCACAAATAAGTAGCATTGAATTTTGGTTGTTTTAGAAAAATCAAAAGTAAAAAGAAATAACAACAACAAAAATCAGTCTTGATTTAGGAGTACCTCGCAATATGCTATAAACACAGTTTTGCTTTTTACAGATATAGCCTTCTGTCAGTCCACTGCTAAAATGTTATTTACCTGCACAAAAACCTAGAGTGGATGACCAGAGGCTAAAAGAAAATGCCTATGAACTAGATATCTTAGCAACTTAATAAGGGCTATCAAAGAGAATATTCAAGTATGAGCGTTACTGCGGAGTCCAGTAATGACTGCATGCATACATTGTATTAACTAGTAAACAGCAAGAAGATTCAAAAGCTTTAAGTACCTGCAACAGAATATGGACTTTCAACTATCAGGAAATAGTCCTAAGACCAGCCCAAGTTAGAAACAACTTGGACTTGTTATGTAGTAGTGATTTAGTTGTATACTGACCATTCACATTCTAGTTCCTCACGTCCAGGTAGCATAGATCATCATGAAAACCTGCAGGATCAGCTAGTGGCTCAGAGTTCAGCCTCTGTGAAATTCATCTTGTCTTACTATGAATGTCTTTAGATTGGTGAAGAGGTATGAAGTTTTCCTTTATGGATAAACAGGAGGCATCTGTTCCCAGAAGAGGGAATTAATGAACAGTGCTAAGTCTACATCAACTTTAAAATGCAGCAGACTAAGTGCTGGAGTGAGATGAAGTGTTCTGTGTGCCGTCCAGACCTTCTGATGAAAGTTAAAGCAGTGTGTATCATGCTGTTACTAGTGGTTACATAACAGAGGGAGTCTTTTCTGGAGTGGAATCATAGAATCACAGAATGGCTTGGATTGGAAGAGACATTAGAGATTAATTCCCGCAGGCAGGGTTACAGCCCACCAGCTCAGGCTGTCCAGGGCCCCTCCAGCCTGGCCTTGAATGCCTCCAAGGATGGGGCATCCTCAGCTGCTCTGGGCAGTCTGTATTTGTGCCTCACCACCCTCTGAGTAAGTAATTTCCTCCTAATATCTAATCTAAATATCCACTCTTTTAGTTTAAAACCATTCCCCTTTGTCCTATCACTATCAGACCATGTAAAAAAGTTGGTCTCCCTCCTGTTCATAAGCTCCCTTTAGGTGCTGAAAGGTTAAAATGAGGTTTCCCTGCAGTCTTCTCTTCCCCAGACTGAACCAGCCTTTCTTCACAGGAGAGGTGCTCCAACTCTCTGATGATCTTTGTGCCCTTCTCCGGACTCACTCCAACAGCTCCACATCTTTCTTGAGCTGGGGTCCCCAGGTCTGGATGCAGTGCTGCAGGTGTGGCCTCATGAGGACAGCAGAGGGGAACAGTCCCCTTCCGCTCCATGCTGCTGTCCCTCTGCTGATGCAGTCCAGGATGCAGTTGGCCTTCTGGGCTGCAGGAGCACGCTGCTGGTTGATGTCCAGCTTTTTGTCCATACATGTGTTGCTGTATGTTACACTTGCAAGAAATTTTTTTCCACCCAGATTTTTTTTTCTCAGCCCTGTAGGTTTTGTATAAAACCAAATTTGATTCCAGCTCCACACAATTAGGAGTGTTCTCAGGCTCCTATGCTTGCTGGTAAATCTTGTCACTCACCTTTCAGCTTGCCAAACACACAATGTGTTCTTCTTGTGTTTTCCAGACAGCAGATGCAGCGGTTTGGCTGAGCTCCCCTGGCTGGTAGGGCATTTTGTCAAACACGTTCCCTCAGTTTTCAGAGAGGAAGTTTCCCAACTGAGCCTTGAAGGATCACTACACTCATCAGTGTCCCCCACTGCCCTCCTGTGTGACCTGCAAGCAGCCAGGAAGAGAGTGATCTCTCGAGACCTCATGTCAATCTGAGAGGCCTCTGATTATCTTTGTTTTCTTTTTGACAAAAAATATTTGACCCACTTAAGATGAATCTTGTTTACTTGCATGAATAGATTTACTAATGTTAGCAGGAGTAAGATAAGCAGACTGGCACTATTCAAAGTGCTCTGCATCTGGAATTTTGCATGCATTAGAGGTTAAGACAGGCTTCCTCAAAAGGAATTTTTTTCCATGAAGAAAATAAAACCCATATATGCCGTGGATGGCAGCAGAGACCAACGTGAAATAATTACTCCTATAATACAATGAGGAGCAAACAGAAGGATCTGCAGGATCTGCACATACGTTGCAATGAGAGGAGCTGCATAGCTCCAGGCGGTGCACTGAATTGCCACAGCACTGCTGCTGGCACTTGGGGCTTCTAAAGACATGGTCAGTTAGCAAGATTTTGAGTCCCTGTTTGGATGCAATCAAGCTGGATTTTCATCTCTAGCAAGCTGTGTTAATGTACCTGACATTCTCTTGAGGCTGGCCCTGATCTCTTAAGATTTGCAGCTCGTAATTTCAGTTTCTAGGCTCATCCTTTCTGTGGTCCTCAAAATCAGGGAAGGAAATCCCTTTTTAATTTTGTTGCCATTAAGATCCCCCGAACCAATCGATTTATTCGGGACTTCAGCCACACTTTGCCCAAGAATGTGAGGAAACTTCCTGGGCCAGATGTGAGATGGGAATACAAGTGAAATCTGGATATCTTTTGCTTGGTGTCTGATGCTCTTTTTCATACCTAGCAGCCGGGATGTGTGGCCCAGTGAGCACACTCAAACCAGAAGATGCATTATCAAGCCAGGAGTTCTCAGCTGTTTCTATCAACTCCTAAATCCCAAGGTACAATCCTAAGGTGCAGGTCCAGAGAGGCAGCAGGGTCAGGCTTGGCAAAGCCAACACTGGGCAGGAGGTGCAAGCTGCTGAGAGCTGCTGAGAGCTGCTGTGCTGAGCCAGGCAAAGGGGCCATGGCTCTGCTGCTCCCCTCTCCATGGAGACCTCCAGAACAGGGGATGGCAAACAGTGGCTGACAGCAGTGAGCATAGTGCCATGGGTGTTCCCTGTCTGGCCATCATGAGAGTTGCCACTAAAACTGGCAGCTCTGAGAACAAGATTTGTTTTTTTGTTAAAAGCTGTTTGCAAAGGGGACAGATAATTCTCTTTGTGCTTGGAACAGTGAGAAAAGAAGTAACAGTGAGTGCTTTGCAGAATACATTTTCCTGTGAGTAAAAGATTTCAAGGCATCAAATTGTTTTAGATGGGTTATTTTGAAAGAAGTAGAAGGATGCAGCCTCACTGAGATCTCTGCAAGCACTGACAGTGCCACAAATGCATTGATGTGGCAGGAACATGTTCTCTGGGTCACAGGGACATTTTTGATGCCACTCAGCAGACAGCCTTGAAAACACATTTAGTTAGTAAAAGCACCACCATCCTCTCCGTGCCAGCTTCTGTCTCTGCCCTTCTCCATTTCATATAATTTCCCTGTTCATTTCAGAATTCCACCTTCCACAGCGCCCAAAGCAAGGCACAGCAACAGCACCACGCCAGGGAGACTTCTGTGATCCCACAACTGGTCATCCTCATGGGGAAGAGCTGTGTAAAGCAGAGTGTGTGCAAGTTACTGCCTCCAGACAGCACCATGTCTTTCCATCATTTTGGATGTCCTCATCCCTTTCTGGGTACAGAACAGGGCTTCGGGCTTTTTCTTTTTAATTTCCAGGTTTGCCCTCAGGAGCCAAAGGAATGCCTACCCTTTTTTGTAACAGAAGCAGGGTTCAGAAGATTGATTATAATAATAAACTAGGGATTGTGTTTCTGAGATTATACATGTAAACACAATCTTAAGTGTAATTAGTTTCAATGGCTTCCATTTAATTCATGGACAAAGTTTGCTTTTAAATACCACACCAGATTGGACATGGCCAAAGATAAATTGAATGCAATTAGATCTACTATTTGCTTTGATGATATGCTACATTATTTCTTACAACAAACCATTTATTATACGAAGCTAATGGTCATACTCATGCATTTAACAAATCTATTGGAAACGGTGGCAAAATGATAAGTTCCAAATTGAGTTATTCAAGTCTGGGGGGAAAGGAAACAAAAAAAGACTTATTCTATGAAAGAGTTTCATCTACGGTTCCATCCTTGTCAATGCCCAAGTCATCACTTTCACAATGAATTCTTAAACTAGGAATTTCATGTGCATTTCTTGTCATTAGACAAATCAGAAATCTTAATTACACCGCCTCTTTGTGGTGGCTAGTTTACATTCGCTTAATGAATATATATTCTTAAGCAGAATGTCTGAATTTAAATGTTCTTACGGTGTTGTTAACATAATGCTCCTTAAAACTGTTAATAAGACCTCTAAAAAGACTTGCTCCCATCTACGCTGAGCCAGCTGTTTCACTGGGCTGCCGTGGAATTATTTGGATACTCATGAAATTTACTGAGAATTAGCCTTTTCTCCATCACCATCCCTTCCAACACCAACAACCACAATGTGATGTAACAATGACGAGAAAAGGAATCCGTAAAACTACACCCTTGTGGCTGTGGCAAGAATTCTTCAGTGCATTTCCTGGAAATTTGTAAAATCAAGATGATCTTCTAATGTTTAACCCAAACAATTCTTACTTCCCTCCCCACCCCTCTTGCTGAAATTTACCATGATTTCATCACGACAACTGCAAACTAACCAAGAGAGAATACAGTCCCTGAGAATACAAATATTTGATTGTAGGAATTGTTAGCCTTTGAAATGCAATGCTGCTAACCACAGAGCTAATCCAGCTACTCTGTGTTCTGAATTCCCACTTCAACCCTTACCTTCAGTACTTGTCTTGTTCATGCAGCTGAGGAATGCAAATACCACGCCTTACAAAATAAAAACTAAAAACAGCAGCGGGTCACCTGCCATCATCCATTGGCCTAAAACAGAAGTGCTTAGACTTCAGGGAAAAGGGCTTGCCCAAATTATACCAATTCTGCGACGTATGAGGGATAATTTATGAATGCCTGACTTTGCTATTTTGTTGTCTGTTGAAATTCCACGGTGGCAAAAGCGGGACACACATAACATCTCCAACATGGTGGGAAGACTTCTGGTAGAATGGAAAGCCTACTGAGATTTCCAATGTGCCACACACAGTGACATGCCAGGCGCTGTGCTCCTACCCAGCCCACCCCCAAGCTCTTTGCTCCCTTAGCTCTTCCCAGCCCCAGCTGTGCTTGGCCGCAGTCCCCAGGCATACTGCTGGTCTTACACTCTTTTGCAATGCCTCACAGTTTCTTCTTCCTTCTATTTACCCAATTCCTCAGGGACTTTTTGCTTGTCTTAGTATCCCTGCCACTTCCACTGTCTCTTTTTCTGAACTCGATGGTTTTTGCTCCCTATTCTGTAGGGACTTTTCTTGGCAGGTCATTTCCATTGAGGATGATAGGAAGAGGTGATCCCTACAGTTAGCTCAGAAAATCTACTGATGATTCATGATAAACACTTACAAAACACTCCAAATGCCATATTGTGTCACCGAGAAATCTTAAAACATGGATTGTCCTTTCTGCCAAGCGCTAAATAGAAATGGGCTTGTAAGGGCACCTTGCCATTTTTCCCTGAGAAGAATTAATGGACTAGACAACCCAATCATCCTTCTTACTCTGCCGCACATATCATGTGTTCATGAATCTGTTCACCTTGAATAAAAATGGCAAACACAACAGAAGTTTTGGCACATGCGAGCCTTCTTGCAGCACCACAGCTAAGACATTGTTGTGTTTGGGGCCCTTTATTTCAAAGCACTGTCTCGTTGTCTTTTTAAGCTGTCTGGTTTCTAAATTCTGATATGAAGAATGCTCCCATTGTCCAGATACCAGCCTGCCTCGTGCTCGCCCGTTGGCCTGACTGGTGTTTCCTTGAGGTCTGTGGTCTCCAGAAAAGGGGCCTGGTAGGTTGAGTATGGCTGGGCCAGAAGGCCTGGGGCAGCGAGCTGCACTACACAGCCACGCACCTCAGCAACATGTGTTCAAAACCCCACGTGTCAGGAAGTCACAGCACATCCCAAGTTGAAAGGGACCCACCATCCGTTCCTCCATCTTTTTTTCCCAGGTGGAAAGGATCCAGCAAACAGAGCCTTCTTTCAGTGGAAGGGGACTGGATGCAACTTATGCTCTGCTCTTCCTGTATTCCTCCCGCAGCAGGGAGGCTGCTTGGTGCCCACACAAGTAAAGGTATCAGCAGGAAGCCATGGTCACTTCTGGGGCCAGCCTGCTGGCTCTCATACATCTCTGGTAAAAACATGTAGCTAAATGGTGGTGACTACTTTGAAAAAATAATATTTTGTAGAGGAGAATTTGTTCTATCAATTGGTATTATTGTGCTCTTTGTAGCTGTTGTAGTTTCCACTGAAATAAGTAAGAGGCATTACTTACAGAGCAATCTACGTACATTTGCTTGGCACTCCGAATAAGCAAACGAGCAACATATAAGGCAAAGGGAACACTTGCAGAGCATTCCAAGGAGCCCCTGGGCATAGGGCTGATGGGAGCACACGCAGCTGTGCTGCCTGCAGGACAAGGCTGCTCTCCATGCTCGACACCATTAGCATTCCTCATCAGCCGCAGCTCCCAGCACTGTCTGAGCACAACTTGGGAAAACCAGGTCACTGTCTCGGCTCATCCTCCTCCATAAGCAGTGTTTTCTTCCGCCACTCTGAGGCTCCGGACAGCGTAATTAGTTGTCACTAATGTTCAGTTCTGTGTTCAACTGCTTCAGCTCAGGCCAAAAATGAAGGTTCTGCATAGTTTGCATGCCCTAATAGGGGGGGGGGGGGGGCGGGGGGAACTTGAGAGAGACCCATTTTCCTTGTGTTATAATGATGCAGCTGATATTTTTCAAAAGACCAGAAAGAATACTAATGACATGTTAAGCTTTCAGCACTCCCAGAACAGAGAATAAATGAGATTCCAATGAAAATACAAAGCTATACACCTACCCGTGCCAGATAACAACTTGTACTGCAAGGCTGTCATAACGAGCAGACTGAAATCATGCCCTCAAGCAGAAAAACTGCCTGAAATCGCATTTAACTGGTTTGGGTTTGCAGAAAGATGAGAATCCTGATATTCCGAAGAAACTGGAGGGCAGAAAAAAGGAAGAAGTCAACCCAAGTGCCAGACCAGAAATCCAGATTTCTGCAACGAGATGCTGGAGATGAGGTCTTTTAAGCCCCTGGGGAACATTCTGAGGGGAATGTATGGAGTTGGTACATGGTGATTAAGCAACAAACTTTACCAAAGGTCAAGTGGTTTTATGCTGTGGAAAAATAAATAAGCATAAACACCCTCAAAGAATGATCTGGATGATGCAGCGCAGCTTGTTTCTTGGCAGGGCAGCTGTATCAGTAATTAAGGCTGCATTAATGCGTTCTGTAGGTGTCACCGTAATGGCAGTGTCTGCATCGACTGAAACGACTGAGCAGCGCGAGGAGCCAGGAGCTGCACCGACTCCTTGCCAAAAATGCGCTTACAATTTGACATGCCAGAACACCATTAAAAATAGCATCACTTAAGTCATAAACAACAAAGCAAATGATATTAGCATCCACTACGGTAACTGCAAAATCAACGTGCAGTATTTCAGGATATGGAATATGAGGCAGAGCATCCATTAGCAGTCATTCCAAGATGGTCTCTTTGGACAGAAGAGCACCAGCTTCAAAGAACTGCTTTCTGTTTTGTGTGTTCTGGGAAGCAACGAATGAGAAGAGGGGCCATGAAATTACAGCTGGAACTGATGAAATTCCTCTTTCACAGCAATTTGGGTTAAGAAGTCCTAAGCATGCACTACAAGCTATATACAGCTCTGCAAACAGCCATAGGCCAGTTCATGTAGTTAGGTGGAAGTCAGAAAGGGACGTATTTTCTGAACAAAAGAAAAAGTAATGTTTCTGTGTAGTAACCCATGTAGTTAAGCTTAGGTGATCCTTGCTGCCCCAGTCAGCAGAGGAATTTTATAGGTGCTTCAAATAAATTAAAATACATCAATTAAATGCATTAAAATACTTCAAATACATTTTACTATCATCATTATTTAAGCAGGATTCAGGCCCGGAGGCCACATAACAGTTAAACTTGTCATAACAACTCCGAATATAATAGGAGCACAAGCTCAAGATATTCTTCAGATGTGTGCTGCTAATTGCAGTTACAATGGTATTATTTTCCAGCTTCATCTCCTGCAAGCCAACATGTTACTAACAGATGGAGAAGTAACTCATTTTGGTAAGCCCAGTCACACGTTACCTGTCTTCTGGAGTGATCCGTGTAATGAAAGCTATTGCAGTGGTAACCACAACCAGCACCTTGCGGTAATGCCTGCTCAGTCCTCCACGCTGTATTCCATCCTTGCTTTGGCTCAAAACAGTGCAAACACAATTTTGCACACATATCTGACCAGTACTGAGGATTCGGTGATTACGGATGATGAACATGAGATTAATTTAAAAGCTCTGGGATGGAAATCCTCCTTGGAAACATTTCCAGATTTGTACCTGAGTATTAATTGTGCTTAATGCTTAATTTGCAACAAAGAACACCTTACTGTGACTGGATGTGTGCATTGCGAAAAGTAAGATAAAGGAACGTCTGTGACGCAGATTCTTGCAGCTGACGTTCTTCCGCGATATTTAGACTATGTAAATATGGGCAATGTAAGTAGGGATCTTATTTGCAATGCGGCTGCTGAATTCTTGGGAAGAAACCCAAACCTTGCACTTGCCTCCTTCTACAGAACAAGCCCCACAGGAGCACAGCAAGTACTCTCTGTTTAGATGTGGTACAGGGGAAGATATATGTGTAAAAAGCCCTGCCGTACTCATGAACTCTGCTAAGGAAAACATACAACAAGATGGCATTTTTATTGTTTTTAAATATATGTCTTCCAGGAGGAAAAAATAAGCAAATAAATAAATAAAAGGCGAGATTTCCACGTTCACAAACTGTCGCACATAGGTTGCTCCAAAAGTAATGCCTCCCATTTATTTTCACTGAAAATACAACAGCTATAAAGAGCACAGTAGCACTGTTTGATAGAGTAAGTTCACAGCTACAAAACACCATTTTTCAACAGAGCCACCACCATTAGCTGATTCACGGAGACGAGCTGGTTGAGACTCTTCATTTTGTGGTGTGACAGCTGTGCCTGGCTATCCAAAACGTGGCTTACATGTCACTGTTACCACTGCTGAAATGCACCACCCTGCACCTCCCTGTGCTCACATCCACTGCTTTGGTCTCCACCAACGTTCAGCAAGCATCAGTGAATGTCAGTGGGTGCCATTTTTTCCTGCATGGAGTTATTCAATGAGACCTCTTTTGCTTCATCCGCACCTCCATGTCAGACTCCACCCTGTCGGACTGTCCTTCTGCTGCCACCTGTCACACAGCAAGAACATGTAGCGCAGTGTTGGCTGGAAGGTTCAACCTCCACTACCACACCACCACCATCTGCCTCAGACAGAATAACAAAGGGCACACTGGTTTTGGAGCAGCTCTCATAATGCAACGTCCCTTTTAAAACACTGCAGAAAACCTGCAGCAGCTCTGCTTTGACTCCTGCTCCCATATGGCTTGGGATTTTCCTCACGCCCACTGAGTGGAGGACCCTGTCTCGCTGTTGGAGTGACCCTGGCTCAGCAGTGCCAGAACCTAAGCTAAGAACCCAGTTACCCAGCAAGAGCAGAGTGGTAGATTTTTAACATCCATTCAGAAGCTTTAGCAAGTATTGAAGCACAGACTGAGTTTGCATTATATTAGCATCTTTCTTTGTCCTTCTCTAAGAGACGATACTTCTATTGCATAGTAAATGAGTGTTGTTATTTGGTATTTATCTTATAATTAAAAGCCAAAAAAAAAAGCTCAAGTCCTCTTCCCATTTCTTGGACCCTGTAAGCTTAAAATGTTCACTGCTCTGCTGCACTGATATTCTCAGGAGAGTGTTAATATGCTGGTGGCACATAGCATGAAGTGGAGAAGCAGAACACCACAGTTTGCTGAGGCTGTGCAGGAGCCAAGCAAAGATCTTCTGCTGTCAACAGTGCTGTGCAGAGCCCAACTGCACTGTCACAGGAGAGGAAAGCATTGGTCGTGGAGGGAAAGTAGGTCTGGGGGATTACAGAGCATGCAGTGCAATGTGTTGTAAATAAGAAGCAGCTCTGCGCTGGCACTTTGTCCTGCAGGTGGCAAGGAGACTGCAGAGTCTCATTTATGCTGTTGTCTCCTGTAGGAAGAGGGGTCCTGGAGCATTTATTTCTTATGCAACTGTTGCATAAAGAGTCTGTGATATTCTTTGGGACCCTGAGAAATGTGGCTGTAACAGAGCAAGGCCAGCCCGCCTTCATCTGTGTTCTCATAAAGAGAACATATTGCATGCAGATTAGCTTTGTGTGCCTTGGGCTGAACACAGCTCTACATCTGATGATCCCTGAGCTAAATGCTATCCATACAGCCATCCCGAAGGAGGTGCAGCACTCACTTCACAGATACAGCCAGACTGAGAAGGGGTATCTATGGGTCTTCTTTTCAGTAGGAAAAACTGATGAAGACATTTCCAGCCATCTCAAGAAACATTTCAGTAAGACACCACCCTGATAAGAATAATCTACATGGTCCCAAAACACATGCGGCTAGGAAAGCTGTGTTTGCTAGCACAGGACAATTCTTGTGTTAGTTTGCTTCTGGAAATAGCAAGGATTTAGATCGGTGCCTGAAAGTTTATAGACAATCCTTTAGGGACTTCATACTACCCAGGGAGCAACTGGCCAGAAACTGCTGTGCACATTTCCCCTGAAACTGGCCCTGTTAGCCATTGTCTTCCCCTCTCAGGGAAGATGGGATCACAGCAGAGGGAATTCCCAGGCATGGGAGGATGTGGAGCTGGATGGGTGCTCAGACACTGAGTCTTCTTGCAGCCTCTGCTCTCTTCCCTTTCACTGGGTTCAAGGAGAGGATCAAACAAATCTCAAATTGAACAAACAAGCCCTGTGTGTCTCTACAAGCTTATCAGCAAAGCTGGAGCTTTCCTTTAATTTCTTGTTTGCTTGTTTGGGAGAGAATTCTGCAGTGGCTTGACAGATGGGTTATTGTGTGCGACTCCCTGCATGCACAACTAGGTCAACCGCCAGGCAGGCACTGTGCAAGCGTGAGGCTCCCCCGGATCAGCCAGAGGCTGCACATTATATATTCAGAATTAGCTAGGTAGGAGAGAATGTCCTTCCTGGCATGTGCTACCCTGAAACTGTAGTCCCTTTGCATGAGTCATCTGAAACCTCTTCTCGTCCCAGCTGCAAAGAGTGTGACATTCATGGCATTCATTTGCACCCCCATCAGCAAAGAGGGACTGGAGCAGTGCAACATCAGGGATTTCTCTTCTTCTCTTTGAACTCTTAAGTTCAGCACAACACACCTCTCCTGCCATCAGAGAGCATCACCTTTTCAAAGCAATTGGAATAAGTTTGGGGTAAGATAAAAGTGAAGGGATAAAGACCCGGGATATTTTTATTGGCACTGTTTCTAATCGCCATATGTGCATAATTCTTATCACTGCTATGGGCAAAGAACAATAAGACAGCAAAA
The DNA here is from genome assembly GCF_039878825.1 of Excalfactoria chinensis. NCBI lineage: Eukaryota > Metazoa > Chordata > Aves > Galliformes > Phasianidae > Excalfactoria > Excalfactoria chinensis. The sequence continues at coordinate 19,341,910 of NC_092826.1, read as the reverse complement.
AGGATGGCTGCCCTGCATCTATGCGGTTGGAGTTCAGGGTTCTGCCAAAACATGGTTTCACCGACTCCGTCTGTAGTGGATCTGACTCTGTTGTAGTGCCATCAGTGTGGAAATGCTGCTGCAAGAACATATTTTTGGCTGTTGCTCAGAAACTGCTGCCAGCCCTCTGCACAGCTTGCGAGACCTTTAATGCTACAGGCTTGCCTTTAAGGGGAAAGTCCCTCAGAATAAATGTTTCCACATCACTCTCAGCTCAGATGTCCAGCTAAGCTGTAAATGAAAATGGAATGGAATGGAATGGAATGGAATGGAATGGAATGGAATGGAATGGAATGGAATGGAATGGAATGGAATAGAATAGAATAGGAGTACTAAAACAGAGACTTAATCTTCCACATTAACCATAGAATTGCAAGCAAGAAAGCTCTCGCTCTACAACCTGCTCTTCCTTTCAAATTGCTCCAAGCCACCACACACCTTGACTTAACTTGGAGCTGTTTCAGTGACCAAGTGAGGGTTGTGCGGAGGCTTCCCAGAGGGCACTGGCTACAAGCAATGGGACAGATCTCATTTTACCAACAGGAAAACCTTCATGAGGCTCAACAAGGACATGGCATGAATGAGATCATGCAGAGTTGCAACAGTTTGAAATTTTGCAAGCAGTCAGGTTTTACACCAATCCTTAGCTAATCGGGATTAGGACATTTCTTGCCCCTTCTGCTGACTACACTCAGGGAAAGGTTACAAGGCTGTGTAAGACATGTGGCTAATCCCACGAAACAGCTGATACGACACATTTATGTGTGTCACTTTAAAAACTGGTGTGCCTTTGTCATAGTTATCGCCCTCATGAGAGTGTCACTCCATTTGAGCAGCTTCTCGCTCACTCATGTGTTTTACATCTTCTATTGAGTCAGGAATAACTTGAAATTTCACTTGTGAAGAAAATTCCACAAATGTCAAACCCTGTGAATGAGCTGCCCCATCCCTGCATGGCGTGGAGGCTCTCTGGGGCGGCTGCTCACTCCCCTGTAACAACAAACACATGTTGTGGATTGCAGGCACCTTCTGGACTTGGAGAGCTGATCACCTTCCATCTGAATTAGCCTTGTGTGCTTCCTTTCTGCAAAGAAACACTTCTGGAAGTTGTGTTTAGACATACATTATCTTTCCACAAAAATAACTTACCCTGAGGATTAAGAAGACAAGTTGAAAAACAGCCACCTGAGCAGAACTATCCAGCAGTTCATGAACATCACGGGCTCAGCAGAGGACTCACCCAGCACCACGTCTCACCCAGATACCGTTTCCCTGCAAAAAGCAGCGCTTATCAGATCAGAAAGCCTGGGTTAATGCTGCAGCTCGGAGGCGTGACATTAAGACTGATGGGATGTGCGAGCTGCAGAGGCAAAAGGTCTCCACAAATGTCTAAGCCAGCTGCAGTTAAAATACTTGCTAAGCTACAGTGAGAGCTTGTGATATTACACGTTTTTTTTCCGCCAGGTTGCCTCAAGGAAGCGGTCGGCATGTTTATTAAAGGAGGAAAACCAAGAAGTGCCATGGACAAAAATGTGAAAGTGCAATCTTGAGGTTTGGGGTTTTTGTTGTTGTTTTGTTTTGTTTTGTTTTGTTTTAATTCCTTATTTTGAAGGATTTGGAGCCCACAATGCAGCATGAGCCACAAAGCACAGCAACACGCGCTGCTCCCTCTGCCAGTCCCAGCTCTCCTAAGGCCCTCAGCAGGACAGCAGGGAGCTAGGCACTGGGGTGGTCTATATACATATGTATATCCATATATATATATATATGGATAAACACGTATCTATATACCTATGTGCATGATCAGCCATGGCTGACCCCATTGCAGAGGGTCAGGTTTTCATGAGTGCTAAGCATTCATATTCTCAAATGAAATAATGGGAGCCGTGGATTCTGTTCACATCTCTCCATGCCCTAAGGCATGCCTATAATAGAAAACCTGCCCTACTTTAACCAGATCAATTCTAAATGCAAGGTTTTAACAGTGAGATTTTTGCCACATAAGTAGTTTAGACAGAGCCATACGTTATGTATATGTAATGGAACTATAAGAAGGACTGTTTCTACTGAAGAGGCCACAGTAACACTTAATTGTGTGTAAGGCCCACGTGGGATTTTTTTCTTTTTTAATGAGAAAATCCTAAGTTTTCCATACTGCTAATGTCCAGCTGGGTTATCCTCCCTTCTGTCATGGCCAAAGAGAAGGCCATCCGTTCTGTTTGCAACCATGCCCTTCCAGAGCAGACTTTTACCTGAAATGCAGCTACTAAGATCATTTCCATCCTTCTTGAGGTTTTCCTTCTCTGCTCTCTTTCCGTTCTTCACTGTCTTTCAGGCAGCCTTTGCACTGTAGAAAATAACAGTCCTACAAAAAGACCACATTTCAGATGCAATGCTGAATTTCTGCTGTGGATGTGAAAAGACAGCCTGGAAAAGGTGGTTACTCTCCCAGTTTGGCCATCATAGCACCCACATCATGGCTGAAGGCTCTGCAGGGTGCTCTGGAGTGAGCCCATTCTCCCAGTTCTTCATCCTCCTCACCCATACAACACAGAAGGCAGTGATACACGTCACTCTGAGCTTTCGGAGTGAAAGCCATATTAAATAATATTATTGCTGTTAAGATTTGTTACTATTCAAACTTGTAGTTCATTTCTCACCTGCAGTGTGTGAGACATTACCTGGCATTTAACTCATAACTGTGTCTACAAGGTTTGATTATTTGGCATCCAAATTGTGCTTTAGGCAAGAAAAAGCGCCCACTTGTCTTACAGCTGCCTCAAATCCATGTAACGAATGCCAACAGCTCTAGCAATCTATCTTGTTCTTAACACGTGCCTTATCTTAAGGTCATGTTTCATATTGAATTTTCCAAACCCAGGGAATTCATAGCAAGCTCCTGTCTGATTTTCACCATTTAACTAAAATACAGTCAATCCATTTTATATGATCAGAATAAATATGATTCGTAGGAATTTGACATGGAATAATCCAACACATTATTCAAGCCAAGTTCAGAACAGACCAGTAAAAAGAAAGACCTTCAATATTTTCAGCTGCAAAATAAACTGAAGGCACAATGATGCAAAAGATGGAGATGGAATTAACTGAAAGTTATTTGTTGTGTTTCTACTTACCAAGAGCGAGAGAGAATAAAATGTACTCCTTGTCTGAAACTTGGAATATTCTTTTAAAATAGACTAAAAGATGAAATATCCAGAAAGCCACTGCTGGGTGATGGTTTATCTTTAGTGAGGAGTGCTACAATGAACTCATGTGCCTTCTGTGAGATCATTTCATTCTGGTAAAGGAGTGAGTACCCAACAAGCAATGTTTTACTGGGAACAGATGTCGTGTCAGGACTCCTGAACTTTGCTGCTAACACACAGTTACCTTTGCAATGCCTTTTACCACACATTGCACAACATTCACTTGGTTGTGTTTCAGGTCTCCTTTTGATCGGAAAAATCAATACAGTGTTATTCTGCAGCCACAAAGCAGGTCTGGGATGACATGACTTGCGACTGTTAGCAGGTTTGACAGCATGAATGTTTGTTTATTGGCACCCTGCTGCTAAAATTCACCTACTGCACACATGCTGATTGCAGTTTTAAAATGCTTAAATTGCATCCCAAGGGTGTAGTCCTATCCCATACGTTCAATGTGGCTGGTTCAGTGTGGCAGGATTTAAATGTGTATTTCTTCAATCACAGCAGAGACAACAGCTTTCTCGTAGACTCAACCACCATTTTAAAGATGAGGCTTTGCTTCCATGCCTAAGACTTAACTAAAGACCCTTACAGGTCACATTTGCCATCCCAGCCTTATCCTCCGGTCTGAGGGATCTCAACGTGAGAGAACTCAGAATTTCAATGTGCAAAGTTATACTGATGGAATTCACTTAAGTGCTTTTGAAAAAAATTAATAATAGCACTTACACCAAGAACCATTTTCTTTTGAAAATCAGCTTAAAACTGAGCCTTTCTCTGCATTTTCATCACTGAGCAGCTTAACAGCTGCTGCACCTGCACCTTCTCTTTGACTGAAACACTTGAGACTTGTGGGGTTGTTAGGTGAACAAAACCCCTAAATTCTCTTTCCTCTCTACAGCCAAACCTGAAAAATTAAACAAAGAAACTCCTGTGAGAAAGCAAAGGTGAGATGGAGGAATTGATCTTCTGAGACCATAAGACTGTGCTACAAAACACTTTAAGTTTTGATCATTCTTGCTTTTAGGTCCAGAAACATCAGCTCCAAGGAACAGGAAACAGCAGCACTCATCATGATTTGATCACTGAAGAAACCACTTGCACAGTCACATCTCACTGAGTCCAGCGAGAGCCTTTTCCTGCAAGTTTTCTCTTTACTGAACAAGACCCAAAAATCCTGAATAATGCAAAGACAAGCAAGGAAACAACAGGTCATTGAGTCTGCTGGGATTTGGTTGTGCTTCAGACAGAGGCCTGGCTGGTTAAACAGACTGTGCTCATCCCTACTGTATTTCCCATATCAAGCATTTCCAGCGTACTGCCTGGATTTCAGCACTTCTTTGGCCTGCTTGTTTGTTGGCTAAAATACAGCTGTGAGAAAAGGTGACAGATTTTCCACTATCACTTGGGGAATATACTTAAATATCTAAAAGTACTAGCAGGTAAATCTCTGCCCTTTTGGCAAATTAAAAATAAATATGCAGTGTCACATAGTCAGAATAGTTGCCTTGGGGGTATGCTGAGCAAAGTGAGACTTCAGATCCCAGGAACGCCGCGTGAAACACGAGCTTTGCAGCACGGCTGCGAAACATGCCATCATCCACAGGCTGTAAGATACCAGGACAGGACTGGGAATCACAATGATTTATGCTAACATTGCCCTCTATCAAAAACTTTAAGTAAAGATGACCAAATGATGCATGAATTTTGTATTTGAACAAATTTATTGTTATAGTTAGGATAAGGCACATACAACTACATAAACCATAAACAAATACGGAGTTGTATTTCTTTGAAGATGTGATTAGGCAGTCAGTGGAAAGACAGATGCATCATTTTAACGGCTCAGTCCTCCTGTGCCCTCTTGGTCTCCCATTCTCACACCAGCTCTGTCCTTCCCAGTGACACATTTGCACAGCCACTGAATAAATCAGGTAGAAGAAATGATTCAACTGAAAAACAACAGAGGAAAAGAGGGCTGGTTTTCAGCTACATCGGCCCAATGTGTGGCTGCAGGATGCTTGTACTGGTGCAGCCCTGGGCAGAAGGGAGGTGATGCAGGGTAGAGACCAACAGCCAAAGGCACAAGAGGGAGACAATGACTCTTCAGGCTGGTGCAGCTGACAAATTTTCTTGTCGAGCTAGGCCCTAAAACCTTTTCTAACACAATGCTGTGACATGGAAAACATTTGATTGGGGTTACAACCAAAGGTTTTGAATAGGAGCAAAATGAAAATCTAAGCACATACAGTGAGTTGGTCAAACTGTTGGGTTTTTATAATTGTTTTGAGAAAAGTTCCTCTGGTCAGTCATATAGAGGAGTCACCGAAATACTCCTCTGTGACACTGAATTTACCTGACCCAACATTATTTAGTAAAGATTCATCATAGGTTCAGGCATTAAACTCCAATGAAGTGACACTTGGAATCACCGGTGTTCACACAGCCCACTCTAATTGCTCAAACACATCTCCAAGCATCCAACCACACTGCTCACAGAAAGACATGTAACTGCCTAAACACAGCACACCCACAAAGGTCTGCTGGCATCTCCAGGCCAACTGAATACTGCTGCAGAAGCAGGCATGGTGGCCAAAAGGCACATCCCCTGGCCTTGTGTTACACGAGAGCAGGACTGACACTGACCTGGTGTGCAGATGAAAGAGCCACGCAGCTCCATGGCTGAAATGTGTCACAGGCCCTGGGCTTCTCTGAAGCCTTCCCAGTCTCCTTGGATCAAAACAGTGAAGCAGCTAGGGAAGAAACACTCCGTCTGCTGTACAAAGCTTGGATGAAGAAAACATACAGTTTGCAAATATCTTTTTCAAAGGTTTAAATTTCAGTCTTAAGGCTGGTGTCTCCCAGGCAACACCAAGAAAGACTGAAATGCAATCTGCTTTCATACCTATCTTTTTCTAAAATGCTTTCAGAGCTTGTATCACCACCTCAAGGAAAAGGAAATGTAAGTAACAAAGCCATACAAGTTTGCTCCCTCTCCACTTCCCAGTCTAACTAGAGATAGCAAAACAAACAAACAAACAAAATAAATCCCACAAGCTCCAGAAAACCAAGTTGCCATTTTTATCTCAAAACCCTTTGCGTAATATTAGGCAATATTACGCTGGAGCAGGGTGGCTGGACTAGATGAGTTCCAGAGCTCTCTTCCAAACCATGCAATTCTGTAATTCTATACTTCTATACAATATCTGAGAGCTTAGCCTCAGAGAACATCAGAAAGTGAGGGAAACCTGTACCTCTGCCAATCTATGTTGCACAAATCATCTACACATCAAAGAACAATCAGCTCTGCAAAGACCACTGCAGAAAAGCTTGGTACAAATCAAAAGAAATAAATGGAAAGCAAATGGGTGAACAGTCACAATTCAAATAAAATCTATATTTCTTGAAGGAATGCTTGAAGTCACTGCAGTGGAATGAAAAGGCAAGATCTTTTCACCACGTTTATTTTGAAAACATTCGTCTTTGAAAGGGAACACGCAGTAGGAACCTCAGCTCACTATGTAAGTGACAGGGCTTTATGGGAAGAGTCCTTGAGTGGCTTCTGACCTCAGCCTGCATTGGGCTCTGGCCAAGGCTCCCGCATAGCAGGTGTGGATTTCCAATGAGAGCGCTGGTAGCTGGGGACTCCCCATTGCTGCCTGGCATGGCACACATGCTTTGGGTCATATGAGCACTGTGGGGCTATTCTATCTCTGGGTAGTGTTATTTCCATCACTATCCATCTCATGTGCTCTTATTTTCACTCCAAATTCAGAAGTGCACTCACTGTGTGTAGCTGTAAAAGATCAGGCCTAAAGGGCAACACTGCCACCCTGCTGTCTCTTTCCTAACTCCTAGGCTAAGTTTTCTTGATGATAAAGGTCCAGTAATTTCATCTGCAAATAGCCCTATGTGCTCTTTGGCACGCTCAGGTCAACTTGTGTTTAGCCCATGCATAAGTTCTGCTGAAGAAAAAAAGATTTATTTGGATGAGTCATTCAAAACTGAATATTAACCTGTGTGGAGAGTTGGTCTTCTTCGACAAAAAATTGTGTTAAAGAATGAGATGTTTTTGCTATGATTTATGGACATCATTATCATATAACATACAAAAGAAAACAAATGAGGACATAAAGACCCACTACAGTTCTCCATGACATCCAGGGGATCAGGCCCAGCCAGCACAACTTCATGAAAGGCAGGTCATGCTTGAACAAACACAACCCCTTTTACAACTGGGTGACCAGACTGGTAGATGAGGGAAAGGCTGTTGATGTAGTCTACCTAGAATTCAGCAAAGCCTTTGATACTGTCTCTCACAGTATTCTCCTGGGGAAACCGTGTGCCTGTGGCCTGGTCAGGTATGCCCCCCTTTGAGTAAGGAACTGGCTAGAGGGCCATAGTAGTTAATGGAGTTAAGTCCAGATGGTGACCCGTTACAAGTGGTGTACCCCAGGGGCTGGTACTAGGGCCCATCTTGTTTAATACCTTCACTGATGACATAGATGAGGGGACTGAATGCACCCACAGTAAGTTTGTAGATGATGACAAGTTGGGAGGTAGCATTGATCTGCCTGACGGTAGGGAAGCCCTTCAGAGGGATCTGGATAGGCTGGATAGCTGGGCTGAGGTTAATGGGATGGGGTTCAACAAGGCCAAGTGCCGGGTCTTGCACTTTGGCCACAATAACCCCATGCAGCACTATAGGCTTGGGGTTGAGTGGCTGGATGACTGTGAAGAGGAAAGGGACCTGGGGGTGTTGGTTGATGCTTGGCTGAACATGAGCCAACAGTGTGCCCAGGTGGCCAAGACGGCCAACGGCATCCTGGCCTGAATCAGAAATAGATGATTTCCTATAGGTCTGGCCCCATCCACTTGAGAATCACTCACCGGATATCTATAAGCATGGATGAGATTTGCACTCTGTCTTCTCCAGGCTGAATAGTCCCAGGTCTCAGACTTTCCTCATAAGGGAGGTGCTCCAGGCTCCTCTTCCTGTTTGCAGCCCTCTGCTGGAATCTTTCCAGTAGTTTCCTGTCTTTCTAGAACTGAAGAGCCCAGAACTGGACACAAGCCTCCAGATGTGACCTCACCAGGGCAGAGTAGAGGTGGATCACCTCCCTCAACATGCTGGCCACGCTCTTCTTGGTGCAGCTCAGGATACTGCTGACCTTGGCCACAAGGGCCAACCTGTTGTCCACCAGGGCACCCAGGTCCTTCTCCACAGAACTCCTTTCCAGAAGGCCATACCCTAAATCCATATCAATGCACGTGGCTATTCCTCCCTATGTATTGAACTCTATGCTTGCCCTTGTACTTCATCAGGTTTCTCTCCACCCAGCACTCCAGCCTGTCCAGTTCTGAGTGAATGGCAGCACAACTTTCTGGCATGTCAGTCCCTCCTCACAGCTGCATATCAGCAGCAGACTTGCTGGGTGGGGGGCACTCTATCTCTTCATCCGGGTCGCTGGTGAAGATGCCTGAACAAGCCTATTGCCATTATACAGGTTGCTTGCTATTCCTCTGTACTTAACAGTGTAATTCACTGACTACTCCGTTTATTTATAGAGGTTAATGCCAACTTTCCATCTGATATCTTGGAGCTATGGATCACTCAAAAAAAAAAAAAAAAAAAAAAATCTTATCTTGTTCCAAAAATAATATAGCTATTGACTTGCCTTTGCTACTTAGTGTCAGGATGTGGCATATGTTGCCGCATTCACAGGAAATAACTTGGAATAGCAATGAGAAAATGTACTTATTGCTAGGTTTCACAACAGTTTCTACTGAAAGCCGAATGAATGTTAATAATTCAGCCACTAAGACATAATTCTTGCTGGAATTTGGTACTCTGATGTTTTAAAATAAATTGGCAAACTTTTAAAGTGGGTGAGTTTCTTTTTTTACTGTATTATTTTAGAGTATGCCCTTTTATTATTATTATTATTGATATTATTATTATTATTATTTTCTAACTGATATGGAAAATGCATCTCTAAGAAAATTGTACCAGTTTAGGTTCATCTAGGATATTATGAATGACTGTGGGCAGCTCCGCGATGGGAATATTTTTAGAAGCCTTTAGTGACTGAAGAACAACATAAATGGCTACAGAAAGACTGACTTGCTACTTTAGGAGCTGTTTCACAACCTTTATGCTTTGAACTTGACTAAGAAGTTTGGAGCAGGTAGGTCTACAAATACTTACAAGGAAGACCACTTGTAGAACTGGAGCCTGGAGTTCATAGGGCTCAGACTATGTGAAGTCACATTTTTGGTACCTGCTATCACATCTGTGCTTTCTCTTTTCTGCCAGTGGAAAAGTTCTCCACTATTCATTTGCAGCTACAGGATGGCTCAAAATTGTTCAAGAAAAATTCAGGAAAGAATAATTTGGTTCATGAAAACCAACGAGCCACCAAAGTAGCTTGATTTTTGTGCATGTTTCCTGCTTTCTCCAAATACTATTGTGAATTAAGATAATAAGCAGTTTGAAACAACAGAAGGAATTCACTACTTGAGTACTGCAGCAATCTTCAGCTATTTTTCACTTAGGAATCACAGTGTGAAGTGAGAAACAGGAGTTTTAGGGCCAGAATAAAACTGCAATGGTTTTTCTCTAAAGCTGTCTTTTCTCACTGTCCCCCAGAAGGCATATTGTCTTCTTTTCCAACTCTTTTACTGTAGGACAGAAGCAATAAAGCAATTAAGTTACACATATGCTGCAAGTATTCAGAGAAGGGCAGTGAAGCTGTGAGGGGTTTGGAACAGAAGTCTTATGGGGAGTGACTGAGGAAACTGGAATTGTTCAGTCTGAAGAAGAGGAGGCTAAGGGGAGCCCATATCGCCCACTACAACTGCCTGAAAGTAATCTGTAGTGAGGTGGGAGTCAGTCTCTTCTCCTGGATAACAGACAGGAATGAAAGCTGATGGCCTTAAGCTGAGCCAGAGGAGATTCAATTTAGATATTAGGAAAGGTTTATTCCCAGAAGAGTGGTGAGGTATTGGAACAGGCTGTCCAATGGAGTCACCATCTGAAATGTGGAGATGTGGCACTGGGGGACATGGTTTAGTGGGCCTGGTGGTGATGGGCTGATGGTTGGACAAGATGATCTTAGTGGTCTTTTCCTACCTAACTATCCCATGATCCTATAGTTTTCATCAGCAAACTATCATTATATTTTTCCAAGACTATATTTTCCAAGAGCTTATCTGACAAAGTCAGCCAGCCATAGCAAGAATGAACCCATACAGTTTCAAACTGACTATCTTTCTCTGTCCTACAGGCACAGTGCTACACAGCCAAGGCCATTCCGAGCCACATGCATGTTTCCCACAAGCCCAGACCTAGGGGAAGACGTCAGCCCACTCCCAGTGTACTTGCTGGCAGAGTGCAGCCTCTCCCCACCTCACCTGGAGGCTGCAGCTGAGCACTGGGCCCATGCAGGGCCTTGTGGCAGTGTGCCACATGGTGACTGGTTATTCAGAGGCAAGGGATGGGTATAGGATGGCACACAAAACTGCAGGATGGTCTTCCCAAATGGAATGGATGAGTTCAGACACATTTTCAGTCAGGAAATGTCAACCTTTTCATATCTCCTTCTATTTTCCTCCTCTCCCTGTAGAAGCAAGATGGCTCCAGAAGCCTCAGCCAGGAGATGGTTCCCCTCTGCCCACCAAGTCTGAGATTGGCATTGACCAGGACTGGAACTGTAGTAATACGCATTTATGTATGTATGCGTATCCTTCAGAATGCATACATATATACAAGAGGGCTGCTCTGAAAGTAGTGCCTCCTCTTTTATTATGTCAGCCTACAACATCAGAAGCTCATGCCGGTGTTATGGCAGTAGAGGCTGAACCTTCCTGCCAATATTCTGTTACATGTTGTTGCTATGTGGCAGATGGCAGCAGAGGGGCAATCTGACAAAATGGCATCTGACATGGAAGTGCGTATGAGACAGAGGTGTGCTGCTGCATTCCTCCAAGCAGGAAAAATGGCACCTAATGACATTCACTGATGTTTGCTGAACGTTTATGGAGAGCAAACAGTGGATGTCAGCACCATGAGGTGGTGTGCTGTATATTTCAGCAGTGGCAACAGCAACAGCGGGTCACCGCTGCTGGTGCACACAGCATGCAATGCTGGCAATTTTCATTGCCAGTGAAAATGCCTAGCTAATAGTGGTGATTGTGCAAAATATAGAGTTTTGTAGCTGATAATTTGCTATATCAAAACAGTGTAACCGTGCTCTTTGCATCTGTTACAGTTTTAGCGGCAATAAATAGGAGGCGTGACTTTCGGAGCACCCTACATACACAGCAGTACCCGCTCTCCAGCCATCGCACCGCCCGTCCGCACGCTGCCAGGCGGGGATTCGAACCCGCGGTGCATCGCGGCGCATCTCACGCAGCTCCACGCCCCGCCCCGCTCCGCCGTCTCGTGACCGACGCTGCGGCGAGATCAGCTGACCCGGCGGCTCACGTGACAAGGCGCTGGTTGTGCGGGCGGCGCGCGGCTGCGGCGCGGGATGGAGCAGTGACGGGTGAGCGCCGCGCGGGGCGGCTGCGCGGGGGCGGGAGGGAAGGAGGCCGCGGCCGGGCCCAAGCGGGGTCACCGCTATCCTCCTCCGGCCCCCGAAGCTGCGGCCGGGCCCGGCGAGGACGGCAGAGCCGGCCGGGCCCGTAGCTGCGCGGCCGACCTGCCGCCGGTTGTGTTTTCGGCTCTCGGGGCCGGCCGCAGGCTCTGCGTGCCCGGGCTTCGGGCCGCGCGGCCTTGGGTCGGCCCCTGACCGTACCGCTCCGCACCGAACGATCGCGGCTTGGAGCTCCCGCCGCGGCCTTTGCCTGTGGTGCTCCGCGCTGAGGGCCGCGCGCCGGGCGGCAGCCGTGAGTTCTGGGAGCGGGCGCAGAGAAGCGACCTGGTTGGGCTCGTGGCTGCCGGCCTGAGCGCTGCTGGGGGAGGTTTGTGCTGAACGGGAAATACGGCGCCTTCACTTCCCTCTGCAGTCTCGTTCCGGAGAGAGGAGGCGTGAATTCTGTTTTGACATTGCTCTGTGCGTTCCCGTCGTTGAGGTGAGCATGCGGGGGCTTTGCTTCTAATGATGGAGCATCCCGCACAAGCCACTTTTCTTTGGAAATCCATTCCATGCAGAAACTAAGCAGTATCGGTTACAAGTAGCCATGCAAGAAACATTAAAAATACCATATCCAGCTGATGCCAGCTGCTGAAGTAGCTGGGGCTCAAAACAGCTACTCTGGAAGAAAACTTAAAGGGAAAGGAGTATTTCAAGAGTGCTCTGGAGATGAGCTGTGCTTATTTGACAGGCAGAGCATTGTGGCAGTGTGGTTAGGTTACCTGAACATCTTTACAGTGGCATATGGGAGGCTTTCAGACTCCTGTTGCAGACCTGGTTAGGTGAAGGCATCGAGGCATTCACAGAGTGTTGTGAATCTGAATTGAGAGAAGTGTGCTCACGTGGGTTTGTGGTATTATGGCCTTACAAGGCGAGGGCTGCATTTTTTTGTGAGTGTTAGGCAAGGCTGAGTCAGATCAGCGTCACTGGTCTTGCAAGATGAAGTTATTTTCTTTTCATTAACTTTTAAGATACCAGTAGCCCAGTTGATCAGTATGGGAGGAGGAATTTCATGACCTGAAGTATTGTAAGGATTGCTGTTTCCAGCTCAGTGCTGTGTGTGAACTAAAAGAGTGGGGTGATTCAGTTTCAATGTTAGGCAGAAAGTCTTTTACCTGGAGCTGAGGCACTGGCACAGGCTGCCCAAAGGAGCTGTGGATGCCCCATCCCTGAAGGTGTTCAAGGCCAGGTTAGATGGGGCCTTGGGTAGCCTGTGCGGGGCACTGTCAACACCAGGAAGCTGGAATTGGGTGGACTTTAAGGTCACTTCTAACCCAAGCCATTCTGTGATAAAGCTCCAATTCCAGAAACTGCTCTCAGAACTTCTATTTAAGTTCTAAAACTAGTCCAAACTTCTGAACGTTGGTTCACTGTGGTCTATAAAGAAATTTTTGCATAAAGGTTATTTCCTTAATAAGTTATCAAGACTTTTTCTTTTTCTTTTTTCCCCAGCTGTATAGCAAACACTTCTTGCTAAGCTGGCCTCTCAAAAAGTCTTTTGCTTCTTGATGGGTAGTTTTATCCATAACCAGCAGAATTAGGACTATGGTTCCTACCTGCTTAGAATCACAGTGTGTGGGCTTAGTACTGAATTAACAATGTGGAGAAGACTTGAAAATGTGATTCGATGTGTTGGTGCTGTGGCACTGAGTGTTTTAAGCTGATATGTCTGTGTGGTGGACAGTTCCATTTAGGAATGTGCTTATCTGTTTATAAATGTTTCTGCTTTTTTATGAGTGTGCCTCAGTAATAACAGGAATAGCAAAAATAGCTGGCAGTAATTAGGTGAGGCTGTACTCTGACAGCTTGTACTCAGTGGGATGTCACAGCAGTGCTGCTCATAGAGGTACAGGTTGGAAGCCAAAGTTCTCATCAGCCCTTACTGCTGTTCCTCAGTTTTGTACTTGCTGGATTCGTGGCTTTTCCTTGGGACTGTTGTTCCAAAGCATAAAAGCAGACAAGCTTGGTAAACTTGGATGGGAATGATGTCAAGGCTTCCAGCCTGCAGATTCCAGTTGACCTAAAGAGAGAATAAATCCACCGCAGGGTGGATCTCAAGGAGAAGGCTTTATACATATATAAATATACCAATATTTGCAGTTCAAAGGAGTAAAATAATAGTTTAGTAAAAAAACACAATAACATCAAAAAACCTGTCAACATGCTTGCATGATCTGAATGCTTGCTACTTCCTGCTTTATTCACTGGTGCTCTTTAAGTGTAACAGCACTTCTCCTTTTTCCAGTTGTTGTTTGTTGTTCCCTGGTTCTGATTGCAAACTTCATCTTCCTTACGCTGAACGAACATGGGAGCAGGCACGTAAAACTCTATGGAGCTTTTCTGCCTTGTGTCTATTTGGAAGTGTTTCTGGCCCTGTAAAAAAGCCCCACTGTTCAGACTAGTCTGTGTAACTGACTGGAATAGCGCCGAGCTGTCAGTCTTTCACCCACGTCAAATAATCCTCTGCTGAGGTGGCTGGGATGGGGAATGGGCTGTTAGAAGTGGAGCAGTGCTTCAAGAACTGCAGCCATACAGAAAACAGTGGGGTGGGAGGAGAGAGGCATTACCCAGCTCTGCGATTAATGGGAGCTACAGCTGCTCCACCCTCGCTATGGTTGTTCAACTCAGTAGTCAAGATCAATTCATTTATCCCTCAACTATTAAGGAATCATGGAGTGCTCTTATTTTTGATTTTTAAGCAAGGAAAAAGATTTGCCAAAGTCTGTCAGATGTCTTTAACTTTGTTTTTGGGTGTAGAAAACTTGAAATTGGAATGATTAATCTTTGAAAGCTCTTTAAAAGGCTGAAAAACTAGTTAAAAAAAAAAATCATTCTTTGCAGTGGATCTGTTAACATCTCGTCCCAGAAAAAAATCATCAAGGTTTTTGATGGTGAAGTGTTTTTCTTTTCCAGCCTGTAGAGCAGTGAATGAGACAAAGTCATGGTGAACACGTAACTGTTTCCTTAGATGATATCAGCTGTGGAAACTTGAAACATTTTCCTGAAGATCTGTTTATTTTTTAGTGGAAAGCTTGATAATGCGTTGTTCCATCTGTTCTGCTGAACAGAAGCCCTGGGCTTCTGTGTTACGGCTCTTCTGCCTTCTATGAGCACGCTGCTGCTACTGCCACCTGAACTCATTCCTCTTATGTATCCAACATTTGTTCCAGAGCCTCTTCAAGTCCTGGTGTAGCCAACTCCCAACAAAAACCAATCTAACTTCACATGTAAGCTGCAGCGATGTCTCCTTGTGGGGCAAAGTTGACTGTAAACTTGGTGGTGTTAACTAAGTTTGGCATGTGTTAGGGAAGATAATGCATCTAAGTGATCAAAATAAGAAAAACCTTGTCCCATTCCAAAATGTTGGTTGTAGACCTTCCGTGGGAGCCCATAAGTACATGTAGTGTTTCCCTAAACAAGCTCTGTAAGATGATTTGCGTTTAGTATGTGTAATCTCTTGAATATTTGCACTAGTATGATCTCACTGAAGGTCTGTGATGAGAGCAGGGGTACCAAGGGTAAGAGAGCTCTCTTTCGTGTTGAAATGACTGTCTACGTGGTTGGGAAATATATTCATAATATGTTCATAGATTCATAGAATGGTTTGGGTTGGAAGGGACCTTTAAGATCACCTAGTTCCAACCCCCTGCTATAGGCAGAGACACCTTCTATTAGACCAGGTTGCTCACAGCCCCATCCAGCCTGGCCTTGAATGCCTCTCAGGAGGGGACATTCACAGCCTCACTGGACAGCCTGTTTCAGTGTCTCATCGCCCTCACAGTAAAGAATTTCTTCTTAATATCTAGTCTAAATCTACCTTCTCCAGTTTAAAGCCATTTCCCCTCATCCTTTTGCTACGTGCCCTTATAAAAAGTCCCTCCCCAGCTTTTCCTGTAGGCCCCCTTCAGGTCTGGAAGGTCTCCTTGGAGCCTTCTCTTCTCCAGGCTGAGGAGTCCCAACTCACTGAGCTACTGGGTCTATTTTCGGTTAGATTGCATGTGATCTTTTGTAGGAGTTGCAGATGTTAATGTTGCACATTCAGTCTTTCATGTGTTGGTTGGGCAGTTTAAGGCTGCAACTATGCAAATGTCTAAGACAGTAAAAACAATCGTATATGACAGGAAAAGAATATGGAACCAGGTGAGTAACGTCAGTAGAATCTCATCTGGTGGTGGCTACAGCAACATGGAACAAGATGTTTTTCTTCAGGCAGAGCTTTGAATCAGGAACTAATAGCAGGTATTCTTTCTCCCCCAACCCTCTCCTTTTTCCTGCTAGCATCTTGCCTCTGTCTTCAGAAGCAGAAAGCATCACAACTGAGACACAAAGATGACCGAGTTCTGGTTGATTTCTGCTCCTGGGGAAAAAACCTGTCAACAGACATGGGAGAAATTACATGCAGCAACTACAAAACATAACAATCTCTCTACTAATTCCAAGTTCAATATTCCAGACCTGAAGGTAGGTCAGCTCCCTGTCAAGTACGGGAAGCACGTTTGTTTTGTAGTGTGTTTGGTTGGGTTGGGTTTTTTTTTCCCTAAATCAGTGGCTGATGGATGCTTGGAACCTTTTCAGAAGATACAGCTGATATAAACAGCTGATGTCTCTGGAGTACGTGTGGGTCAGAAAAATTAATTTAGACAATCTATTATCTTTTTAACTAAGGTGAAAATTCTTCATGCTGTAAGTTTTAAATGCTCAGCAAGCTGTGCTTTTTCAGAGAATACAGCAGTTTTTCCAGCAAAAGCAGTCTTGATCTCATACTACTACTAGCTGTTAGCCAGAGAAGAAAATTAACTTTGGAAATTAAGGTGCAAATGGAGACCCGTGATTTGGAGTGTTCAGATGACAGTTTCCTTTGATTTTACTTTTTTCACTCCTGAGTTGTCTTTATTGGCTGCGATGCGATGAAATGGGTTGATTTAAAATGGGGGAGATGATCAAACAGCTGCTGTCTTTATGTTCAAAAGTAGCATTCTTCAGATAGAGTAGCGATTATCTCCAGCTGAGTGTTCCAGTGTGACCTGCCAATGTCTTACAGAAAAGAGGAAGAACAATGTTTCAGCTATTTCTATGAGAAGGAAAGAGGATTGTTCCTCTAAAAGCAGGTTTCTCTTGGTTAGCTACTATTACCAGGGATGAGAAAGGTAGGAAGACAGCGTGATAAAGAAAAGGTCTACCTGACACCTGCATGCTTCTTGAACAAAAAGAATGGTAAGCTCAGTTCAACTACTTAGAACTGAAAGATCTGTAAAAGCAAAGGGGAAAGATGCCATTCCTATCTGTCTGTATATGAAATGGTTCGAGTGATGTCATGCTGCATCCTGTCTCCACTAGGGAATGGACCCAGAGCACCCAGTGCTTTACTGCCTCTTTTCAGAGGATCTTAATCTGCCAGGTTAACGTTCACTTTTAGGCCATCCTGAGTTACTTCAGAATATGTAGTAGTAGAAGTACAATGAGGGCCTTTGGCAAATGTCTGTCTCCTCCCCAGACTGCCTTGGAGGAGAGTCAGGGTGATATTCAACTTATAAGAAGCCAAAAGTATTTAGAAGAGTTAATACTAAAAACTTATGTGGCCATTACGGTTATTAACAGTTGTTTTCATTTCTCCTCTTGCATTTCCTATGAACTAAAATTATTCAGCTTCTGCCCCTTTTAAGAATGTACTTTATGAACAACGGGACATAATCTGGCTTCTGTGTATCTCATAAAACTATTTTAGGAGTGACATCCTTTAGTGAAAGCTTGTTATTGGGAACAGTCTCTACTAAACAACAGCCACGTTATTCAGATTCATTTATCCCATGTCCTGTAAATAAACAGTCAAAACACTGGCTTCCTTATTCTTACCTGTAGCTCCAAAGAAGGTGAATCTGGGAAGGATTTTATGATGTTACTTAAGTAGTTGTTCCCTTTTCTGCAACAAGGCTGAAGAAAACAGGTATTGTGCCAGCTAAAGTGCAGCAAATGGTAAAAGAAAATCTTTTAAAAGGTTAAAAAAAGGTTAGAAGTGCAGCTAATTCATAACATAAAAGCATAAAAGTTAGTTGAATATGCTTTGCATGGCTAGAATGCTGAAACGGTGTGCCAAGCTAGAGTGAGTTACAGTGCAGCTGAACTTCAGGGATATCTTAGGCAAATGAAGGAAAGTGTGACTTTCTTAGATTAACAAGTCTGCAATATTGGGCTGTATTTTATGTAGTTCTGCTGAGCTGCTTGTTCAGGAGGTTTGGCTTTTATTGTTATCTGGTTTTATCCTTTTAGGCTTACATATGAGTGCTGATGCATTTTGATCTTTCCTTCTAGGTTGGCACACTGGATGTTTTGGTTGGTCTGTCAGATGAGCTGGCTAAGCTGGATGCATTTGTGGAGAGGTAACATTTTATTGTTACTAATGTGCAAAGCAGTAGAGCAGTTGTGTTGACAGTTTACCAATCCATAATGATGCATAGATTGGTTTCATCTTTTTGGTTTTCATGGTAATCTTAGTTTACTGAAATTTTAGCTTGTTGACGCCACACAGAAGATGCTTTTTCTTCTAGTATCTGTACTCAGTTGGGGGGACTCCAGACTTCTTGTGTAATAATGGGACATGATGTATGGATGAAGGATGGTTCTCCCTATAATAGTGCTGTGTGTTACCAGATCCTTGAGAACTGTTAAGAACTGAACCTGACAGCTGCAGAAAGTGACAGTGAAATGGAGTAAAATGTGTTCTTCTAGCATAACAGAATACTGTTTACAGGCATCAGGAAGGTTCCTAGCCCACAGAGATGATTAAATAACATTAAGTCTTAAAGCTGTCCATGTTGAAGAAATGAATCGTCAATGAAAGTGATTTTGAGCAACCGTAACAAAAATCTACATAGCCAGAATTTGTGGAGCCATCTTCTGTTTCAAGGAGAGAATTACTAAGTAGTTGTTTTTCAGTTATGTTTGAATACTCGGTTGTTGCCAGTGTGGCACATGTGAGTAATAGTGAACATTGCCTTTCTAGTGGAAAAGCAGGTCTCCATGAGGCTGAGAGCTGGAATTTCTCTGTAATTCTTCAGTTATCTTTGGTATCTTGTCTCAGTTGCCTTGTGTTTAATTTTTATTAGTTATGGTTTTACCTCAGAATCTATTTTGAGAGAATTAGGATTTAGAAATTGTTGCAGATTTGGAGGTTGCAGTATAGCAGAAAGTAATGTCACCTTGTTGAGAACTGGTGAATTGCAACACTAGAAAAGGACTTCTAAAGAATCCTGATGTGTATTTGAGATACTGAGCAGAGTTTGTATTCTTGGAAAGCTTATATGTAAAACAGTTAACACTTTGTTTTTGATCCAATCTCTTAATTCTTTTCCCAGGCCATTTCAGATGAGTTCTAGGAATGGTGTTGATCAAAGTGGCAAATTTGTACCATTTATTCATAGCTTTATCTTTCATTTTCCAGTGTTGTAAAGAAGGTGGCCCAGTATATGGCTGATGTTTTAGAAGACAGTAAAGATAAAGTTCAGGAAAATCTTCTGGCTAATGGAGGTAAAGTGTTCAAAGTAACTTATGCATTGTAAAAGGAGAAGGAGGGAAGGCAGTGATCTAGGAACGCACTCATTGCTGCTTTTCTTTGATGGTCTGAAAGCCTAGTTTCAGCACAGAAGTAAGTTTTCCTATGAGTCATTTGCCATGGAAGAAATGATAGGATCCAAAATGGCAAGTAATTATACGTTTGCATATGAAATATTCACATTCTGAGGCCTTTTGATGCTCTGGGGTTGTCATCACTAGTCTCTGAAGGAACGTAAGGGTTGCTGATCATTGTAAACAGTACTGTCTGTCTTAAAGTCCTTCTTTATCACTTTAGTTGACTTGGTCACCTATATAACAAGGTTCCAGTGGGATATGGCCAAATATCCGATAAAGCAGTCACTGAAGAATATTTCAGAAATTATTGCAAAGGTAAGATCACTAAACAAATAAAGGTTAATAAAGTCTTATAAGTTATTTTATGTACAATGTGATGTTCAGAGGTTGTTTCTATTTTGCCAGCTTTGTTTAACTTTGAAAGTAGTAGCAAGCCTGTAATAGCATTTAGTATTGTAGTAACCAAAGAATTAATTCAGGACTGGGACAGGAACTGGAGACTGCACTCACTGAAGGTCACATGCTGTCTTAGCTGGTTTTATTTCCTAAGAAATATAACAAATGAATTTAAGAAATAGCTAGCAAATTATTTCACTTGCTGTCTAAGTTTTGTTGTACGAGCCTTACATTTGTCTGACGTGATCAAACTTTGTGAGTTATTAACATTGAAGTCACAGTATTTATTTACCTTCTGGAAGCTATGGTGCCCAGCTGTGAAGGGAATACAAAGCCTTCAATGTAAAGAAAGCTCATCTCGTTGTGGTTGTTTCCTTTCTCTCTCTCTTCATGCCATAAAGCGTTCACAATGTTGCAGATTTCGTTTCATTTGTACCTGTTGTGAGCATGAACTAGTATATTTTCAAGAGTCCCTTTGACACTGAGGTGTGTAGTTCTGCTTTTTCTGATACTTCGGTGGGAAGCAAAGCTGCTTCTTGTTTACAGTAAATGCTAGTCAGTGCCAGATTTCTTCTTTAAAAGGCTACTGAGTTTACAACTGAGTGGTGAAAGGGTTGACAAGTGGAAAATAATGAATGGAGCTTCTTCATAAAGAAGTTTGGTATCAGCTGTTTTGGATCTGTCATTAAGCACTGTGCATTTCAACAGTTCTTGAAAGTTTTGGTTGTTGAAAAGTGAAAAGGGGAGTCTGCCAGCCTGGGAAGATATCCAAATGCACCTGCTTCACAGTATGCGATGCTTCTTTCCTAATGCTGGCTTCTTGCTGTAAACATGTTAGTGCTGTTACTTGTGGTATAAGAATGTTGTCGTGAAGATATGTGCTTCGTGATGGCTGCCAGAATGTTCCTCATGCTTCATTAAAAGTGACATCAGTCAAAGAATCTAAATAACTGGAAAGGCTGAGATGTTTAAAGAGCAAACTCTCTTATTTCAGAGTATTTTGTCTTAAAGCATTGCTGTGTATCTGTAAAGGTGCGAACTGTTCACCTGTTGTCGAATGAAACTGCCAGGATGTTGATGCTTTTAACAGCTTCTTCCTGGTACAGACAAGTGAACCTGTGTTACCGTAAACAAGGTTGCTATATAACAAAGTGTCATACTTTCAAGAGATTTATTTTGTAGAAATAGTTTGAGTCCCCAAGCTGAAGTGCTGTTTGTAGTATGCTGAAGTGCTGTATGCAGGCAGATGTTTTGTCAACAGTCTGGGTGCAAATAAAAGGAGAGGCTCTTAGCTTTGTGTTCAGATCCATGCCCCTGGCACTTTTCATATGCTTGTTCCAGTGTACTGTGGGGGAGGGAGTAGGCAGTGGTACGATGCCAAAGCAGAACTGCTCCAAGTTCTTACAGTTATCCAACTGTTCACTAAGTGAACTTGAAATGTTTTATTGCGTAGGGTATGTGCTGATTGAAGTATGACTGGATGCTTACAAACTGCTTGCTGCTTAATTTGTTTTGTTCTTCAGCTTGCTGCCAAATTACCCAACTGGGCCTAAGCAAGTATTAGTGGCAAATGTTTGGAGTAAACTGAGTTTGTCTGAAATAGTGTTCATCTGTCTACCCTGCAGCTGGACCTGGGCAGAGTATATAAGCTCTTATTAAATGTAGAAAATACCTGTAGAACAGACTTTCTAAATGTCTGTAAGCCAGTGCCAATATATAAAATTGCAGCATAGGAGTTCATGAAGGGAGGTGACGATAGAATGTTTTGTCTGTTCCTTTGAAAATACAGAAAGGGGGAAATAAATGACTGAGGGAAAATGTGGTAACACTTAGAAATGTAAATAATAATGGCTACTGAGAATCAAGTATGTGAAACATTTTGATGCTCTGTTTTTCAGAATGAGCAAGGCTGTCCTTCTCAATGAGAAGTAAAAGAGAAAACATACATTAAGCAAATACAGTCTCTTAAGCTGTAGGTGATGTGAAGCTATAATGCTTTGTGTTATTTACTGCTTGCTTTCCTACTCATAAGACTGTACTTTCATTCATGTTACTTAAACTCTAATGGGAGAAAAGTGTAAGAATAGAGGGAGCAGCAGAAGGAAATCAATGCTTGGCATCTGCCAGTAAACTTGTGTTACCATGTTACCATGTGAGGGTGATCTTAAATGCTCTGTCTGCTGAGCTAGAGGGTGATAGCTCAGTAAGCAAGTGCAGTACTGATCAGCTGGGTGCAGTAGTGTGTCCATTTGACATCACTAATCCAGAAGAGTATGTGTAATTCTTACTGTTGGCTCATTTTCTTCTATAGGAGTTATGACCTAAAATATCCTGAGTTTCAAGCGAAGCCTGTAAGCCCTAGAGAAATAAACATTTTATCTTGTGTGTTTTTCATCGAGCTCTTTCTGGCAGATAAAGGATCTATGTTTTGAAGTTAAGAAATAATTTTTTAATGAATCAGTTCCTGAGTCACTTTGTTTTTACTTAATCTTTAAGGGAGTAAACCAGATTGACAATGATCTTAAAGCAAGAGCCTCGGCATACAATAATCTAAAAGGGAACCTTCAGAATTTGGAAAGAAAGAATGCGTAAGTCCCGTCTGTTGTTTGTTGCTGTTGTGTGAATAGGTTGTGGCTGTAAGCTTAATGTGCTTTTGAGGTGTTTATCAAACTTGAATCAATCTTGTCAATGGATGTCATAGAATAATACTTATTACCAGCTGACTTGATGGTAATAGCTCACTTGTGATTGGCAAGTGCTTGTGAAATATGCAAAAGCATATAATATAAATTGCTGATGTCTTTGAGAGGGGTTTGCTGTTGAAGTTATGTGCTATTTTGATGTCTAGCTAAACAAGGAGGACTTTCTCCTTACCCCATGCTGTAGGCATCTCAGTGTTTCTTCCATCAAAATTAACGAGCAGAGGGACAGGTGTTGTATAAATGCAAGTAAGAATGAAATAAAAAGAACCGCATGCTGCCCTGTCAGCTACATGTGATTATTCAAATACAGTCAAGATACAGTACTTCTGTCTAAGTATGGTGGGTTAGTTTAACGTAGCACTGCCATTGCTATTAATGATTGTTTTATGAGTGAGCTATAAATGCCTTCTTGAGCCATAGCAATTTGTCAGCTAAGCCTCATTATATCTGTAGGTTCTTATTCCTTTGTGAATAAGGCAATATGCCACTGCTTTAAATTTTCATTGTGGTTCTGAGTGTAGGTCTGCAGTAGCTTAGCTGTAACTCTGGAGCCCCAAATAAGAAATTTCATAGAGAATTAAGGGCTCCTGTGGTCTTAAATCCCTCTTTAAAAGAGAACTCGGCTTCGTAAGTCTGTGAGGTGTTGGGAATATAGAAATGCCACACAGCAGTGGAGCTACTGAGGAGAAAAGAAAAACAGCGGAAACTTCTAGTGACTTTACACGGTGAGCTATAATGTTCAGATAGGAACTTCTGGTTCGTTCTGCTAATAATGAATGTTTATGTGAAATATCTTTGAAAAATGTATATACTACCAGGCACTAGAAACTATGGTGAATACCAGCTCAGATTTCAAACGTGCATTTATTGTGGTTGTCTTTATTTCTCTACAGGGGAAGCTTGCTAACCAGAAGTCTTGCTGATATTGTAAAGAAAGAGGACTTTGTGCTTGATTCAGAATATTTGGTCACGTTATTAGTGATTGTACCAAAGTAAGTTTGTTTAACAGAAGAAAATAATGAATTTCAATCAAGCAATAGATCCTACAGCTCTATAACACTGTAAGAGAGGGTGCCTGAAATTGCTTTGTATCTTCCCGGATCTACTTATGAAAACATTTGGATGCCTATAGCAAATGACCCCATGTGGTAAAGACTTATGTCATGTCTAAGGTTTTCTGGAAGCAGGTTGTTCCTCATCCAAAATGACAGTAGATCTTAAATAAGAGAAAAAAAAAAACCTAACCCTGTATCCAAGGCAAAGTAGCAATACATATATCTTTAAAACTTGTAAAAATAGCTGTGCTCTGGGCAGGCAGTTCTTTTGTCTCTGTGGCACTAGACTGTCTTCCTGGAGCTGGAAACAGGGGAGTTTCTAACTTGTAAAACAGCTTGTAAGGCTGTGCATCACATGAGATAGTAGTCGCTTGTGAAACTCCAAAGGCAAAATAGGTCCAGTGTTTTTGGCAGAGAACTGGTAGTTGGCTTTCTTTGTTGGTTATTTTTCTGTTCCCTTTGGCTTGTTTTTGGTGTTAAAAGGATGTAATCTCTTCACCACTAGCTACAGAAAGGCCGAGATTTCTGGATTTTCTGGAGTATTTTAGGCAGTTGCAGTGCTCTGGTGAACCCGTTTCTAAGTGCAGAAGGACTATTCCCTTTAGTAACTCAGAAGAGCAGAGTTGTGTACAAAGTGTGATAAACCTTGACAGTTAAGTCCATTTGATCCTCCAAGATTTATGCTGAAGGATGATTGATTTCATTGTTGGTTGACTTATCAACTTAAACAAAAACTGAAAGTAAAATATATTTCTCACTTTTTTCAGTGTAGCTTATTTAGCAATATTTGTAAGGGGAGAACTGTTGTTGTGTATTTCTGACAGCCTACAGCTGGGTTGGAAGATGTAATGATTAAATGCTTCTGATTTGTTTAGAAAAACTTTTTCTATGTGGATCTTTTTTTCAATAATAGAAATAACCGTAACCTGTGTATTTTCCAGGGTAAACTATAATGACTGGGTTAAGCAATATGAAACGTTAGCAGAGATGGTTGTACCACGTTCCAGCAAGTAAGTTGTCAGTGTGAAATCTCATGTGGTTGTGTTGTAAGTGGCGATCTTTATCTGTAGTGACTTCGGTTAATCTAAAACTTATCAAAATGTCTACCTTCACAGCTTGAACTGAGTCAATGAGGCTTGACTGTGTTGTGATTGAGGAAAAGCTTAAAAAAAAATCTGTCTCCCCATAGGGATGATGAACTATCAAAGCCCTCACTTACATGGGAAGGGTGAGTTAATCTAGTTTAGGTCAGGCGTATTTTTGCTATGCTTTGAAAACTGCTAAAGAGTGAAGAACCAGAGATATGGACTTTGGTCTTCTGTGCAGTAAGTCACTTCTTGTGTGCTAGCGAGGGTCCCCATTACCAGACTGTTGTGTAAAGTTAAAGTGTAGCAGAAAGCATTGCTGTGTTAATTTGAACTGACAGAGTGGAGTTTTGATCAGGCAGATCTGATGTTACCAGCTCTGTGCCTGTTAGAAAATCTGAACTTGCTCAGACAAACTTCACGTTTGAGTTGGATCAGTTTCAGCCTAGTAGGAGATCTGTTGATGATTCTGAATTGATTACTGCCATCACCTAGAGATGCATTGAGAAGAGGTTAAACCATTGTATAACGCTTGTATTGAAGACAGTGCAGCACTGAAGAACAGTTTCCTCAAGCTTTTTTCCCAAAGTGAACTCTCAAAATAAGCATTATTATATTGACCTGGACAGACTGGCAAGTTGATAGAATCCTTAGAGTTGGAAGGGACCTTTAAAGATCATCTGCAATGAACAGGGACACCTACAGTTAGGTCATGTTGCTCAGAGCCTGGTCCAGCCTGGTCTTGAAAGTCTCCAGAGACATGGCATCCACCACATCTCTGGGCAGCCTATTCTAGTGCCTTGCCATCCTCACTATAAAAAGCTTTTTCCTTATTTCCAACTTAAATCTCCCTTCTTTAATCTTGAAGCCATTTTCCCCTGTCCTGTTGCCACAGACCCTGATGGCGATGGTCCTATCACCCAGCCCCCTTCTTTCCTGTAGTTCCCCTTTAGGTACTGAGGGGCTGCTATCAGGTCAACTTGGAGTCTTGTCTGGGCTGATCGGTCCCAGCTCTCTCAGCCTGCCCTTGTAGGAGAGGTGTTCCATTCTTTGGATCATTTTGTAGCTTCCTCTGGATGCATTACAATAGGTCTGTGCTTCTCCTGTACTGAGGGCTCCACATCTGGATGCAGTATGCCAGGTGAGGTCTCAACAGTGCAGAGTAGAGAGTCAGGATCACCTCCCTTGTCCTGCTAGCCGTGCTGCTTTGGATGCTATCCAGGATGTGGTTGACTTTCTGGGCTGCAAGGGCACATTGCTTGCTCATGTGCAGCTTTCCATCCATCAGTACCCTCAGGCCCTTTGCAGCAGGGAGGAACCTGATGAGGTTTAACAAGAAGTGTACAGTCTTGCACCTGGGGAGGAATAACTGCATGCATCAATCCAGGTTATGGGCTGATCTGCTGGAGGGGAGCTCTGTTGAAAAGGACCCGATTGTTCTTGTTGACAACAGGTTGACCGTCAGGCAGCAGTGTGCTCTTGTGGCCAAGAATGTCAGTGGTACCCAGGGATACGTTAAAAAGAGCATGGCCAGCAGGTTGAGAGAGGTGATCCTCCCCTTCCACTCTGCCCTGGTGAGACCACATTTTGACTGTCTGGTTCTGGGTTCCCCAGTTCAAAAAGACAGGGATGTTCTAGAAGAAGTCCAGCAGACAGCCTCAAAGATAATGAAGGACTTGGAGTATCTCCCATGCAAAGAAAGCCAGGGTAACCTGGATCTGTTTATCCTGGGGAAAAGAAGACTGAGAAGGGCTCTGATAAAGTTTGTAAGTGTCTGAAAGGAGGGGGAAGACAAATGGATGAGGCCAGGCTCTTCTCAGCAGTACGTGGTAATAGGACAAGGAGCAGTGACATAAAACTTGAACATAAGAAGCTCCATACAAACATGCAGAAGAACTTTTGTATGGTAAGGGTGACAGAGCACCAGAACAGGCTGCCCAGAGAGGTTGTGGAGTCTCCTTCTATGGAGATATTCAAGACCCATCTGAATGCCTACCTGTATGACCTGTTGTAGGGCACCTGTGTTAGCAGGGGTATTGGACTCGATGATCTCTTGAGGTCCCTTCCAACCCCTGTTATTCGGTGGAAGTATAAAATAGTAAATGTAGGCATCTTCTTTAAATAACGCTTGTTTACAACACCAGCAGTCTTTATTCCCTTTTCCTTTAGAACATGTGTTTAAGAATTGTATAGTCCAAACTTTTCAGTATTAAGTAAAATCTAGTTCCTTTCTGAATAAAATAATTTTAATTTGAACAAATCCCTATGCACATATAAAGTGTTTCTGTGTGGTAAAGTGTCACTCTTTACAAAGGGAGTAATTAATAGTGGTTGCTAAAGCTTTTGTTACTTTCTGTAGTGGGTGTTTAATTTGGGAACTCATCCCGTGAGACTATTTACAATTATGTTCCTGTCTAAGTAGCGATAAAGTACAACTTAAACCATTGTATTTCAGATCTTCAGTGACTTGAACCTTGATCTTAACTTTATTTTTCTGTGTAGTGTACTCTTTGAGGATCAGGACAGTTACCTTTGTAATGTCACCTTGTTCAGGAAGGCAGTGGACGACTTCAAGCATAAAGCCAGAGAATACAAGTGAGTCTTATTTTTTGTGTGTGCTCTTGTGCTTTGAAGCATCTCTAGTTGGCCACTTCTGATTTCATTCACTTTCCAAATGCAGATTTCTGGTCCGTGACTTCCAGTATAATGAAGAAGAGATGAAAGCTGATAAAGAAGAAATGAATAGACTGTCAACTGACAAGAAGAAACAGTTTGTAAGTCTGTTCAAGCTAGTCATTACAGGAACCTAAGATGTCTAGGACTTGCTATTGCTATGTAGCAGTTTCATGAGCTTCTGATTCTGAGAGAGCATTACAGGGATGGCACATCACAGTCAGCCTGCCACCCAGTTAATCTTTTCAGGGATAACTGAGTTGTTCTTAACTGTGCTGAACCAAATGTTGGTGTTGCAGCTAAAAATATATGAAATCTGAAAATGGGCAAATACTTGAATGAAATAGTCAGATCATAGAATCATAGAATTACCCAGGTTGGAAAAGACCTTGAAGATCATCAAGTCCAACCGCAGCCTAACCAGTACCCTAACTCTAAAAACCCTCTGCTAAATCATATCCCTGAGTACCACATCCAAACGGCTCTTAAACACATCCAGGGATGGAGATTCAACCACCTCCCTGGAGAGCCTATTCCAGTACTTAACTACCCTTTCTGTAAAGAAGTTCTTCCTAATATCCAACCTAAACTTGCCCTGGTGCAACTTGAGGCCATTTCCCTTCATCCAGTCACTTGTCACTAGTGAGAAGAGACCTGCCCCACTCTCACTGTAAGAACCTTTCAGGTACTGGAAGAGCGCGATAAGGTCTCCCCTCAGTCGTCTTTTCCCCAGACTAAACAGCCCCAGCTTCTTTAGCCTCTCCTCATAGGGCTGATTCTCCAAGCCCTTAACGAGCCTCGTTGCCCTTCTCTGGACCTGCTCCAGTACCTCCATGTCTTTCCTGTACTGAGGTGCCCAAAACTGAACACAGTACTTGAGGTGAGGCCTCACCAATGCCGAGTACAGGGGCAGGATGACTTCTTTAGTCCTGCTCACCACAACATTCCTGATACAAGCCAGGACGCCATTGGCCCTCTTGGCCACCTGGGCACACTGCTGGCTCATATTCAGCTACTGTCCATCAGCATGCCAAGGTCCCTTTCCGTCTGGGAGCTTTCCAGCCACACTTCCCCAAGCCTGTAGGGTTGCCTGGGGTTGTTGTGACCAAAATGCAGGACCCAACACTTGGCCCTATTGAAACTCATTCTGTTAACCTTGGCCCATCGATCAAGTCTATCCAGGTCCCTCTGTAGTGCCCTTCTACCCTCAGGCAGATCAACACTCCCTCCCAGCTTAGTGTCGTCTGCGAACTTACTGAGGGTGCACTCAATCCCCTCATCCAAATCATCAATGAAGATGTTAAACGGAAGCGGCCCAAGCACCGAGCCCTGGGGGACACCACTCGTGACCAGCCGCCAACTGGATTCCACTCCATTGACCACAACTCTCTGGGCCCGGCCATCCAACCAGCTCTATGAAAGATATTATGAAAACGGTCCTTTATACAGTTAGGCCATGACAAGTGGGATGATGTACTGCAGAGACAACAAGCCTTGTTAGATTTATCTTTGCTTTGTACAAAATCACCCTTGAGCCATTATATCAATAGCAAACTCTACCTTTAATTCCTTTGCCACACTACAGATATTATCTGATTAAATGTGCGTAGTAGTCTGAATCTTGTTCTGAAGATTTTCTTTTCTCTTTTACAGGGGCCTCTGGTACGATGGCTGAAAGTTAATTTCAGTGAAGCTTTTATTGCATGGATTCATGTGAAAGCACTCCGAGTTTTTGTTGAATCTGTTCTAAGGTAATGAGACAGGCCTGAATAGAAAACTTGGCTCCGCTTGCCTGAGTTTTGTTAATGCCACTCTTCCACAAAGGAGGAAACAGTCGAGTAGGACAGCAAGAACTGTTGGCATAGCTCTTGTTGCCAGGTGTGAAACATTTGAGGTAGATAACTTCATCTCATTCCTTCAGTGCTTCAGGGGACAACTCCCCTGTCCGTTGTAGTAAGGCATTTCTGCTATGCTTTTTAGCTTGCTTAATTGAGCTGCTTGTAAAAAGAGCTTACTGTATCTTTGTTTAAATGAGAAATGTGTATAGTTCAGAAGAAAAAGTTCTAAGGCTTTGAGTAGCAGTGCAGTTTGACATCTTAAAATGTGCGCTAGTACACAGCAGTCCTTGTTCGGTGCTTTAAGGTTTCTCTTTGTTTTCCTTCGTAACCATCCAGAAGCATAGCTAATGAGTTGACATAGCTGTAGGAGTTCAAACAGCCCTGGTTTTTTTTGTTGGTTTTTTTTTCAGAGCAGAAAGAGCTTAGTAAGAAAACCAAAAGGTATTTTTAGGTTAGATTTGGTCAGAGCTGTTATTAAGGATGCCTCCAGAGAAGGCCTTGCGATCTTGCAAACTTGCAGTCTGGTTTGTTTTTCATCGCTGCTGCAGGCTTATTTTGAAGACAGTCTTAAAGAAGGCAGTTTGACTTTGGATACTGGCAGATGTTTCCGCACATCTAGAAAGGAGGGTGGAATAGAAACTGGATTCTCCACCTAGTGGTATAGGGAAAGTCTTGCTAGTAAATTAATGGAAGCGTTCAAGACTTAGTCCAGACTTCAGGTAATGTTTTGAGAATTTCGTAAAGCGCTCGGATTTTAAAAGGATTTAGACATTTGTTTTGTTATTTAAGCCCAAAGAAAGAAGTTCCACTGCGCGTCTTACTATGAGCGGAACAAACAGTGATATTGCAAAAATAGAAACGAGCGGACTTTCCTCAGCAGCAGTGGGATTCTGCCTCAAAATAAAATAAGTTTCATAGAAGAAAGCTTATTTCATCACTTTCATCGTTGTTTGCTTAACTTCTTCAGGTATGGTTTGCCAGTGAACTTCCAAGCGATGCTGCTTCAGCCTAATAAGAAAACAATGAAGAAACTGAGGGAGGTTTTGTATGACTTATATAAACATCTTGACAGCAGTGCAGCAGCCATCATCGATGTAAGTGTCTTTGTAATTGCTACTCTCAGGTTTCTTGTGAGTAAGCAAAGGCAAAAAAAAAAAAGGTTTTCTATCTTCTTAAAAAGCTACATCTCTTTTTTTTCATGCTACAAAAACCTGCCTCCATATAAAAGTGCAGTTTCTATCTGACATTTTTGTGAAGCAGACAGAATGTAAAGTTGCATCTGCTGTATTGGAAGAGCTGTCTGGTGTAAAAGTCCTGTTTCACTTCTTACTGCGTTCTTTCCTGCTGCCAATGGAAGGATGTTTTGCAGATTGGATACGTATTCACGTTCTCAAAGAACTGGAAGAGAGTTTTGATCTGAAATTACACTTAGAAACTTGAATGCATTTCCTATCTTGTTTTTGACCCTTAAAGCAATACTTAAATTGTCTGTCATCTAAGGTAATGTTGGCCTTAAAATACTGAAATGGTCTTTTCTTTAGTTGAGTTCATGTCATTGTTCTCACCTAAATTGTGCAGATGGAGTCATCTATTTCACTTTCTAGTCTTATATTCATGTTTAAAACTGGTTTGTTGGGAGACTTATAGTACTACAGTAATTTTATATTGAAAAGCAGTGCTTTTCTTAGTTAAAAATAGAGCAGAAATTGTACATAGTGGGTTCAGTTGTTACTTAAAAAGAAACTCTTTTAGTTATATTTCTTGTAATGTTTTTTCCAAAGTATTTTGAGGCCTTTTGGTGGAGAAGGGAACGTGAGATGGTTGAAGTGAGAGCTGCTAAGCTTCATGTAGCTTCTTGGGTCAGTACCCCGTAACATTATTTGCATAAGTGGGCTGAGTTTAGTAGTAGTGGTAGAACATAATTGGAGACCTTTACCTTCCTTTTAGCAGTGATGTGTTTACGAACGAAATGGATGTGAATTATTGATGCAAAGCTACTTAGATTCTGGAAAACACACTCGGTTCATTTTTTGACAAGTATTTTTCAAAGCTGTTACTTTTTGTTTGTTACTTAATTTTCCATTTTCAAGTGAATGTTTAAGCCTGAAGTCTTGACTGTCCAATTGCTTTCTCAAACATCTGAACGTTTAAAGCTATTTCTGAATAGGAGTCCGAGTTGTAAGAGTCTAATCAGCTTCAAAACTTTCTTTGCAGGCAACCATGGATATTCCGGGCTTAAACCTCAGTCAGCAGGAGTATTACCCATACGTGTACTACAAGATCGATTGCAATTTACTGGAATTCAAGTAAAAATTCCCTAACGTGACAATCCTGTGTTGGTGTAAACAAACAGAAGTGAGGTTGAAGTACAGTAATACCTTTAACACTCTACTAATCATATGCTTGCTTCTTATGTTAGGTGAATTTTAACCGCAGTGGTCCATCTATAGACATTTTCTTTTTAAAGGAAAGTGTAGGTAATCTGCTTTAAATAAACGTCTGTAAATGTATATTGAGAGAATTGAAGTATTTATAAACAGAGTGATTTATTTAAGGGAAAGCTCATTCCTCTTTCGGATGTGATCTGTGTTAATTCCATTCCCCATTGTTTATTAAAACAAAATTGTTTACAGAAGAATAGTGTAAATGTTTATGGCCATTTTGTTCATTTGATTCAGTAGATACACGTGTTTAACGTTGTTGAACTGTGATGTAAAGTATGTGAGATTGGTATGAAATTGTGCTTTCTGAATGTTGTAAAATTACAATCGAAGCACTGTAAGCACACAGGGTAAAATAAACATACCTGTGCAGATGTGTCACTTTGTTGTACAACGTTTAATTGCAGTTGGCTGTGTCTAAACTTGAAATGATGTGTTACAGCTTAAATTCAGTGCTGCATCCTGCCTGCAGTGGTACAGAAATGCCATTGACTTAAGCACAGATGTTGTTAAGAGTTGTAGGTATTTATTTTACCTTGGGCGGAAATACTCAGGTGTGGTGACTGCTCATCAGACCCGTGTATGAATGTTTGTCTTGTTTATATCTTCACGACCCTTGGGATTTGAGATGATTCTCCTGCAGGTGAAGGTAAGGTGGGGTGCTAATAACCTGTTTAATGTGATTTTTATTTTTATTTTAATAATTCTGCATTCATAGACTCATAGAATGGCCTGGGTTGAAAAGGACCACAATGATCATCCAGTTTCAACCCCCCTGCTATGTGCAGGGTCGCCAACCACCAGACCAGGCTGCCCAGAGCCACATCCAGCCTGGCCTTGAATGCCTCCAGGGATGGGGCATCCACAGCCTCCTTGGGCAACCTGTTCCAGTGCTTCATCATCCTGTGTGAAAAACTTCCTCCTAATATCTAACCTGAACCTGCCCTGTCTCAGTTTACACCCATTTCCCCTTGTGCTGTCACTATCCACCCTCATGAGCAGCCATCTCTCCTGTTTATATGCTCCCTTCAAGTACTGGAAAGCCATAGTGAGGTCTCTCCGAAGCCTTCTCTTCTCCAAGCTAAACAAGCCCAGTTCCCTCAACCTTTCCCCATAGGGGAGCTGCTCCAGTGCTCTGATCATTGTAGTTATTGCATTCTTTGCAATCTCTTGCAGCCTGGGACTGCTTTCTGGCTGTGGTTAGATACCTCTTACTACTATATTCTTGTGACATCCTCCCTACCATACAATACATATGACAACTGCCTTTTAGTGTATATATAGAGCGGGGTTGTTTATTTTAGTACCAATTGTCACACCTGTTCTAAAGATACTAATACTACACATTCCGCTTGCCAAATATATAGTAACAACTGCAGTGTTCTTTAAAACTGAGACGGAAAGTGGCTGCAGTGTACTTGCTTTCAGTGATGTGTCCGGGCCAGGCTTATTTGGGGCTGCAGTGGTTGAATCTTGTTGGCGAGAAGGGAAAGAATATTAAAAGCTAATGGCCAACCTTGGAATAGCAGATGTCTGGTACTGTTGGGCTTTCCTAGTGGTGAAGAAAGGTAATTTGGGTACAGGAACGGGAGCTGGTCTGTATTGCATTTAACTTACAAGAAAAACCAAATAAAAAGGAGATTTTTGATGTATTTCTGCACTTCTTAAAATAATTGTGGCAAATGGAAGAAGGTTTAAAGTGTGTAAGAATGGAAAGCTTTCATTCCATCTCTGAGACGCATGCCAAGCGATTAAAACTAAGGTAAAAAGGAATTTGTGGGAGAAATGAAGAGCGTAGTCTCCTCTGGAATGTGAGTGGTATGGAAATTTGAGTTGTACCGTCATAAGTAACAACAGGTGATTCGTGGCCTAATAGGAAAAGCAGGCGTACGTGGATTTTCACCATTTACATGGCTGGAAATAGCTGAAATCCGAGAAGAAGAAACAGCTGCTGCACAGCAGAAGTATCCAAAATAGCAATGCACCATTTTCATAAGGATCTTGAAGCGCTGACGGTTTGATTTTGGAGACTCACAGACAGGATGCGGTAGCGAAATTGTATTGGAAAACAATACAATACCTTCAGTGAGTTCTAGCAAACCAGGGCGACCAGCAAATGTCAGCTCTTCATCAGAGCAGTTTTTATTTAAATATAGTGGTATTTTGCAACACTCTGCTTTTAAACCTCACTGTTAATAATGTTCATAAGGATATTAATGATGTCTGAAAGCGTTATGAAAGATAAATGCATCTATGTCCTGCAGGTTTTCCACGCAGAAAACCATGGCCCACAGTGACTGGTCCAGGAGCAGAAGTGGTTAAGAAGGCAACGTGGTGCCTGGTACGTGAATTTGGTTTGGCTTTGCTTTAGTAGAATTCACACTGCAGAAAGGATGCTTGAATTCTGCCCGTCTTTTATGGCCATAAGGGCAGTTTGTCTTCCACTTAGATTTGATTCTGAAGTGTGAAAGGCCAACGTTTGCCAGCAGCTCGGTATTTGCCTCCACACGGATACTGTATAGTGCACAGTTTATTTTATGTATCTTTAACTTACGTATCTTTAGGATACAGTATGTGAAAGGAGTCATAAGCAAATGACAACGCCCTTCACTCGGTGGGCATGGGATCTTTGTAGTGCTGCTTTAGTACAGGTGAATCAACTCCTGCGCTTTCTGTAATGCCACTGACTGCAAGTGTTATTGCTGGAGTAAATCATGACACCTTCATCTTGC
Organism: Excalfactoria chinensis; assembly: GCF_039878825.1. Lineage (NCBI taxonomy): Eukaryota > Metazoa > Chordata > Aves > Galliformes > Phasianidae > Excalfactoria > Excalfactoria chinensis. The sequence goes on along the minus strand of NC_092826.1, from coordinate 19,307,478 downwards.
AAAGGTCAGCGTTTGCATTTTGTACAGCCAAGGAAAACAAGTGTACTATATGAATTCCTGCTAGTGCAGCTTCACTGTGCCAAGGAGCTTTGGATCAGACATAAGGAAGGAGTTTTTCATGGAGAGGGTGGCCAAGCACCGCAGTGGGCTGCATGGCAAAGTAGTGGAGTCCCCATCCCTGGAGGTATTGAAGAGATTAAAGGGATGTGATTAAGTGATGAGACTTGGTAGGTCAGGTGGGTGGTTGGGCCTGGTGATCCTGAAGGTCTTTGTCAACTGAGGTAATTCTGTGGTTCTGTTCTATGAATCTGGTATGTTTTTCTTCATTTTCTTGAGCATCATTAGAGCCCATCAGCAAATTATTGCAGCATTACACTTCTCTGAATCTTTTCTCTCCAATGAGAAGAGAGTTTGTGGGGAACCACAGAGGGCGCAACTGTTTTGTATGAGGAAAACTACAGGGGAAGCGAAATTACCTGGATGATGGAGAGCTTTGAATAGCAAATGCTGTTGGGCAATTCTGTGGCATTCAGGTTAGAGCTTAAAGAACAAGTATAGGTCTGCTCGCTATTTACTGGCCTATGCTCGGCTGTTCTAAAAGGAAAGTGCTTTTAGCTTTTGCATTATGTAGGCTCATTGACGACTTCTGCTGTCCTGCGTGATGTGCCTAAATGTTCTCAAAATCTTCAGAGCTTTGGCTGATTAAATGAAAGCTTTTTTCTCCCACCTCTAGAGAGCGCCCTCGAGCTGCTTTTGTGGAGCAGGCTCAAACTTACAGCTCTTACTGAGCGATTAAGGTTTGAACTTAAACATTTGACCTTCTAATTATTGCATTCCGTAGCCTTACACTACCAAGAAAATACTTAATATTGCGTGTGATTACAATGCTTTCCTTCCCCTTGCTCTTCTGGGATTAACATTCTGCTGCACACGTTCATTCACTGGTGAGCTGGAGGAGAAGGCACGGACACATCAGAACAGCTGAACAGAATTCCAGTGGACTCAGTTGCTACCTAGAAATTCATATTGTGTGTGAAGTGAAAAATATAGGATTCTAGAACTGGATTTAGCTACACTGCCTATTCTTTCAGTTGGTTTCAGGCTTGCCTGTTCTTTCCACTCTCACCTGGAGGAAATCACAGTTGCTGTGGACAGGACTACAGAGGTAACTTATTCCCTATAAATCTGTTTGACTGTTCCCTGCCCTGTGTCAGTGATGGGGCCAGTATGAGGAGGCAGAGCTGCCAACAGATCCAGCTGGGTTTTCCACTGCGTGAGTTACCTGCATGGTAACCAGTGGTAGCAGAAGGGAGACGGAAACAAGCCTGGATGTTGGAAGTGTTTGTTGAGATCATGGTTTCAATGCAAAGCCAGCCCAGGAGCAGCCGTGCCTCTGTTGCTCTCATCCAGGGGAAGCAGGGTAAGAGGAGGCTCTGATCAGAAAAGGGTTTTCAACTTAACTTTGCCTTAAACATGATGGAGAAAACAACTGCAAAAACAAATACTGATTTAGAGTACATGGAGCAGCCTCACTCCATAAGAACCTGTTCTCCACCCAGAGCAGCCAAGGACAATGGCCAGTTCCTTATCAGTCTCCCTCAGCTCTGTCATGTCACCTTTCATCGTGTCATTGGCTGCTCTTTCCTGACTCTCATCTTTTGTCCTTCTGCTATTTTGACTTTCCTATCTTACTGCCATTCTTTAATACTCCTTCACTCTACCAGAGGCTGCAGTTCTGAATGCTTTCATGTTGCTTAGCAATATTCCTCCTCCCTTCTCAGCAGCTTGGTTTTCTTGGTTTCCCATGTTTGCAGCTTGTCCTGAATTCTGATGTCTCTTAGTCTTTATCCCCATAGCTAAATAACAGTCTAACTTGCCGAGTTCACCCAAGGTATTACTAAGACTACTTGGGCTGTACTGGTTTGGAATTGCTTATATTTCACAAGATCCTCGCTGGCTGTGTAGTTGTTAGGCTTGCAGCCTGCTTGTTGCTGCTTGTCTTCCCCAGACCAAACGCATGCCATGGGGCTGGCTGTGCTGCTCTAAAGGGCCATCAGACAAAATGCACTCAGGTTACACATTATTCGCTCAATCGAGTCATTACGCTCTGCTGATGAAGAGCCTTGAAAAAAATTCTATGTGGATTTCTCAGTCACAAATAGTGCAGAAAATGTGTGAAATGTGCAGTTTTGACCAGCCACTAAACCCAAGCTGTTCCCAGAATCCCACTTGCCCACTGCAGAATCATGTCCAGAAATATTAGTGTCAGTGTGAATGCTTTTACATCTCATTTCAAAGGTAAGGTTAACCCCTAGTAAGTAAATGCCAGAAAAACAGGCTATGATTGTGTGAGAAATAATGCTCTGCTAAGACCATCTGTGAGGTAGCAAAGGAATGCTGGCAGCTCCCTGTGGCACAGGAAAGCAGAAGATTCTGCCACACTTGTTCACTGGGAAATCAGTATGAAAAGTCTGCAATGCAGAATTGCTTGCCAGTGGTATATGAAGTGTACATAACTACCAGGGGTGACCCCAGTGCCGCGTTGTTTACACATTTCGAGTTGTTTGAAGGACGGAGTAGTTTCCCTATGGAAAAAAACAATCAAGACGTCTTCAAATAGGAGATCTAAGGTTTGTGTCTTTAGCAAAGAAATCATTTAAAGTAAGTTAATTTCTTATAGAAAGCAATTACAAACATAGAGGGTAGAGAAGGGCAGGGGAGAGAGTGTGTGCTTAGATCTCTATCAGAACAGAATGTGGAAACAAGCACCCCGAGCTGTGGCTTACATGCTTTAGATGAGCCTAGCAGAAATGTAGCGCATGTAATAAGAGAGAAGTGATAAGCCTGGGCTGCAGTTCAGCACAACAGACTGACTTTGGCAAGATGAAATAGGAACATTAAAATGCTTCTTGAACATCAAATGGGTGCGATGTAAATTCTTCACCTAAAAACGTGTAAGAAGTTGTGTTTGTAAGCTCCTTACAAGTGCTGGAAGGCACAGTAACATCTCCCCGGAGCCTTCCCTTCTCCAGGCTTAACAAGCATTCCTTGGGCTATAGGTTGACCTCTGGAGGTGTGAAGAACTCCAAACCTGCTTGTGTAAATTGGTATTTCTTTTTGTATTTTCTTCAGAGAAATGAAAGAAGAACCTGCCCCTTCAAAATGATGCATCTGCAACTGCAGCATTACAGCCATCTTCAAATGCCGCCCAGCTTGCCTGCTGGGGCATCTATTCAAGTGCTGAATAGATGGTCATTGCCATCACACCCAACGCTATGATTGCTGCTGTGATGGCCGCTATTAGTGCAAATGGCAGTTTCAGGCCCATTACACGGAGTGCATTCAAGAGGGCCCCTCACCTGTGGAAACTGTATAATTAAACTGCTTGGGAGCTCTTAGGCCAACTGATACCAGAATGAATTATGGTATATGCTGCTTCTTGTTTTTCTAATGAGTAATAATGCAGTTACTGCTAGAAAGTAGCTGTTTCTCATAATTGTCTAATTTTCAAGTGGAAAAATATATTGGGATAATTAAGTAGAGTCTAAAAATAAATTCTAAATTCATTAAAAACGGCTATAAATTCACTGAATACTTCAGCCGGCCTTATTAAAATACATTGCTTCAAAGAGTGGGAAATTGTTCTTTTGTGGTGAGATGAGAAAAGTGGTTTTAATAACAAAAGCACGTTTTGAATCTGAATATGCAAGCGCTTCAAGCCTTACCTTACAGCTTCTGAAGTGCAAAAGATGAATGGGTCAAACGCTGTCCCGTCCCCATTTCAGTTAAAGACAGTCTTGCCACTTATTTCAATCAGGTAAGGTTGGCACTCAAAGTGGCGAGTCTAACCTATAATTTCCCTGCTGCTCTGCTTTGCTGGGAGATAATAATTCACCTCTTTCAGGCCTTTGTATCTCTCATTAGCTCTCATTCAGGAACCCTAAGGAGTTTAACAGTAGAAACTGAACGATCATGCAAAATCCACTTCTGCTTAAGATGCCAATGTGGGGATGTCATCCCTCTTGAACTCCTTCATAGCACAACAAATCTGTGAGACTCAAGAATCTTTCCAAGTGGGTCAGTTACTTTACAGCTTTAATAATGTTCTTTTTTCCCCCCCCTCATGTAAACACAGTAGCGTATTTTGATGTAAGTGAATCTTTGCTTTGATATGTTGTTATTGGTGATAATTTCTGAAGTATCCGGTATTTGTGTGTAACGTGGAGAAGGTGTCTTGATCAGCAGGGACGTCTCCTGGGAAGGAATCAAAGAGCACTGGCAGCAGAGTGAAGGCAGTCAGTCTAACCATGCAAGATGGAACTAGCTCCGGGCAGTGTTATTCTTGGTATAACTTACACGTATACTGGAAGTGCAGGCTCTCCCTATAGAGAAGAAGAGGCGCAGAGCTAATTACAGTTGTGTAACCATCTCCAGTGCCATCTGACTTGCCATAGGGCAGCTGAGAGGACAAGCAGGGAAGAAATGGGGCCTACAGGAGGTCTGTGCCCTCATGGATGGTGGGAGGCCAGCCAGGGATGCATCACATGACACTTGGTGTTTTGCTCACCCACCTGACTTGAATCAAATGATGAGTTACAAACTGCTCTCTACGCTATCAATGGGATCCCCATTAGGGATAGTAGGGCATAGGCAGTTTTAGGTGTCTGAATCTCCTGCTGAATCCCAAGTATTGTTTCCATACTGCTGTGTCCAACCTACTGTGGTCCTTCCATTGAGCTCTCCACAAACTCCTGGTTTGCAGTGTTATGCAGGGAAGCTTTAAGATGAAGCATTCGTTGTTGTTGCTGTTGTTGTTGCTTCTTAACTATTCTTGAAGCTATTAAATGTGCTTGGTTTTGTTTTTTCTCCCTATCCTTACTATGAATCATGCAGGGAAAATGAAACAAAGGTGATGATACCACCTGCTGCGTGTGAACTCAGTCCCACACCGAGCACATGCGTTGTATGGGTGATAAATCTGCATCCAATGACAGCAGATTTGGGCTCATCGCTTTGCCTCAATCATCAGAAACGCACGCAGTAAACAACAGCCAAGCCCAACTACTATCAGCCTGCCATCTCTCGGGGCCGGGTGAGTCACGCTGCTCACTTTGCACAGATGTGGTACGCAGACCCGCGGTGCACGGTGAGGGCTCCCAGGTGCAGGGTCAAACTGCTAATAAATTACCCATGTGCCAAAGCGATTCCCATTGGTGGGCTTGCTGTGGTGATGCCCCGTGGTGTTGATCTGCAGCACAATGTCTTCTGAAAACAACAGCTGAGTAATTCCAGAATTTCAGGGAATGTTCTCGGCACAAATGGGTAGCATTTGTCTATGATATGTCTAATGATATGTCTAAGAATGATATTTTACTGGAATAACTGCTTGGTCTCCCTCTCATCACTGTGCTCAGGGCAACGGGTGATTATAGCTGAGAGATTTTCTGTAGGTACGTGTGGATGGTGGCTCATTTTCTGTGGCCTTTCTTCTTTAGTCCCGTTTCCTTCTTTCCTCCATGCATACCCAGGAATGCACTGATTCCAGCTGCAATTTGGCTTCTCCCGCTCCCTGGCCCACCATGGCACCAAGAGGTGCAGGGCTTTGGCTGGGCTGCTGGGCCACATGCGAGTGTTGCCACATGCTAGCACTGCCTCAAGGCCTCTGCAGCAGTGACCAACACTGCGGTCACATGCAAACTCCTCCACATCCTGACACTGGATCCCCTCTCATAAGCATGTGATACTTGCACACACTAACGTCCACATGCATCTTGCACAGAACTCTGGGTTTTCTTTTCCTGAAGAGTGGGAAAAACAAAAGCATCTCTTTAATAGGGACAGAACTGACTTGCTAACCTCCTCTTGTAGCCATATTGGTGTAATATGAAAGGGACTCCCAATGCTTTTGAAGGAGGACCTTCACTGCCAGAAATCAGCAGAGGATAAATTCTTAAGAGAAGGTGACTTTCAAAGCTTTGTGTAACACTTATTTTCCATTCATTCATGACAAGTTTCACTTGATAGAAGCTGGTGAGTGAGCAGACTTAAAGCCTTACAGGATCATGGTGGATAACAACACCCACAAAATTTCCACAGCTTAACTTCTGCAGCTGGCTCAAAATGGCGCACTGCACTGGAGCTTATCTGCTGGCAATACGTGTAGCCTTGAACAGCCAAATAACACTTCAGCAAGCCATAGTCCTAGTGAAATTACTCCAATGCCATCCACTCTGCTTATAAAATCAAAGCACACAGAAAGAAGATGGTCCCTGGAAAGAAATCTAGATGGGAATGGGATGCAGCTTCCTGGTGATAAGAAGCTCTTGCAAAGCCTCGTCTTTGGTGAGATGCGGTTGCAACAGAGGTATGAAGTCAGAGTAAACAATTCCTAGAGAAAAGTAGTTCTTGAGGCTTTTTAAATGATGTGTTGCTGAAAGTACATCTGAGGGTCAAGAAGTGGCTTAAGAAAATAAATAGCTTTCTGGCTGTTAAAAACTGACATGGAATGAGGTACTCATGAGGGAGAGTGATGCATGGAGAATGTCTAATAAAGAATGTGGAGAATCTGGGGAGTGCAAGATGCCTGTGAGATGCCACACTTCAGAGCACAAGTCTGGGTCAGAGGGCGGGTGAGAAGAGCCTCTCTCAGAGGACTCTCCTTGGTGCCTTCAGACAGAGCTGTACCTGAGATCCGTCCGTATCAATTATTAGTAATGAGGAGCGGTAAAAGCAAATTCTAAATGCGGCCCTAGAGCTCTGGTGTCTCTGGAGCAGGATTAGATGGACAGATGGACCCAGCAGCTCTCTCAGGACGGGGCAGCTGAGGAGCCACTGGTGCCTGGGGGTGACAGCAGCCCCCTCTGACAGCGCTGCTCTGCTACTGCTCCATATGGAGAACCAGCTCTTGTCACTGCACAAAGGTGGAAGAGCTCTGTCAGTAATTCCCCACTATGTTCTCAGAGTTTGTTATACTTATTTTTGTGTTTTTGTCTTTGTTCTTTTATACTCTGTATTCAGTGTGTATATATTTACTCAGGCAGCAATCCAACACTGGAATACTCTGTTCCTCTGGATTGGAGAAATAAGGCACAGAGCCAGAACGCCAAATTTCCAGCCACGTTCCAACTCTTATTTCAGTTAATTCAAACCCAAATATTCAAATGTATCTAAATGTCCCTTTGCACACAAAGTATGACAGAGAACCAGGAAACTAATAATCGAGTTAACTTCCTCAAAGAAATAAGAATGCAATTAATTATTTAATACAATTACCAGGCCCAAACAGGTTGCAAGACACCGCATCACCACTAGGCAGCAGCTGGCTGCTCCAGTGAAGTGCTCCCTCCCAGATCTGACCCACTTCCCCCTTCAATTTGTTTGCCCGCAGGTGCACAGGGCAGTAGCAAATGTAAGCAGTGACCAGTCTGGTCCTTCTCCTAGGTTACCAGCCCCTGAATCTGCACTGTTTACAGACTGTCACTTAGTGGCAACCAGAGCTCAGGGCTCAGTTATGTTCCTTCAGTGCTTTAAGATAGTGCTCTTGCTCTTGGCAGAGGCAGCAGATCTCAACCAAAGAAGACAGTCTCCCTCATAGGGAAAGGCTCAACCACTCAGTGCAATGGGGAAATGCTATTCTTATGCTGCTGAGGTTCTGCATCCCCTCAGAGTCCCAGACAAATTGACAATGGGGAGGCAGAGCCTCCAGCCCTGTGCCACCCTGATAGAAAAGCACACAGCCCTGTTGTCATCAACCCGAGAAGGACTGGAAGAAACAAACAACCTGCTGAGACGGGCACAGATAACGGAGACGGATTTTGAAGCTGATGTAAATCCTGTTGGGTGACGCCGGGTGAGTCACTGCAGTGGGTGGCAACAGTTTCACATAATAGCGGTATCATCTGCCTTCCCCCATTGCGCTGACACACGCCGCAAACACAGGCACTGTGCAGCAACCGGTGACTCACACCCTGTGTATCAAACTGAAATGGCTGAGGCCTCACAATATTTACAGTTGCATTTCACATCTTCGCTTACAAAGCGGTGCGCAGGGAGCACTGCTGGACCGCTGTTTCCTCTCCCAGCTGCTCTCGCGGCACCTGGGGCTGCCTGCACCATACCAAGGAGAGCACGTGGATGGGACTCAGGGTGAGCTGCTGTAGACCGAGCAGTGCTTGGGCATCAAAGAAAAAACAAGCAGTGAGTCGGGCTCTTTCATAACCACATTTTAAAAGAATGGCATTAAATGCAGAATAATCGTGCTCAGGTAAGTTTATTTACAAGTCCCATTTAGAAGCATCTCAACAGAAACACTGGAGCTGGAAGGAAGATTCACGCAGCAGGGGATGTTTAGTTCAGTTGTGCTAAAGCTTAGAAATACTCCAAGTGCTTTTTGAGTGGGGATGATTTCTGCTGTTGTAAATCATTCTGACTATTAAATTGCAAAACAGGATTTAAAAATCCAGCGAGATTACTTCTAACTGAACTCTTACCTAAAACCCTGATAGCACCAGCAGATAACATCTGCCACTTCTCCTCTCCTTTTCTTCCACCCTCTTGGCAGAGCAGAAAATGGTGTGAAGCATAAGGAGAGTAGAGAGGAAAATGTTTAGGGTTTGCAGCAGAGAGAATGCATTCTGCATGTGTGGTGTTAGCAAGTCCCCCTGGTCACACAGCTCTCCTTGTAGCACAGAGCCAACTGAGCGCTTGCCTAGAGCCTTACTGGTTGTACTTAGGCTTCACTGTGTTGTTGCTTTGGGCTGCTGCAGTCTGTAGCAAAATAAATAAATTATCTGTAACCAATTAAAACGCAGCAGTACCTGCTTAATGTTGTACTATCTGCGGATGGAACACATCAGAAGGAAAAAAAAAAAAAAAAAGGAGCTATTTTAATTAAGATTTGTGTGCGAGGGCCATAAAACTTCAGAGTCATTCTGCCAGGGACATCTTCAGTGATAAATTCCCACACAGGATGCTATTCGGTGCCATAAAACATTGAGTTTATAACTGTGTTTTGTGCTTTGCCTCTTTAACTAGGGACAAACTGTTGCCTTGGAACAGAGCGCCAAGAAAGCAGGTTATGCAGTGGAGCTGTACGAGGCTTTGGGTGTTGGGAACAAAGCCGCTGCCACGCAGTCCGAGGTCCCCATGTCACTGCAGCTGGCACCCAGGCTGGCAGCTGGTTTTCGGCAAGCCCATCTGCTCACTGCTCTCTCAGTACCACCCATAAATCACCCTCATGAGCCGTGTGAAGCTACCTTGGCTGTAACTGCAGATTGCACAGGAGCTGTTACACTCAGGTTCCTTGGCTGACAGATGTTGGAACACCCTTAAGTAACACATTTTGCACTGCTGACAAATTTGGTCCTAGAAAATAGTTATGTTTTACTACCTTCATTTATTTTAATAGGTCTGGGGTACGCAAATTGCCCAAAGGAAGATAGTTCACCACCTTCAAAAGGGAGATCTCAGCTTGCCTGTCACAGCATGGCATTGCCTTGCTGCACGGGCTGGAGGTTCTGATGCCTTTCAGAGGCTGGGCTGAAGGGAACGGCTATTGGAAACAACCAGCAGCTCTCTGTTAAAAAGGAATACAGCCAAAACTGCAGGAAATGTTGAAGAGCATATTTTTCCCCAAGGGCAAATATGTCCTCCCACTGGCAAGCTCTCCCTGTACAAAGTCATAGAGTCATTTATGTTGAAAAAGGCCTCCAATATCACTAAGTCCAACAACCACCTAACACTACCAAATCTACCACTAAACCATGTCACTAAAGTACATGTCTGCGTGTCTCTTAAGTGCCTCCAGGGATAGGGATTCCACCACCTCCATGGGCAGCCCATTCCAATGCTTGACCAGTGAAGAATCTCTTCCTGTTATCCAATCTAAACCTTCCATGGCACAACTTGAGGCAGTTTCCTTGCGTCCTTGATATTTTGCATCCTACTTTTCGGAACACGCCATTTCTATCATCACCCTGCTGCACACCTCTGCTCTGCTGAGCTGTTTCCACCCACCTGCCATGCTGGAATGCCAGCGGACTGAGTTCATGCAGCGCAGGGTGATGCCACCTTCCAAAAGCAAAGGTACCATACCTTATTTCCACAGCCAAGGAAACTCTAACACATTTAAATGCTGGGGACTTCCCTTTGGAAAGCTGAGGTGACTGAAATTTTCAGTTCATCATCTCAGGAAATGTAGGTAGTGCTGGGGCACAGTTATTCACAACTAGGAACGGCTCTTCTTCTAGGGGGTTCGATCTAAACTGGAACTAAATTGGCAGGCTCAGATGTGCAAATCTGAAGTCTTTTGTTATCTGGGTTTTGGGATTTTGGAGCCATCTTTAAACATGAAAACATGAAGAGAAGTGGAAGGACAGGATAATTAACCTTTTTCTGATTATGAGCTGTGTGGAGACATCTCTGCAGACCTTCACATGTAGCTAGAAAATGAGATGTGAATATCTCATTTTCAGTAAGTCGTGAATAGTAAATTGGCAACTTTCTTGAATGGCCACCTAAGGTAAATGAATGCCATTTTTCCCTGTCAGAAGATACACGTAATGAATGCACAGTACTGTGGAAATCGTATGGTACCCATTTGGAAACTGTTTTAGAGAAAGATTTGAGTAATCAAGACAAGAAAATAGTTCCTGCAGGCACCACAGTGGGCAACTCCTCAGTTTTCTACCAGCTCCCCATATCTGTGGGGTGCTGGTGACTTAGTGAAGAAGATGCTGAAAAGAAGTAGGATATAGCACTGAAATCCATAAGGGCTGAAAATGGCATCAGGACAAGAGGTGCCACCTGGTTTCAGAAGTGCAACAAGGACATAACCTGAGCTGATAGCTGGCAGTCATTGGTGCTGGTTGAGCCAAGGATCTTCAACACCCTCCTCCTCCTTTCTGTGCTATTCTGGCTCCCTGAGGGGAGAGCTCTACCATGCATGAGGCTACATGAGTCACGAACAGACTGGTACATCTCTCAGGAACACAGTGGTGCTCAGGATACTCTGTACACCTGCAAATTTGGAGACAAACGGTCCTTTCCCACCTAACCATGGCCTTGAACTGCACGGTAAGCAAGTAGACTTGAGTTTCTGCCTGCTTTCCTGTGCGAAGGGAACAGGTTTATGAAAACATCTGAGACCTACAAAGAGGTTTGTCTGGCATACATCAGATGATGTAACACATCAATACAGCAAGCTGAGATACCACCTAAAAGCTGAAGACAGGCGGGACATCTTTTGCCTAAACCTCCCACTTTTCTGAACAAAACATCCAAAGAGCATCTAAGAGCTGATATACGGCTAGCAAAGCCCTTGGGGTACAAGACTGTGAACTCGACCCTGTGATGTTGTGAGGGGAAAGCAATAATGGGTTCTGCCACACGTCTGCCTGAATTTTATGAGGAAAAGCACAAAATCAAATTATTTAAAATCTATTTTAAAGAATTGTAATTGTAAAGGCAGGTCCTCCCCTTGTTCATCCCCTGCCTGCTCTGCAGCTGTAGTCCCCATGCCATGGAACAGCCACAGAGAGCAGCAAATACAGAGCAGGTGTTACTGGCAGCTATTGGAAACACACTGCTGCGTGTCATACACCAGGCAGCATGAAACCAGAACAGCTACAGCACAGCACAAACTCTGTTAATAGGATTTATGTGAGACCATACTTGTACTAATGATTAATAGACAGAGATCACATTTTACTTCATTGCTAAGCTCCTGGCATGATGGGAACAGCACGACAAATTAAATGAGACAAAAGAATTGCATTCTCAATCTCACTCCTGCTAGGCTGGAGCACTTCAGGTGCTGAAGGAAAACAAAAAGTCATAAAGTTTCTCCCAGTGCCATTGCTGCAGACTTTGTGTGGCCAGCAGCAGCCTCTCCTGTAGCACTGTGCAGGTGGGCTCATGCCTGGGGTTGGTTTGATGTGGGGTGTGCTGATTGTGAGCACAGATTTCTGTTTCATGCTCTGATATGATTCTAAATTTCATGTCAGCCAGTGTGCAGGAGAGTGCATTTAGCTCTGATAGCTCATTGTGCTTTATGGCCAGGGCCCATTCACACAAGCAGTGTGTGTCCTGGGGTTTGCCCTCAGCTCAGGTTTGGAGCAAAAGTGAACAACCATGTGGCAACTGGTGAAAATGAAATCCATTGGTTCACTTACTAAGTAGTATTTTGTGTTCATTATTTACACATTTTTATTTTGAAGGATGTCCTTAATTCATCTGAACCTTTAAAGCCTTAATATTCAACAATGAAACTTACCCAGCCTGTCATCCGAGTGATTTAATAAACCCATCAGAAATGGCCTCAGCCATTTGGATGTGAGCACAGCAGTCTTTGCGCTGCCACTTTCCTGCTTTCATTAGCTCAGGAAGAGGAGGGCAGTTTGCTCCTGTGAGTCTTACAGGGCTCTCCTAAAGTGACCATGGTCCGGTGTAAGAGAACCTGCTTCACCTTCACAGACTCATTGCTCTCTAGTGGTAATAGTAGTAACAAAACAGAAAAGCAAGCCCTGTGTTGTTCTCTTGCTTCTAAATGCTTTGGAGGCTGTGTTAATAAACCCTGTCTGAAGATGTAGCCCCTATGTGTGCAGACAGAAGTTAAACCAAAGTGATGCAAAGGGATGTGAGCACTCAGCACACTGCAAGAGCTTTCCCAGTGTTTAAGTTAAAGCAAAGCGCATCAAAGCATGCCAAAAAACCCCCAGGGTTCTGTGGCAGTGGGTGCTCTCTAGAAGTCACTTCACAAAATGGCGGTGTGAGCTGAACACCTGAGAAGCTGTCAGGCTCCAGAGCCACAGGGGTGATCAGCAACATCAGAGCACTCTGTGCCCCAAGTCCATCCCAAGTCTGGGCGGGCCCTGTGGGTCCCGTGGGGTGGAGCAGGAAGCCAAGGTCTGCTGAGGGCCTTACAGCGCTCTGTGGGATCAATGGCATTCTGCTCTGGAAAGCTTGTGCTCCTGCAGCTGTGCTCCAGCTGTGCACAGCTTCTGTGCCACTCCATGAGGTGTTTAGAGCAAGGCGGCCATGCCTGCCACGCTACTATGAAATAAGAGAAATGTTCATGTTGGATAGTTTCCCCCTCACAGTGTGATCCTGCAGCTCCTGAAGGGTGTGCACCATCACTGTGACAGCGTCCAACCCCCATGTCTCACTGGGATGGCTGACTGACCCAAGCTGTATTCTGCTTTGCAGGAATCCCACCAGCAGCACTGCTCATTCCTGGCTGCCTCCCAGTGTGTGCATGCAGGGAGGAAGGCATACATTTGCCTGGAGTCAGGCACTGACTATCATGCCTTCAGCTCCCAGTTTAACAGCAGCAAATAGAGCGCTGCAAAAGCCAGAAGTGAAATCTAGGAGGAGGACATGGGTGTGTGAAGCAGAGGTGTAAGACACAAGCATGATGAGGGGCCTGGATCATCCAAGGTGCTCAGTTCAAGAAGGACTCTGGAGAGCCCAGCAGGGAGCAACAAAGATGATGTGAGGCCTGGAGTGTGAGGAGAGGCTGAGACCTGGGGCTGCTCAGCCTGGAGAAGGGAGGGCTAAGAGGAGACCCCATCAGCTCTTGTGTCAGGAGGGCAGGAGCCAAATGGACAGGACAAGGGGCAGCGGGCAGGAACTGCAACATGGGAAGTTTCATACAAACATGAAGATCTTCACTGCTGAGAGAGTAACAGAGCACCGGCTCAGGCTGCACACAGAGGCTGTGGACTCTCCTTCTCCAGAGGTACTCAAAGCCCACCTGGACTGTGTGACCTGCTGTAGGGAGCTGTTGTAGCAGGGGGCTGTGCTGGCTGATCCCCAGAGATCCCCTCCAAACACTACGGTTCTGCAGTTCTGTGGTGTGTGTAAAACGGTACGTAGAGCGGGCTGCAGGAACGGGCCAAGAGGACGGCTGCACTGCGCTCGCTCTGTAAGCACCGGCCACCGGGAAGGTACGGCGGGGGAGCCTGGGGCGGGGGGGAAGAGGGGAAGGGCTCCGAGAGGGCGACGGGAGGGAGGGGAGGGGAGAGCGGAGGGAGGGAGGGAGGCCGAGGGAGTTGATAAAGGCGGGAGGAGTGGGGAGAGCACGCCGAGCGGCGATGGGTCGGAAGGAGTGAGCGAAGCGAGAGACGGGGAGCGAAGGCGGCCCGAGCCGTGGTTGTGCCCGTGTCCGTACTGTGCCCGGGGCCGTGCCTCGCCGAGGGGAGGGAGCGACGCGATGATGCCGGGGCGGCGGCTGTGAGCGACGGCCGCGATGGGCTGCGGGGGCAGCCGGGCCGACGCCATCGAGCCTCGCTACTACGAGAGCTGGACGCGGGAGACCGAGTCCACCTGGCTGACCAACACCGACTCCGAGAGCCCGCAGGAACCCGGCGGCGCCGAGCCCGGCAGCAGGGAGCTGGGCGCGGGGCGAGCCGGTGAGTGGGGCCGGGCGGGGGCTGCCGTGAGCCGGGCTTCTGCGTGCGGGGTGTGGGGACTGCCGTGTCCCCGCTGTGGGGCCGGCCGTGTCCCCTCTGGGGGGCTGGATGTACGCCCGGTGTGCGCCGTGCAGAGCGCTGTTCGTGTGCCTAGTTATGGTGTGCATAGGGCTGTCTGTACGCCCAGGTTCGCAGTGTGTGTAGGGCTGGCTGTGTGCTCTACCCGCTTTCCAGAGAATGTCTCTCCTCTGCTCCTGCCGAGGTATGCGGGCGGCGAAGTCTGGGTTGGAGAACGCTGCGGGTCTGCGGCGCTGCGCACCGGAGCATCCCCTCTGGGGATGCACGCAGGTACCGGATAGCCGTGTTCGGCTGTGTGCGGGAAGAGCTGCTCCGTGTCTGGGGTGCTCGGGTGAGGCAGAGGGAAGGAAGGAGAACTCGGCCTTTTTGCTGTGGAATATTTGTATTTTTTTATGGTAAAAAAGCTCACTTAAGAAATAGGTTTAAAATGACGTGGATGTGATGCACCAGCCTTCTGCCAGGTGCCATCAAACCAGGGTGATAAGCAAAATAGGACAGTTGATCGAGCAGTGTCCTGCCAAGGTGCTGGCTGGCACATTTGAGTTTCTCAGATCTTGGAACGTTCTCAGTTGTGCAGCTGTGGTACTGAAGCAGGGATGTGGGGGGGAAAGGGAATGGAGAGCTCTGGCCTGTTGTGGGGTTCCTGATGTTTTCAGAATCATTCAGTGTGCAGCAGTATCTGGAAATCTCACAGACTTCACAGCAATCCCATGGGAAACTGTGAGAAATGGGAGGTGGGTTGGAATATGAAATGCAGTATGTAAAAGGAGTTAGATAAGGATTTTGAGGAGGTTTGAGGTAATACTGACTGGGAAACTTGGATGGAGGCAATGGTGTTATCTCCATCATTGAAGGCTGGATGTAGGACCATGCTTATCATTATTTTAGCCATGTTTAGTTTGTGTTGGTGGGTGAAGATCATAAAGAGAAGGCAGATACAGCCTGAGATTTGATATTGGGTACGAGGTGACAAAGAGGTAGATCAATAAGCGTTCTACACAGAAACAATTGAACTTACAGATGAGAATATTGGAGATAAGAGGAGGACAGGAGATAATTCTGAAGTGCAATAGTAAATGATTTGGAGACGAGAAATGCTCTACACAAAATCTGCAGAAGGGATTAAAGAATAAGGAGAGGACGTACTGATAGAAACAAAGGAAGGATGGCTTCAGAAGGGAGAGTCACCCTGACCACAGCCAGGCTGGCTGTAGCCAGCGCAGGGAGCCCAAGGATGCAGGGTGGCCCCAAAGGGTGTCTGGAAAGTCCAAGAGTATTTCAGAGAGGGTTGATGAAGGGCAATGGGTGAGTAGGAAAGGAAGGAGAGAGGTGTTCCACAAACTGCACATGGACTGAATTTACAGATGAAAGGGGAAGAAAACAGCAATTGGAGGGGCAAAAGAGATCAGGTAAGGGTTTAAGATTTCAGGAGGAAAGCATGACATCATTGTGAGAGCTGGGAACTGCTGAACAGGGAGAGGCACAAGAGAGTAAGGGAGGGGAGAAGAGGACAACAGGGCATTGAGGAGAAGGATGTGCTGCTAGCTTTTTTTTGGGGGGGATAAGGGTGGAGGGGGGGAGAAAACATATAGGATAGTAACAGTTGTTATAGCTAAAGTAAGACAGAACTTTTCCTGGGTTCAGGACCGGTCACCAACAGCCATAAAGATGTGACAGCAGCTTGCTGCAGCACAGTGCTGAGCCTCTGGCAGGGATGAGCAGGGTGAGCTGGTAAGGGTGAGTTGCAGCATAGAAGTAATAAACAACTTCATCCGGCACAGCAGGGGATGAAATGGAAAGACACCTTTTAAACCAGCAGGTTTTGTTCTGCTCATAGGATGAATGGCTTTCAGGAGGGAGAGAAAAAATGGAAACTCAAATGAGGCTGCAAAGGAGCAGCTTCTTGTACAGACACCCATCAATGTGCCAGCTGAGAACTCTTTGTGAGATTTGACTGCTGTGTAGGCTATAGCTGGGGAAATAACAGGCTGCATTTCTGCCTGGCTCCCATTCCTGCAGCCCTCTGCACAAACCGCTTCTTTCTCTTGGGCAGCCTGGTTCAGCTGAGCGGAGGTGTCAGCATGTGGAGCGAGTGCATGAGGAAGGGAGAAGCTGCAGGATCAGGCTGGTCCCGAGGGCAGACATCACAGGTCACAGGCAAACCACAGGGAAACGTTATACTTAAAAAAGCACAAAAACTGTGAGGTGTTTTGGCACACGTTTGCATATTTTGCTGTGTTACACTGGGAGAAGTCAGGTCTGTGTATGTGTAGGCTGGCAAGTTAAGACACACTCTACCAATTTCCTACCGGTACCAAAGAAGTGCTTTATAAAGTGATTAAGTAGCAACAATAACAAGCAAATTGCATATTTGTTTCTCAAGCAGGCCTTAAGCCGTCCCATCCTATTAGAGTTTCTGTTGTTTTTCGGTGTTTTCTTTTTTCCAGCGACTAAGCTTCTGCATTCAATTATTTCTTCTTCATTACCGATGGAAGTGCCTCAGATTGGATAAAGCAGCGTGTTGCCTCATGGGCAGAAAGAGCTCACAGCCATGGGTTAGCTCAAGTGCTGCGGTCTCCTCAGGACAGGCTCTGTCCTTCATGTGTTCCTGCAGCGACAGGACCGTGAGCCCCAGCCTCAGCTGGAGTAATTAGTAATGAATTTTTTAACGACGTAGCGACTAACGAAAATGAATGTCATGTATCAGAACTGAGAAGCTGTGTATCGACTGTCTCTGAACTCATTTGTTCAGTGCCTCAACTAATAAAACACTCATGTATTTTTTATCACTGCCTGGCTCGCGGCACCGGCCAAGGCTTTAAAAGCCAAGACAATTGGTTTTTATTGTCTTTGTGCTGTTTCTATAGGAAACTCTTTTCTCCCAAAGCACTTAAAGAAAAACATTCTCCACAGTTGATCCTTTCATGAAGACATTTGCAAAGCAGCAATAAGGTGGGAGCGGAATGGTGTCCTTTATTAGAAATAAAAAGAATACTGTAAAAAAAATCCATCCGAAGAATTGGAGAGAATCATAGAAACACAAGGTTGGAAAAGACCTACAAGACCATCTAATACAACCATCCTCCTATTACCATTACTACCCACCAAACTACTGAACCGTACCTCATAGCAAAACCATATCTCGTAGCAGAGAGATGCCATTAGTATCCTGCGATCTGGCTGCTGACTGGCTCGAACACAGCCATGCAGTTATGGATAACTCTGGTTCTTTTCTGTCAGGTGAAAGGACGAGTTGCGCTGCCACTCTGCAGCTGGGTGCTCAGTGCCTGCTGCGGGGAGCTTGGCAGTGTGGGCCCATCTTTGCAGTTAGCCCCTGTCTTTGCAGTTAGCCCTTATCTATCTATCTTTGCAGTTAGCCCCTGGCCGAGGCACAGCGCGCAGGATGCCATGCTCCACTTGCAGCCTCTCCTGTAGAAGTTTCTTAAAATCACGTTTCCATTCTTTGCAGTAGGAGAGACTGACTGCAGTTGTAGGGAAATTCTGGGGCCGGATGAATGCCTGTCACCATGACAACACAGCCTGGATCAGTTTTGACCACAGCTGCAATCATCTCCTGCTTTTCATCCAGCAGGTAAACATGAAGTTAAATCTTAATGTAAATGAGTAAGCGGCTGGAGGGTTACAGAGGAAGGACATGCTTTGTGCAGCAGATTGTTTCTTGTAATTCAGACTGCAGAGAAGTATTTCATAAAAACAATCTGTTTTGGCCTGAGAGCCAATGAGTGATCAGTTTTGCTTGTGGTAGCAGCGTGTTGGGGTATATCACTATCCCTCCGTGCTCCTGTGCCTGTTAGAGCTGCTTGCTTATGAGTTGGCTGATTCAGAGTCTGATATGCCTAAGGAACAATTACAGCAGCTGTTCTGGCATGTAGTATTTTAAGGAGATAATCTTATTGCAGCTCGGAATTGCACAGAATGAACAGAGCTTCTTCCCGGACTGCAGACACATTACAGTAACTCCATATTCTGCCTTAATCCTGATCTCAGATACAGTCATATGGTATTATTTAAAGTTACCCATTTACCTGTACTTTCTGGATATGGTCTCTTTTGAGTTCAGTTGTAACTGGACACTGGATGGGGGACAGTACTGAAAGAAACCCTTCAAAGTCGCACACACACACACCATAAAAAAACACAAACAAAAAACAACAGAGAGGAAGGGAAAATACAGCACATGGGGTATTTCTCAGAGAAATAAAGTTTTTGCTTCTTACGTTTATCATCTAGCTTTCAGAAGGCACGCTTCTTGTGTGTCTGCTCGACTTTGTACATCAGCACCTTGGAAGAAATGGGCCTGGGAGTGCTGGTTGATGCTCAGCTATATGTGAGCCAGCAGTGTACCCAGGTGGCCAAGAAGGCCAGTGGCATCCTGGCTTGTACCAGAAATAGTGCAGTCAGCAGGAGCAGGGAGGTGATCATCCCCCTGTACTCAGAACTGCTGAGGCCATACTTCAAGTGCTGTGTTCACTTTTGAGCCCCACACTAAAAGAAAGCCATTGAGGCCCTGGAAGGGGGTCTGGATCACAAGTCTTATGGGGAGCAGCTGAGGGAACTGGGATTGTTCAGTCTGGAGGAGACTCAGAGGAGATCTTATTACTCTCTACAACTGCCTGAAGGGAGGCTGTGGTGGGATGTGGGTCGGCCTCTTCTCCAGCATAACTCCAGCAGTAAGACTAGAGGGAATGGCCTCAGGCTGAGACGGAGGTGTGGTGTTCAGGTTGGATGTTAGGAAAAGTCTCTGAAAGAGTGGTCAGGTGCTGGAATGGGCTGCCCAGGGGAGGTGGTTGAGTCACCATCCCCAGAGGTCTTCAGGAAACGTTCAGATGTTGTACTAAGGAACATGGTTTAACAAGGAGATATCGGTAGGTGGACGGTTGGACTGGATGATCTTGGAGGTCTTTCTCAACCTTGGTGATTCCACAATTCTATGACTCCTGTGTGTAAACATTTGCATGGAGGGACAGTAGCCTTTGCATACACGGAAAGCTCCCCTGTGGAGTGGGTTTTGGCAGGTGTAAAAAGAGAAGTACGTTGGGAGAACTGAAGACTGATTCTTTACAGCACAGTGAAGCCCACCGAGAAGCTTGCAGCCGGCAGTGCCATCTGTGCCATGCTCTGGAAGCAACAAACCTCATTGGCAGGGCTGGGGACACAAACCCAGTGCCAAAGAGTCCTGAGAAATGGCTGTTTCAGAAAAACTGATCGTTCACAAACACTTCGGTAACTTCAGATAAGCTTCGTACAGCATGTCCACATGAAGTGACAGAAAAGAAAATGGCATCAGTGCGCTGCAACGCTGTACTGCTGCCTCAGGAGAGGGAAAATAACAGTAGCCTTTGCCAGTTAAAAAAGAAATCTTTGCAGCAGTCAGTGAATCAGGGAATTATAAAGAGCCTTAGCTATCAATACAGGAAAATGATAGAATTAAAAGGCTAATTTGTGTAGTAAGCCATAGTGGTCAACCCACTGAACTGAAAGTGCTCAATGCTGCCACTCTCCGTTCAGTACGTGCATTTGAGTTCTGCCCTGCCTCAAACCCAGCCTTGGCCTGAAACAATATGTTTTTTAAGAACAAACACTAAGACACGGATTGCAAGCAGCAAAACATCTCACTGTACTGTCAGAGAACTGAGGGACATTTTCCTTCTCTGCCCCTGGGTCACCAGACCTCTCCATACCTCCCTCCTGAAATGGAGCATCTCCTTACTTTCAAGTGTGGAGAAAAATCTTTATCCTGAGATCACACGTGCTTAAACTTTTTGCTGGGTTGTGGGAGGATTGCTACAGAATCATTGCTTGGGGGCTGTGTAGGAAAATAATTTGTGTGGGGTTGCTGCTACTGTTGTGCACTGCTGCCATTCTGTGTAATTATTTGCCATGCGGGTGCTCTTATTTGTTGTGTTCTGTTGGTTGATGTCAGTGATATTGAGTGCGTCCTGATGGGAAAAGTATGCAAACTCCCTCCATTTCCTCTCAGAGGATTTTTGAATGAATTTTTCATTAATAAATATCATCTGCCATATAAAAAGGAGAGTCTGTAGCGAGATAAATTTCGTTAAAATTATCAGATATAATTGATAGACAAGAAAAAGCCCTCCATTATGAGCCATCAGCCTGCTTTTTTTGCTATCTATCTGCATTAAGCACTATTGATACAGGAAATGGGGCTGGATCATTCAGTGTGAACCCCAACCAAGTATGATTTTAAAATATACTGCCATGGCTTTTCCTGCAGGTCTCTTGGCCTCTGGTTAAAACCCCCTCAAACAATGGCCAAGTATTGCTAAATCCTTCCTACAGCCTCATGCAGACCTGCCAGGACTAAACATTTACCCCAGCATTTACCTGTGGTTAAAATAAGTTCACTAAGAAAGCAATGTGCATGAACAATTGAATTTCATGGAAAGGAGAAATCTGCCTGGCATCAGTTAAGAGGATTTGCAGCAGAACTGGATTCGGAACCTTCTCTCTGGATGATTTTCCAAGGGAAGAAATCCTTCTTGCAGCCTCGACATCTTTGACAAGAAGGATGTTCTTAGTGATTGCCCACAGGGCTCTCATTAGCCACACAAGAGCTGCCAGAGGGATGGTGAGAGTGGAGCAGTACCTGAGCAACACATCCAGGGCTGGTTCTTGCCCTTCAGGTGCTTTCATCAATGAGACCCGCTGCCTGCAGGACTCTCAGAGGGAAACTGTTCTGCAAAGTCTGTTTTGATGGAAAATCTTTTTCTTTTCTCCTCTATATCACAATTGAGGACATGTAAAACCCCTTTTTCCTGTTGTGAGGGGATGAATTTACATTTTCTGCTCAAATGTTTCAGTTTAGGATTGTACAATTTAAAACTAATGCTGAAAACTGGAATAAGATTTAAGAGACAGCTCCTGCCAGCCTCGAAGCAGCAGGAGAACGTATTTCATATAGGAAACGTCACAGAGTCCAGCTTACTTCGTTGTCCATGGTCTAAATTTCCACAGTGAGTACATAGCGTAGTAATCCAGCACTTCAGTGACATAAATCTGCATACCTCCAGTCAAGCCTAGAACCGTATTTCTGAATAGAAACAGGGCATATCGCTCAGCCCACTTCTTTCTCAGGTACTTTTGCAATGTAACATGAAATCAGCCGATTGTAATTAAAAATACTGAGATTTAAAGTTGAGCTTTGTCTTCAACTGAAATACAGCAGTAGGTAAGATTTAACGGTTCTGTGATCAAAGCCGTGATTTGATTACACGGCTTTTTGTTTGGCTCCCAGAAAGCAGCACTCTTTTCTAGATCATGTGGGCAGTATTTCAGAAGATGCGTTATGTGGTCATGCTCCATGCTCAGCAGTGCCCCTGCATGAAACATACGGCTTGCTCTTTAATTGTACTGTGACAAATCATGCGGTGCTCCTGCAACTTTGTTATCTGATGAGCACATGCATAATCGGTTCCCCAGATTGCCACACTGCTTTCTCTGTTCTGTTTAGGAGAAATACATGTAAAGAGTAAAACGGACACGTAAATGGTGAACAACATTTTACTGGTGGCATTGACAGCTATAGGCTGCAAGCCCGGATTTTCCATTTCAAGGTTTTCTTGAATGCACTCAGAGCCTCCAGATAGTTTTTGAGTTGCTGTTGTCTTGGCTGAGCCTTTAATTTTAAGCATCTGATAAGAAAGAATTTCTTTTCGGCATTTCATTCTTCCTGGAAGACTATGGGTTCAGGCTGGTCTATTAAGGTGAACCTGAAGAGCAAAATAATCAGCCAACCCCTCTCTTGGTTGACTGATACTTTTACCAGTTTTCTAGCAGTGTGTATTGTTCTGTTTCTGTATGTTTCAGGTGGATATTATCCTCTCCCTGTTTCCTCTCACGTTGCAGTTGTCATTCTCTAAACTGCCAGCATTTCCCAGGAGGGCCATCAGGAGGGTTGTCAGCTAACGCTTGCTGTGCTAGAAGTATGAATTTCTGCCACTCACGTCTGAGTGATTTCTGAGTCACTGGTAGGAAAAAAGGCGAAAAAACTTTCATGGAGTTGTTCAGTAGACTGTTAACGGGTGATGTTTGACACTAGATTACAACACAACTACTGCCCTTATTTTAGGATGAACACCAAATGTGAGCGACTGCTTTTTTGCTCACATACATTTAGATTAAGCCAAAGGATTTTATGATCACAGCCGTACCACAAGACAATTGAGTCATCGATATCCATCAGATATCCAGGCTGGAAATATCATCTTGGCCATTGGACTTTTCAGAATTAATTCCCATATAGGACAGGTTTGTCTTTGGGACATTCAGACTGCCTTTACAACTCATCTGTTCTTGACATTGTACCAAAGCTATCATAAATGATACCAGTAGCTAATCATGCACTGTTAAAATACGTCTCATGTCTTACCTGGAACCTTCAGTCTGATTTCCTGCTGCTGAACCACAGAGAGCAAAACTGAAGTGTCAATTCAGCTTTAATGTCATATGCTTATAGTTGCTTTTCATGAAGACTTCTGTTTAATCTGTCTAAATATTTTGTTGCTCCTGGGTGTGATTAATTGAAATGATTCAATCTACTTATCTTAAGCTTCTATGCATGATTAGTTAGGAAATGAGAATGGGAATAATACTTACTGTTTCTGTACTGGAAACTGTTCTAAAGCATAGTGAATGATGTTTCAGTGCCATATGCCTAAGGACTGTGTGAAGGAAAAGGATAGGCCATGAGAACACGTGCAACTCAAAGCCACTATTCAGTCTCCCTTCAACACGTCAAGCAGCACGAGTATCTTTCTTAATAAGTTATATCTCAGGATTTTCCCAGGCTTAAAAAATAAATGGCCATCAGTGCCTTTGTCTTCTCCCTGTACATGAAGGCTCTTACAAAATTTTGCCACTTCTTATTCCATGATGTAGTGAAAATTCAGTTCATTCCCATTCCAGGTATTAAAACCTGTTCCTTCATCCATTCTATTCCATCACCTTTCTGTCATTCAGTTCTTTCTTAGTGCCCTGATTACTGCTACTATTCTTTTAAGTTTACATTCCTTATCCTCCCGTCAGGATCAGACCAATTTCCCCTTACTATTTGGGGAAGGCTATTGGAGTCTATTTTCCTTTCCATATCCCTTGGATATGAAGTGATCCATATGATCACTTCAAAACATTCAGATTTCCATGCAACGCGACAATTCAACAAATGTAAAACCCAGATCGACATTTTTCATTAAGAGGCATGTTGTTAAAGGTGGATACAGTCTGCTTTTTTTTATCTGGTATAAATATGAATTTTATATTCATCTTCCATTTCGTACGCGTTGCAGAATTGTCAAGCTTGTTTACAAGGTAGTTGTGCCATGATTCTGATGATAATTTAAAACAAAAACATACCAATGCTCAGTTAGCATCTGCCTGTACCTGGGAAATAACACCATTCAGGGAATATCAAGGTTTGCAGCTTTAATGCTGCCCTTGTCTACTAGAATCCTGCATATTCTACGGCAGAAATCTTAATATTACATCAGTAGATCTGTCTAGACATTGAGAGCTATTTTTCATATGCTTGTATATGCATGTGCACATTAAATTCCAGTGTTGGAATCTTTCAAACGTTTCTTTTATCTCCCAAAAAGGGGCATCTTTCAAAACAGCTGTGAAAGAGAAGGTTTGAAATGTACGCATCTCTAAGAATCCCTTTTATCTGATGCTCCATTTATCTGATGAAGTGAAAGGAAGGAGGAAAACAGCAAACTGAGGTGGAGTGCTGGATATCTCCATTTTGTCAGGACACCACTGTGCACGTTTAAAAGTATTAAACATATTCACCGTGAGATGTTTTTTTTCAGTACCGAATTAATGCCATTGTTTTATAGGAGAGCATAATTCCATAAGACTGTATGGGTCTGTATGGGTCCACTGTGTGTTGTCTGCTAAGTAGTGACCTCCTGAAGTTCACCACCCCAGAAGATAACGGCCTTGGGTCATGGACCCACAAATAAAGCACACAGCATACAGACCAAGGTGGAAACCCTTGCATTTTGTTGCCTCTCTGTAATATTGGCTACGCTGCTCATGGAAGGGAGTTGAAACTAGATGATCTTTGAGGTCCTTTTCAACCCAGGCCATTCTGTGATTCTGTGATTCTGTGAAGGCTCCTGAATGTGACAAAACCAGAGCCAGAAGAGGATTGGAGTCTGATCTACCCTCTGCTGTCTACTAGCTGTTTTCTGAGCCCTCTTGTCCTTCAACAACATAGATGCCCATCCTGTGGGCAGCAGGCTGTGGGGCACAGCCCCCTAGTGCTGGGCAGGCTGAGAGCTGGGGGCAGTGTGGGGCCCATGGCTAGAAATGCAAATACTTCTGTTTGGTTTGGTTTTGTCTTGCTTCCCCATCTGCGATTTGCATTGTGTTAGAGTTCAGATAAATCACTCTGGATTCTCTGAATGCCTTGTATTATTTTATTTGCTCATACTAAAAACACAGATTGTTGTTTCTGACAGTGTGTTCCTGCCATGACATTCCGTCCCTCTGCAGATCTCCCGGATCCTTCATTCACTGTTATGTCTGAAAGCTTCTGTATTCTTCTTGTTGGGGAAAAAAAATCTACTGTGGTGTTTCTGGTCCTCTGCCCTCATCCCTCAGGCTTCAGAAGCAATGACTGGAGCACTTCACAGCCTCCTCTCTGCTTTAATGGGATCCGTTCTGTATTGCATTTACGCTATAGGAGTACATGCAGTCGCGCAGATGCATATTTTTCCCAAGCACAAGTAGATTCAAATCAGGAGAGCAGACATAGAAGACAGGTATTTCAGTGTTCTGTATACTTATTATCCATCTGTGTGTCATTAAAAGCAAGGAACTCAGTGATGATACCGAAGACATATTTTCTCTGGAAGCAACTGCGTGTTGTGGTAGCAGCATTCATTATGTTTCACTGCAAATTTTCTCTGAGACTTTACAGTGCAGTGTGCCTGGGTATCTCATTATGCAAGCATTTTATAAACCAGTATCTTATGCATTATTCAGGAGATAACAGCCGTGATAAACAAACCGAAGAAAAAGGTGCTGCTGAACCAGAAAATGCAACCTTACTGGTTTGTCTGAGTCAGTTGCAGAGATATAAAAGTGACATGCTTTGAACAATCCAATGTTATTTGTTCACGGCTGTGCCACAGGACAGCAGAAGGTGCACAGTGCTGGGTCAGATCTGCAGCTCACTGTGGTCAGATTTGTGTCCAGCTGTGGCCGCCACCTGATGCTCTGACCCCAAGGAGGAGAACAATGTGAGAAATGTGTGGGGAATCATTTCTTCTCAAGGGTCTGAGCCCTATGGCTAAGATTAACTTAGCTCTGTTCTACAAGGCTTCATACCCCTTCCATATTGCTTGGCAACACCAGCAGTGTCCTATCCCTGTCTAATCCACAACTTAAAAGTCTGAAATGCTAAGGAGCCTGATGATAGTAACAGTGGTTATTTAGTAAAGAGAGACTCAGAGCTGGGATAGAACTAAGGTAACAATCATTAAGTGTTCATACTCTTCCTTCTAAATCCTATTTCTGATTTTGCTCATACACGTTGATTTTTTCATTACTTACGGTGAAGAAAGTAGGCAGTTATCCCAGAAAGACTGAAGAAACTCAGTTTTCTGCTACAAGTCTGAATACTCTGGGCTTTCATAAACTATTAAGTATGAGCAGAAGCTGTTCTTGGAGGGCTAACTTTATTTATTTGGTATAAACAATATGTATATTGCTTATATGAGCTGCCTGAAAAGAACACTGAATTTTTACATTAATATTGAGAGATATGGCGTTCTTTCCACTTTGCCCTACTCTATGAGTAGGCCTCCTGTTCTTCATGTAGGATGTATATTTCAGTCAGATTTTTCTATCTCACTGGTCTTCATGATTGTATTGAGACACCTTACATTTTATGATTTTCTTCGTTCACTTCACATTGATACAGCTGTGAAACTGCTTTTAAATACCCTTCTTTTAAGCTCTGGAACACTTGGAACATGCACAGACATCATACAGACCAATTCTAGTTTTTATGTGACACATTAAATAACTGAAGTTGATTTTTGACTCCATCCAAATGTCTCTAAACTGTCGTATTTGTGAAAGTTCGAACAATATTTTAGTGTCACTGTTTTAGTTAAAAACAAAACAAAACAACCAGAAACATGCATTTTTTCCCCCCAAATTCATTCAAATTCTGAATTTGTAAATAATAAAAACGAGATTATTTGGAGATTATTTGGAGATAACTTGGTCTAAACCATCTGACTTGTGTGCCCCGGTGGCACAGTGGTAGAATTGCCGCTTGCAACACCAGAGGGCCCGGGTTCGAATCCCCCTTGTGGCGCAAGGGGTAGAAGTGCCGCTCTGCTACACAGAGGGCTCGAATCCCGGGAGTTGGACTCGATGATCTCTAAGGTCCCTTCCAACTCGCACAATACTATGATACTATGATATTATGATAAGCAGTCTGTCACGTCCCTTCTCTGGACCAGCTACTTGAGGAGTCTTTGGGATGCTTTCTCCTGCCAGGTGTTTGTGGTGAATCCATGCTGAATGGATGAAGTAAATATCTGTCCACTGATGCTGGGATGGTTTGAAGCAACGTGAACGCAACTCTGAAAGACTCAAGTAGCCCAGGAAGGCATCTCTAATGAGAAGAAGAAGCATAGCTGGGCAAGTGGGCTCAGCTGTGTGTGAACACCCCAACTCAAACTGTTCTCTGCTGCTTGTTCTCTGCTTCCTTCATTACCTTCTAAGTTGTGCCAAGGCTACCACTTGCGTCACTGGATGATGAAGCATGGGGATTGATTTCAGTTAAAAATAACCTCTTTTTCTTTTTTTTCCCTTGATGCTACAGAAAGAGGTGTTGGTTGAGCTACAGTCTAGGAGATTTCATCGGAATTGCTAAGAAATACAAACATGAGCTTGCCTGCACAGCTTAGAAAGCCAGTCAAAACTGTCCCATTGCTGGGGGAGAACAAATCCTCTTAAGTGCAGTTCTCACTGCAAAGTGAGATTTGGATTTCTGGGGCTGCTCGGTGTGTGCTCTCCCTGCAGCCATCAGGGAGACCAAACACTCTCCAACCATTCCTGAGGTCATCACTGCTTTGGTGAAGGTTTGGTTACCACTCAGAAACCCTGATTTGGGGAGCAGAGACATAAGAATATTCTAGGCTTGTCAGTTCATGTGAAGTTAAAAAAAAGTGGAATTGTTAGAGCATTGTGATGGGATGTACTATTTTCCCTGGGCTCAGGAGACCCACAGAGTTCTGGCAGGGGTTGTACTGACAGACTGCTGGAGAGAAGGGAAGTAACACTACTGAGCC
The DNA here is from genome assembly GCF_039878825.1 of Excalfactoria chinensis. Lineage (NCBI taxonomy): Eukaryota > Metazoa > Chordata > Aves > Galliformes > Phasianidae > Excalfactoria > Excalfactoria chinensis. The sequence goes on along the minus strand of NC_092826.1, from coordinate 19,279,637 downwards.
CATTCAGTTCTATTTCTACTAAAGCTCTACAGTGAAAGTCTGTGGCGGATCTTTACTGAACCCATACTGTGGGGCTGATATAGGTAACCAGACAGTTGACTTGTTTTAAATGACACTGAGCCAAGGCTTAGTATTACCAGCCTGTTAGGTTGCAGATTCCAGATTGTGCAGGAGAAGAAAGTCAGCCCTTCCCTTGCTGTGTACTGTGACAAACCCCAAATAGCAATGCAAAATAGTTTCTATTTAAAAAGCAACAATCTGCTCCTATGTTCAACATCATCTCTGTTTTGCAGTCAAGAGTTTCTTAACTGCAGAATAGCAAACATCTTTTAGAATAAAGTAAGAAAGCTTGCTGCACAAGTGAGATCATCTAGTATCGGTGTCCACTGTATCACCTTTATAAAGATAGAGTTAGTGACTGTGGGAGGCTCAGATGCTGATAGCTCATTCACTTTTGCTGTCTCAACCTTGCAAAAGATGACAATTGGGCTACAGGCTAGCAGAATCTAGCAGAGTCTATAAAATGAACCATGTACACCATTTGCAGGGTTGAGATCTTCCATCAGCCTCCAAAAATATACCAATGAAAGAAAAGTTGTTCTATGGAAACTGTGCCTAATAACAAAGCTACTGTTCAGCAAACAGCTGTTTCACAAGATGACTTACTTAGAGGCCAAGTGGCCAAAGAGACACATTAGTAAAGAAAGTCTATAGAACAAAAATCTCAAAACTCATACATGCTTCAAATGTCCAAGATTCAATTAATGGATTTAGTAGGGGATGCTGAGAGCATTTTGCCTCTTCATAGCTGTGCTCAAGTTCGTTCACAGAGCTCCACTGCAAGGTGAATAAACAAACTGTGCCGTGACCGCTGGCTTAGAGCTCATACTCAGACTTAGCTACTAGCTTCTCCATCTCTCTTCCTGGAAAGTGATTCTCTGTGTTGTATCAGTCTACTGCTTCATGACACTCTTCTCTCTCATTGTGCTCTGTGGAGTGATAGAAGATATTGGACCTAAGGTCCTAGTAGAGATGGACTTTCTGGAGATGTAGAAGACACGGCTTACTGGTGTCTCTGAGAAGTGACCCACAGACATGTAAGAACAGCATTAGTTTTTACATCCAGCAGCAGAATACAGCTTCAAAATGCTTCCTAAATAACCTGTATAATATTTTCAAGTTTCAAATCAGTATTTTTTTCTATCAAAATTAAACAATTTAGCGTTATTCTCAGTAACCACCACAAGGTAAGCTGTCCTAGGAAAACTCTAACACCACCTTCTGACTGCTTAGGGAAATGCAATGACTGGTTTTGATTTAGGCGTCATAAACATTACACAACTTTACGTATTTTCAGAACCACGACTTTGGATATTTGGGCGAAGCTGCATTGATTTCAGTCATTGCTTTTGAAAGCAGTTTTGCTTCATATTGATAAAGCAGCTTTTCTGACAGATCGTTGGGAAACAATTCAGGCTTTACTTGGTCTCACTTTCAATACTCTTTATTCTGTGCTTGGATTCCCACCTGATTCATGGCAGAATGCACATGATGATGATGCAGTGCACACTTCATGTAGCAATGCATTGTCCTCGGTTTATATTCACAAGTATTTTCCCCTTAGATTCTGCGACTACTTGCTGCTCCTTCAGTTTTGACATCTGCATTACCAGTTAGTAAACCTATCTGTGAGTTTTTCTCATTATTTGATTTCATTCTAATATGGCTCTTCACAAATAAGCTTTGTTGGAAATAAAATAGAGAGCTACAGTCATGCATCTCACTTGCTCTTTGTGTTTGGATTTCAGACCCGGTGTTGCAACCAGACATATAGAGCTCTGCACTCTCCATAAATAACAACTGATTTTTGTTAATGCAGTAAGATGAGAAAATTCTTTTAGACTGGTCAGTATCAAACCGTACAGTGCCTGTTTCCTCCACCCAGCTAGAACAGAATGTAATTTAATCATTTATTTGATTACTGATACTCAAAAGAGTATGAAATGTATTTCTCCTGAGTTTCTTTCTTCCAGTTGTGGCTAAAAAAACTGGAAGCCAGCCGTAGAGTAATCTTCCCATCCATATTGGTTACATATGTTATGGTCACATCTAAGCCCTACAATTTACTTTAAGTGGAACAGCTCAAAGGGGTGCTCTCTGGTGCTTGCCTACGTTTCCTGAGACAAACCCTCGGTCATGCAGACTGCTGTATGTGCAAGTCCCAATGTTTGAAGCAGATGGGGAGCTGCTACCAATGGGGAGATGCTACCAGTGTGACATTTGTTAACCCATTTTCCATCTTTCCCAAGCCAGTGTTCCATGGTGAAATATAAAAGAAAGGGAAAGTAATCCAAAATGTAACTACAAAGCTACTAAAGGAGGTAGGATGCTCTCACCACGGTACCAAGAAGCACCTTTTCTGGCTTGTACTGTCACAAAAAGGGATGAAATAGGAGGAAGCCACAGTTTCCAGTCATTGCTCAGAACTGACTGCTTGACAATTCCCCATATTCTCACTAGGTATTCTGGAGGATGGCAAATCTACTCAGACAGGAGGGAGCGCAACACCAGCCACCACGGGGATTCTGAACAACGAGAAGAGGACCATCAGTGGGGCCCAGTGTGTGAACACTGCTGGAACTGGGCCACCACGGCAGAGCAGCTTCCGAGCAGCAGAGGTGAGGGTGCAGCTGTGTGTCTGGTGCTGGGCTCTGGCCTCGGCTTTTGTGATATTCCTCCTGGTTGCAGTTAAAATGGGATAAGATATAATGACTGCACCACACCAGAGCATAATTAGGCCCAGAATCTCTGGTGGTGTCTCATGCCTGAATGGCCACAGAATTGATGATTTATTTGGCAGTTGTTATGGCAAAAAAATATATATATATAAAAGAAAAAGCATATTGTTTTTCATTTCAGTCCCTCTGTGTCATGTCTTGCACAAACTGTTTGGACTAATAATCCAAAAGGGAGTGTGTTTTTCCTTCATTACTGCTCTGCTGAAATTGTGTGCACTGCATGGTTCATTCATGGCTGGATGCAAAGTCTGAAGAAGGCGATGGGAGTCCTTTCAGCAGTGTCCCTAGGTTTTGGATCAGACCCTGACTCTTTCTGCCTTCACCAATTGTAAGCTTTGTAGACGGATCATCCGGTATAATGGCCACACAAGAAAAAGCAAGGCTTTGAGGTCCAAGCAAATGGAAAACACAATCTACATTAAACTCTATCTTGAATTTTTTAACAAATACCAGATTGGTTCCTTTGTGCTTATTTTAAACCTACACTGTATTACCTGCTGCACTTCTGTAGGACAGAAGCATTTCCCAGTGACATGAATCCTGCTGTTTGCCACAGGTGTGTGTCATACATCAGCATGACACCTTGAACCAACCGCAGGTTTGCTGTGAAGAAAAACCATAAATGCCTCTCGCAAATGTTAGCCTACAGATAAAAATCAATTGGTTGGGCTGAATGTGGCTGAACACAACTGACATCTTTATTAATCCATTTTGAAACGGACTTGGCCATGCTCAAGAATTATAGTGATGTGTTGTTAGGGAAGAGGGTTTTTGTTTGATTTTGCAAGCAATTGAATAATTTAGACTTACTGGGAAATACGGGCAAACTTCCACAACATATTAATAGCGTGAATGTTAATTATAACTGGACTTCTCAGCAAAGTGTAGGTTCCTGACCTGGAACTTTAAGGCTTTGAATGCATCCTCCCACTCTTTTCTAGTTAAGATACACTCAGTAAGGTATTTGTACTATTGAACCCTAGCATCAGAGAGAGCTTGTAGCACTTTCAGTAGGGCCTTAACATTAAACATTTAAACATGTAAAAATATATGTATATCTAAGAAAGGAAGATAATTTGTCTAAATTTCTTACAGCCAAAAAGGAAATGCAAGTTCCTGCAGTGGGCAAAGCACGTTACCTGCATCAGGCTCCAGCTCTGAATTGCTGTTTTGAATCTTGATTTCTCAACTATTTAGGGAAGCGTAAGATAACAGTTTTCCAACTCAGACACCTAACATTTAGATGCCTAGTGGATAGAAGGCAATTATTTCTACCCCTTCAACTCAAAATGTGCCAATTTCATTCAACTGAGTAGTCACATTGACAGCTCTTTTCCTATTATTCCTAAATGCTGTGGAAAGCAATGTGATGTGGAACATGCTGCTCTCGGGAGACTTGGGTTCTCCCATTGGTTTATGGGGTAAATTGCTTTTCCTCTGGCCCGTTTTCTTAGGAATCTAGCTCTACAGCCTCCTACTTCTTTATACCAGTGGTCACACTGTGGTATTGAAAGACAGGGGGTATGATGTGGGCTGTGTCTGGGAAAGCTTAGTGTTCTCTCATGGGGTGATGGCAGGACATAGTTCTTGGCACCCTGCTCTGGGTGTCCCTCCTTGAGTGGAGTTAACCATCCTGGGATTCTGTGATACCATGCTATAAAAAGGACTTGGAAGTAAGAGATTCTGCTGATGAAAGCAGTCCTGATAACAGTGAAGGTCCATCAGCCTCAGAAACAAAGGTGGATCCTGGCTTATATCGCTGTCTGACAGTAACCTACTTGATTTCCATTTTATATGTAGCATTTGGAGAATGACTGTGTGGATCTGAGCACTTGGAGAGTAGACAGAAAAGGAGCAGGTGTATTCAGCTTGCATACATGAGAAGTGATATATGCTGGCCTATGTGAGTCCCGGGTTTTGCCCTCAGATAAATACAAACTTTCCACTCGTGTCAGTGGAAGTTTGCCAGGCATTTTTTACCTCCGACATTATTACCAAGCAAATTGCACTTAATTTACTTGGCATTATTTACATTTGCAAATTATGTCACGAAACACTGGAAAAGCAATTATCAAAAACACCTCTGTTTATCTCCACCCTCTGTTTATATCTGTCTGGTTTTGAGTGTCCTTTGCTAGACCTATCTGGTTTACTGCATGTTGTTTATGGAAACAAGCAGACAAACTAAGACATGAAGAAGGGTTTGTTTAAATTAGGGCTGCACTTGCACGCCCCAGACAGATGGACTTTACTGAATATTAGGAAATAACCTGATAAAGTTCTGAAAGGTGTATAGAAGTTTTATATGCAAGTATATACGTCTTAAATACAAGCAGAAATAAGTGTCATTTTGAAATCATGTTCTGATTGATGAAATCTAAGAGAAACTAGAGAAATTTCTGTTTTAGGCTAATTACACTTGTTTCCAAGTGGAGTCCAAAGGAAGCCCTAATTTTCACTTCTGAACTGAAAACAGATTTGTTCCACTTTTGGAATACATGTATATGGAAATGCTAATGATAGCCAAAAGGGCTGATCCAAAGCCTACTGGTATCCGCAGCCTTTAAAGCAGCTATAAAAGTTTACATCTTTGTTGCAAAAGAAAGTTGCTCCGTGTCACTGCACTGTGATGAGAATGCTGAGGTCTTTCTGTTCATTAATTAGAACCATCTCCTTAAATTAGGAGGCAGTTGTCACTGGCTCAGTTTTGTCACTGTTTTACTCACTGTACTGTTTAAAACTTCCACAGAGTAAACGGGACAGTCAGAAAATGTCAACGAAAGAAGTCACCATTAGTGTCTCAAAAACCATCAGGCCCAGCGACAGAAGGACAACAAAGAATTGTGTCAATTAACAAAGGAACGCGAGAGTGAGGATGAACCTAAGAATCCTGTGCTGCACTTTACATGTGGTCAGTCACTGATGATGTGAAGATGTGCTGTGTTGGATACAGCAGGCAGCTGCTGCCGAGTGCCTTCAGAATCATGTTTTGTAGAAAACAGCTGCAGACACTGCAGGGTGTTCAGATGGCATTTGTCTGCAGCGGTGGCACCATGCAGACAAACACCAACATTTGTGCCATTTGTTCTTTACTAAGTGCTATGTGGTCTACTCATATGTATTCTGTTCTGCATTGCTAGTAGGATGAGACTGGAGGATAATGGGTATTGCTCATCCCAATTTAAAACGGCCAATGAAGAGAATGAACCTGCATTTTCAGACGTGATGTGTTGAATGTGCACATTCAAATCTACAGAATCTGCAGTGGACTTGAATGTTTAAAGAGCTCCCTCTCACCAAGCTCAGACCCAGATATCTTGGAGTCAGCAAGATTCAGGCTTTCATTAAGTATGTTTTAAACTATGTGTATTACTTAAATGTAGTGAGTCACGTAATACCCTTTTTATATATTAATATTACTTGATTTTAATTTATTTTACATATGGACAGATTTTAGGTCCTAAAAATGGTAACTTTCATATTGACCTTCCTTGAAGCTCCTCAGTGCAGCTGGCAGATAAAGTTCTGTCTGCTTTGGATTTTTACACACATCCCTTTACTTATGTGGAGACACGGATGGACTTCACAAGACACTGAAAATAGTGATCACCAACTTTACATGAAAATACCTTTAACTCCGAAAATAATGTTCCATCAATAACAGCTCAGAAGTATTGACCCTATTTGATCAGTAGTAATAGATTTGGTCTGAAGAATGTACTTAATTGCATATTATGCATTCCGAATCACACGACTCCATGTTTATCATAAATATACAGCTAACAGGAAAAGAAATTTTCAATGTAGTGGAGACCAGGAATTAATTCAACCTATTTCTCCATATAGAAATAATACTATATATTCTTTGTAAGTTTGTTCTTTTATGAAGATAGAATAGGTAAATTTATTTGACTCCTCCATCAAGCATATACAGATATCCTTAGGGGGCCATCTGAAGCAGGCATTTACAAATTGTTCATAACAAATAGATGACATCAGAAAGAAAATCCATGTACAAACTGCAGTAAGTCCCAATTGCACTTCAAAAAACTATTATAAAAAGAATTGTGGAACCAAATCCCAATTTATTCCAGATTTGGACCACTTTGATAACTTGTTGCAATGTTTATGATTGCTTAATAATCTCTTGGAAAACACGTCTATGCAATAGGGAATTGTTTATTGACTATTCTGACACAAAGGCAAGGCAAAATCCAGATCCAGTAAGAGATTTTTGCATATAATAGGTGTATTTATAAGAAGTATTTCTTTATTTTTAGTTGTCCTAAAAATGACAAAAAATAGCCTGTGCTGAACCTTCCACAGTTCATCGTGCTGTCTGGATAGTGATCTTTGCTAGCTTTTACATAAGGGAATGAAAAAGTACTGAAAACGGTGTTATACAAGTAAACCAAGTCTGTCTGCATGTATCTCCAGCTTGTGGCTCTCCGCCAACTGGCTTGCAACATTACAGGACAGGAAGGGACTTGACTCACTCTAACAATAAGCAATGGCTGGAGCAGCTCAGTGACATTCATGTAGAAACGGATAGCCTTTGTTTGAGGCCATGTGCTAATCTGATTGAAAGCACACATTCAGGAGTCTGCATGATTTGTGCAGAGCAGACTGTGAACCAGCCCAGATCTGTGCCAAACTTGTAAACCACCAGGAAAGCTACATGTTCTCCATCTGTGTGACAGCTGTGGAGCCAGGAAGGCCACTTGCTTTGTATTGCCTTTCTACCTACTCATGGTAAGTTTCTTCAGCTACTTCAGTGTCCCATAAACATGTTTATATCCTCAAATCTAACTTCAGGATATTCAAAGACCGGATCCAACCTTCATGATACAAACCACATCTAGTTACAGACAACCTCATAAACTCTTCTTGTAACACATTACTCTTCTAATTCATTCTGAATAGGAACTGCTTTATTATCTACCTTATCATCCTTTACTGGATGTGGCAGGGAACATGACCACAGGATAATGACCCAGAAAGTGGTGGTGAATGGAGTTAAATCCAGCTGGTGAGCAGACACTAGTGGTGATCCCTAGTGGTCAGTATTGGAGCCTGTCCTATTTAATATCTTTATGGATGACCTGGATGAGGGCATTTAATGCACCCTCAGTAAGTTTGCAGATGACACCAAGTCGGCAGGAAGTGTTGATCTGCCTAATGGTAGGAAACCTCTACAGAGGGATATGGGTGGGCTGGATAGTTTAGATGAGGCCAATAGGAAAAAGTTCAACAAGACCAAGTGCCGGATCCTGCACTTTGGCCACAAAAACCTACAGGCTTGGGTAGAGTAGCTGGAAGACTGTGTAAAGAGATGGACCTGGGGGTGCTGGTCAGCATAAGCCAGCAGTGTGCCCAGGTGGCCAAGAAGGTCAGTGACATTGTGGCTTGTATAAGAATCAGTGTTGCCAGAAGGAGCAAGGAAGTTATCATCCCTCTGTATTCAGCACTGGTGAGGCTGCACCTCAAGTACTGTGTTCAGTTTTGGGCCCCTCCCTACAAGAATGACATCAAAGCCCTGGAGCTTCAGCATAGACAGTCCATAGACAGGCAACAAAGCTGGTGAGGGGTCTGGAACACAAGTCTTATGGGCAGTAGCTGAGGGAACTGGGATTATTTAGTCTGGAGAAGAGGAGGCTCAGGGGAGATCTTATCTCTCTCTTTAACTGCCTGCAGGGAGTTTGTAGTGAGGTGAGGATCAGCCTCTTCTCCTATGTGGCTAGCAATAAGATTAGAGGGAATGGCCTCAAGTTGAGGAAGGGGAGATTCAGGTTGGACATTAGGAAAAACTTGTCCAAAAGAGTGGTCAGTCATTGGAATGGGCTGCCCAGGGAGGTGGTGGAGTCACCGTCCCTGGAGGTGTTCAAGAAATATTTAGATGGTGTGCCAAGCAGTTTAGCAGGAAATAATGGTGGTAAGTGGAAGGCTGGACTGTATGATCTTGGAGTTCTTTTCCAAACTTGGTGATTTTATGATTCTATGATTCTATGATGACATCTAAGGTAGCTTGTTAGCTCTTAGTATTTAAGTTCCCAATGGAATTAAGAGTGCACTGAGGAGACCTGAATCCTGCCTCTGTACATGGAGTTATATTTATGTTTTCCTTACTTTGCTTTTTCTAAAGACAACCACCAGTAGACATGACCATTCAGCTTATGAAATAATAGACCACTCTGTATAATTAAGAGTGACAGAATCTAGCCTGTAGCACTCAAGACAATTTAAAGTCCTAAAAATAGATGCTGTGCTGGTTTTAGCCAAAGAAAAAGCTCAGTGAGTCACCTGGTCATCTTCACTCACAGCGACCTTCCTAGGACTGAAGAGCCTTATTTGCAGGATCTGTTCTCCGCATTGTATCTTTAAAATATAAAAGGCTCAAATACAGGTAGTAAAAGAACCGTGTTAGGAGGTGTACACTTTTAGACGAGAACCTGCTGACATCTCTTTCATCCTGTATGTCAGAAATGTAGTTTTTCCACTAAAGGCATGATGCCACTTCATTTGTTCCACATTTCTTGGCTGTGCAGGAGGATTTCTAAAGCCACACTGAAACAAAACACCTCCTGCTGATCCTGGATGAGATTTTATAAGCTACCTTAGTCGGGTTTTAAATAGAAACAACATTATTTTGACAGATTTCCATAGTACCAATACAAAATACGTGTACGATTTTCTTCTGATATGTACATACATGTAAAATACATTTTCTTCCTATATGGGAGAAATTTAATCACCAGAAAATAGGTGCTGGGTAAAGAGAGGGAATTTACAGCAGGCAGCATTTGTTATAGTTTGGTCTCTTACTATTCCTTGCTGTCCCTCATATTTCCTCCTTTTATTTCATCATTTCAGCATTACTGTGTGACGTGACTGCGAGATACACCATTTTATTGCGCAACATTCAGAATTCTGTCCTATTACTAAAAAGCAGGAACTCACAACTAATGCCTAAGCAGTATGTAAGTACTGGGTTGAGCGTACATTTTTGTTATCTAAATGGCAAAGATCACATATAAAACAAAGAACCGATTTTTCTCATCTTCCCAACATGTTCGTATACGTACACATCCATCTCTGTGTGTGTCTCCATTTGTTTACACTGTTACCTCTTTAAGGTGTACTTCTGTTCTGCAGTTCATGCCTGGGATTCTTGTGGGCTTTTGAGTTGTGTTTGTAGTTCTGATTCCCAAATGTAAAAGGCTTTAATATTCGAATTGAAATCTGTTTTACCTGACTTATTAGAAGAATAAGCTTTGTAGTTTGTGCACAGAAATGGCATTTGGAAAAGCAGGTTTAGTTTTGTTTGAGAATAATAACTTATCCAAGTAGGAATTCAAACCAGACTGGAAAGAGCATTTTTCTACTCTCATTTTAACGGCAAATTATTGAAGATTCATCTTGAACTTGAAAACAGAAATAAAGACAATTTTTTAAGTGTCTGTTCATTTCTCTTTTGATTTTCCATTCTTGTGTTTTTGGTTGATTGACCTTCAAGACTGAGAAGTTATAATGAATGGTTTGCTTTGCCTCTCTTTATGAAACACTTTTGTATCTGATGTTCTCAGGCTGTGGCTCATGGACTGTTTGGTCACATCTTTCACATAAGAAATAGCTGGATTTGTCACAGAGGATTTACAAGGTTAGAAATGAGCGGAATTGTAGCTCTATAATTATAAATGGGAGAGTTTATGGTTGCTGTAATGGCAAAGTGGGAGACACCGGGAATCTGAGACATTCTCAGTAGGTGCTGTATTAGAGCTCTGGGTTGCTCCATGGATAGCAAATGCTGTGCACGCTGAGGTAATCCTTCCTCTTCATGCATTCTCAGCAAGGCTTCTGGTAAAGCACTCAGCTGTGTTCCAGGCCCCTCACTTTAAGGAAGCCCAGAAGAGCCAGGGCAGTCTAAAAGACAGTCCATGGGCAAATATGGAAGTGTGCTGGCTTAGTGCAGAATTGAGCACACTGATGAGAAGCATTCCTATCTCCTTTCTTTAGTGTGACTTGCAAGAAGAACAGGAGTTATGGGGAAGCTGGAGTGATTGTTGTTAGAAAACAACAACAAAAAAGGGAGACCTCGTTGCACTCTACAACTTCCTGAAGGGAGGTTGTGATGAGGAGGGGTTTGGCCTCTTCTCCCAGGCAATAAACAGGACTCGAGAAAATGGCCACAAGTTGTGCCAGGGGAGATTTAGATTAGACATAAGGAAAAGCTTTTTCTCTCAGACAGTGGTCAGGCACTGGAATGGCTGCCCAGGGGCTTGGTGGAGTCGCCATCCCTGGCAGTGTTCAGGAGGTGTCTGGATGAGGAGCTATGAGATATGGTTTAGTGGCTTGTGGTTGCAATGGTAATGGGAGGACAGTTGGACTGGATGATCTTGTAGGTCCTTTCCAACCTTGTGATTCTATGATTCTTTGGGCACTCTCTAATGGTTTTATGTCCTTCCAATACTGTGGCACCCAGACCTGCACCCAATGCTCGAGGTGAGCAAAACAGGACAACCCTTCCCTCAGCCACAGGCAGCACTGGGCCTGAACCTGTGGCAAATGTGTTCAATGTCACATTACACTGAAGAATGTGTTTTTAACATCCTGGCTGAACTGGAAAACAGATCAAAGAAAACAGCTGCAGCATTGTTTAACCTGTGCCATAGAAATTAACTCATAACTTCTACGGGTAACACTTATTTTCTCCTAGTCTTTCCAATGGCACTAAATTGTTGAGATATTTCCCCCTAACTCCAGAAAGGATTACTCTTGCTGAAATATCATCTTTACTCTCATTGTCTATGCCTAGAGTATTCTTTGACAAACAGCTTGTTCTTCCTTGATCCCTGGCCAAGATGCTGACACAGCCCATCATTTGGTTCCTGCTGAAAAGGAAGAACAGTACAAAGGAGTAGATTTCAGAGGTGCCAAAAAGCAAAAGCATTTGGGGACACAAGGGAGTTGTAGTCTAGGCAAGTAGAAGCCCACAGAAACCCTGAGAACAGGATGCTATGAATTTAGGGGTCAGACAGTGCCTTAGAAACAAAGCTCTTCCTGCTGCAGGGAGTGACAGAGGGAGAGAGCTCACTGCAACAGAAGCCACCTAAACTGCCAAGGCTTAGCCAGAAAATGGCCTTTTAGGACATTTCTAAAACTGAAGCTTATGAGGAGCTATGGGATGTATACTACTGTGTTAACAAACAACATGTTTACTGCATTTTTGTACTCCACATTGACTCAAGCTTGACCTCACATATTGAGGAACTCAATACTCTGCAATGTTTCGGAATCAAACTTTCAGTGCCCTCAGGCCAAGCATCCCGCATTGCACTCACACCCAATGAAGCATCTTCTTTCCACACACATCACATTAATAGAATAAAATCTGAGTTTATTTATTTGCAACAGCTCCTTGAACAGAAAAACTAAACAAACACTAAATGTAAGAAATCCCCTGATCTTAAGATCATGTGGTGGAATGAGGTTATTTATCATAAAGGAGAAGGGAGAGCAATTTCTTTTCTTTATGGAGGACAGAACATCCTCTTACAATTCTGTCTGTATCAAACTTGCCGTAATGTTTGGAAGAATCCATTTTAGATTGCTGAGTGTGGCTGTTTAGGAAAAAAATAGGGTGGAGGGAGAAAGAAAAAGAGTGGTGTCGTGGGTCAGGATTAAGCTGTAATGCCAGTTGTATTAATTAGCCTTGCTTGCACACTCCTGCATTACAATCAGTATCGTTCAGCTCCAGTTTAATTTCCATTAACCTTTTGAAAACACTTATATACTTGGATACAGGGAAATATGTCTGTGTCATTACTGCATAGACAGAAAGGCCAACCAGTTCACAGCCAAAAACAGGTGAAGAAAAGGCACCTTAGGTAATCAGCAGGTTGTTCACTTTGCTGACTCAAGGGACAAAGGGGTGGTTTAATCCTAAAATGCCAAGAGGTGAATCCTGCCCATGTCTCTTACCCAGCACTTCCTGCAGTGCTGTGGCATCTACTTATCCTCCAATTAATTCCCCACAGAACTTTCATACAGGGTATTAATGTGTCACAAATTTTGCAGCATGTGGATCTGTATGTTCTCATACTATAATGTCTGTGGTTGTACACAGGTTAGGTGTAGACCTGGGCAAGCTAAAGTATATGATCAGAGCTGCCAAGCATGGGAGCAAAGTTACTTCTCATTTATTCACCATCCAGCTACAATGCTATGCAAGCAGTATTGTAGCCTCTGGAAACAGTTAGCATGTGGGGAGTAAAATATTAGCGGATAACTATAGAGTTTGATGCAAATGATATTTATCCTTCGTCTTTCTGACCCAAGACCATCTTTCAGGTGAAATTTCATGTTTAAATTCATAGGCTGAGGCACGTATTTTACACCCACCTCTGGAATGCAGTACTTTACTGCTGTGGGATTCCACACCTAGTGAACAAGGATTTTCTGTCCTTTGGCCCTTGTTTCTTTATGATTTGAAATGCTAATAAATGCAAGAGATTAACTTCCAGAGTATATGCTGGGCCACATTTTCCAGCTGGCCTGCAGCTAAAGTTGTTGTCATTGCTGCTTGTCTGTCTGGATGCTCTGTTTTCTTACCATATTTTAATATTGTTTGCATCCATGGCAAGAAAGCAAAATCTTAAGCCTGTACTATGTAGGCATTTTTCACTTCCCTCTCGTAACAATTTCATATTGTAAATGCATTTTATCACATTTTAGCACAGAGTGAATCTACGCTGCTAAGTCACATAGCTCCAGTCCTTGCTCCTCTCTCCCAGACCACCTGCACTGTACCTATGCACATACTTGTGCTGACTCCCAGTGAACACTGGAACAAAACAGATAGTTCCCTCTGCAGCAAACTCAGGCTTTGAGCCCGGAGAAGGGCCGTCCTTGGAGCTGCTGTAGGGGCTAAGTTGTGTCTGTCTCTCTCTGTCCTACAGAAACCTCTTCCACCCCACAGGCCTCCCAGCATGACTCTCCCACAGATGCCCTCATGGACCACGGGCCATGTCTCATGGATCAGCGTATTACAGATAGCTCCTGTGAGCTGTACAGCAGTCCTGTAATTAACCTGGAGAAGAGACAGTTTGAGAAAAACACATGTCTGGTTCACTAGCGTACTCATTGCTCTAATATAAGCTGAGACCTTGACCTACTACAAGGAGCTGATGTGGAACCCATAGGTGTAAAGAGAACACAATCTGGTTGCCCTGGGAGCATGAAGAGACCAAGCAGAAGAGGGACCAACATTCTTAGTAGGCTTGCTCAGGCACCTCATATTGATGGCCTCAGAAAAAAGGCCTCAGAGTCACCCCAGGGGTAGTATTGATGTATGCAGCTGATGAAAATTCCAGTACAATTGTCAGCTGGTTTGGTAGTGTTTTATTTCTGGCTAAAGGTTAGCACTAACAGTTCCCAGTCTTTTAAAACTAATCTGATGGTGTTAACACTAGCAGTCACCAAATACTCATGTGCGCAGCATCTCACAGCTGCTGGCTTCAGCACTGTGTATTTCACTGAAGCCCAGGCTCTCACTCATTACCCGTGGGGCACAGCTGTTTTTCACACACCACAAAAACCCACTGCTATCAGTTCTTCCCTTCTGCCTTCCTGGGAGAGCCATTTTGGCAGTCCAATAGCAGACCAAACCCTCATCTTTGAAGTCTCTATTCCCCAAACCTGTACACTTTCTTCCATCTTTCATAGCTCAGCCCTGCTGGTACCTTGCCTTTGTTCATGTACATATTTCATCACAGTACACCACTCACTCTTTTCACTTTCACACACTTCTGCCCACCTAGGCCCACATGCTCAGCCATGGATGCTGTGCACTCTGATACACAGTCATTGCGCTCATTGGCAACTTCTGAGTACACAGCTTTCTTCATCAGAGATGGTAGTCTAGGAAAAATCAGTTGTGGATCTTTAAGCAGAACTGCATGACCACAGGACCATACTGAGTGCAACGTGGTCTTGTGTGATTATGCCTCCATGCCAGAGGGCTTTCAGAAGGGCTTTTTGTGTTTTCCCTTGGTGGCTGCCTTGATTTTTAACATCCAGTCCTCAAAGATGGGGCACCAGACTAAGCAGTTGATACAATTCATAAGGGATAAAGAAATGTAGTTCATACATATACAGACAAGAATGCATTGCTAGGCTAGTAGAAACAAAACAGTCCAATAGAAATATTGCTATCAATCTGGTTACGCAATGATGTACTGACAAAGACAGTCCAAATTGGTCACTTATAGCTCATTCCCAGTTAGGATTCAGTTAAGCCTGCTGCACACTGCTCAGCCTCCAGGTATCTGTGGTGCTGTGCTCCCGCACTGCCCCTCCATGTCCTCAGGGTACTGACACCATCCTGCTCCATGATGGAGGCAGGGTGTTGCAGTCTGCCAGGGATATGACGTTTGTGTTCACGCTTTTTTGCCTCATCTCCTCTAGAAGTATGACACTGATGCTGGAGGGTTTTCTCTTCACCCTATGTCTGTTTGGAGTCATTTGAAATGGTTTCTGACACAGTCTGCTTACTTACTCTTTCCTCATTGGTTTGTAATTCCATGCTATATCTGAACGTCCTGTACACAGTATATTTTCCTTATGCTAGAGGCTCCTTGTTTGTCATCCCTAAAACCTAATTCACATGCTTCCTTTCCTTCAGTGACTAATAGCTGGCCACACAAATGTGTGATTTGTGGTTACAGTCATGGCACCTCTGATATCATTCTGCACTCTCACTTAGAAGACTTCTCCTGTCATTACAAACTTGTACTTTCGGGGACTTCTATTTAACCCTGTTTTCCTGATAACCTAATGAATGGTTCATTAGTACTCCTTAGTCACCCATACATCCTTGTTTCAGAGTCAACTCTTGACACTTGACAAGAAGAATAACAACCCTTCAAAAGAGACACAAAAGACATTCACAGATGCAGATGCAATGCTCTGCTTCTAGTTGCTAGTTATGGCAGCATCACTGATGAATTGTTGGTTTGTGGATGCAGTGCAGTAATGGATAAACAATCTGAATTATAGCCTTGGTAATTTCCACCATGACCATACCTATGTAAATATAAATTGATGGTGAGGTTACTTACGAGTGATGAGGTTTCAGAACATTTTCCTCTGCTCTGGACTGTTGCTATAAGCCTCCATCACCTGTTGGAGATGGTACCCATTTACAAGAATTTGGTATCCAGCCCTGGCCATCTTGGTCCCATCAGGCACATTGCTGTCCTGAGTCACAAATCTTTTCTGAACTACAGAGAAACTGGCAAGAATATAGTCCTGGAGAACCTGCAGTTAAGTTTACCCACACCAGAAGCGATGTTTGGCAGCAGCCTGCCCTTATGCTGGCTTCTCTAGGAAGGGTAACTGATGTAGTTGTCAGATGCCTATTTGTTCTCGTGTTTTCAGCTTTTCTGGGAAGGCTTCATACAAGGGTAGGAGTCAGATATAGCAGGGGCGAGATGCTAGAAAGCCTGCTGGAAACAAACTAAACCAAGCTCCACAGATACACAGTGTGCATGCAGCTAGCTTGGACTAACCATAACATTTTGGAGATAAGCTACTATAGGGCTGCTGTCTTCATAAACATAGTTGACAGTTCTCAATAGCTGAATTTGGAACTGGATGAATTTGGTACTAATGCCAAGTTCATGTGATATTCCTGACATGAAAGGCCATGGTTTTCATTTCTCTCTGCTCCTATACATTTGTAAGGTCGAGGTTACTTTTAATTCTATATTTGAGAAAGTCGATGAATTAATACTTCCAGAAACAACCATTTATTACCTTTTTTTGATCAAAGTGACTGGTAGAATTCACATCATTTGATTTTGAAGGAGTTCCATAACTGATAACATTGAGTTAGCTCTGTATACTTACAAAGTTCCGTTGTCCTGACCACAGCTTCATGTAAGTAATGGGATTTAATTCCTGTAATGTGTCCAAGCCCTTTGGTGACCAGCGTTTGTAGACAAGTTGTCTCTCAGCTCAGTCATGTCAGTACTGCCTTTCTGACTCAACATCCTTTGAGGTAAGCATCTCTCGTGACAGAAGAGCGTGATCCACTCTCTCATCACAGTCTGTGTGTCTTCCATGGAAGATCCTGCAGTGATTTGAATCGACTGATCTTTTTTCACACACCAGAGAACCCTTCATTTAAGCAAGGAGAAATCACCACAGGTATGGCCAGCCACTCTGTCTCAGATAAGAGGCTGCTTGTGCAGAGCTGAAGTATGGTGACTTTTCAGATGTACTCAACCACTTATGGCTACCTTGAAAATCCACTGTTACAAATGTGAATACTTGAAGGCTACTAGATTAGATGCTTCTGAAGCGGGCGGAAAGCTGTTCTATAAGAGGAGATATTGCCGGTTATTACTCACTTCATTTATCATCACCTTATAGAAGTCTCCTGTGGTAAACTAATGATTTTTTCTTATTAGTCCAGGATATCCTGATCTATGTTTGCTCAGTTCTCTGAACTGTTTCTCTTTGAATTCAAATGGCATTTACTGCACATACCTTAACAGTCAGCGCTACTGAATTCCTAGAGAAATTTCTGTTCTTTTAAAAAATTACTAGAGGTTTGCTTGAGCAAACCCAAGTGACCACCTTCTGGCAATAAATGTGTATATCTGGGCACTGCTCTTGGGCTGCTTGTCAAACCCCTGGGAGAGTAATAGCACCTTTCACTTCAGCTGTCTCTGAAATAAAAGAGAAAATGACTTTCTTCTTCACTTGGCAAGCAAGTTCAATCCTTGCTTACCCATACCAGTGCAATTCAGTGTAAACTGCTTCTACTCTGTGATTTTCTCCCTTGTTTTTTTTTTACATAATTTTATAAAATAAAAAAACAAATTGGCTTGGTGCAGGTTTACAAGGGAAAACACCCCCCTTCTTTATCCTAGCAACACGTATTACACCACTGCTGTTCTCTTGCAATAGCCTATAATCAAGAAGCAAACACACCGTTTACTGTGAATTAATATGAAAGTAGAAAGCTTGAGTAGTGCATGTTTTCTTCTCTCTCTCTTTAATGCAGCTAGAGTTCCTGAATGCAGAGTAGCATTGGGTTCTTCCAAATCAGTAGAAATATGCAAATTTATTCCTTGTTTCTGATGGTTTCACTCACACAACTCGTGCAGAGATGCACCAAAAGCTTTGCTGAGTTATTTTGTTTACTCCCAGGCACATAGAAACCTTGAACTAGCTGCTGAAGGCATAGCACAATTCAATTGACAGAGATGCATAAACACGTACATCTTGCCAAAGCATGCACAGAGAGGAAAATGGAAAGAGGAAAACACATGAATTATGGAATTATGGAAATGTCAGACCATCTCATTAAATCCTGATGCTAGTTATGTCAGTGTAAATCCATGAATATGTAATTTTTCTATATTATAACAGAAATTGTTCTCTGTCTTGTACTAAGAAGAGTAATACCTGTTTTTTATATATATTACTCTGTGGCACTTGCTTGTACAGGAACAAATACCTGCTTTTGAGTGTGAAGAATTAAGCTCCTAGATACTTTTCAGTTCTTACTCTGTGCTAGCTGTTGCGACATTTGATGCATGAAGACAGTAACACAGGATTTATACATATAAGAATCAGGCTGAAAAACTGTATATTGCACTTCCAGTAGAAACTCAGTAGTGTTAAACTGAATTTGATCTTGTCTATCCATTTTGTGTTACTGACATTTTGAAAAGGTCCCAGGATCTCTCTGTTCCTTTGGTATGGCACTTCCTTTGTCATTCTGACCTCTAAAAACAGCATTACAGTCCCTGAATGTTTCTGTTCCCCCTGTACGGCTTGGCTTGGTCTAACCCCTTGAGTGTTATTAACATCTTTGGGCTTGTATCAGCTACAAGCCAGGATCAGCTTCTCCATCAAGACTGTTTTGCTCACTTTCATTTCTCACCATGAAAATCATCAGTTCTATAGCTTGATACCACTGAAGAGTTGGATCAGAAGCAGAACCTCATCCCAAATGTATCCCTAATGCAACCATAAAAAAACATGTTCTAGGAGAATGTATACTTCTAGCATATTGTGATCTCAACTGAACCTCTCAGGTGGTCATCAGCCTGCTAGAAAACTGGAGTAAAGGATCAGTGCATGAAGTGACCATTGGTAGCAAATGATGACTCACCAGTCATTTTTGCCCAAATGGGCCATTATAAATGGAATTTGCAGCACTGCAAGACTAAAGTCAAGGTTCTGAGGCAGACTTGTAAGACAGTTAAAATCAATAATGAACACCTAGCCATTGTAAAGTCATTGTCCTCTGCTACTGTGAGGATGCTACTGTCAGTCAGGGACATCTTACCAGTGTTTCTGAGCATCTCAGTGGAAGGAAATACAAGCATCCCTGTCATTCAAAGGCAGTTTGGGTCCTCTCAGGACAAAGATGACCATGCTGATAAGGGTGCTGTTGGCAAAGAAGGCCAGAGAAGTCTCCTATGATTCCTAAGCATCTCTGCCTCACAGAAGGTATCTAGGATCCAAGAAGTGACAATATGAGTGCTTCCCATTTTTCTTCGTAAAAGGAAAAGCTTTAAGGATACTTACAAGACCTTTTTTCAGTTTGGAAACCAAGACTGCAGGCCTTCATGAACCAGCACTGAGAAGGGGAGATCAGGATTCCTGTGTCACAGTCATGTACGAATCCCACCTTGTGTCTCAAGACTGTTTAATTTTTCTATTAGTTTATATGTCACATTTTGCTTTGTTTTGCATGCAGAATACATTTCAAGATCCCGAGCTTAGTCCCAAATTAAGTTTGATATGATTCATCCCCATCCAGCAAGCAGATTCTTGCCCAGCCTCCTGTGTCTGCCTGGCTCAGAGAAGAAAATCCATGTAAAGGCAATCCTTCTTTGATAATTGCTTATTGCATAGACAAGGACAGTTTGATTCAAGTTATTTCACCATGATGTATATTTTTTAAGTAACGAAGAATAAAACTACAGCATACTCTATTAAGCCAGTATTTGCTGTTTTGCAGTTAGCGACTTCCCTACCTTCCTGATCCACTGTAGGAAAGTGTTTGGCTCCTATCAGTGTTAGCCGCTGGAAATGAGTCATGCCCTGTAGCACTGATTTCCTTTCCCTGAGCCTTTGTGACATTCTCCAGAGTACAGAACCACGGACAGAATGAGGTAAGAGGGGCTGCTCTGGGGGAAACACTCACCATCGCTGCTGCTGCTGTTAATGTCACCCAAAAGGATAAGTCGCAGATTTAGCAGGAGTGAAGTCTGCTGAAAGTCCATGAGGAACGAAATCTCCTTCATCATTCTCAGAAAAAAAAGATCTCTTTAAGAGTGTATTTCCTGTTTACTTTGCATTGTGCTGAACGTCTGAGGCTAGGTGAAGCAACCTGTTAGGAAAGGAATAATATTAGCATAATCACGGTTTTATTAAAGCAACATGGTGAATGCACGGTGCTGTCATTTACAGACAAATGAAGGATGAGATACTTCTAGCATAAAGGAAATCAACGTCTTCTCCTGTGTGGCCTGTGTGGGTGCCACAAACCACACAGCCATAGTGTTTGGAAGGACTGAAGTCTAAACAGGTCATACTTTGTTTAGGAGAGAAGCTGACACGGGTTCCAAGCACCCAGCAGTTAGCACATGGCAATACACAAACCTTCTGCTGGTCCCACAGTGTTTCCTTCTCTGGTTTTCAGAGTTGCTGTGAGGGGGGCACACTTTAAAGGCTTTATGGGGGGAAATAAGTGTTACAAAGGAAGGTCTAACCTGACTGAGCTGGATGTGTTTGGAGAAGTGCTCAGAAGGCATCAACTGATCAAAGCCTGGATTTATCAAAGAATACTGAAATTACTGTGAAACACTTACCTGCTCTTTCTAAGTCTTTCTCATGAGTTTATGTGTTCAAATAAGTGGCTTAGAAACACATTCTGACCATAAACCAAAACATTTTCCTGACTATTACTGTAAACTAATTAGAATAAAATATCTTAATAATATGATATTGTGTTTTTTGTTTTTGTCTTTGTTTTTAATTGCACACCATAAAAAAAACATTTCAAGTCTCACAACAGGATTTATTGGTGCCATCTACTGGCTATTTACTCCTAAATTTCACCAAATTATGAATAATGTGTTTGTTTTAAATGCAGAATAATAAGAGCTTCTTGAACTCCGTAATTGAATCAGACAGCATCAAACTATGTAATTGGCAAATCCGTAATGTTTAGGTTACATTAAGTCAAACTTTGGTACAGTGTTCCAACAATATAATTCAGTTATGATGCATTTAGATGTACCAGCAGGAAAGCGCTCAAGCCAGCATGAAGCTGCTCACATGCACTATCCAAGCACCAAAGCCATAAACTCCCCAGTAAGCTAAATTTCTTCATGACAGTTGCTGAACATTTTAGAGCCTTCCTCGCTTGTGCATGAGCACAGAGTGCATCTTCACACAGTCAGCAAATGTGGTCATGGTGTCCTCCACCTTTCCAGGAAAGACATCTAAAGTTGAAAAAGAGAAGGGTACTGCAGGTACACAGGCAGGCTGTGAGCATTTCTAGTGAGGATGAGTTTAAGATAGACACATGGAGCATGGGCACTGAGGGGACAGCACACAACCTGTCCCATCTCATCAGTCATGTGGGTGGTAGCACCCAGCAGAACTTGGAGGGGAGCTGACAGCCCCCACTGCTGAAACCTCCCTGCTAACATTGAAAAACATCTGAAAATGGCCTGAGATTTGAACTATGCTCTAAATGTCTAAAACTCTTTGCAATAAAAAATTGCAAGGCTTTAATAATTTGAAGTGGCTCCAGAGAAAGGTCAGAAAATTAATATTACATTAACTGAAATGTTAACAATATCTCCAGAGCCAGGTGAGCAGAGTACTTACACATCTGAGCAGCTGCATCCCTAATCGGTGATATATTTGAGCACATGCTAAAAACACTTAATCATACTTAAAAGAGCTTCGCTGGGTGCCAGTGAGAATGTTCACATTCCTCGCTCTGGTTAGTCAAGACCTTTATATAGCCAGAAACAAACATATTTAGATTGTGGCTCTGGAATAACTTGCTCAGCTACTAGGTTCAGAGGAAGCAATATGCATTAACAGTGTGATTGAAGAAAGGGCTTATCCTTCCTCTTCTCCGCCTTTTGCAATCATGTAACAAAAACAGTGGAGTTTTTAAGGGAGGAAAACAATGTTATTTAGTCAGAGGTGTGTTTTAGAGACTCAATTTACGTATGAAAATGCATTCTGATAGAAGGAGCTAAGGCATCACTTCATACAATGCTGTATTACACAGTATGACCTGCAGAGCTCACAGCTAAGGCTGCTAAACTCCTCACCATATGCTATTTTCAGGTGCTGGTTGCTTTGGCAGACTGGCCTGGTTTTATTGAAAGGGTGCTTGTGTCAGCAAAATTTCTTATTAAGGTATCATGAAAATAATGTAATACATGCTGTTTTTCCTATATTAAAATTATAACGAAAGCTTTTCTGAGGAGCTGTCAACTTGATGCACTGGGAAGCAGAGATCATTCTCTTCATATTGATTGTCCTATGCCATTCTGTTCTTGTCTCCAGGAAAATGCCTCCAGGTTTAGTCAATGAAATCAAGAAAGAAGGAGAAGTCAGTAGAAACCTGCTGGAGTCTGACTCTGCACTGAGCACAACCTATCTGCAAAGTTCTGCTGCATCTGAGGAACTGATGTGTTCCCTGAGCAGAGCACCTCAGTAACTTCATCAAGAGCTGGGCAACGTCTGTCTTAGGGCATCTTCTGCAGAACCTGAGTGGGAACTCCTGCACTCTCCCAATGCTCTCATTGCCAGACTGGCTGCTTATGTGGCCTCAGCACTCACAAAAAGAAACATGTAATGTTTCTCAAACAAGAAGGAGCTACTGGGAGACAGTAGGGCAGAAGCCAGCTGGAGGATGAGAACTGGAACGACAACAGAGGATAACGTAGGTCTTTGTAGGCTGGAGCACATTAACTTCCACAACTTGTACATAACAAGATTTCATTAACACCATCTGCAAAACTTGCTGGGGAAATGTTAAGTCACCTCCCCACTCGGTTCCTTGTTTGTATAGCAAATTGAATTCCATTACTGCTATCAAGTTACTCCATTTGCTCAAATGACTGAGCTATGTGGATTGGATGCGGGTAGCTATCAGCCTTCTTGTTACTCATACAGGTGCCAAGATGGTTTTACATATGGGAATCCAGTGAGGTTTTGCATATATTTTGATAGGAAATTATGTACAGAAAATCTGCACGAAGAGAGAGATTTTGTGGTCCTTTGAATAAAGCCATCATTGAATGGCTTAGGTTAGAAGAGATCATAACGCCCACCCAGTTCCAACCCCCACCCCAGGCATGGGCAGAGCTGCCACCCACCAGATCAGGCTGCTCAGGGCTCCATATAACCTGTCTCTGAATGTATCCAGAGTTGGGGCACCCACAGCTTTTCTGGGCAGCCTGTGCCAGAATGTTTTTTTAACATCTAATCTAAATTTCCCTTATTTAGTTTTAAACCATTCCCCCTTGGCCTGTCAGTATTAGACCATGTAAAAAGTTGCTCCCCTTCTTGCTTATAAGCTCCCTTCCTGTATTGAAAGAGGTCTCCCTGGAATCTTCTATTGAAGAAGCTTGCAGCTTCTCTAGTGTGCAGCTTCACACTCTCCATCACACACAGATAGATAGACGGATGACCTTGATGCTGGGTAAGCACACCTGACTCTGCACACACTATCCTGCAGCACAGCAGCAGGGATGCAGCACTGCCTGAACATCTGCGGACCATTTCTGAGGTTGGTTTGCATGTCTCGGCATCTGGTGGTTCCTGTTCCTGCAGTGCAGAGTGAGTCAGGCAGCGGCACACCGGTCTGATGAGACCTGAGGAGGCTTCATGCAGTGGATCATGGCTGCCTCCCCCTAGCAGAGGCCTGGCTGTTGATCTGATGGGGCTCAGACATAACAGAATATGTGGTGGGAGCGCAGTTCATAGACCCCTGAGCTCAGCCTCCGGAAGGCAGCTTCACCATGAATGCCAGAGCCAGGTGCTCCTCTGTCTGAATATTATTGTCTTTTTCTCCCACACCACAGCACTGCTGTTCCTTGGCAGATACCTCCTATAAACCCCTTATCTTTCATTAACTGCAACTGTACCACTCTGACTTCTCATGTCTAGCCTTACTGCCATCCAACAAGTGCCTGATGCTTTGCATGAGTGCTGTGTAGGTGCCACACTCACAGAGATAGGCTGTCAGACCCCGACAGAGCACTCACTGTCAGCGCGGCTCAGCACAGTGTTTGGGAACAGATCCCAGCAAGGAGCTGACAGGAGCGACAAGTCTACTTCTTGGTATCTGAAATTCTCTAAGTCACGGTTACACAACGTGCTGCACAGGTAATAAGCCTTGTCAGGAAAACACAACTACAGGATATTATAGAGAAGGGATTTTTCACTCTGTTATTTGTGCGAGTGCTTCACTGAGATCCCTGAAGTCAGGGCGGACGGACGGACCGACCCACAGCCGCTCACCAGAGCGCAGGCTGCGACCTGCCGCCCGGCAGCGGGCCGAGGGGCGGGCAGCGCTGTGCCTCCTCAGGGGGAGGGAGGGCGGGAGGGAAGGTGCGGCGCCGCCCCGGCCCCCGCGCCGCTCTTTCAAGTATCGCGTGAGCGGCCCCGCTGCCCGACGCCACGTCCTGCCGGTGCCGCTGGGGAGCGGCGGCCATCGAGCGGGAGGGGGCTGCGGCCGAGCGAGGTGAGCGCGGGGAGCGGACGGCAGGAGCGGCAGCGGCACCTCGACGAGGCGGCTCGCCCCGGGGAGGCCGCCGAGGGGGGCGGTGGGAGGCGGGCCTCGCTATAAGGGGGCGGTGGAGGCGCGGCCCGGGCGTGGTCGGGCTGCGGCGCCGAGCGAGCGAGCCCCGGCTGCCGGCCGACCGCTGGGCCGCCTTCCCGCCCAGCCCCGCGGGCAGCGCTTCCCAGGGCGTGGCTGGGAACCGAACGGCGGTGCTGGGAGCGGCCCGCTCTCCCTCGGGGCAGGTGGACGTCGGGCGGACGCGCTCCTCGGGGGGAGCGGAGCGGAGCGTGCGGCCCCGGGGAGCTGCCCAGCGCAGCGGGGCTGTGCTTGGCCTTCGGGGGCGGCCGCGTTGTCGGGTCTGTTCATTGCCCTGTATCGTCTCTTCCTGCGTTTGTAGGTTGAAAGAAAAAGGGATTTAATGAATGCGCGGCCCGTCGAAATGGGGAGACGCCGAAAGCAGCAGCAGCAGCAGCAGCAAGGTGTCTGATCGGCCTTCTGCCCCTGCTACCTGCCGCCTTTGGAATGAGAAGAGGAAGATGCATGTTATGATCCTTGTGGAAAGACGGTCCGTGTAACTGCTGGTAGAAGCCATGTGCTGAGCTGGGACATCCTGACGAAATGGGGGTGCTTTTGTTCTTCGTGCCTTTTAGTTTTCTTCTGACTGTCGTGCGAGGGCACAGCTTGTTCACTTGTGAACCGATTACTATTTCCAGGTGTTCAAGAATGCCTTACAATATGACTTTTTTCCCAAATATCATGGGACACTATGATCAGGACACTGCTGCACTCCAGATGGAGGTGAGTTCTTCTGTTCCTTCTGTAGGTGTGTAAATAATATAGTAATAATATAATAATAGTAATAATAGTAATAGTAATAGTAATAATATAATAATATAATAAATAATATAAACGCTGTGTAATAAATCCTTATTTATCATAGGGATATAGCTGATAATAGCAATATCTGTTGCACTAAGTGACAAGGTAGATAAGCTGACTAAATAGTACTTCTTTGTGACACATTGGGCTGCTTTAGAGCTGCTTGGCTGTGTCTGAGTGTATCAGGGAGCTATAGATGCACACAAACATGCATAACTCTCGGATTCTGTATTGGACTGGCAGAGGAATGAGTGTAGTGCATCAGTGTGGCTGTTTAGAGCTATTTAACAACACTGGTTGCATGTAGCCTGTGTACCTCACAGTGCACTTCTTGATTGTAAGGGTTGTAGCTTATAGTATTGGTCCCCCTGAACTCAGCTGATACAAAAATAATATTTCTAAGTCATTGTTACTTCTTCTCTTAGCTTAGTTCTTCTCTTAGTTGACACCTATGAAGGAGAGGTACCTAAACTTATCCTTAGCCCCTCTTTCAACTGTTTTATTGTTTATTTCACATGGTGCTGTCATCTGGATGAACACAGAAAATCCCGACTTTTCAAACTGAAACCAAGCACTTGCCTACCAGAACTGACTGTAACATGGCTCCCTTGAGAGAATGCCACCTCGTGGAAAGGCTTTGCTAATTACAATAGCTATAGTGGGTGAGAGCCTCTCTGGGTAAGAGGCTTGTAAAACAAGTTTAAAACCTGTTTTAGTAATGCCTTTTGGTGGTAAGATGAGGGGGAACACCTTAATACAGGTCTTGAAAAGCTCAAAGTCTTGTGCTCTGCAGAGAGAAAAAGAAGCAAGTTTAAAACTCAGAATTTTCTGGTGATTTTTTTTTTTATTGTATTTTTTTCTGTTTTAAAAGATAAGGCAGTCTTGTTGAAGGCTACAATTGCTGAAGTCTTATTTGCATATTCATTACTGAGTTTGGGGAAGGAGCTTGATTCAGTTGCCAAAGCTATTCAGGATACTCAGGATTACCATTTTAGCCTCTAGCTGCCAATCCGGAAGGGCAGAGGCTTTTATCGTGTTTGTCAGCCCAGTGTAAATGTATGGGAAATTCCAGTATCAAATGCTAAAATATTTGTATGTAAGCAACTGAATTCAGCTGCAGGTCTCCGATGATTTGTGTCATTCTAAACTGGAAAGCAAGCTGTCAGCTTGAACTCTGTGCGGTGCCCTCTCCAGTCATTGTTTGTCTGGAATGTTCTCTTTCTACAGTGTCTGCCATCTCACATTGTTGGGCATGGTGGCTGTTCTTGCTCGGCATGTCTTCGCTATAGTTGCTGTGGTAGCTTCTGTCAGTATCTAGACCTTCCAGTAACACCGCTGTTAGAGCGTGCAGGCCACTGTTGCCTTTTACTGTTGTCTGGGCACTTCTGAGCTACTTGAAGCCTGTGTGTGCTGACCTGCCTTCCTCTATTTGTGACTGCGCTGCCTGACTGCTTGGCCAAACAGAGGTGGCCAGACACCTGCTTTACTGGTGAAGGGGTTTGAAAGTTTTCCCCCCTCCCCTCTTTGTGCAGCTTCTATTGAATGTAGCGCCAGCAGGAGTGAAGCAGTAAGTTCAGTGCGGCTTGTGGTTGGGCCTGGAGAGCAGTGCGTACTTATGGATTCTGAAGGGGATTATACATGGTGTTCAGTAATGGCATTGGTGTACTTGTGAGCGATTGCTTGCAACAGTGAGCTTCTCAGGTCTGCGGAGGTGCTGCTTTTCAGGGAAAGTGGTGTTGCAACAGAGGAGTTACTTCTGGAAGATGCTTTAATTTGATTTTACAACCATAAAAAAGCAGCTGGTTGGGAGGTGAGGAGACTCTTAAAAACTTGAATTTTTCTGTTGTTTGTAGTCCAAACTTCATTTGTACCAAGGAAAGAATTTTAATTGTATGTTGGTTAAAACATCTTTTCTTTTGATCCTCAGTAGGAATGCTTAAAGGCTTTGGTTTTGAATTCCATCTCTCTTTCCCCTCCCCACAACTTGTTCTCAAGGCTGGGCACAGTTTTAGAATGTAAACACAAGGTTTTGAGGTTGATGCTTGCTTTAATCCCCTTACTTTCTCATAGCTGAGTTTGAGCAAGTTTCTTAGTCAAAGCAATCCCAGGATGTATGGTGATTTCTTCAGTAAGTTGAAATATTCGGTGCAGGAAATGTTTTCTGCTGTTCTGCATTCTGGAAACTTAGTTCCATTATTTATTCAGACTGTTTACTCCTAGGAAAAACAAAGAATAGTCAGTAAAGGGGACGACACTCCATCTGAGTGTGAAGTTACCTGTCCAAAACTTCGCATTTCTCTCCTCTGTCGTTCTTCTAAGGCTCAACAGGGGGGCTCTTTAGTAGGGATTATTTTATAGTTGGAGGAGCTGTGACTTCCAACTGCTAGAACACAAAAACTTCCATAGAGTTCTTTCTGGGTGTTAAATGGGTGTTTTTAGGGCTGGTGTCTTCCCTGCATGAGGGGATGATGTGGAGATAGATAGGCTCAGGTGGTGGTATTCCTTCTGGAAATCAGCTGGATCACCATGGAGTCAACCAATAAGTGGTACAGTATTTCTGCCTCATGTGTTGACTCTTCCAGTTGACATGCTGTAACTCAGAACACCAGACTAATGCAAACAGACTCTGTTATGCATTTCCTAGTTAATGATGGTGATCTTCTTGGATTCTTATTTTCTGCAAATGCATAATTTCCAGTTGTCCCCCATCTTTGTTGAATTTTTGGCTTTGTGGACTGAACAAGATCCTTGAGTTTTGCTTTGTTTGCATTAGTTTTGTTTTATGCAACACATTTTTTTTGAAGGACCCACCATATGACTTAGCAGTGTGAAGCTTTTCATGTGTTATCTACACACCTGCATGACAGTGGAATCTAATTATTTGCAGATACTTGCTGTATCTGTGTCTCAGAGCAATTTGTCAGTGACACTGCTCACGTTTTTACTGACTCAGACTGAGAGACTGAAGAGCCAGAGGTTTTCTTCTGAGGAAACAGATGGGTATGGTTGTGATGAAGCTGGCATTCTGCTGCTCTTCTATAGTTGGAACTCCCTCTCGTGGTGCTCCTCAAAAACAGGCCACTTCTAATTTCCACGTAATTGCTTCAGCTATCCCGGAGTTGGTGTCAACACCAAGTATTGTTCCATCAGAACATAGAATGTAAGTCTGGAATGATTTCTGTTCAGAGCTCTCAATCTGTTGTGATAGAACCATGTATTTGTGATGAGCTTGGAGATGAATGCAGCAGTGGCAGAAACTGAGAACTAGAGTCAGTTAATCTACCAAAATTGTCCTGAACTGGATTAAGAAGTACTTTCCAAAGTCTGATACCAGAATTCTGTGGTCTTCTACGTCTTTAAATTCAGTGAGTTTATTTATTTATTTTTTTAATACAATCTCCTGACTTGTCTTCTATAAGTATAAATTTGCAATTCATTCAGTATGAAGATGTGTGGGAGAACTGGAAACATGTTGTCTAGCAAGCTTAAATAGTATGTATATTCTGATATATATAGCATACACACACCAGGAGGAGGAATAAGATCAAGTTTCCAAGCTTGTGTAGGTTGGGAGTATTGGAGAATCACTGTCCAATATTGAATGCTGTTAATGGGATGTTCTGCAAAATGGCTCAAGTGCAAATTTACCTAAACTTGTGCAGACACCCCACCTCCCTCCATACAGTATGTGTACCATTAATACATTAATACAAAATCTGTTAAACTCTTGGTAGTTCAGCTTCAATTAAGAAAGCACTGGATGTTCTATATCTGCCTGGAGTTGCTGTTTGTTCCTCATGCTCCCTCAGAGCCTAAGCTGGAGAAACGATGCAAAGGTGTAAATGAGCACAAGGAGCTTCTGCTTATAACATCTGTGCTGCTTCATTACCGTATATCAGTGGTGGTAGCTGCCAGGGAAGGCTTTAAAAAAGAAGGAAGTAATGAATGTAGCATGCTGTGCATCATACATTTAGTGCAAAGTTAACGTCTGTAGCTTATTGAAACAGAAGATTCGGGTGGTGAAGTAAATAAAGTACTACTTGTTAGAATAACATTTGTGAATGCTGATATTTTTCTTGCAGACACTTCATATTGATCCGAGGGAATATGAAGTGTGACTTCTGTGCTGGTTAAGTTTGTGGAAATGGAGAGTAGCAGCTGGACATGAATAGCTCTCCTTTGTGCATCACAGTGTTACTTGTGGAAAAGCTTTGGCTGCTGGATCCTAACATCAATGACACAAATCCATATCACTGTACAATACTCAGATTCAGTGAGTGCTCCTTGCTTTGGTGCTCTCTGCTCTTGCTCTCAGGTGTTTTCAAGAAGGTGTCATTAGTTCTTACAGCAGTGAGAACTTCAGCAGTTCCTATACTACCTTTGTTAATTCCTGTGGATGCACAAAATTACAGCCACTAAAAAAGTACTTGTTACCCGTAATATCAAGGCCTGTCATCAGGTGTAATGAGCTTGTGTTCCATTGTCCAAAACCAGCAAGTCTAATCTGTATAGCTTTATTATGGTGGTTTTATGCATATCAGTTACCTGATAGATCTGATGTTCAGTCTGAACAGCATTCCCAGTCTACTTGATAACTGCCTTGCTTGCTATTCTGAAACGATGCTGCTTGGAGTCTAGTGGGGTCCAAAGCAATGTATGAATGAAGAAGGGAGACTGTTTATCCTGTGCTAAGTGTGGTTCACTGAGATGGTGCTAAATGTGATTCCCAGAGCTTTACCTTTACCTGTGTTTCAGATCTGTGTCCTTAAGAACACACAGCTTCTTGTTATGGGAATGGCTCACTAGGTGAAGAGCTTAGTGTACATTCCTTCTGCTGCTTGTGGGGCTTAACTGGACTCAGAGAAGTTCTTCTGCGCATGAGGTTTGAAGCTGACCTAAGGAGGGCTATCATCCAGGTCCTTCTCAATAGCCAGTCTTTCTTGGAATGCTATGGTGTCCTGTTGAGCTCCTGAAGATACTTGTCCTCTCCACAGTGCCCTGTGTTGACACATAACTATGAGCCCTTGTGGTCTCAGGATCTCACTGTGCTGTTTGCTCCTTCAGTTGTCCTTTTCCATGCTCACATGCTAGAGGGTAGTTGCTGGCTAAACAAAGCCTTGTAGGTGTAAAGTAATGGGCTCAGTCCTGCAGCTGCAGCCTGGTTCAGGAAGATATCTGTGGATGAACAGATTGTTGCAAGCCTCTCTGATCATCATGCCCTTCTTCTGAAGAGACCACCATGGTTTTTAGGTGTCGTCCTACAACTGGGAGATGCTGTTTGTGTACTGTGCTGCAGGGGTCATGAGGCTGTGCGGAGCCTGTGTCCTTGCTGCGTGCAGGGTGGAAGTGGAATCTGTTTGGTTTTCCAATTACGGAATGGTTGTGATGTTCAGGATGACATGTGGGTGCAGTATGTTACGCATACCTTGACTGATAATGACTACAAGAAACAAATGTGGGAAAAAAAGTGCAAGGAACTGGGAATGTGGTAGATGTCATTACTATTTACCACTAGTGTGGCAATGTGATGAGTAAGTATGACTTCTCAGTAGGAACGTCTGCACCAAAAAGCTTCCTGCATTTTCTCTCCTGCTGCTGGACTGTTGATTCAGGAAGCCTTTGAGGCAAGCTGGTTACTTTGTCTCCCCTGCTGTTGGGCGTTTTGGACCTTTTCTGTGTGTGGTATGCAGCTGTAGTTGCCTCAGTCATAGTAGCAAATTACTTGCTGGAGCACAAGATGGAGCAGATGGATGTCTACATGCTTCTCCTGAACTGCATAGCAGAGATAAGTGGAGACTTCATTGCTTTCTGCTTAGCTATTAAAAGAAGAAGGGAAGTCATGCAGGGGAGGATGAGGGCTGTGTAAGCCATTACTGGGATGAAACAAGAACTGCAGAGTTTCAGAGGTTCAGGGGTCAGGTCTAATAGTCAGTGTGCAGGGCAGAAGGGCTGTCCTCTTCCCAAGGATATTTGTAATCATCTTTTTTTTTCCTGTCTAGACCAAATTATTTCAGAGAATAACCACATCCTTCCAAGACTGTGCCAGTCTGTATTCACAAATGGGTCTACGCAACCAGGTTGCTTCAGTGCCAGCAAATATTGCTGCATTCCTGTTCACAAAGCACTTAGTGACCAAGCTCTCCACATGCTTTTCCTGCCTGTAGGAATTAACAGCAGCTGTTCAAAGAGAGCCCGAAGCCACTGGGTATCATTTTGGCCTAGCAATACTCTGTGACCAAGACTCCTTGTCCTGTCTCCTTACTGCTTCATGCTTGCTAGGGTTAGGTTTAGGGAAGGTCTTTACAGAATTACCACGTATGTTGCGTGTCTAAAAAAACCTATGTTTCTTTACCAGTTTGACAGCACAATGGCATGGGAGCAGTTCTGGACCTTCCACAGCCCTTGGTAGGGTTGTCAGTGACTGTTCTATCTGGTTTGCTAGACCTCACCCAGTGCCACTGCAGCTGCTGGGATGGTGGCCCAGGGTGTGGGCTGCCTGCTGCAGCTGAGGAAAGAGATGTCTGGACAAAGGGATAAAAGGAAGGGGTACCATCACATATGCCCCTTGTGAAGAGGAAGCTGCATCTATCTCCTTCCTCCTATGACAAAGGAAGCACAAATGTATGTCTTTGGCTTCCTTTGAGGTTACAGAATAAAAACAGTGCATATGAAGTGTTGCTTTTTTCTTAAAAGATTTTATATAGCTATTTTTTTTAATTAAATTGCTTTTTTTCTGTTGTGCAGATGACCTGCTCTTTTGGAGTAATTGCTGCATGTTGTGTTTTCAAAATGAAGTGAAGATAATTACAGAAATGAATTTAGAGTGGTGAAAGGCTTGGTTTTCTATTATGTGCCTGCAATGATCTTCCCAGAAGGAGTGATTTGACAGAAAATTACTCTTATCTCCATTTACAGGATCTGGTGATTGCTAAGTCTGTAACAAGTTCATGACATGGTCAGAGCTTCCCAAACACAAACAAACCAACGCAGCTGCCTGGTTTTCCATTGTTCTTCTCAACTCTGTGACTCAGACCTCAAATCATTGTGTCTGGTGCTTTGTCTGATTTGTGTTGACCTGTGATTTGAGGCTTCATTCAAAGGATCCTCCTGCCTGTTGGCCTGTGTGCAAGACAGGAGTGACTTGTGTGGATTGTCAAGACGCTAAGCTAATCTTTTTGAAGTTGAATAAAGCATTTGATTCAGCTGCTGTGTGAAAATCATTAAAAGTACTAATCCCTGTAAACTTTCCCTAATCCATTCACTTAGCTGTGATGTAACAGATGACCTAAGTCTGGCATGCACAAGTCAGATGACTGGACTGAGTTGTTAAATTTCAAGCCCATCAAGTTGCATTTACCTCCTTTGCTACCTGCAGTTCTTTCTGTCTTCTGAGTTTTTTTTTATTTCTAGTAGGTTATACACCGGGGCACTGGCCCATGAGCTGAGCTTTTTCTTGTTTCTATGCCGCGTGGGCAAGAAATCAAATTGTGATTACTTCTGATTTTGTTGGGAGGCCGAGGGCTGCAATTTATCGTTCCCAGTTAGCATGAGAACTATCATTGCAAGCCAGATTTTCCAAATCATGCGTAGTGTCTTTGCTCCCCACCTAATCAACAGAATGGCAAGCCCAGATGTGCTTGGAGTGGAAAACTTGATGCGCTCCAACAGCATGGATCCCTGCAGAGAGCTCTCAGGTTAATAGGTTTTGAGCCCTGGGAAATTAGTGCGCTTGCAGCTCTGCTGTACTTCCTGCTGTTCCTAGCTGCAGCAGGGCTCTGCAGGGACAACCAGCTCCCAGTGGGTGCAAAAACAGCTTTGACCTGTTGGGGTTTTAGTAGCCGAGGTTCAGTGTCTGTGCAGTTACACCATATAACTGTGTTCCTTGGGTGGACTCAGAGCTGGCTGGACTTCTGCAGAACTGGGCAAGATGCCTTTACATCTGTAGAACTATCTGCATTGTCATTAGATGATCCATCTAGATGATCCATCTAGATGATCCATCTGTGTGCCTCCGGTGGCACAGTGGTAGAATTGCTGCTTGCAACACCAGAGGCCTGGGGTTCGAATCCCCCCTGTGGCGCAAGTGGCAGAAATGCTGCTCTGCTACACAGAAGGGCTCGAATCCCGGGAGTTGGACTCGATGATCTCTAAGGTCCCTTCCAACTCGCACGATACTATGATACTATGATACTATGATATGATCCATTGGTGGTGAGAGACATTGAATGGATTAGTGAGGTTTAGGTTTAGAGGAGGGAAGGTAACTGTTTTGTAGGAGAAGAGGACTGGCTGAGCCTTCTGCACTAGGCAACGTGGCATGTAAAGCTGTAACTTTAGGCTGTAATTTTCTGGCACAGGAAAGTTTTCTGATGGCCATCTGTCAGTTGATTTTTAATATACTTAAGAATCCTGTTCTGTTGAGTATTTACTTTCTATAGTGAGCGTACCACTGGTGAGCGGCCTTTTTTTGTTCTTTTTGACTGCTTAAATGTCATTTATAGGTTGGTAAAGGAACAGAGCGTGGATTCTTGAGTGTTGATTCTTGAGCGTTCTAAGGCAGTTTTTATTCAGTGAAGTACTCAGAGCATGGAGTTAGTTGCCTGGTTTTGGAGAGCCATAAACTCTGATGCCTGCTGCTCTTAAGCATCTTCTTCTAGTTGCGAGGTTCACTGTTGCCTAAATTCTGTGACGGTCATTCTTGGCTGTGTTTCTGTGGACATCGCATAGGAAAACTATTGGGTAGACTTCGTCATATGTTTGAGACGCTTTCTGTGGTCTGCCTGGAACCGTTTCCCAGTGGTCTGCTGCAAATATGAATTTGGTCTGACTTTGGAACCAGAGCAGTAACTACTTCTGCTCGAACTCCCCACGGGAGCTTTATCTTCTGCTAGACTGCCCGCTGTTAGCTATTTTACTGCTCATCTTATGAACTGAGTCCTGTTAAAAAGTAATAGATCAATTTGCTCCTTTAGCACATGGCAAATACATTAAGGGGTTCAGATTATTTAGAGATTTTTCTTCTACCAGAGCCCAGATGTAAGGAAGGGCTCACTTACTTAATGTAGACATCAGATGTGTGAGGGCTCGCAGTGTACTTTCCACCAGTAAACTCCTATTTGTCTTGTGCGCTCTGTGTAGTGTACACGGAGATAAAACTGTATATAATTGAAAGCTTTGTGTAAGCAGTTCAGCAGTGCTCAGGGAATCTTTCATGTTTGTTTTGGATTATAAGTAGCAGAAGCTACAAAATATGTAATTATGTCAAGCTGTAATTTAGAACCACAAAATGCAGTGAATTCTGCCATTTTGGTAAGTACTAGAAGTTTGTTTCATAGTATCTTAGTGAGGTGTAATAACTGTTCTTATTGAATCTAATCTTTGTTACAGTTTATGTGTAGGAGTGTATGTATCTTTTGTCTTGTACTTCGGGAATACTCAAAGAGAAAAGATGGAATTAAGTGGTTTTACTACAAGAAATTCAGTAGTTGCTAGTTGAAGAAAAACAATGCATAGCCCCAAACCTTCCCCTTTTATGCCTTGTAGTTACTCTGGTTGAAGTTCTGGTTAATATTCCCATCAACTTTGAATAGCTAGCCTGAAGATTCACAGCAGAATTACTATATTTAAGTATATTGCGTATGTTGGAGTGAATAACAACAAAGAGCTGGTGAGTATACTCATTGTTTCTTTGCAGCTACACTGAAAATTCAGCTTCTTGAGCAGCTACCTGGCCTGAGATCTGCACAGCAGTTGAATAGTGTGACTTCGGTCAGGCAGTGGAGCTCTGCCCTCCCCCAGCTCTGCACAGCGTGTGCGTCTGGTCTGTTTGCTAGCCAGTCCCTGAGCCTCGGGACTTCATCACCGTGTTCTTGAGATCAGCTGAAATCTGACTTCATGTGCTGACTGCTCAGAGGCTTCCATGTCTGTACAGCTGTGGGAGGAGCAGACTGTCAGAGCAGTTAAAGCCTCTCGCCTTTTGCAGGTTAAGCTCTTCCCATTCTTTGTTTGGTGCTTGAAGTGACTTCTTGCCTTTGAAAGTGCAAGTGCCTGCTTTCCGCTTGCCATTCAACTGAAAGACAAAGATGAAAGCTTGTATCTTTGCAGAGGTCTTCTATTGCAGGAGAACATTGGTCTGCTTGTTTGGTTGCTGTGTGGTTTTTTGTTAGTTTTTTCTTTCTTCTCCCCCCCCAGCTCCTTGAACCTCCAGATTGTCCTTGGTTAGAAACCTTTAAAGTGTTTGTCTTCTAAACTGCTGGGGTAACTTTTCTCTTCTGACAAAAGGTTTCATTCTTGTATTTGTAACCTCTGAATCAATGTAATTTAGAGAAGGTTTTACAAGCTTTTGAAGTAAAGATGACTTGTTTGCCTTAATTCTATTTCACAAGCTGAAGAAAGTAATACTTTAAAAGTCAAGTGTATGCTTTCAACAACGTTTTTATCTCTGCCAAATCAACACACCTTAATGATGCTCTGGGGAGACCTGGTAGTGCCCTTTCAGTATCTAAAGAAAGAAAAGGACAGAGTGTTTATCGGGGTCTGTTGTAATAGAACAAAGTAAAATGGTTTCAAACTAAAAGAAGGGAGATTTAGACTGGATATAATGAAAAACCTTTTTATGATAAAGGTAGCAAAGCACTGGGACAGATTCTCCAGAGAGGTGTTGAATGTGTGTCCATGAAGATGTTCCAGGTCAGGCAGAATGGTGGCTCTGAGCACCTGATCTACCTGCCTGTGGCCCTGCTCATTGCAGGGGGGCTGGACTGGATGATCTTTAAAGGTCTCTTCTCTGTGATTTTTGTGTGCAAATGAAATGTATTCATATATAAAATACTATTCCTGTTACTGAATTTTAGTCCTGAAAACCTTTTTGTCTTGGAGTTACCCACATTTGTTGATGAAATTACCAAACGGAGGTAATGAATGATGTTTGCTGCTGCTATCTGTAGTCAGTGATTATTCAGAGCTCATGTAATGATATGGAATACACTCCCCCCTCCACACACACGTGCTGAATCAATAGCAGATCAGTTCACACCATCTTCATTGGTGGTTGAAAGAAGGGTGGTTGATGTTACACTGATTTCTTTCATGAGCTGCACCTGCATTTCTGCTTTAGCAGCTCTACTGTTGAAGTAGCAGCTTTTAGCAGGCACACAGCACCAAGGTGCTGATGCTGCAACTGTCTTTGCTTCCTGCAAAATATTTGAGTCCTCACGAGCTTAAATGTCTGTAGCTTGCGGTGGTTAAGTCATTAATAGAGCGTTCAATAGGAGTAATCTAGGCTCTTCTGGACTTTGCTCTGAACCCAATGTAACTTGAACATTTCATCCTTTATTTAGTTCCATGTGTTGGTACATTTATTTATCACCACTTAATTGTGTACAAACTAGAAATCTGATTCTTGGCAGCTGATTCACTGTGTAGCCATGAGCAACAGTATAGATAGTATAGACTTGTATGTCTCAGAGTATGATGCTAATCTTGCTTACAATGCAGTCCAGAACAACTCTATTGAAACAGCAGTGTAGGATTAAATCAACCATGCCATATATGTTTTACTCCTCTTACTAAAATAGATAGTCGAAACAGAAGTGTCTAAGGCACTATTGCTTAGCATGGAGACGATTAGGATCTCCCTGTTTTAACCTAGTTAGACTGATTGCTAACTAAGTTAACTGAGCTAAGTGTTATAACTTGGTAGCTGAACCCCAGTAGTTAGGAATGCAGGTTGTTAGCTTTGCGTAACTGGCTCCAAATAGCTGAGCAAAGGCTCTCTCAGCAACTCAGAAATATTTGCTCTTGTCAATTAAGATTTACAGTAGCTGATTTGAATGAAGTATTTAGATCTATCGTTTTCTATTTAGCACTGCTGCCATACATCGGTAGTTCCCATACATCCCAACCCTGGTGACATCCGGCTGTTGCTGGTCACCCTTTACTCCAGGTGGGAAAAAAAACCAAACAACAAAAAGCCAGAAATGAGGTAGGATAAAGCCATCTGTAGTGACAGCCTGGAATGAGAAATTACTGTTACACTTTGCATCTCTGAGCCTGCTAAGCACGAAACAAAAGCTGCTTGTTGAACATGAGTTCAAAGCTGCAGTTTAATTACTAGCAAAGCACGTTTGAGTGAACATTTGTATCCAGACATTTATTCTCTACTCTGCACCGTTTCTTATCGCTCATCTCACTGGTGGTGTTGTTTGCAGGACCACAACAGAACTGCATTAATGAGGTAGACTGGATTTCCCTCTGGAGAAAACGTAACATGGACTTGCTTAGAGTCCTGTGCTGAGCTAGGTGTTTTGTTCAGTGCTGAGGATATGCCTTTTACTGGTGGGGATGTTGCATCCCTTGGTTGTCTAACCCTACTCACTATCTACAGCAGTTGTCTGTTTGCTTCATGGGGTTCACTGCATGTGGTTTTGCACTGGGAGGTTTCTGTATGGGGAAACTGCACGGGGAGCGCAACACAGCGGGACTTCAGTCTTTAGTTTTCCTCTACTGTTACTTTGAGGCAGTTATAGACCACATCATCTTTGGCTTTACCGTGTTCCTGCTAGCTATTAAGTGATGTGTTTCTTGTTTTGGTATACTGCTAGTATATTTTAGTTTGCTTTGTATTACTGGATTTTCCAGGAAGATAAGAGTCTCTATTTCAGGACTTAGGTTAGCTTGGTGAGGCTTCATTCCTGGTTTTCAGACAACTCGGTTCCACTGTTTTGGCACTGCCACTGGCAGGTCTGCAAGCTTTCATCTGTCCTTTGTGTGACTTGGCAATTGATGCTGTAGGCACATGCTTTGCTTTCCTGAAAGAGCCCATGGCTGTGCCAGCTGCTGTGTCCCGATCTTCCTGGAGGAGAGCGGAGGACTGTGATTGCGTTCTCAACAGCTTTGTGCGGCCATGGGTTGAATTTCAGACATGGACGCTCAAGGCAACAACGTGGACATGTGGGCAAGTTACCCAACAAACCACTTGGATGAAAAAAGCTCAAAGTTGGGTCACCCATATGTCAGATATTGCAGCCTTGAAGCAAGCAGTTCTTTAAGGGAACCCTTGGTCTTGGTTTGAACCTTTTTGTGTACATGTTGTCCAGCAGGAGGTTTTGAGGAGATCCTACTTTCGTGGTCTGGGAAATGCAGACCTGTTATTTTCTATAATGCAGCATTTCCAAATTGACTGGCCGGACACAAAGTCTGCATTCAAAGATATGTAATTGAAAACAGCATTCCCAGGGCAGCTTTCTACCTCTTTTGTTGTTCTTGAATGATAAAAAAGGGCATTTTATGAAAATCTATTTTTTTACACGTCTCTTTTGCATGTGTTTGGGGCAAAGATGCTGTGGGTTTTTATTTGCTTTTGCATTTAAGATTTTTTTAGAGAGTTCTTTGTTTGAAGGAATTTATTGCTGATAAAATCTATTGGAGTTCTTTAGACTCAATACATCTGTGGAAAGGGGGTGGTTCAGCCAGTGTATCATCCTTCCTTTTCCAAAAAGGCTTTGACGTGGCTGTATGTGAAGGTTGTTCAGGAAACTGTGATGGAAGCCTGATAAGGGCTTTCTTTTCTTATGCATGTCTAAAGAACAAGAAGAGGCAGTAAATAGATGCCTTGTTAACAGTATAATTTGTGAAATCATTAGATGATAGTTGAATCCTACAGCAAATATGTGACTTGAGCTGTTCCCCAGCAGTCTGTGCAGAAGCCTGAGATACACAGCGAATAACACTGAGCTGGGGAGGGGGCAGGCATTGAGTTAAAGGAGCAAAACTGACCAAAGAGCTGCAGAAAGGCATGGTGGTAGGTGCAGCTGGTAGGTGACAGTGTTGGTAAATGCAGAGTGATGAGTATAGGGAAGAATAACCCCTGCTGCTTATAGAGGTGAGCGGTGTGTTGTTGTGCTGGTTACTGTTGGTCCGCATAGAGCCTGTGCACTCACTGTGGATAGATGGATGGCTCCGTGGAAATGTGAAGACAGCATTTAGATATAATCGAAGCAAACAGAAGTATGTCACAAAAGAAATGGAGATCAACATTTAAAATGGTATCATGCTAAGGCATAGGTTATAGCAGGATGGCAAAATGGTATGGGAAAAGTAGAGAGTGATCAAAACACAAACTATGTTGCAAAATTGGAAATTAAAATAAACAAAATGCTGCATATTTCTTGGCAGTGTCTGGTTAAATTACGTAATAGAACTTACTGCTATGGTCTCTTATAAAGGGTATATCATAAGTGGTTGGAAAAGGAAGGGGTTAGATCCTTTAAAGGGGATCTGTCAGTGTCTTTTCCATTATCATGGCGATATAACCTGCAGCTCATAGAATGTTCTGGGCCCTTGCTTGTTGTCTTGTCCAGCAATGGTCCCCTTGCTGCTAGGTGCTGGCAGTAACTTGCTAAAGGCAAGATGGTGGAATCCCTGCTGTTTTCACAACATGGGTACCTTTAAATATCTCAGGCCAGTTATTTTGAAGCTAATAAAGGGATATAGGAACCTGGGCTTTGATTACTTTCTGTTTTCTGATGCTAATAAGAAAAATCAGGTTTCAGTAGTTGCAGATGAGCGATGATCCTGGGGTAAGGGCTGCAGTGAAAGAGCAGTTGTGGGCCAGGAGTCTGGTTCCTCAGCGCTCTAAGCCACCAGGTTTGACCCTTCCACAACTGCTGAATGGTACTCTCTAGCTTTTCAAATATCCAGAGGAGCAAGCATGAATCCTAGTAGTGACAAGGGGTATTATTGACTTGAATTGTGTCTTTGAAATGACTAACCAAAGCCTTTTTCTTTCCCAAAGCCTTTTCTTACTCTTATGAATCTTCACTGTTCACCAGACGTCCATACATTTCTGTGCAAAGCTTTTGTTCCTGCCTGCCTGGAGCAAGTTCACGTGATTCACCCTTGTCGTAACCTCTGTGAGAAGGTGTATTCTGACTGCAAGCAACTGATTGACACTTTTGGAATCACGTGGCCTGAAGAGCTGGAATGTAGCAGGTGTGGTATTTGTTCACGTGATAAGCGATGGAGGTGATAATTTTCAGATGTAGTGTAGTTGACCCAGACTGTGTTGAAGTATTAAATAGTAGAAGCTGTACCTTTGTCTTAACTGTTTGTGTATGACAATTCATCCTTGTTTTACTTTTCCCATACTGTATGGCAAAGGTCTCACTTCCAATGATGACAGCTTTTTTTCTCTCAGTAGTTCAGGTCTTTTTTTTCTGGAGACAAGGCAGCTCTTATACCACACTGAGATTCTGACCTTCACCTGGAGATATCCATAAAAGTGTAAGGTCAGATATTCTTTACAAGAAGTGCAGGAAAGCAGCAGGGAGTGGAAACTTCAATCATGATTCTGACCCTCATGCAGTTACTAATCCATGCTGGTGTTGAGGCAGAGCTGGGACAGTAGTCCTCTGCCATGATCCTTGATAGATGTCAGTACTGGAATGAATGTGTTAGATGGCATTAACTCAATTTCCCATTTGTCTGTGGGGAAAAAAAAAGGATAGATCTGAGACTGAAGTCTGAGAATGTATCAACTTTTTTCTCACCTCGCGTGAGCTTTTGTTTGATGATAATGCCACTAAGTTTGGAAACTGCCTTCCAGAATTTTGTTTGAAAATTCAGGAAAATTCCAAATAATTCTTCAAATTCCCTTTTTTTCCTTTTTATTTATTTATTTATTTTTTTTCCCCAGCAGTTATCACAGCTGTGTATTATTATAATACTGCTGCTGATTACTGGAAGTGTTCTTACTTAGTTTATGTGGGAAGTGCTGTCTGCTCAATGGGCAGTACAGGGAAGTCCATGTAATAGTGTGTGTTGTTCTGAAAACAACAGAGATAATACTATTGGGGCCTGTGGAGGAGCAGGTGGCGCGAGGATGGGCCTCAAATTCAACTGCAACTCTGAGATTCACATTCTTGTATTCTTACAGACACAAATAATACCTTCTAAGATATGCGTGAAGAAGTTTTTGCTGCTCTGATGCATAGTGGTCTGACCGATGTTTATTGAAGCAGCTTGCTACAGAATCAATTTTCTCAGTTATTATCCTGGCTTTGTACAGCGTGATAATGCAGAGGAAACAATAAGAATGGGTTTCTTAGCTCAAGCTGAGCTTCCAAATTAATTATGAGGGAAAAGTATTTTTACATTCAAGGTCTGCATACAGTGACATTAGACAAAGAGCATTTTGAGTAACGGAATCTCACTTCAGAAGCTGAAATGCAAAAATTGTTGTTTTTAATTAGATAAACTTGGAATGCAGATGAACATCAATTCCTTTTTGAGTAAATGCTTACCTGAGTTATAATTAAATAATCATGTGTGAACATCTGGCCAACACCACTAATTCTGTATTAATGGTATTTTAAAGTTCTTATTTTTTTCAGTGAAGCCTGTAAGCAGTTGAGTCCTGAGCCATCTCTAACAGAACATCACAGAGCTAGAAGATAGTTGCTGAAGCAGATAGCTTTTTTTGCAGTGCTTCTTTTTTTTGCTATTTGTCTTTCTCAGGTAGTTCTGTTGCTGTAAACAGTGATTGTTGTAAAACAAAATCATCGCCATCATATGGCAGTCATCAGTTAGATCAAGTTACTATGAGCCTTCATCCTTTGTTCTTTGATTTGGAGCTTGTGTTTTGACAGATTATTACTACGTCTCTCCAACAGTCTATTATTATCCAGATAAAATCTTTACCATAAATATTCTCAGTACACACATGTAAAATTTGGTGTGGATTGAGACTATAAAAGAACAGTTGCAGTTTGAGTAAATTGTGTTGCAAACAGTAAAACAGAGCAACGTTTACGTAGCTGTGTTTGAGCCTTCTAAACTGACAAAATGTTTTGTCTGGTTTTTGATCTGTTTTTTAAAATGCCAGTTGATATTCCTATGATACACGTTTTGCATTATGTATAAAACTTAAGTGTTTGGAATCAGACTTTTCCTATTAGTAAGAAGTAACTGTAGTTGATAATGAGGGATATTAATATTTTTGTTGTTTTTTTTCTAGACTAGCCGATTGTGATGAGACTGCTCCTGCCACTGCTCCTGTAACCACTGATGCACATGGAACTCAGAAGACCCCAGGGCAGACACGAAGGGATTATGGATTCTGGTGCCCACGACACCTACATACTTCCAATGGACAAGGCTATAAATTTCTGGGCATCGATCAGTGTGCGCCACCGTGTCCCAATATGTACTTCAAAAATTATGAATTGGATGTTGCAAAAAGCTTCATTGGAATAGTTTCAATCTTTTGTCTTTGTGCTACGCTTTTCACATTCCTTACTTTTCTGATTGATGTCAAAAGGTTTAGGTACCCAGAGAGGCCGATCATCTATTACTCCGTCTGTTACAGCATAGTGTCTCTAATGTACTTTATTGGATTTCTTCTTGGGAATAGAACTGCCTGTAACAAGGCAGATGATAAGCTAGAAATTGGGGAGACGGTTGTTCTCGGCTCCCAAAACAAAGCCTGCACGGTCCTTTTCATGGTTTTGTACTTTTTCACCATGGCAGGAACCATATGGTGGGTGATTCTGACAATCACTTGGTTCCTAGCAGCAGGAAGAAAATGGAGTTGTGAAGCTATTGCACAAAAGGCCATGTGGTTCCACGCAGTTGCGTGGGGG
Organism: Excalfactoria chinensis; assembly: GCF_039878825.1. Classification (NCBI taxonomy): domain Eukaryota; kingdom Metazoa; phylum Chordata; class Aves; order Galliformes; family Phasianidae; genus Excalfactoria; species Excalfactoria chinensis. Next base: position 19,236,483 of record NC_092826.1, on the reverse strand, counting down.
ATACCTGGTTTTCTAACCATTATGCTTCTTGCAATGAACAAAGTGGAAGGGGACAACATCAGTGGAGTCTGTTTTGTAGGTCTCTATGATGTGGATGCCTCTCTGTACTTTGTGCTTTTGCCATTATGCCTTTGTGTTTTTTTCGGTCTCTCTCTTCTACTAGCTGGTATTATCTCTTTAAATCACGTGCGGCAAGTCATACAGCATGATGGCAGAAACCAAGAGAAGCTAAAAAAGTTTATGATCAGAATTGGAGTTTTTAGTGGTTTATACTTAGTGCCACTTGTGGCACTTCTTGGATGTTATGTCTATGAACTGGTGAACCGGAAGATCTGGGAAACAACTTGGGTGTTTGACCACTGTGACCAGTACCATATTCCTTGTCCCTACCAGGCAAGTAGCAGTTTGCTTTGTGAATAATATTGCAGACTTAATTAGCGAAAACCTTTCTGCATCACTGTATCTTGCAGCATAGCCTAGCAAACAATTTTTGCATCAAGTAGTCAGTTCCAGAAGATGTAGCAATAAGTTGCTTTTTAAGTCAGAGTTGATGGTATCATACTTGTGCTTTGAAACTTTTGACTGAGCAAATCGATTACATTCAGCAAGCAGGTTCCAGCTCACCAACCTAAAGGGAATGTTTCCACTTCATTTCACAAATAATGCTGAGGGATTGTTTTTCACCATATCTGTTCCTCAGAGCAGTCACCCAGTTCAGTGTTTGGATGTCTGGCTCGGTATTTCAGTACATAAGGCGAATTGTCATCAATTTCTTTTGAGGTGGGAAAATGAGTCTCGAAAATTGAGTCTAGAATGGATTTTAAATGTTTCTTGCTACTATGGGCTTAAAAATCATATCATCTTTTTTTCTCTGAAGTGCAGAACTGCAAAACATTTGAAATTACACATTTCCAATGTATTTTTTCATGATAGCTCCCAGTTATAGGCTGATATTCAGTAAACGTAGGAGAAACTTTTAAAAACCAAAATACACTTTAAATTGCAGAGATGTCCACAAATGACTCTTAAAAATAAACTGATCTATTGGAAAAGCTTTTAAAGTCAAGCTGTCCCATATTCAGTATTCTCAGTGGATTAAATCTTTTGTAAAGATGCAGAACTCTCTGCAACTGAAAGCAATCTGTGGTTTGTCTTTCTATTTAAGAACAAATAGGAAGTAGAAACCATCCCTAGGAAACTGCGAGTTTCTCACGTTATCTTTCATTTCTTTGTACATACCATCTATGTTTTTACTGCAATAAGCTGTAGAATATGAAGCTGAAGAATATAAGCACAAGCATTATGGAATGGATAAGGTGTGATCCTTCCATGCTCTCAAACATCCTCTGAGTCCTCTGTAACGCTCTTAACAAGTGCATTTCAGCAAGTCTTAGATCAAGCTCAATATCAGCTCGGCTAGCTTGGAATAAACAAGGTTGAAAATAAAGCTTGTATTCATTTTATCAAAAACAGCCAACCAAAAAAAAAACCCAAAACATTTTGTGTTTTGTATTGCGTAGTTATAACAACTTAGCATAATAAGGCACAAAGAACATGCATTCTGAGTCTGGAATTACCCTACTGGAAAGAGTAAATAGCAGCAGGGAGTGTTCTGTGATAACAAATCCCAATAAGGAGTAATTATTGAGATCTGTCTGTGTGCTAAACAAACAGCACGTGCTAACTGTGGAGTGACTTAGAGAGGTGTGCTTGGCTGTGACTTTTCTAAGCTAGCTTACAGACCGCTTTATGTTGAATCAGAGCAGAACCAAATAAAAACAAATGTTAGAATAAGTATTTGATGTTACATGGCTGACTCAAATGCTAACTTTTGTTTGGCACATAAAGCAGCTAACGTAAATTCCATTAGCAGTGTAGGAGCAAAAGATTGTTACAGAGCTCCTACGATCCAGTTTTGCAAATGGGTGGTTAAATCTGGCAGTAACCAGCAACGTGACTCCCTGTGGTTCTGAGGATGCCGTCTCACCCAGATCGTTCACTTGTCTTTTACTCTGGAGGGGTGACTCTCATATGTACAAACCATCTCTGAAGAACATGGCTACAAATACAATTACTCTTGAAATTTAGAAGAAAAATATTTCCTTCTAACTAATCTCCCCTGCGCTCAGCTGTAGAGTGCGAGCAGACATGACCGGGTCTGACTTGACTGTACATGTCTCGTGTGTGTCTGCAGTATGTGCCTCAACAAAGGAGAGCAGCCATGAGGAGAAAGTATTTCTCTAACATAATTTGTTTTTGAATCAACGAGTACGTTGTTGACTTTGTCCTGATTAAACTTTATCTTCCAGGCAAAGGCACTCGCAAGACCAGAAATATTTCTGTTTCTGATGAAATATTTGCTGACATTAATTGTTGGCATATCTCCAGTGTTCTGGGTGGGAAGTAAAAAGACCTGTTCGGAATGGGCCAACTTCTTCAACAGAAACCGCAAGAGAGAGTAAGAGCCATTTTAATTCCTGGTTTTTAAAATGTGTGCTCTAAAATATGCTGGATTTCAGACATGGTTCTGAAGTGTAGCTCAGCCAGTCCAGATGTTGTCCTCGAACCCTTTCTTTTTTTGGAGTCTGCTTATGGGCATCAGCAAAAAGTTCTGCTGAAGCCTGTGGAAGCTGAACAGACACAATGACTCTTTGACTGCATTCTCAGAAGACAACATATTTTCCTCTGATCTGTTCTCTGCATAGAGATGTGTTACCGTGGTAATGCATTGGGCAATACATCTCTGGTTTCCAGTCCAGTCAGGAAAGATAACTTTGATCGTTTAGATCCTTTCTTGTATTTCATCTCCTTCATTTGGCACAGTACTCAGACACTATGTTTACTGTCATGTAATAACAACATCCTCTGCTTTTCTTGGCTGCCAGCCTTGCTTGTTGGAAAATAAATTTTCATTGTGCCATCCTTAATCAGGCTTTATTGTATTGAAGTATTGTTCCTTAGTTTTATTCTGAGACAGAGTAATTCAGTTTTATTACTTAATTTTAGTAAATATGTATCTATGATTTTAAAGAGGTTACAAATGTCATCTCCATTTCTTTTAGCTGTCATTTTGCCTTTTATTCCCCAGTTAGTTTTTTTTAGATGATCTGTATTGCTCATAGATTATACTGTATTTTAAGGTCCTTTTATTTCTTTGAATTTCCCAAGCCAGCAGTCTTTAAGCTCCTTTTATTTTGCATCTGCATTCCACGATGGTGAGCTTATAGCTTCCTTTCCCTCTCCTCACTTTCCATTTCCTGTATAATTTTCCCTGCATTTCAGATGTTAACTGCTTTCAGCTACGAGAGCTTTAAAGTAATGAAGTCAGTTTTATAATGCCTGCCATTTCTTCGCTTGAACAAAGTTTGCATTACATAGAGTTAATCTGGTAATACAGCTGCTTATGAGCTAATCCTGCTTTCCTCTCTTAGATGGCTAACCTACTGAAGGCACTGGACCTACTTGCAGAAGTAAGCAATGTAGAAATCAGCTTAATTTAATTGTTCCACGGGCATAATTACTTTGGAGCCATTACAATCAGATTTTTCTCCTCTTTTCTCATACAGTTGTTTTCCTTGTGCTCATTAACATCCAGCTCAGATTACATCATTGGTTGCCGTTCTTGTGCATGTTGGTGTACCAAGTTATGTTTCAGGTTATCCACTTAATTCAGTTCTACGTGTGTGTTTTCTTTCAGTCCGATAAGCGAGAGTCGAAGAGTACTGCAAGAATCATGCGAATTTTTCTTGAGGCACAATTCCAAAGTTAAACATAAGAAGAAGCACTACAAATCGAGTTCGCACAGATTGAAAGTAATTTCTAAGTCAATGGGAACGAGCACAGGTGGCACAACGAATCACGGAACTTCTGCAGTAGCAATCACCAGTCACGATTACCTGAGCCAAGAAACCGTTGCAGAAATTAAAACGTCTCCAGAGACATCTGAGAAGGAGATGGAGGCGGATGGAGCATCAGCCCAGAAAGCTGAGGAAGGTGAAAACAGTGGAAATCAAATGTTGAGTATTTCTAAACTGACTGTGGATCAGGTGGAAAAAAGAACCAAAGCAGACAGCACGTGTGATATGAGTAGCTTGTCTGAGAGCCTGAAGAGAATTGGTGAAGGCAGGTGAGATTCTTTTACTGTTTTCCTTTAATATGTCTATTACCGCTATTTCTACTTCTTCTCTATGAAGAGTCAATGTGCAGTTACCCCTGAGTAGCTGTTAAGTACTGTAATTCCTGCAAACTTCCACTATGTATCTTCAGCACGTGGTCCATTTTATTGGGGGGGTTGGGGTTCTTTTTCCTTTTAAGTGTGCCTCTGGTGGCGCAGTGGTAGAATTGCTGCTTGCAACACCGGAGGCCTGGGGTTTGAATCCCCCCTGTGGCGCAAGTGGCAGAAATGCTGCTCTGCTACACAGAGGGGCTCGAATCCCGGGAGTTGGACTCGATGATCTCTAAGGTCCCTTCCAACTCGCACAATACTATGATACTATGATGAAGTGTCAAATGCTGGAGCTTCAGCTGGTAGGATAGTAGAGCTGTTGATCCTCAAGAGATCTTATTGCAATACAGTCATTTTTAGACAAGTCTTGTGGGGGGAGGGAGGCGTGAAGTAGCCTACAGAACCCCTTTGTGTTCTCTGTCTAGCTTTAGATACTAGCAGTTTATTGCTAAAAGCTGTATTTTTATTTATATATATATATATATATATTTTTTTTTTCCAGTGTAATGCATTGTGCTTAAAATTGCTGGTTTTATTTCTCGTTGCTGACAGGGTGACTCCCAGGAACGATTTGATTGAATCTCCTCCATTACAAAGCAGCAGCTCCCAAATAGCAGCCGTCTCCCAGTCGGGCTCCGTGTCGCTGCTTGTCTACTCGGCTGCAGACAGCAGGAAGGAGCTGGACTCAGGAAACAGTTCAAACCATTGAAAGACTGACATTTTGATATGAACTCTTTCCATGTATAACACTGACGCAGGTTTTATAACACTGAAAGCAGCAGATATTCTGTGCCTTATTAAAAAATCAGACGCATCTTGTTTTGCACTTATAAAAATGTAAGTTTTGTATTGGGGACAACTGGCAATAATGTACTGTATTTATACCCATCCAGGCATAATGGAAATCGAGGTTCTATGGGACACGGCTGGATTGCTTAGCGGTAACTTAAGGAGATGAGAGAAATATTATTCCCGATGCAAAGAACACTTTAAAATAAATTGCATTGAAATAATGCAGCAAAAGCACTGTTACTTTTCAAGGCGTAAGATGTCAGTCCGCAGCTTTGATATCTTACAAGTTGGTTTTTTTTACTACCTATTAAACAGCGTTTATCACTTTAAGAGGTGCAAAAAGTTACTCTCTAAATTGTGTCATGATGTGTCTTTTATAGCACTGTATTATGGTAGTTTTTACACTGAATCTGAAATCGAAATGATTTACCTTGTACATAGGAATGAGTTATGTCCATAACTGACTGCATAAGGCCTACGTGTAGAGCTGCTGTTTTGTATGTATTGTACAAATGCAGTCAGGTTCCCGTGCTTCCGTCAGATGCTACTGAAGTCAGCAGGTTTGTGACGATCGGGCGGTGTTATTTAGTTGTGAGTAAAGCAGATGCAAAACTACACCATACCCTGCGCCGCTGGGCTGGGCTGGGCAGGCAGCTGGTGTGCCAAATGCGAGTGCTTCAGATCCTGGGCAGCACGGGGACAGAATCTGAAGCACACGTAGGTTGGGTGTTGGTGGTGCTTGGTGTTTGTCACAGAGCTGCAGTGACTGTATCCTGTCTGCCTCTATGCAAGTCACTTGGTTGTTTTGCTTTTAATTCTGTAGGGAAGCATCTTGTGAAAATAAAGTAACGTTGATATGCAGGTTTGTTTAACAACACATTTATTTAAAACAAGGCTTTAATGCTGTTCCTACAGAGCCTTAATTTTCTTCACACTACAGCAATATCATTCCTGTAACTCAGAAAGACCTTGAAACTTCTGCAGCTTCTCTTAGGGTACAGCAGCACAAGAGCAGGTCCTACTGATGCTGATGTGGGTGGGTTCGGTTCTTCAGCTCTTAAGAATCCTGGCTCCAGTGAACCAGAAGCTCATTGCGCTTTGTGAAAATGTTCAGCATCTTCTGTTCGATGGCCAGCAGGCAAATTGCTCTTGGTTGATGTTCTGGTTTGACTGCTGTGCTGAGCAATGATGTTGCAGTTTGTGCAGCACTCGAGGCAACGCTTTGGACCGTGCAGCAAAATTGCATGGCGCAAAAGTCGTACAAACACTGAACGATAAACCAAAGTTACTTGTTTCATTGATGATGCATTACAGATGGAATGTATTTACTTTTATACTGTCCTGTGCATTTTAGCGTTTGTAATTTATTGCCTTAAATAGGATGTGTTATTTCTTTTGTCATTTCCCTGCTAACAGTATCTGATATTCTCACTGCTGAGCACGGTGGGAAGAGCCTGAGCAGTCTGTGGGAATGCACACCAAGTACTCTTCTTTCCATTCTGTTTGTAAATGGGTAACTTCACACACGTGTTATTACTGTCTGTGTTAGCAATAAACTGTTGTATAGTAAAGGCCTTGAGTTGACATTTCTGTTAACTAGACTCAGCATGTTTGTTTCTCTGCTACTGGGGCATTTCTGCACCTGAGACGCTTTGATGTATTCTGACTTGGAGCTGTATGAGGTAACAAGTATTGCAGTCCTATTATCCCTGCTGGAGGAGAGCGGAGACAGAACAGTGGTGGGGGTGGTTCAGATGAACACAAAGAGTGAGAAACCCATCTGAAGGTTCCATCTGAGCAGAGATGGCCTTTTTTCCATGACCTCCCGTTTAAGGCCTATGTAGGATATCTATTTCTACAATAAGCTCTTGTTGCAACCCACTTAAAATAAACGAGTGGACATTTTTAATGTATATACTATTTCCTGGTTTTAGATGGTTAGGAAGAAGTTGCAGTCTCGGTAAGTGCTTTGAGAAGATGAGTAAATTTGATGTTACAGCAATGCATTGGGCTTAGGAATACATGAAAGAGAAGCAGTAATGTTCCTTTCAAGTGAAGTACAGTGGTGGTAGGATTGAACTGTAGCAGTTGTGTTTCATGGAGCAATTGCTGGGGCCTTCTAGCTGCCATCTCCAGGTGCTCCAACCTTGGAACTGCTAAGCTGTAGCTGAAGTTCAGACAGTTGTTGGAGTGTCAGAAGTGGTGGTGGGTGGAAGATTGAGAGAGGAGAGGTGCAGAGATGAGTCAGGATGTAGAAGCCTGCCTGACAGTGCTGGGCTATAAAGAAGCTCATAAACATTGTTTACCTAGCAAATAACCCACGCACTTTCGATTTCATGTTATCACAATCAAGTAGTTAAAGATGAAAATAGGTAATTCGTACTACAGGCTTCTTAAATGGTAAGAATAATGTTTACCACACCATCTCCACCATTTAGTCCAGGCTGGATATCTTCTAGAAGGTGCACAATGACTGCAAGCAGTGTGATGTTACCAATGTACAACTGTCAGCAGTGCTGTTCCCTGCCTGTGTTTGCAGGGAGCAGAGTCTGAGGGCGCTGCCAGCTCCAGGCCTCAAAGCCCGTGTGCTGAATGGTCCCTTACCTCTCTTCTTCCTCTTAACAGTTTCAAGAGCGAAGAACCGAGTGAGGGAAGGCTTATGGCACACACCCTTTTCTTTGACAGCAGGTTAAGTATAAGTTCTATAAAAGCCCTGAAGAATTTGGGCAAGCTGTACCACACCTCAGTGAGCTCCTGCTTTGTGCCTCCGCAAGCAGAGCTGGATCTGTCTCTCTGATGTTCATCTATCAAACCCGCTTCTGTGTAACAACTGGATTTTGCTTCCTATTGAAAGTATTTGAGACGCAAAGTGTAATTAAAAGATTAAAAACATGCTGAGGCATTTATATTTGGATTCCTCATTAATGCTCGTTCCCGCGTTTCAACTTTGTTCTACAGAAGTAAATCTAAAACAAACGTTTGCTCTATGTCAGCTCTTGCTGGTTTGAACTAATGGCAAACGGGAGCCATCTTGGCCCCCATGATGGTTTGCCTTCATCAAGTGGCTGAGAGGTGGTTAGGAAATACTTCTCCAAGAGAGTGGTCAGGCACTGGAACGGGCTGCCCAGAGAGATGGTGGAGCCACCGTCCATAGGGGTGTTCAAGAAATGTTTGGATGTTGTACTGGGGGACAGGGATTAGCGGGGAAATGGTGGTGGTGGGTGGACGGTTGGACTGGATGATGTGGGAGATCTGTTTTGACCTTGGTGATTCTGTGGTGTCTCAGCATAAACAGGAGCTGAAAAGGAGAGTGGCTGAGGAGCTCCTGCCATAAGAGCTGTGTGGAAGAGAGGTTTTGTGGAAGTGCTCAGTGTGGGCACATGGGTAGAAAATAAAGAAAAAAGCAGGAAGAAATTACACTTCTGTTAAGTAAATATATAAGTAACAGATGATGATGATGGTGGTGGGGTCATTAGACGTGGCCACCAATGGGATCTTAACAGGAAAACCTTTGTTCCAAGTTGGTTGAGTACGCAGGGTGAGCAAAGTAACCTTGTTTTTCTGAAGATGATAGGCATCCCACTGTGTTTTACCTGACCGTAGAATACTGCCAGGTGATGTCCCTGAGGCAATGGTTAGTGAGCTGTCTAATTAGTTGATGGCTTAAGATAGTCAGGAGGCCGCATTCTCCCCAGACATGACCAGTCACATCATACCAGCTGTCAGAGTACCTGCAAAGTCCCAGATGACCCAGCCAAAGGCAGAGGGCGTGGGGATGCTGGAAGGGGATGCAAAGGTTCCTTGGCACTGTGATCCAACCTGCAGCTGAGGAGCACTGGCTGCAGAGCTCCCCAGAACAAAAGGACGTAGCTCCTGAAACGTGAGGAGGTGTCACAGATGGACTCCTACAGTGTTGGTGTGGGGATGCGATGTAAATGTGTCGGGCTGGGTCAAGTCAGGACTCAGCTCAGAAACTACAGGGAGCTGTTTTTCCTAAAATAGGATTTTAGGAGGCAAGATCATCCTGAGATGGGCACGGAGAGAAGCCGCTCATCAGGAGGAGGTTCTCCAGGGAGACAAGAAGAAACTCACTGAGCCATAGGAAGAAACAAGGACAGACAATAAGAAAAATAAGGAAAGACTTCACCTTTAAAAACAGCGTTAAATATATTGATGATGGGAAGCTGTGAACTCACTCATGAGATGTAGCTCTTAATCAGCTGAGAGGTGCTGTGATTACAGCAAAGTTACAAGGACAGAAACTGTACTAGAAGCCATTTTGCCACAGAAGAGCACAGTTAGCTGAGCACGCACTCTAAGAAAATATAAAGCAAGGTAAGTCTCAAAAAGACTCTTTATTCACAGGAATGTGAACTGTTCTGCTCAGAACACAATGACATCTCCATGTGGGACAGGGTTGGGTTTGACCATCTCCAGTGTCACCGCACCAGTGAGGTTAGGATGCAAGTCATGTTTTGTAATTCAGCATATGCAACCATTTTAACGCTGGGGTTTATCTGTTGGCATATCCTTGGGCTAGCTTCATGCAACTGATGTTTGTAACTGCTGTAGCTGCATTTCAAAGCTCTTTTAATTCTGGGACTATCGCTGATTTGAGTTACCATTTCCCAGAACTGGAAGGGCAGAGCTATGGCTGTGCGCGAGATGAATGGCATAGAAAAAACAAGAGCGTTCCCTTCGTTGAAGAAGCCTTGCTGTCTGAATGGAGCAGAGCATCTCACATTCTAGTAACCATTCACCAGTGCGGGACCTGAAAAAAGTCAGCTTTTCCATTCCAGAAAAGGCTTTGCTACTCATTAACGATTCAGACAGACAAATAACTTTCTTCCCATCAGTTAATTTACAACCACTCTAACAAACAAATGCTACTTCTGGGCTCGGCTAGGAGCTCTCAGCTTCCCCCTTACTCAAGCTGATTTCCTTGGGGTCCAGCTGTACATTTATTCTGCAATCTCTATCCTTATCAAGAATTCAAGTGAGGACCCCTCTGCTATGGGCACAAGTTCTGAGCAGCCTGAGCCTGCTGGCTCTGCCTTGGTAGAAGCACTGCAGACATCTCTCTGAGGGCAGGCAGGATTCTGTCTGACAGTGTATGAGCTGTATGGAGTTTAACACAGTCAAGGACTGAATGATTGCTGTAAACGTAGCACCTAGAGGGAAATGGAGCTGTGGGTCAGCTGGCTACCTGGACAGAAGATCCGCAAGGAGCTCCAGCAGCTTACAAAGGAGCTGTTTGTACAAGACGAGCTCTTTGGTGTCTGATCTGTGTCTTGTATTAAAGGCTTATTTTGACAGAAAGCTTAATTAATATGAGTAGCAAAGAATGCAAATCCCTTCTATAGTGTTTCTATTGTGCAAAAATAGAGTGTCTTATAGTAATGGTATGAGAAACTACCAGGTGGTGCTTCAAAGTGGTTCAGCTGTCCCAGCTTAGGGGCAGACACTCACCAACTGTGCAACCCTCATCTCACACACACAGAGCACCATCCCCTGCTCAGGGACACGGCATTTCCATCAGCACAGACCTGACGGGGCAGTGTGGGACAGCTGTGTGCCCCCAGCCCTGAGCACACTTATTCCGCTCCCAGCTCCAGCCCTGCTGCCTGCCATTCGCACAATCAGCTCTTCTCCATGGCTTGTGCAGTGACCCATCAGCATGCCCTGACATGGAGGTCGAGAGTCTCAGAAAGTAAAATACTGAAACGAGTTACAATTCTATGTTGGGTTTTTTTTTTGTCTGAAAGGCTGAGACGGGACATTACTGAGTGTGATAATCCCATAAACAAATCTTCCTCAAACGAGTTCTTCAGATTCCAATGTTAAGTCATGGCACTGCTGTGGTTACACCGCCACGGTGTTTATGTACAAGCTGTGGGAAGATTTTTCACAGAGCTACATCTGTGCTAGCAAAGCAACAAGCCGGAGGGAGAGGAGTTTGGGATTAGGATAAAATATCAAACGTGTGATGTAAGTAAAATATGTAAGGTAAAAGCTGTTAAAAAGGCATCGGTCCCCTTGATTTCGTGCAGCTCCATTTGGTGGTGGGAGCAGCGAGGTGTCTGTTCCTGAAGGCGAGCTCCCGCTGCCCCTGCTGCACACAGAGCCCCTTGTGCTCTGCCGGCCCTGAGCGAACAGGAGCTGAATTATGAGGCGCACCGCTGCAGGAAGGCACCACGGGTGGCTCAGTGAGGAGGCCGAGAGCCGCAGTGCTGGGCCCACCATGGCAGCCTGTGACACAGTCGGGACTCCCAAGGGCTGCGGGGCAGTGCCCCAGCAGCAGCGGAACGGGGGATCGTGAGCAGTTACAGCAGATGGGAGGTGCAGGACTGGTGGCTCCCCAAGCAGGCCTGCTGCAGTTTGTGCTTCAGAACCGCTGCAGTATTCAGGCACCTAGGCCTGGCTTTGCTGGCTCTGGAAAGCCAGCCGTGATGCAGTTCTTATCTGAGGAGAAACCCCCTCGGAGAGGTGCAGCCTCCCTTCCCAAGTAAGGAGGGGCAGGGAGCTGAGCCCACTGCCAGGCTCTGCTGCTGGCTGAGGCCATTCTGCCAGGCCTGGACTCAGGCCCCTGACTTGGAGCCCCACGCTCCACACCAACCACAGGCAGTGGGCTTCTGTCAGAGATGGCCACTCATTCTTCCTACTGAAATTGCTTCAGAAGCGCAATAATACCAGTTATTTACTGGTCCAGTTCTAAACGAACAGCACACTGGAGGAGTTTGCTCCAGGAAGGCAGCAAGACCCAGAGGGCAGAGCACTGAATTTAAACCTTTAATACCTGAGGTGAACAGAAACACTGGACTGTATGAGCGTAGACAATCACCGCATCCTTTGGGTGTTGACCCTTAAAGGTCATCTGGTCCAGCTTCCAAGCCATGAAGAGGCACACTGACAGCTCGATCAGGGTGCTCAGAGCCCTGTCCTGCCTGACCTCGAATAGCTCCAGGGATGGGGCACCCACCTCCTCTCTGAGCAACACGTTCCACATCTCCTCCCCGGACTTCTGTGGCTGGTTTTGGGGTACAGAAAAGGCTCAGGGGGTGCTGGGAGCACTGCAGTAAGTGGGCAGCTGCAGGGCCGCAGTGAGCAGGGCTGAAGCAGGAGGTTTGGTGTCATGTAAACAGTGGGCACACGGGCCTCATCATTTTGGGTGTAAAGGTGTATTTGAGTTCTTACAGGAAGAGTCGGGATGTGGGATTTGGAAGCCTCTAGCCCGGGCACAAACTCTCACGGTTATCAGACAGACCCAGGCCGGGAAATGTGTACAGATGGGCGTCACAGCCGCCGTAACGGGGCACTCGCTACGCTGCACGAGCACGCTTCGGGCACGGCCCCGGGGACGCTGACACGGTGCGGGCCGTGCGAGCCGGGTACCCGCTCACAGCACCGGAGGGGCGGGAGCCCCCGGCCCGTGCCAATGGCTGCCGGGGCCGGCACCGCCCCCGCTCGGCTGCGGGTGGAACGCGCCGGCCCCGGGGGAGGGAGCGGGGCTCGGGGCCGTGAAAGCCTCATTCATCGCCGGCGGCGGAGAGGCACGGCCGGGCCCCGCCATGCGCCGCGCCCCGCTGCTGCTCCTGGCGCTGCTGCTGGGCACGGGCCTCGCCGACAGCCCGCGGGGCAAACAACGAGCGGCGCGGCCGCGGGAGGTGCTGGAGGCGGTGAGCGAAGCGAGGCGGGGAGCGGCGGCCGCGGGGCAACTCCGCTCGGCCGGCGACTGTTCGGGCAGAGCCGGGGCCGCGGAAGGCGGGGGGTCGGGGGGATCCCTCAGCCGCTCCGTTACTCGAGGGCCGGAGCGCTGAATCCGCAGCCGGCTGCGAACCAATAAAGGAACGGAGGGCTGCCCGCTCGCAGCGGCACCTCCGCATCCCTCCGCGTCCGCCGTCTCCGCTTCCAACCCCGCCGCGGCTCCGCTGCAACCGGACACCTGAGCGCCGGGCTCGCCCCACCTCGGGGGCAGAAGGGAGGAGGGGGATTTTCCGGCGCTCGGAATGTGGAAAGCAGCCGTGGGGCCGCCGCCGGGGCTGTCGCTCACCGGCAGCAGGAACCGCGCTCCGCTCAGACCGCCCCGCCGGGGCAGTGCTGGGCCGCCGCGCTCCCCTCCCCGCGCCCCGCGTAGCGCTTCGTTCTCGCCGCGGGAGCGGAACGGCGCGACGAGCGGCAGCGCCGCAGAGCGCACAGAGGGTCCCGCAGGCGGAGCGGCGCGGCTCCTGCAGGGGAGCGAGGCACCGCGCTGACAGCTACAGCCAAGGCTCAGCGCCCGGCCCGGCACTGACCCCTGGCGGCCGCACGGCGCGGCTCGGGAGGTGGTGGGTGACGTGTGACAGTGGGTCACCTCCGCCGGTGCAGGTGTGTTACAGGCACGGCTTGCAGGCTCTCGTTCACTGCTGGTGAAAATGCACGGCAAGTGGTGGTGGCTGCTGAAAGGTAGCTGAGAATTCGCGTTGTCAAATAGTGTTACTGTGCTGCAGTCAGGCCGTCAAGTGGTAATGCTGGGTCTTGCACCCGAGCATCGGACAAAGTCAACGGCCCCTAAACAAGGAGCTTCCCAGAGAGCCACGGGGACAGCTGGGAGTGTCAGTGCGGGGCTGGGCAGTGACACGAGCGCTGCTTTTGGAACAGGTGGGAAGAGGCTGGAGGGGAATCAGGGCAGCACAGCACCATTTCTTGCAGGGCTATTTCCTCTACTGGAACCATTTTATCAGTCATTTAGAAGTAAGCCGTCAGCTGTTCCCACTCTGCTTTCTGCAGCCTCAGCTTGGGCGCTGTGTGCAGGTTTGGGCACCGCCTGCACTAACAGAACTGTCACAGAGTGTCCAAAGGAGGGCTACAGAGATGGGGAACGGTCTGCATGTAGGAGGAGCTGAAGGGAGGCCTGATGGCAGCTGCAGCTCCTGACAGGGAGCGGAGGGGCAGCGCTGAGCTCTGCTCTGTGTGACAGCGACAGGGCCCGAGGGAACGGCGTGGAGCTGCGGCTGGGGGTGAGGGACAGGGTCTGCACCAGAGGGCAGTGGGATGGAACGGGCTGCACAGGGCAGTGGGCACGGCCCCGAGTGCCGGAGTGCAGGGAGCGTTTGGACACAGCTCAGACACTGGGTCTGAATTCGGGGTGGTCCTGTGTGGAGCTGGGAGTTGGACTCGGTGATCCCTGCCTGTCCCTGCTTACTCTCGGGATCTCCTGTGATTCGATCACAGCGGGGTTTCGTTTGTACTTCTGCTGTGTTTAGCTCGGCTGCTCAGCGAGCTCTGCCGTCTCTTTCAGTACAACGGCGTCTGCCTGCAGGGCCCCAGCGGCGTCCCCGGACGGGACGGGAACCCTGGAACCAACGGGATCCCGGGGACGCCGGGAATCCCGGGGCGGGACGGACCCAAGGGGGAAAAGGGCGAATGCATGCGGGAGAGCGTGGAGGAGTCCTGGACGCCCAACTTCAAGCAGTGCTCGTGGAGTGCACTGAACTACGGCATAGACCTGGGGAAAATAGCGGTAAGCCAGCTCCAGCAATACCGCAGGGGATTTAAGGTCTGAAATAGAGGCCGGGTAACACATGCCATACAGCTCACAATCCCTCTTGTCCATTTCCAGCTATGAGGTGCTGCTTCTGATTTGCATCTTTGCATCACACAGTATTTTTCAGACTTTTTTTTTTTCCACAGAGAGAAGGGCATAAAAATCTTAACTAAAACCTGAAAGCGATCCTCGGGAGTAGGTTCGAAATCTGAGTCTGCTACCAAAATGCTTTTGTCCCCCCTAGGAATGTACGTTCACAAAGATGCGCTCCAACAGTGCTCTCAGAGTCCTTTTCAGTGGATCGCTCCGGCTGAAGTGCCGAAGCGCCTGTTGTCAGCGCTGGTACTTCACTTTCAATGGAGCAGAATGCGCCGGGCCACTTCCCATCGAAGCCATAATATATTTAGATCAAGGCAGTCCCGAACTGAATTCTACTATCAACATACACCGAACCTCCTCAGGTACGTGTGCCAACACTGCATGAACAGAACTGGTGAGAGGCCATTAGCAGACCCAGGTACAGAATGCACAGTGCACGTATGTCTGCTGTATCAAGCCAAAGGACACCAAGAAGAGGCAGAAGAGTGGCCAGTTAACACCAGCTTCTTACGCTGCTTTTCACAACTGACAGCTATTTATTAAGCAGCACTTTTATACTGTCTTATTTTTCATGGTGCTTATGTCTGGCACTTTAGAAATGCTGTTACTTTCTGCTGGTTGATACTTAGACTCCCAGAAGTATTTATAAAACCAAGCATTGCATTACTTGAGCAGGCTTTCTACCATCACATCAGCGGTTTAAGCTGTATTTTGCTCTCAGAGCATAGCTAAGGTATTGTGAAGCAAGCACCCAGCTGTAAAAAGCCACTTTACTCCCTATAATACATAATAACTGCATGAAATCTGATTTTGTAGAATCTTCTTTCTTCAGATGTTATTTAGACCTAATCACGTAGCACGAGCTTGCAATGAACTTCTGTGAAGTACTTGTGCCCAATTGTTTGTGTCTGCCGTGGTGACGTGGCGTCTGTCTCTCACCAGTGGAAGGTCTGTGTGAAGGGATCAACGCCGGCTTGGTGGACATCGCCATCTGGGTCGGGACGTGCTCTGACTACCCCAGGGGAGATGCTTCTACTGGATGGAATTCAGTCTCCCGTATCATCATTGAAGAACTGCCGAAATAATCCTCCCCCCCCTTTTTATAATCCCTATTTTTATTTTGTACAATTTTCCACAAGGGTTATTTAGAGTTGGATGCAAGTTTTTGTCTAAGAGGCACCGAACTGCAGGCCTGTAGCGTTTGTCTGAGCTTTTTTTTTTTTGCACTTTGCGGAGGCTTTTTATAATAATCAGTATAGAATATAAATATCAAAAACAACTTCATTACCTTTTCATATCCCTTTTTTGATATATGAAAATATACCACCGCCGTTTTTAAGAGTTCAGTGTAATTTTTTTTGTATCAAATAAAGAAGACTTTTTTCCATAAAAATAACACCCAGGGTGTTTTATTGGTCAGCAAACTTTGGCAATGTGGCACGAGCTTGTTTTAGAAGATTTCTGAGTTGTACCTGAGTTTGTACCTAAGTTGTACCTCAGGTTTTGAAATGCATATCTGTCACATTTGTTCCTGTGAAACAATGTGGAATTGGATACTCTGCTGTTAAAAGTCTTACGTCTCCCAGCAGCCTCCTGTGATTTTATGGCACCTTGATGACAATCGGTAAGTGTGAAGTATGTTCTGAATAACTAAGTACAAGCAGACTGTCCAAGCCTTCCTTCCCTCCTCCACTTGAGAGACCAGATTTCATTGCAAACATCTATTTAATCATCTATGCAAAACAATGAGTACTTTTACAGTTCCAAAACTCAGGTTTAATTTGTCCAACAAATACTTCTCCTGAATTTAGCCTGTCAGACACACACAATCACTTTGGTGTTAAAGCTGGATACACGAAGTGGTTTGGAAGATACAGAAGTAAGACAGGCTGAAATGCCTTGGCTTTCCTAAGGTGGACTGCTCAGCTGAAAGAATGATGTTGCAGATATTTGATTGCAGCTTCCAGAGTGGAGAAGAAGGAATGAGGAGTGGCAGCACTGACCATGGTGTATCTTGGGAGTTAGCACAGCAGTGCTTTAAGGATTCTTTTCCCAATACAATAAGTCATATAATCAAATCATAAACAAATGCAGATTCTAAAGGGAAAATATAATCATGTTTACATTACAAAATCAATTTTACATAAACGCAATAATAAAAAACAAAAAGCATGTATAACATGCAGAAATACACCTTGTCCAGAAACTAAACGGAAAAACATAAAAGCTGAGAGACAAATTAATTTTAACTATCTGATACTAAGTCCTTGCTTTTCTTCTGAACAGGTTATAAAACTTTCCCCAGGCATCTCTTAACTTGCTAGCTCATCACTTTTAAATGCTAGAGGAATGGACCTGCAGGTAAGAGAGCATTCAGGTTTCCCTCACTGCAAGCTTATGGGTGATGCTGCTGCAGGCCAGCACGTTGCACAACTGCTCTGCACAACTACCACTGTTTCATGGGTTGGGAAGAGAGTTTTCAAGGTATCTGAACACAGACACTATGAGTTAAGCGATAGTGTGAATTTACTGCATGTCAGTCAGTAGACAGTGGCCAATTGTGTATGTGCCAGTGGCCTGTCTTTCCATTTACCCTGGATCTCATTCCCATTTAGGTCTGGAAGAAACCAATCCAGGGAAGTAACTGCAGGACTTTTATTACTCTTCTGTTTTTCTTTTCTCATATCTTCACTATATATTTTGGACCCTGCACACTAGAAAACAGAGAACAGCAGGTAAAAACCTCAGCCAGGCGAGAGAAAGAAGCAGCTATTAAGACTCTATGTTAATTTGCACTGTAAATTTCTGGTAACTTTTGATTTTCATCTAAATGTCAACAGATGCTTTTATAATAGTAATAATAAATGAAGCCAGTCACGTGCTTTTCGGCTGAGATAACAATGTATTATCAACTGTAACAGCAGAGAGGATGGGACTGGGGAGGAGGTGGTGTAGGTTATTAAAAGAAGTCGTCAGGCACACCCAAAGCGTGGCAATAGGATCAGCAGAAACAAGCAACCAGGTTGCTGAATCGAGATTCAAAATATGGAGTCCTTCACATTTAACTTCAGTAAAACCAACTCTTCCTAATTAAAAAAAAAGAAGTTAAAAATAAATAGCCTTACTTCTGTTCTTGGTTAGTCTTCTGTTAAACAAGAACTTCTCTAAGTGGTTATTGAGATGTTTTGCTAGATTACAGTGTTCTCTGCTTCATATAAAACCCCTCACCCACTGGAAGTCTTTGCTAACTTCTTTCCTCCTCAGCTGATAACATCTGATACTCCTTCATAATAACAGTAGAAGGCAAACGTTATGCTCAGTGTATTATTTCCTTAATGAAGAACTACAACAAATAAACCCAAGTCACCAAATAGCACCTATCTTTGTCAGCGATGACTGGCATAAAAATAAACATCGTTATTCAAACATGCTGAAATGTGCTGTAACTCAGCTTGCTGTTGTGTCAGCAATAGTTTTAGTCACTTCTGAGACTAAATCAGAAGTCATAGTTTTTCAAGAAAGCCCTGTGCACAAAGCTTTTAGAAAACCTGTGGATTTCTTCTCCAAGATCCGTCTTTGTTAAGGTTGCTTTAAAACTGCATCGCTAATGAATTACTTGGATTATTATTTTTTTTAGGTAAGCCTTCTTTCAAATAAGCAGTATTTAGTCCGATGTACCAGTAATGGAGCTGTGGCCGGGGTGGTGAGAAATCAAATGAAGTAAGTTGCCAACAATGTGCACAGCAGACTTTGGTCTGGTGTTCAAAAGAAGCCAAAAACCACACTGCAAGTCTGTCTTGGTATGAGACAAGAAGTGCATTTCAATTTGCAATTACTCAAAACCAGGAATGGGCAGCCGACCATTTTACCAAACAATCTGAGTTTCCAAATCACACCCCTCCAAGGCTGCATTTTTTGGTGTTGGATGACCAGTGGAACACGGAGCACTCCATAACCTAAAATCTGACAGAACAGAAATGGATTCCAAAGACACTGTTGTAAGCAGCTACATACATATTTTCTTCATGAGACGCGCATAAGGACTTTCTTAAGTAAGTTCAGACACTTCAGACACCAGAATTGCTTTTATATGAAGTTTTCTGTAGTACACTCTGACCAATTGTTATCTTGAGACCTATTAAGCAGATTAGTCCATTATTCCAGGCAGGACAGGATGAACTGAAATGCTGCACAGCTGCCTTCACCCAGCCATAACGCTACTTCACAGTTGCAGACATCTGTCTGGAGCAGACGCTGCTGATTCAGAGGGAGAGGAACTCAGCAACGCAGGCAGCCTGAGCAGAAGAGATGTAGGCAGGGTTTCGTTACCTCAGAATTCTTTCCTCAAAATACCAGATCAATTCACAGTGTCAAGATAGGCTGCTATCGTAACTAACTTCCACATCATAAATATAAAAAAATAAAGGATCTATTTTTTATGAATAGAAACTTTCACCTTTAGTTATTTTCTTTTCTAAAACCAAGTAAAAAACCCGACACATGTTCGTAAACTACAAAAGTAATGCAGCACGCAGGAGTCACTCTGATCACATTGGGGACAATTCCTTTGTAAAATCCATGAACTCCTTCTTTCCTTTAAAGACAGAGAAAAACATTTACTTTAATATATTTGAAATAACAATCAGACATAAAACAAAGCCTGGCATTTTTCTCTCGCTCTCTCACTTCAGGGTAAGAATAATAATTCCAGAGCAATTTCTTACTAAGGTGTTTAAAGGGTCATTCTATCAGATCTCACCTTCTTTTCTGAACATACAATAATATTCCATAGATGAGTTGTTTAGCTTAGGGTTTGGCTGGTGGTTTTGTTGTTGTTTTGTCTTTTTTTAAAGTGAATTCTTTAAATAGGATGCCATTCTGCCTTTCTTCGTACCACAAGAAGTGGTTAAAATAACTTTAAATTTCTGCAGTTCCAAAAAACATTTGCAGCTTTAAGCTCACTGAAGCCAACAGGGCTGAAGGGCTTCAGGGTTCTGAGTCATGTAACAGCCAGGGAGCTGAGGGAGAACACAACTCGGTTAAGTCAGCTGCTGAAGTCAGCACTCGTTTTTAGAGAACTAAAGCATCTCGTCCAGCATTTTGAATCCACTGGCCAATACATCAGAATCCAACTTCACCCAGTTGGAAGCACGGCATTCACTGTTAGGGCTGTTAGAATGTTTCAAAGACTTCTCATTTCAGCTCACTTTTTTCCAGTTTCACTGGGCTTCTGGTACATCCACAATGACGAGCAGTCAAAGGAGATCCTGGAAAACGCTCGGGTATGCAATATACTGCTCTCCTTGGTGCCCTACGCTGCATTTGTTCATTTCATAATGAGTTAATGAGACTTAACTACTTTACAAGCCACAAAGCAGCCAACTCAATGTTGGTTTTTTAACCTTGCTACTCTATAAGCAAAATTTGTCGGGGAAGATGAAGAAGAGGCAGAACAAAAAACAGAAGTCTTCAGGCCAGCACTAACCATCACCTATCTCTTCAATTTTAGATAACAGCTGTTAGCATAATCCACATAATGGCATCATACAGATAACCATTCAGCATGGAAGGCAGTAAACACGGGATTGTGTAAGGCTCACTTTTCTAGACACAAACCTACAATTCTGTATGCCTACCTCCACGTCCTGCGGATCACATCTAACACACCAGAGTATCTATTATGCTGATCTTGAAGACGAGCCCGTACAACTTGATAGGGATACGTTGCTGTCACAGCAAATATTTTAGATACAGCTGCCATCGTTATGTATTCTGCAGTGTTCTAAAATCAACAAAAATAAACAAGCTTAAACCCCCACCCATTCCCATGCCACAACGTATTCTTATTATTAACCATTTTACCAGTTTTGTATCTGATGCTCTGTTTCTGTACTTGTTGTATCTCAGTTTCAGATCCTCATATGCCATGAACTGAAGTGCTCCATGTGAAGTTCCAAACAGGCCAGGAACGAACCCCTAAAGAAAAATAAAACAGGATAAAACAAGGTTGAATAGCAACTCCAAAGAAGTAAATAACATGACAGAGTTCAGTTTATGCACACAATAAATGTCTACCATTCCACTAAAAACAGATTGCAGAACTGTTGCTGCGCTCGGTTGATACTCTTGAAAGCAGACATCAGAAGTGTAATAAATACTGCTTTTCTCAGGTGACATGCAGGGTAAGTTACTTACTGAGTGAGCAAGACAAAACAAGTGGCCTAAGAACTCCACCTAACAGAGCACAAGCACAGGTCTTAAAAAGAAAAGCTGGTAATGTGGACAAGGAACCTAAGAATACAACCAAGCAGCATTATAGCTAATGTGCTGCAGAGCTCCTGCCCCCCTTTCCAGGAGTGTCAGTAAGCTGTTTACTTCCCTCTTGCGACTGATCAGGCAGTTACAGAAGTTGGTGTCTCAGTAAGGAAGGCTATCAGGAGCAGAGGTACAAAAACCCTTGTGATCAAGTCCTAGAGATAGATATGTACTTGTGTTGATAATACATATACACTGACATCTATATCTATCTATCTATCTATCTATCTATCTATCTATCTATATACACTGAGCTTGGCCACTAAGGTTAAGAGCCCTGGGGGACACCGCTCATGACCGGCCACCAACTGGATTTAACTCCACTGACCGCAATTCATTATTCATCTTGACTGGATTAATTAATTATCTTGGCTGGAAATGATTTATACAAGCCAAAAGCTTGCTGAAAACTGCTGCAAAGGGAAAATTTATAGTGGGATGAATGATTAAAATGTGGGTAAAAGGACTTGAAAGAACCAAAACTTCTCAAAAAATGCTGGTGTTGAGCAGTTTTATCTTATTTTCCATGAGCCATTTAGGAAAGACAGAGGAGTATAAAAGATATGTCCAGACACAGAACTCTGTATTAGATTAAACTGGAAGCTCAGAACGCTGACTGCAGACACATGAGCATATTACTAAGAACTTGGAGGAAGAGAAGGGAAGCGATCCTGGTCCACTGGAATGTTTGCTGTGTATGAGGACAAAAAGATAAATTAGTCATAAACCCCCTAACTTAAAGGAAAATTAAAACAAAACCCATCAAAAACAACAGCAGGCTTAAAAACCATTACAGAGCCTCTATCACTTCAGAGATTAGCTCTCTGGAAACTACAGATTTCTTCAGTCTAAGGCATTACAGTCATTCAGGTATTATTTTTAGGGCTTCTATTTGATAGATGAGGAGTAATTTCTTCTCACAGCAGAAAACAATGGTCAGAAACAGTCAGGAACCACAGGAACAGACAAAGAACAAACTTACTGAAAGTACCAAGGAAAAAACTGTCTGGGTCAGCAGAGCCGTGAACAGTATGAAATGCTGTAGTGATAGCAGGGAAAATCTTCATAACCATATGCTCATTATTAGGCAGTAAAAACATTGCAAGACAGAGAAAGTAACTGCATTGTACTTGAAAAGCATTAGAATGATGAATGTCATAGGGGAATTAGGTAAAATTTTCCCCACTAACAAGAGAAGAATGTTAAACAACACTTTAGAGTGTTCAACTCTTAAATTTAAGCCAGCAAATCTGAATAACTTGCTCCCAAGAGTCCTAGAGCATCTACTGATGCCATTTGCTAAATGAATACCAGCACGCTCCAAGTCTTGTGGTGATGGGGAAAACTTTCAAACACCGAAGAACCTTTAATGGCAGGCCAGTATTGAAACAGGCAGGAAGGACAAGTGAGACAACTGTCTGCCAATCAGCCTCAGCAACGTAAGAAGTGCCAGATGGTTCTATTGATCATAAAGAAGGAAAAATTTGAATCAATGTGTTACTAAGGAAAAATGTTTCAAGGCAGAACTGATTTCTAAGTAAGTTTTGGAATGATAATCCTACTCAATTTTCTAATTCTTGAAATTTCACGCAAATACCTTCTTCTTCCATAGAAATTCACCATTTATTTTTTATCTACAGTAAGGCTGTAGGGTGAAGATATATATATATTTAAATCATATGTCTTAACATATGTATTACTTTTAATAGTCAAAACATATATTTAAAAGAGTTTTTCCATGAGAGCTTGGCAGGATCAACCTTTGCTCAAAGAAGTCCTGCTTGAATTCCATTTTCGAGTATTAAATCAATGGGCACAATATGTTATTAGACATGGAAATGGTAAAGCACTTAAATCTGAACAGTAAATGATATGGGTTAAAAAAATGTGTCTCTAAGTAACTATACGTGTGAAAGATCCAGAACAAGAGAAAAGCATCCAGTCAGTTTGCATTTGAAATGTCATTACCAAAAAGGAAAAGAACCAGGCAAAAGTACAGAGCAAAGCCTGTGCTTCTTGATAAAAGCAGGGAACAAAGCGATGAGATACTCAGAGAACTGCCTGGAGTGCTTGTGAGAGCTCATGTCAGAGCAGCCTCTGCTATATGCTTAGAGGAAATGCAGCAGATTCCCCTTGCAATCTGTGTAGCACCATCTTCAGTTGGGTTCTCAGGATACTAAAGACCAGCAGTACTAGAGTGCCCCGCTCTGCCAACTTGTGCAGAAAGATATTGGAAGAATGCCAGTAAGTCCTTATGCCATCTTGATTCTTTCAAGGCAAAGAATGGTACCATCTTTTATGGAAAGTTCTTCTCTGTGAACTACACTTAAATCCAAGAAGAGCAACACGTGCTGATGGCTGCATGACATTCAACTTTGTGAGGCAAAATACTTTTCAGAGCTCAGATCTCCAACAGATTAATCAAACATCTTCAAATTGCAAAACCCCAAGGTGGATTTTTGTTCTTTTCCCCTAGCGTGGATGCAGCAGGGCAGCTCTGACCCCAGCTGTCTCAGGGATGGAGGCCAAAGGACAAAGCCTACGGATGGAGGGTGTGGAAGATGTTACTGGGATGACCAGTGAAAGAAAGGCTTCTATCTCTCTCCAAATCCAGGCCAAGTTCAAGCAGCACAACTTCATATAAACTACAGTTTAATAAACAAACAATACCTAACAGACCGCACTGATCTCAACCAGAAAGACTGGTACAGCTTCATACTACTAGGCTTGTGCCACAAAGGACTAACAACGATTGCTCAGATCAGCATCAGTACAACAGAGAACAAGATACAGAACTGCTTGGTGGACAACACCATTCTTTGGAAAGCTAATCTCAAAGGCACCAGAAAGCAACTATTTCCAGATTTTATTTCCAGTTTGCAGTGCCATTTTCCTCCTCTGCTGTAACAAACTCTTCCTGAAATTAAGGCCACAAGAAAAAAGAAGACATTTATCTGCATTATATCTCCTACAATTCATGGTGACTGACAACTTCAACCTCTATTTTTCACTGCAAATAGAATTTGATGTTCAGTAATCAGGACAAGATACAGTGTTCTTGTTCTATAGCACTGCTTGCAAGAGAAGAGCCAGACTGAACTGAAATAGTTTCTTCACACCTTCCAGGGACTGATGAATGCATCTTGATGTAATGGCCTGAAGAAAGAAAGAGGCAAAAAGTCCAAATCCAGTTGCCATCTGTTTCCCTAAATTAAAGGGAACAAAAAACCCACACATATGCAGAACATATTTAGAAGTCTGCAAATTTTATGGATCTTGAGATGACAGATTACAGACCTAAATAACTAGGGGGCAAATGAGCAGTTGTGAAACTGTCCATTGCAGACAAAACATTAGCAAGTACTTTAGTCGTATGTTACATCGCACAAGATGTTAGAAGGACAGAGATGAGGGATGAAATGAAGGAAAGCACTGGTAGCACGGTAGATCTGACTATGGCTGCCCTCTTGATCCAAATCCTAGTTATGAAAAGACTCTAAACAATTAAAAAGCAGCTTGTAGTTTACCCTCATTTCAGAAGATGGCTCAGACATAAAACTTACACTCTATTCTTAAATGATTTCCTACCTTTCAACACTGTAATTGCTTTCCATAAGATTAAGCCCTTTTGTGTAACCTTTGCTTTGACTAAGCATAAAAATTAGCTATTACAAAAATGACTTGCAGGGCTTTTTGAGACAAATATGTGCAAGCTTCACAGCACTACTGACTGATGCCAGTCAACCCTTGAGTTTTCCTTAAATGTTATTACCTTATACAAGCCACGTATGCCCTCTGTCTTGTATATCTTTATAAGAGCATCAGACATTCCTGCATACTGTCGCTTTGATGGATCAACACCAGCGTCATACTGTAATACAAGTCGTGTCTTCGTTACCCATATTGGGTTTGTAATGCAGAGAGTCATGGCTCCTGAGAACAGATGGAAGTTAGACTGATCATTTTGCCCATGCCAAAGCTTGTCCCAGTTTGTTCAGTTCATTGTAACATGGGCTTCTACAATGACAAAACTACTTATCCTACAAGACTACTCATATTACTCATAACAGGCAAAACTGAGGCATTCTCTCTCTCTGCTGTCAAAGTTCAAAACCAAGTGTGAACTACTCATGCAGAGAGTACCTCTATAGAGCACACAGCTTTTTCTATATTCTCAGCATATGCTCTTTTTTGCTTCGCTGTTCCACAGTCAGTAGTGCAATCTGTACTAGATAGGAAACCTCAGTATTTTCATTCTGCTCTCTTATATTTGAATTAGTCTTCACATATGTAGTTATTCAAAATTCAATGCACAACTCAGTCATGAGAAATTACTTAACTGTATTGATAAGTTTACACAAGCAACCTCTTGCAGCTATGAAGTCTACTTTACACTTATATTCACATTTATTTATACATTTCAACAGTGTATTTCTACAGTTAATGAGTGCTACGACATCCTAATAAAAAGCTTTCTAAGTTGCCTGCGCAGAAGCATGCACAATAAAGTATGTAGGAAACAACGTATTAGAAATCATGATGAGCAAAACTGTACTTTTATTTTGGATCTATATTTTCTAAGAAAACCTAGAACTTACAGAAAGATGTTCAAAAGATCTACGGCAAATCCACTTATAATTTCCATAAGCCTTCCCTGTTCCAGATCTAAGCATTTAACATTTAATGAGTTAACAATCTAGTAACAGCTAATTTACATAGTTATGTTTAGAGACTCAACATTGTACTCAGCATGGAAAAAAGTCAAGCTTAGTGTATAATGAAAACAAGATCAGAAGGAATCTTCACAACTGCTACTTCTCAGCAAAAAAAGGACCACAGCTAACTATCCATTCATTCCAGACATCATTAATTTATTTATAGACAATAAGCATTTGAACTCAAGCACTTACACTTGCCACCTGGAGGAAAAACAGCACCGACACACAAAGAGAAAGAGCAGCATATGGACAGGTCAGAAGAAAAGATTCATCTTCTTTGCATTTAACTCACCCGCCTCTGCAGCTGACACCAGGTGTTCGGTTGCAGTGAGACTCTCCAGCTTCCCTTCCTTCTTATAAGCTTTGATGGCATTGTAACTGTTCACAGTTATAAAATATATTACGGTAAAGGTAAAAACAAACTAAAAAACAAAGCCAAACTAAACCAAACCAAAAGAAAAACAACAACAAAAAAAGGAGCCACCAAAGCAAAACTCACTATCAAGAAAAACATTAGGTGATAGATAGCCTTGGAAAGGATTTCTAAGCTAACTATCACTGTTTGCTTGAGGAACTGAATTCATTAACTATTTGATCGATAGTAATGCATATTTAAATTGATCAGGTACTACTGAAAGAATCAGTGGGATAAATGTTGAAACAGCCACTCGGTCTCAAGAATTAACTTAAAAAAAAACTGGGCTAGACAGTCTTGTTTTTATTAAAACCAACACTGGTAGTTATTTACTTTCTAATTTCACTGAGCTTTCATCTCTTGATCTGATTTCCAACAGTTGTGGTTTGAAAACTGCCCCTAGGCACTGAAGGAGCTGAACTGTCAATAGGAGCTCACAGTGAAGCATAAGGACTGGAGTCCAGCAATAGCTGAGCCTACACAACTGACATGGGAGCTTTGCAGAAGCATGTCAAATAATCATTCTCAAACACCTTTCAGTTAATAGTGACCAGCAGCCAATCAGATCAGTTAGTGACTGAATATTCGAGAATGGTCTTCATAAGCAAAGCACAACAACAAAAACAATAGGAAAACCTGTCAAAATTATTAAAACAAAATCCAAACAGTTGATGGTTCAGCTTTAGTAAAGAACTTTATCATGTTCTTTGATTCTTAACGTGCCAGTTTAGGTCCTTTATTTTTCCATGAGCTTTTAAGCACAGTTTATTTGAACTTTTAAAGGTCTCTCCACAAGTGATGGCATCATTTCTCAAGATCTTAGTGTTTTCACAGCATCAAGGGGAATGCACTGTACTTGATAAAGTAACAGGTCTCTGACTCCATCTGCTCACATTCTGCAACAGCAAATCATAATGGTGGGTAACAGGCCTGGACATACTAAGAGAACTGCATGTTTCTAAGCCATCGAGCCCATTTTTATGCCTTCTGAGAAAGGTGCAGTTTATATCTGAACATGACCTGGTACAGGACCTGACACAGTCCTACTTACAAGAAAAAATAAAGTCCCCAGGAAGCTCCTGCTCCCACCATGTTGGGAGTTACCCCTTGGTACAAGCCTCGTAGTCCTTCACGCTTCCAGACAGTGGTCATACAGTGGAGAATCCCATTGTATTTTGGCCTCAGCTCCAATCCATCACTCACTATGAGAAAAAGAAAATGCACTGAAAAAACACTGCAGGAAGCAAGTGGTTCAGCTGCATCAAAGCCTCCTCCCACCATGGCCTCCAAACAGCGCCAAGAGTCAACGTAAATGCTTCATTCATCAGCTTTATTCTAAAACTGTGCACAACCCGGGCTTCACAGCTTCAGTAATTCTAGTCTTAAAGAGCGTGAAAGAAGGAACAAAAACCAGAAGAACTTCTAAGCTCTGCAGGAGGAAAGTTCTCATCAGTCTGAGAAAACTAACCGCACTGACGGGCACTTCTGGAGTCCCAAGTATTTCAATAGGTCGTGTGTCATTGATTCCAAAGTCGGTTTCTGCCAGCACTCAAAGGTCACTTCCACCATAAATTCTTATGTTCTTTTCTCGTTGCATCGCTTTGCAGGAAAACATCCAATAAACACAGTTCTACTCAATAACCAAGCTGCTTGCTCAAATATTCACTAAATGTCACTGCCAACAAGACAAAGATCACGCAAACCTTTGCTTGACAGATTCTGTTTAGAACACGGACGTTCACACAACTTACAGCAGGAAGTACAGTTGCTGCTGTCACAACAGCAAGGTATTTTATTGATTACTAATGATAGTGTAAATTGCAGGCACTTTTACTCCTCATATTGGCAGGAAGTTAGATTGAAATTTTACTTGAGATTGAAGTTTTACAGTCAGCATCATTTCTGTACCGCACCAAGACATTAATTGTTCATTTCAGATGTTTTCTGTTCAGCGCTGCATTCATCACTCATTCTCCTTTGAATTCTGCGTACAGTCCTGTATATTTTGACAGACTTTAGCACTAAGCATAAAGCGCTTTTCTTGTGAGCATATTGTGACAAGGTCTCTGTATCTTGACCATTACTGAAAACTAAAACACAAACCGAGGACTCCAAAAGTTAAGCCTCCTGTTTGATTAGGCTGACTCATAACATCAGAGGCAGATGGTGGTAATACAGCAGTAGAGGCTGAACCTTCCCAACAATATTCTGCTAGATGTTGTTGCCATGTGACAGATGGCAGCAGAGGGGCAGTCTGACAGAACCGTGTCTGACACGGAAGTGTGCATGAAGCGAAGGTGTGCCACTGAATTCATCCAGGTGGAAAAAAATTGCACCTGCTGACATTCATCGATGCTTTCTGAATGGTGATGGAAACCAAGCAGTGGATGTGAGCACAGCGAGGTGGTGGGTGGTGCTGTTCAGCAGTGACAGTGGATTGCCTGCGCTGGTGCAGATGCTTATAGGCGCAGCATGCAAGTTCATCATTGGTGAAAATGCACAGCTAGTCGTGGTGATTATGTTGGAGAAACATAATCTTCTGTGGCCGAGAATTTCCTCTATCAAATACTATTATTGTGCTCTTTGTATCAGTTGCCATTTCCATGGAAATAAACAGGAGGCATTATTTTCAAAGTCACCTGCGTAAAAGCTTCTTTTCCCATACTGAGTGAGTAGCGCTGGACCTTTCTGAAAGACTTTTGCATCTTTATTTCTTATTTTAACCACGCTGCTATTTAATCAGGCTTATAAGCACATTAAACGAGGTAGAAAATCAGAGACATGCTTGCAAATCTGCCCGTCAATCAATTACTTTGCCAACCATCAACAACCAATGCAGGAGCTATTCTATTAAGGCACAAACTTAAGATCTCATAGTCCTCATGAGTCCGACCAAACAGGCAGACATCTGGAAAAAACCCAAGCCATCATATACAAGTATAGCAGAAATGCTAAGTCACGGCCTGGAACAGTGAGCACCTGGTGGGCAGGCAGAATCACAGAATCACAGAATCACAGAATGACCCGGGTTGGAAGGGACCTCAAGGATCATGTAGTTCCAACCCCCCTGCCTAGCAGGGCCACCAAACATACGCCTTTACTAGATCAGGTTGCCCAGAGCCCTGTCCAACCTGGTCTTGAACACCTCCAAGGACGGGGCATCCACAACCTCCCTGGGCAGCCTGTTCCAGGACCTAACCACTCTCCTAGTAAAGAACTTCCCCCTAACATCCAACCTAAATCTTCCCTCCTTCAACTTGGATCCATTTCCCCTAGTCCTGCTATTATCAGCCCTTT
Source organism: Excalfactoria chinensis (assembly GCF_039878825.1). Lineage (NCBI taxonomy): Eukaryota > Metazoa > Chordata > Aves > Galliformes > Phasianidae > Excalfactoria > Excalfactoria chinensis. The sequence goes on along the minus strand of NC_092826.1, from coordinate 19,207,099 downwards.
CGAAGAGTTTACTCCCCTCCTGGGAGTAAGTTCCCTTCAGGTATTGAGAGGCTGCAATGAGGTCAAAGGCAGGGTCAACCCATGGGAGCTCAGGTGCATGCAATGCACCTGGGTGTACAGAAGGGATGAAGCTAGGATCCTCCCCTTCCCAGACCTCGCTTAAGGGTTGGCAATGGAAGCGAGGGCATCTCTTGCTGGACATCCCTGCCTACCTGAGACCTTTCGAAGGTAAGCAATTCTCTTCCTTCATTTCTGTGGCCACTGCATTTGGGCTCATTCTTATTTGCTGCAGGCAAAGACTTTATTACCTTGCTATTATCATGGTACTTTCCGCCCCGTTATAGCATTACAATAAGCATGGAGTACTTTAGGTTAGAAGGGACCCACCGCGACTACAACGTCATCTGCGCTCCGTGCCCGAGGGCGAACCACCACCAAGGCCGTCCTGCTGCACCTGCGGCCGTAACAGCGAGAAGGCCGGGCAGCTCCGATCCGGCTGCAAGCTCAGTCTGTAGGAACAAAGTACCTCACGGCCCCCCCCCCGAATAACGGAGCCCGGCTCCGGCCTCACCTGCGAAGCGGATCTTCACCAGGTCCAGCGGGTGCAGCACCAGCGTGGACACGACGCCGCCGCTCAGCCCGGCCGCCAGGTTCTCCAGCTGCACGTGCCGCAGCACGGAGCGCACGGGCGACGCCGGCGGCCCAACGGCGCACGCATGGCCACGGGCACCCGGCGCCGCGCTCATCCCCGGCCACGGCGAGCTCGGCGCCGCTCCGCGTCTCGCGAGATCGAGCCGGGCCCGGCTCTTCCGGTCACGGGGAGGGGAAGGAGGCGGCTGTTGGGCGGCGGGGCGGAAGTGGGTTTGAGGCTCCGTGTGCGTGCTGGGAGGCGAGGATGCGGGTGAAGGTGCTGAGCCGCAATCCCGATGACTACGTGCGGGAGACGAAGCTGGACCTGCAGCGCGGTGAGAGCAGAGGGAGAGTGACAGAGGGGCGTGGGGAGGGCAGGGCACGAGAACCCGGCTGGGTCGCCACGTACTACTCGAGTGCTCCTGCGTTCTTCTTATGGCCGCAGGGTGGGAGCGCTTCGCTGTAATTCTTTCATTGTGGCTCGTCAGGTGTATCTGTATCGGCAGACACTGTGTGGCCCTTAGTGATGGATGTAAGAATCTCATTGTCCCAAAAAGCTTCCCCCCCCCCACCCCCCAGCAGGAAATTTAATGGGAAAAGCTTCATAATTCACTTCCCCTTGACCTACGTTTCTTATCACGTTCCTAATGTCGGTGTTGCTCTTCTTGCAGTTCCAAGAAACTATGACCCTGCACTGCATCCATTTGAGGTTGCACGTGAGTACACCAGAGCTCTGAATGCAACCAAGCTGGAGCGGGTGTTTGCGAAGCCTTTTCTAAGCTCACTTGATGGTCACAGAGATGGAGTTAATTGCATGGCCAAACACCCAAAGAGTTTGTCTACAGTGCTGTCTGGGGCATGCGATGGAGAGGTAAGCTGCACTTAGAAACTTCAATGAGAAGCTTCGTTTCTTGTTTTTCATCTTTAAATGCTCCCTACTTGCATTTCTTCAGTGTTTTTGTTTTGTTGCGGTATTACCTTTTGTTCAGATGTGACCTTCTGTCAGAAGGTGCTGTTTACCCAGTTTGGGACATTGTTCCTCAAGCTGTAGGTTGTGACCCCCCAGCACATACAGAGTTTCAAACAGCTTTAGGTAGCGGTTCTCAGCTGTGAGCAGCAGCTGTGAGGGTTCTTCAGACTGCAGCAGCAAATGTGGATGTTTGCAGTCTGTTTTTTGCTGTTCTGTACCCACATCTACTCCAAAGAAGGTGAACTGTTGCAGTCAGAAGGTTACATGAAGTCAGATAAGATGTGGGAAGGGACACACAATCAAAAGCTTTGTGGAAGGGTTTAGCATATTGTAAAGATACAAAGAAACCCTCTTTATTTGCTCAATAGTTTAAAAATATATAAACATTTTAATCAGAGGTACTTTAAGAGTCAGCTGTGTGGGGCGGGGGGGGGAAGTCTCCTGTCTTCTCTGTACTGCCTCACGCTCTTCTTCATTTGATAGCATTTGTATATTCTGGGTAGCTGGTTGCTTTCTGCCTCTTACAGGATGTACCCACATCATGAGGTGGTGTAGGGGAGATGAACCTTTAACCAGATTTCTTATCTTCTGGTTGAGCACCTGCAGTACTGAGTGCTGACAATACATAGAAATAGAGCTCCGCTGTTTCTTTTTTTCTAAATGGACCCAAATGTTCTCAAACTGAAATATTTGTGGAAGCTGGACATCTGTATAAAATGAACTGCAACAACTGGACTAAGAACACTTTCTTTTATGGAGGTTATTTCCTTGTATTTTTTACTTCAAAGGGGTGTTATTTGCTAAAATTGTCATTGCTGTTGTCTCTTAGCAAGAATTCTGGTTCAAAAGTAGGGGAATATACCAGTAAGGTAAGTGTACAGATGGGGTAAGAAGCAAAAATCTGCACTGTTGAGATTATTAATTCCCTTCTTGAAAAAAAACTTCAGCATTATGAAATCTGGCTTTTCCTCAAGCCAGCTGTGCCGTTTTGTTACAGCATGTGTGAGCTCTTGTACTTGAGTTATGGGCTGCAAGGGGAAAAAACCCTTAAGAACTCAAAGTGTATTTTTGCTTTTTTAAACAGGTTAGAATTTGGAACTTGACCAAACGACAGTGTATTCGTGCTTTACAAGCCCACGAAGGCTTTGTTCGAGGCATGTGTGCTCGTTTCTGTGGTACATCATTCTTTACTGTAAGTATTTTGTCTCTCCTAAATGCAGTCTGATGTCTACTGGAAAACAAACAGTGAACAGGCAACTTCTCTGCCATACAACACTTAAATATAAATAACTTCAGAACTGGAACTCATTTATTCAGTTTGTCTGTGAACGTGACAATTGCTTCTGATGGGGGAGGGGGGGAGCAGTGAATGGTTTTTGGTGCTGTGATATGGGTATAATTTGAGACTGTGGAAGAAATAAATACCAGATAATTGCTAGAGGGTGACCATCTAAATGGCATCTGGATAAGGAGTTAGAAGATATAGTTTAGTGATTTTCTGTAGGTATGGTAAAGGCAGGGCGGTTGGACTAGATGATCTTGTAGGTCCTTTCCAACCTTGTGATTCTAGGAAACTGTGGTACTATGATTCTAATTACAGTTTGAATAAACTAGCTTTTTTTAGAGCAACAAGTATCTTATATTCATTAGATGTACGAGTATTTACTTTTCTAAATATTTCTATAGTCTGTTGTTACAGATAGGCAGGTTAATTCAAGACGGTTTCCATTGGATAATTGCTTTCCATAAGGTTATGTAAGGCTTTATTCCTTTGTATCAATTTCATCTAATTGAGTTGCACGTAAGCTGTCTGAAAGTAGTGAGTCTTCCTGTTTGCATCAGAGCAATTCTGTGACGATAAAATACAATTAATTTTTCTAACACCGTAGAGTACTGTGGTTGTATATCTTATGAGCCTGACAAAAAACGAAATCACACGTCTCCTCCCACAGAACTATTTTAACTACTGCGTATTTATCTTTTCTGAAGGTAGATAGCAGGTTATGAGGACACTAGCTGTAGAGTTAGGAATGTCTTGGCACAAAATTATTAATGACTCCAACTTAAAATCTTGCTGTCAGTTGATCTTCCTGAAAATTGAGAGAGGGGAGGAAGAACCAGAAGTAGTACTGTCAGAAGATGAAGTTAAACTTGTATAGCTAACTTCTTTGGCCTGCTTCCCTGGCCCAGGTCATTGCAAGGTGATGGAGAAGGTTGTGGTGGCGTAATGAAAGAAGTATTGTGGTGTTAGGCACATGCAACTGGAGCAACTGAACTGAAGTGCCTTGTAACAGTTTACATGCTTGTCAAATTCTTCCCAAAAGATAATGTGGAGTTCAAGGTGCTGTCTGATTAAAAATCACATAGCCTGAAATAACTTGTCCTTTTTACAGCTTGCTCTTTCTCCTATTCAGCCCTGGAAGCATCTCCTTTAATAGTTGTAAAATATCCACAGTGACAGCTAGATCAAAGAGGTTTTTTGGTGGGGACAGTGTTTAAATAGTTTAAGTAAAACTTAGTTTAAAAATCTTAAAATGTTCTAGTCTTTAATCTTATGTTGCTTAAAAAGCAGCAAAAAGGAAATTGACTGCCTGTGGGAATTGGGCAGTGGTCTATGAGCAGCAGCCACCTTGGGAGTCAGCATCTTTCTCACCTTTTCTTATTCCTCTACCCCAGCTTTTATTGCTGATGTTATGTAGCACAGAATAACCGTCTGGCCAGTTCAGGTCAGCTGTCTTCCCCCCTAGTCTTCTTGCAGTCTTCTGCCCAGCTCTGGTCTTCTTTTAAAGCTGCCAACTGTGTTCTGGGCTGCAGATGGTTGTCTTTCCCTCTACTCAGCTCTTGTGAGACCCCATCTGGAGTACTGCATCCATGCCTGGGACCCCTAGTGCACAAAGGATGTGTCAAAGGTTGAGGGACCTGGGCTTTTCTAGCTTGGAGGAGAGAAGACAACAGGGAGACCTCATTGTTGCCTTCTGGTACTTGAAGGGAGCGTATAAGCAGGAAGGGGAATGGCTGTTTACAAGGGTGGATAGTGATGTGACAAGGGGAAATGGTTTTATACTGAGACAGGGGAGGTTTAGGTTGGATATTAGGAGAAGTTTTCCACTCAGAGGATGGTGATGCACTGGAACAGGTTGCCCAAGTAGGTTGTGGATGCCCCATCCCTGGAGGCATTCAAGGCCAGGCTGGATGTGGCTCTGGGCAGCCTGGTCTTGTTGTTGGCAACCCTGCACATAGCAGGGGGGTTGAAACTAGATGATCATTGTGGTCCTTTTCAACCGAGGCCATTCTATGGTTCTACTTGCTGATGGGAGTGTCAGTGATAATAACAGTGCAAGCACTGTAGCCAAAACATTGGTTCTGTCAGCACTGTTCTCACCACAAATCTGAAGCCTGGTACCACGTGAACTAGTGTGAAAAATGTTAACTTTATCCCAGCCAGACCTAGTACGTGTGCTCTATTAGTTTGTAGTGAAATATACAAGTGAAGCCAAGTGAAACCAATTTTCTTGCAGGTATAAAAGTGAATCGTGAATACAGAGTGCTTTATTTTTGTAAGTCTAGTTTGCAGAGTTCCCTGCATAAGTTGCGCAGACATCTGGTAAAATAAAACAATATATTATTGTAAAATCATGTGTCCTTTTTATACTCTTTCCAGGTTGGTGACGACAAAACTATAAAGCAATGGAAAATGGAGAGCCCAGGATATGGAGAAGAAGAAGAACCAATTCATACAATTCTTGGAAAGGTAGTGTAGCTGAGTATTGATTTTTTTCCCACATTTCATTTGAATTAAACTTGAACCAGTCCTCACCTTGCTTCTGAAAGGTGGGGGAGGAAAGAAAAAGGGTTGATATCACCTGTTATTGTAGTGTTGCAAAGAGATGGCATGGAATTTTTTTAATGGTGCTTTTGAAGTACTTTCCAAATTTTACTGTATTTATTGTAAGTGTAACTAGAGAGGAGTGTCTCAAATGTCAGCAGAGACTGCTTAGATCTATCTGTAGCAGTCGTCCCTCTCCTGGGAAATGGTCAGATCTTCCTGTAGTTGGTTTCTCTTCAGCTGTATGTTGTCAAAGCTTAAATCTTCATTGAATAATCTTCTGTTAATGTCAGATCTCTCAGCCCTTCAATACAAAATTCTGATTTATTTCTGACAAAAACAGATGAATAATGTTTACTTCAGCACCTTCAATTGTTAAGCTTATTTTAAGAATATTTAATGCTTTTTATAAATAGACAACTTGAAACTCTATGTCTGGTGGTTTTGTCTCACTTTTTAATTGAAAACTTGTACCCTTTAAATTCCCATTTGCTTTGAAGTTGGCTGTGCTATGTATGCCCACTTCACTGGAAGCTAGCAATAAATGCATGCATTTCTGTTTTGTAGACTGAAAAAGCTCAGAATGCCAGCCTTTTGTATAATGGTACTCCTAGTAAGACTCAGTTTCCAGCTGCAATGGTGACTTTGTTCTAAGTTATATAAAGGAATAAAAGCAGGACAGGTGTAACATGTAATGATCAGAAAACTTATGCAGTTGGTTTTGTAAGCTTTTGCTTTTTTTTCCCCTTTAAAGACAGTGTATACAGGAATTGATCACCACTGGAAGGATGCTGTTTTTGCCACCTGTGGCCAGCAAGTAGACATCTGGGATGAACAAAGGACCAGTCCCATGTGTTCTCTGACGTGGGGTTTTGATAGCATAAGCAGTGTAAAATTTAATCCGATTGAGGTAATTTTGTCTAAATAATGTTTTGGAAGTCAATATTTTTCTTGATAAGATCTAAACTGTCTTAATGTTATCTTTAACTGTTTTTTTTCCAAATGTAAATTTCATTATGTATTTTAACATAATATGTAGGGGGCTGTATACATGTATTTTCATGGACGAATTCTATTAGAAGGTGGTACTGCATATTTGTATCTTTTCATCCTTTTGATGGGGGAGAAAGAAAAAGAAAGAAAAGCAGGGAGGGCTCTGTTCTGCCTGCAGCTATACATGTCTGTATCTCAGTTACATGGCTTAGTATCTGTGAGGCTGTGGAGCCTTTATCTGTGGCAGTTCCTTGTGGCAGCAACTTTCCCTCTTGTGAGAGAACAACAGAGCCTGATCTTCTCCATCAGGTCCTGAAGAGCTGAAGCTGGCTGCATCGGTAGTTGAAGCCAAGTCTATGAGAAAGTGTGTTACTTATTGGGAGGGCTGGGTGGATTCTGAAATTTACTGGAAAAGCTATTTACAGTGTGCATAATTAGCTGCACACCAAGAATGGGAATATATTTACTTGATTGAAAGAAATTGGTATCTGACTACCAGTTCAGTGAAATAGAAATCTAATATTTGTTGTTGCCTACACTCTAGAAACTTATAGGAGGAAATACACACTGATGTATTTATTTGTTTATTCAGACGTACCTTTTGGGCAGCTGTGCTTCTGACAGAAATATTGTGCTGTACGATATGAGGCAATCAACTCCATTAAAGAAGGTATGTTCTTTTAGTTTCAACAGAAGCTTATGGCAGTAATAATCATACTGAATATGAAGTAGTCTAAGCAGTGCTGAAGGTAGAGAAAGCGAAGCTCTGGACTGTGATCTCACTGAGTTTTCATCTTTAATACCGAGTTTTTTAACTGAGTGTAGGGCAGATGGGGGCAGTGACAGAGCCTTTATTTGAGAAATAGGAACTACAGGAAAAGATATCAGAAGGAATTAACTCACCCCTCCCTGTAACAGCTTGGAGAAAGGGATGAGCTGAGGAATGTGACCCTCCCTGTTTGTACAGTTGTGCTGCAGAATAGAGAAGGGGTGGGCAGAAGAGGGTAACCCGTGCAGACTCAGATTGCATGGACGTAGGTTGGCTCCAGACCCCCCTGCTGCTCCAGGCACTCACGTACTCTTATAGCTCACTCATTGGTTCAGGCTGTGACCCTGGAATTCCACTGCACTGTGTTTGAGTAAATTTTGAAATTTAAACCGTGCAGACTTAGAAGAGCCTTTTCCTGCATTCAGACAGGCTGTCATGCTCACTCCATTGTAGTTCTTGATAAAGTGCCTGACCTGACAGCAATTTCACAATAAGAACTTTATGTTCTTGTATTGTGTTCTCTGTGTGATTTTTTTTTTTTTCTTTTCTTCTTCCTTGCCAGAAATAAACAAAGTAATTTCTAAGGCATTTTCTTTCCACCACTAGAGAGCCTCGCTCTGCATAAAGAGAAATCGCTTTGTTTTGTATGGAGACAAATTCTCCTCTATGTATGTAAACATTTCATAGCCAAGTTCTTGGAAGCTTCTTCATGCAGTCTTGTCACAATAAGGACTCTTTCTTATTTAATGACTAAGCATATCTACAATTGGTTAAAAGTTGCTACAGGTTTAGGTGCTTCTGAAATGCTATTATTGAAGTCTTCACAGTGATACGAATCACTCTCAAGTCAGGTTTCCATGCACAATGCCAGAGCTGTATAGAGGATCCTCTTCTTAGGCTCTCTTTTGGTTCCAAATGCCACTGCTGCAAGAAACTGAGTACTGTAAGTTGGGGTGAATAAATGATGATGCAAGATATGGAGCCTGGACTTTAATCAAACCTGACCCTGTTTGAAAAGAAGCTGAATTTCCTAGCAATATTAGAGCTACTTTGTGCTATGATTTAAAAGACTGATCTTACTTGTAGTCTGGTTCAGTTTTGTGTTCATTTTGCAGTGCCTGGAAAACTTGGACAGGGAAGATTAAAGAAACCTCTTAGATTGTTTTCTTCTGTAATATGTAAGGTCTATAATTTAAAGAACAATAATGGAATCTGAGCCAATTTTAGTGCACAGACTGCTGTAAACACAAGGCTTTTCAGTGGCATATCCTTTCAGTAAATTTCAGCTCTCAAAACTGAGGTCAGTTCAGACAGCTGATGATTGCATTCTACTCTGGATGCCTGTAATTTCTGGAAATTAGCAGTATTTTGCAGTACAAACTTCATATTGGGCAGAATAACGTCACCTAGGAAATGAGGATTTATGGAAGATGTGAGTCATGAGGATATGAACACACTCAAAGGTCACAATCTTTGATTTTTGTGTAGGTTCAGTCGAGGCTTTCACTATTACATTGTGCTCATTATTTAATAATTAGTAAAACTGTATTTTGCTATACATATATTATGATTTTTGATGTGGTAAGGGGAGAGCAGAAATGAGCTTGGAGTACCATGGCATGAAATACCCAAACTTCAGGATTTTCAAGTAGGATTATGGCTGCCTGCAGTATTATAGAAAATGTTGTGTTTGTTAATGAAGTGCCCTGTGACTATACATCAAAATGCTGTAATGGCTTTGCAGGTGCTGGTTCAGAGCATTAATTAATGACAATATCCTCTGAAATAACCATTTCATAAGCGTGTTTGTTTATACAGTGCTTAACTGTATACACTAATGTAACTGTAAATATGAAGTCACATTAAGATGATCCAGGTTTACGTGTTAGTTTCTGGATAAATGACTGATAAGAAGTACTTGCTTCCAAGATGACTTGCAAAGTAAAATTTAATTGCAGTGATTGTGTGATGAAGGGCAGGAAGTCTTGAGTTCCAATTCTAATGTTGCTAAATATGCATCCTCTCAAGTGTGTCTTCCATGCTTATGTATATAGAAAGTGTTTGCTTATCTCTTGTGGTATGAGAAGCTTTAAAATATAACCAGTATTTTACTGTCTACAACAAGGTACCAATGTGTGAATATCTTTCAGGTTATCTTGAAGATGAGGACAAATACACTGTGTTGGAACCCCATGGAAGCTTTCATTTTTACAGCAGCAAATGAAGATTACAAGTAAGTGTTATCTTGTTTGTTGATAATCCTGCTCATGGTATTTTTCAGTCTGTTAGTGATTTATTATCATGTTAAAATACATTAAAACAAACAAACAAAAAGGCCTGTAAGTTTGTACCACTAAAGCAGTAACATAGCGAACTGTAAACTCAATGACTTACAAAGGAGAAAAGCCACAAAGCAGAATAAACCCCACAATAGGTAGTAGACTGCCTCTGCCTCTTCCAGGCAGCCTGTGCAATTTACAGAAGTGCAGTTTAACCTTTGCAAGCATAATTTACAGTAGGACCTGGAAGGGAAATAATATTGGTCCAGTCTGAGGCAATCAATGTGAGTGTTTATTTTCTTACCAGCTCTTGTGAAGCTTGATATATTGTACCAATCGGCTATTTTGACGAGAACATCTCTTAAAATTAATCTGTTGTGAAACGGTTCCAAAGACTGCAGTACTTACCCTTTCAGTTTCTCAGAGCTGTTTTGTACTTCTGGGCGATACTATTCCTGTGAATAGCTAATCTGGTATTGAGAAAGCTGCCTCTTCAAAACTAGGCCACTGCAAAATGTGCTCTGTATCCTTTTTTTCCAGGAAGTCAGTGATCTAACAATAGATCATTGCTTTCTTTTAGAACATAGGATTTTCTATTGCTTATCTTAAGGCTGTTTTCCTAAGGAGATAGAATCTGTCCTGGACCTTAAAAATTGACATTGTATTGAATGTATTGCTTTTCACCTGTTTCGGTTATGGTGTTGTAAGGCTATCTAATCCATTTATTCATCATTGTTTTCCCCACAGTAAGTTAAATTTGGTAGCTGTTCATGTTAGGGGAAATTCTCCTCTTGCCAACTATGCACAGTGGCAAACATGTATATCAACAACACACATGAAGTGTTAGCTGATTACATGGAGTAGCAGTTTTGAATGTGATGCTAGCATACTTTTTCTTGGAGAATTCAGGAGCAGAAAGTATAGTTGCCAGTAAGTAATTGAGTAAGAGACATTGAATTAATTCCAGCTATGCATTTATCTGTTGGAAGGAGGATGGAAAGCTTAATGCTAAATTAAAGAATTTTAATATAGTAGTTCTACCAAATAGTATACTTGAAACTAATTTCATTAAATGCTTTGTCTGTAAAGTACCTTTAGTTACTGTTACTGGGCAAATAAGTGATGTATGCAGTTATTACACCTTACTATGTATCAGCAGGTTTTGGTGATTCACTGGAGTATAGGTAAGCCTCAGCTGCTCTGCCTGAGCTCTAAAGTGCTAAACAGCAAACCAGCTGTGGCCCACCAGCATGTTCATTTTCACTTTTACAGGCAGTGTACATGGTGCAGGTCTTTGGCTCTGCTGACGTAGCATCTCTTTGTGCTGAAGGACCAAGCTTTGCTTGGATTCCTACAGACAGTGCTTGTCTGGTACAAATACAACTAGGCTATAGGAAGGGGTGCCAGCCAAATGGGAGTTTCCCCATATTCAAATCTCCTAGTAATTCAGTGTCTGTTGTAGAAGTCTAGAAACCAAGGAGTTGACGGGCTTGCCATAATGAGGATAACTGATTGAGAAGTGCTTGTCTGAGTTTACATGATGCATCTGAGGAGGGAGCTAAGGACAGTGTGGTAGTTGGAGAAATAGGCCAAGTCAGTGGCCTGGGAATGGATGCTGTAGGGAGTGGTAGAGATCTTTGTTATCTGAGAGTGAGCAAAACACCAACGTCTGGTTCAGTAACTAAAGCCTCTGGTTAGTAAGCTTTTTTTTCCCTCCAGGCTCTAAGCACTGCATCATTCTTTCATTTGTTACTTGCAGTTTTAAAGAATTCTGTCTGCAGTTCAGTCTCTCTTCGGGTTTGGTTTGTGTATGATTAAAGCAGTTGTTCAGCAAAAATGAACTGTTCACTTTGGAGTTGTTTGGTTATTAAGCTGATGTTTATTTTACAGCTTATATACTTTTGATATGCGTTTCCTTACATCACCTGTGGTGGTGCATATGGATCACGTGTCTGCTGTTCTTGATGTGGATTATTCACCCACTGGGAAAGAATTTGTTTCTGCCAGCTTCGATAAGTCGGTCCGCATTTTTCCTGCAGACAAAGGTCACAGCAGGTGAGTGACTTTACAGCTCTCTGTCCAGCTCTCCTCCACCTCAGAGACCTCCCTCAGTAATCCTCAAAAGTTCTTCATTCCCATTTTCACTGAGGAATTCACTTGCTGTGGATGTTAAGTCTTACTCTGTATACAACTTGACACTAACAGGTCATGTAAGCAGCAGCTAATTCTGGAGTGTGTCTTAGAATTGAACTTGTATTTAACAAGTAGTGGTAGATTAGCTATCTTGTATTAAAGTTACAGTGGACTCTTATGGGTACAATTTCTGAATTATGTTATATTTGGCTTTTTTTCTTCTGTTTTTGTTTTCTGCTACAAAAGTATCCAGGGTGTGGAGGCTATATGTCTAAGAGAATATTACTTATAAAGAAGACCTGCTTCCATTGCTGTGTGTGATGTGATACTGCTTATTGCATACAAATTGATCTTTTCCCCTGTGCATACTTTACTAATTTGTACTCTTTTTTTCTGTGGAAGCTTTCCAAGATGGAGCATCAGTTCTGAATTACTGCTCTTATGTGTACTCATTTGTTTTTTGTTTTACCAAGATCAATCTCCTTTTCTTTCACTGTATGTCTGTCTATGGTGTTTATAGGTCACTTTGTACTGTATGTGTCACCACCAAAGTTCACAGTGCCTTACAATATTGTAGCATTTGGTTTTCCAGCAATGTCTTCATCCTGTATGGATGACTGGTAAAGATGTTGTGAAAATCACTGTCACATAGATTCCCAGGGATAGGATGTTTCTGTGATCTAATTCTGTGCACTTTAGTACGTAGCATTCATACTTTGTTAACCAGGTTTTTAGCCATATGACAATGTTGTGAATACAGTTCAGTCTGAATTAGACTTTCATGTGATATTTCGTAAAGCAATGTTTTAAATATTTTGCTGAAGTTCAGATAGAATCTGTCTCTTTATTTTCTTTTTCAATTTGATGAAAATCAAAGCAAGTTATCAGGATGATCTGGTATTATTTACTCTTCATAAACATACCTCCATTATTCTCTGTCAGCCTTTTGGCTTTCTGTCCCTTCTTTATTCTTTTACTTGCCTTCCAATGCCTACCGCCCTTCATCTTGTCCCCAGGATGGTTTAAGTTTCAGGTGGTGTAGAGAGGTTGGGAAGTGCTGAATATTAATCGAGAGGACTATTTTTATTATGGATTGATGTAGTTTTGTATATATATATATATATATAGGGGATGTTTTTATTTTCCTTAATAACTAATCTATAAGTAGTTTTAATTTCCCACATTGCAAAACTGTTTTAAATGTAGTTAGACACTGTAGTTACTTTTGGTTTTTTATTCTTTTTAAAATTTACTTACTTCTACTTCTGCATTATTAAGCAGCGTGGTTAAAATCTGTGCTTCCCAGATTTTCTGTGCTGTGAAATGTTCATGAAAGGGGTGATAGGCAGAGTTAAATCATGCCGCTAAAAGAAGTGAGCAGATCCCATAATGCAGCAGTAAGGGCACAAAAGGCTTTATTCCATGTTACAGCAGATTGTTAATAGGGAAGAATTTTTTCCTCACTCTCTTTCCTTGTTTCATTTTTTCTCTCCTTTCCTCTCTTTTGACTGCTGTAAATCCTAGTGGGGAATAGCCTTACAAATGATGAACTTAGCCTTGTATAAACTGACTGGGGCATTCCTGGACAATTAAAATTCATTAAGAGCTGCACTTTTTGGGAACTGCGTAGTTGAAATAAATCCTATAGTGTGACAAAAGATCTCCTAACAGAATGTCTGATCCCTCTTGGAAAATGGGTGGCACTTAAAGGTATTTGTGAGTTCCTGTTCCCACAGACTTTTGATCTTTCACCAGACTGAAATTGACTGAAATTTCACTGCTCTGTATTTAAAGCAAACAAAAACCCCCAAAGTTGAATAGCCGCAAGAAGTAATATGTATGAGGAAGTTGATTTAAATTCAGTAAGTGGAACCTGATGTCCGTGTGAGTTTTTTCAGTGACGTATCCAGGTTATTTGGCCATCTGCTTTTGTGTTTTTCCTTTCTCTAAAAATGAATTGAATAAGTTGTGGTGACAGCAAGAGAGGAGACAAAGGCTGAAAATTCAGGAAAGAAGGGAAAAATACTTAATTCCTCAAAGGTGAATGAAAAAAGAGCGTTACTGAGCCAAACAGTAAAATGAGAATAAATACAGGAATGGTTATGGAAATGCATACGTGCTTACACAGTATTAAACCTTAATGTCAGTAAAACCTGATGTAAGCATCAGTGTTTTCTGAAGGTAATTGTTCGGTCCTTTGTGGTGTCCCTGTAGTGTAGAGCATTGTTTGAATGTTAATTAATTGATGGTTGAGGTTATTAAGGCTTACTTAAGGTGATATATCGATTATATGTTTTTTCTCACACTTCCTGCCCTGGTCAAGCTCAGTCTCGTTTTTCATGGCTCCTGAATATTGTTTTTATATTTCTCTTCTGTCACTACTTATATTCTCCTTTTAAAAATAACTGGGTAGAGCAAAGAGGATGGTCTCAGCTGCAGTGCATGGCTGACGAGCCAGAGGGGTGGGTAGTAGGGCGTGGAAAACCATTTTAAAACAAAGAGTAAAAATATATTCTTTCTTGAACAGAAAATTCTATTTGAAAGGCAACACCGCCAGGAAAAGAGATAATAAAATGTTTCTTTTTACTTTAGAGAGGTATATCATACAAAGCGAATGCAGCACGTCATCACTGTAAAATGGACTTCAGATAACAAATATATTCTGTGTGGCTCAGATGAGATGAATATTCGTCTGTGGAAGGCCAATGCTTCTGAAAAACTGGGAGTGGTAAGAGACTTGTTTCTTTTTTGTTATCACAAGGCAGGATGTTTGAGGGTGGGTTTTTTGTTGTTACGACAGCTGGTAACCTGTTTAACTTCTAACTTTATTTCTAAAGGGAAAATGTAAAGTCAGAGCATAACGCTTGTATTTAATTTGAAAACTGATGTGTGGAATACGGTGCTTCCTGTTTACTGTGGCTTTTAGTAGGATTAAATGCATTTTTATTGCTACACAAGGTAATTTTCATCTTGTTTAATTTTAACTGTAATAATGAGTTCTAACTAAAGTTTTTTTTCTTGATGCTACAGGTGAGTATTCATAACTTTGCACTAAAAGCAATATATTTGAGTTTGCATATGTAAGCGTGTCTACTGAAGCCTAAGCTTATAAAGCTTATAAGAAATTGGACCTGACTGATTTATGCTGCAAATAAACTGTCTTACAGTGCATAACTGGTCATTAGCTTATGTAGCTCTCAAATATAAAGTTGATGAGCTAGTCTGAAGTCTGTTTAATACAATATAGTCAGTTTGGTTGAAGCCTTCCTTGTAAGAGCAGACTTCAGTCTAAATTGTTGCATGTCTTTTCAGTTACTCTTGTTCAAGTGTTTATTAGTAGACAAGGCCAAAATGTTTTATTACAGTTACCACTTGCATATATCCATCCACGCAACTGAATTAAAGTACCGACTATTGACTTTAGAGAATGAATTTGATGCTTTGTCTACTGGGAGTAACGTCTTCACGTAGCTTTATATTGTTAGGGTACCTTGGGGGTGCTTACATTGCATTTTTCTGAGCTCATCAGAAAAAGCAAAACTGTCAAGTAATTCTTGGAGGAATTCCGACTTGATCTTGTAAATGACTGAGGGGGGAGGAGAGGAAAGCTGGAACTCAGGGAAGAATATTGTACTGTTAAAGGGACAGATCTGTTCCATAGCTCTGTGTGGGAGGAATGCTAAAGTGATAATGTCTGCAGGGAGGGAAGTGAATCTGGGAGGGCTGGTGGGTCAGTGGGAGCACTGAGAGTGCTGGGGCTGCAGTGTGGAATGGGAAAGGCTGTGAGCTGCTGTGCACTGGGTAAGACTGTATATGGAGCAGTGCAGCTGAAATGAGCATGTCTTTAACCATAGCTCAACATAGGCATTCAGAAGGCTTGTTATTTTTCTCATGCTTGCTATAAAGCAATGGGGGAAAAAAGGCTTTGTACCCTGTACGGCATTTGTGGTTACAAGCTGTTAGATTTAAGTTGGATTTCTATAATGGACTAACTCTGTGTTTAGGATGCTGGGTTATTTTTTTTTCCTGTTCTGAGCTGATTCTTGGGATTTTTCCAAGTAGTGCTTTAGTAAAATATTCAATATGTAAATATCAGCCCTGTACTTGTGAATCTCGAGGGCTTTACAGAGCTTGTTCTGGGCTTTTTGATATGAGTTTTGTGTTGAATTTGCTTAGATGGTGCAGAGTTGGGCAGACAAGTTACCTGTTTTTTTTCTGTTGGTGTATGAGTAGGCTCACAGGAACAACCTTTTCACCTTTTTACAGGGTTAGCTGAAGTTTTCTCTCATTAATCACAGTCTTCATAGTTAATACAGAAGGACCGTTCTGTCTCACTAACATGCTGTTCAAGAACAGAATAATCTGTGGTATTTTTACCACGCATCTGTAATCTTTTTGTGATGGACAAGTGGGTAAAAAGAATGTCAAAATAGTATTTTTGTATAGAATGATTACTTATATATTAAAACAAAAACAAAAAAATGCAATCTGTTGACTACTAGATAACATTGGCTCCTTCCTATTGCAGAATAAGGATAATTTGCTCTTAGAAGTATGTGCAAAATTGCTTAGAGTTGGAGAATCATCAGTGTTGGAAAAGACCTCTAAGGTCCACCAGTCCAACTGTCCACACATCACCAGTATTTCTCACTTAAACCATGTCCTTCAGTGCAACATCTGAATGTTTCTTGAACACTTCCAGGGACTTCTGCATCACAGGAGTATTATATACTAAATGGACTACATTGCTGTTGTCATTTACTTGTGTACTTGGACATTCTGCTCTCTTCTGTAGCATTTGCATCTGTGAGAATTGGCTATGGATGGGTCTGGAAGAGGTACTGCTGGTTTTTGACTGTCAGGTGCTAGGTTTGTTCTGCACATTAATGCTCTTGTGCTCTTTGACCTGACTGAATCCTACACGTAATAGGCTGTGCCTGTTTTTTCTGTTTTTAAGTACATCGCTGCTGTTTGACATACCTCTGGGAGGCTGCACGTAGGGTTCAGTTCTGCTTATGTGGGATCATATGAATATAGCTTTTTAGCTTGCATATTTAGGGGTTTGTAAGCACTTCTGACAAATCTTCAGCCTTCAACCACAGAGACTACAAAGTCAGTAGTTATCTGTAACGTGTAGAATAAGTTGCATGTTGTTTTCCTTCTTTTACTTTTTAATTATCTGAAACTAAAATTATCCCATCGTTTTGAATACGCAGCTTGTTACCTTGCAATATCAAAAGACATTTTAAGAAAGCAAAACTATTCAGGGGAACTTCAAAGGAGCAGGGAGATTATGTAGAACTGCTCTCGTTTCAGATAGATGACACTACTGAACTTACAGAAATTATGTTATAATAAAAAGTGATGATGTTTCACAGCCCTGTATCTCGTGTGGAGGCATGCTCAATCATTATGTTGTTGAAGCCTTGAATTTAATGAATTATAGAATATTGCAGTAGTTACTGTCTGGAGCTGCTGGAGAAATGCATGGGAGCACTATGAAATCTTATTTTTCACGTGCTCAGAGATTGTTTATAGGTGTGAAGACTTAAGGTGGAGACTTTATGGCTTATCACGTTCTTGGATGTAACTTTGGATGCAGGCAACAGTATTAATCCTTGTCTGTCTAGCTTGGTTGTTTCTGACTTTGTGTTGCAGGTGTTAATGGCTATTTATCAGATTCCACTGTTTCTCTTTAGCACCTGCTCTTTGTTTGTTGGAGGACTGGTGTTCTTATCTTCACAGACATATGCTTGCTTGGTTTATAAACGTCCAGTTCTTCCATAGTCTGTGCCTATTTTTTGAACATTTCAAATATTCAAGCTGAACATTCAGTAATTCTGTCGGAAGTGTCAGAATGTGTCTTAAATGCTTAGTTGCTTGGTCTGCTATTTTTCTTAGCTGAGAAGATTTGATTGAATGACTCATCCAAAGGTCACTGTGTTTCTGATATAATGCCAGCATCTTGAATACTTGGTATTTTGAGATGGATTTTTTTTGGGGGGTGTAGGGGGTGGTAACCAACTTCCTGCAAGAGAAATGGAAATGGTAATCATCCAACATTGTTTTGTTTGGGTGCTTATTCTTACTGGGAACCTAGCAGTGCTGAAACAAGGGAGTTAGGCTGAATACGGTATTTGGGTTGTGACTGATGAACATTAATCCAGTTGGAGAGTTGTACTTTCTGAACAGTGGCTACCCTAGCAGTCATCAGTTCTGACAAGCATGTTTCTTTTTGGTTTTAATGTATTTGGCATTGCACTCATTATTTAAAATCAGTGAAACACTGAAGTAAGAGCCCAGGTCTCTTAAGGAGCCAGAGGCGTGCTGTCTCCACTCCACTAACAATGAAGTCTGCATGGCTTTTTATGCAGGGGTAACAAACCCAAATCTTTCTGTTGAGACAATTGCAGAAGTTGCTTTAAAAATAATCTGCAATGTTGTTTTTTTTTTTTAATTATTATTTAATAAACATTGCTTTTGGTTTTTGTTTTCCCATTAACAGTGTGAAGGCAAATGAGATTTCAGAGGCTTTATTTTTAAAGCAGTAACCGTCTCTCTCTGCAAGTCCTGAATTGAAAGCCCCAATGTAACAAGAGCTTTAGGGGACTGCAAACTGTTCAAGTACTGTACGTAAAGTGTGATGAGTTAATGTGAGGCCTTTGTGCCTGAAGTCTTGGGGGGGTCGGGATTTCTGAAAAGGGGTGTACCTTTGGATTAGAGGAAAAGAATGAAAAAGATCCTAGCCAGAAGACTGGGAAAGCAATGATGGAGTAAGTTTCAATTAATAAAACAGAATGTATATAATTAATACGAAGAAGGAGACGGCTCATTTCTTTCACTGTGATTCAAAAAAGAACAGTCAGCAGAAGATGAAGTTGTGTTGTTCTTCAGTACACTGACACAGAACAGTTTTTTGTGTTGATGTGTGTAAATGTCAGTAGCGTTACTTCTGTGCCTGATAGCTGCAGTATTTGGCTCATGAACATATACAGAATAGCTGAGAATTAGACAGAGTGCTGGACCATTGGAGAGGGAAACTTGGTGCTTGGGAATGATTTGTATCTCAGTAAGCATAAAAGTAGCATGAGAAGTGAATGTAACAGAAGCAGAACAGAGGTTTTATGTGTTCTTACAAGATGCAGAAATAACAGCTTTTGAGTAAGGACTGAATAAGATTGGAGAAAGTACAATTAAAAGTCTTGGTTTTAGTCTAGCAATGAGCATAAGCAGGAGAGCATCATCAAACAGTCCAAGTAATTGTATATCCCTTCAGCCTCCCTCTGGTATACGGTTCTGTTTTGTGAGATGGGGCCGGTAACAAGAAGCACCAGATATAGTGTGACAGGGCGTTCTCTTCAGAGTGATCTTCCTTTGTGACTCAGTGCACATGTGCACCTCTAGCTACGATTCTGTGCTCTTCACTTCTACATAACCTTTCCTTTCTGTTGTCCTTTTAGGTGTTAAGAAGCTGTGAGGTTTTGATTAGAGGAAATAATGAGTAGTGAACTTAATAGCAATCGATTCAAAAGAGTATTTGCAGCAGAGCAGTGGAGGAATTACAAATAACAACAAACTACAGGGTGGAGAATTGCTGGGATGTGTTTGCATTCCAAAAATGTTTCACCTGTGCTCTATCTGCCCTAACTTAGAAGACAACCTGGACAGGATAGATAAACAGCAATTTCCTATTCCCCTGCTGAATTAGAGGAGAGTAATAGCGCAGTTTTTAAATGCTGTGTGGTAGAAATACACAGACTTTAAAGAGTATGATCTGTTAAAGGTGATTTTAGCTCTGCAGTCAGGGCTCTGGAAAAATGCTTACCTTCCTTCTGCATGGAGGGATCAGGAAATAACCAGCCCCTGTCATCTGGAGGGGGAAAAGAGGGCATAGACACTTTACTGAAGCACATATTTTCCTCTTGTTGGCAGCTCGCACTTCAGAGCTCTTCCTCCCTCTTGTCATTGTGTTTGCTGTGTAGCCGCGCTCTTGTAGCAGCACACATCAGTTGCCTTGCATACACATGATTTCTTCACAGGGGAATTGGACGTTCACTTCAGGATATATGGAAAAAGGGTTGTAAGTCAACTGAATGAGTCTTTCACTGATGATATAGAAATCCCAATTTTGTTTTTATACTCAGTGTTTTAGTCCCTGTAAACAAAATCTCAGATCCCATTTCCTTGTGCTGCTGCCTTCGTGGCATCTTCCTCGGCTCAAAGCATTATGGAAAGTAATGGTGTTTTCTTCAACTGTCCAGGATGGCCTTTCCAAGAGAGAACTGGAATTTGGCACCTTACTTCAGTCTGCCTTCTTGGCTTGCTTATGTTTTTGGCAAATAGGAACTTGTCACTAACATGGGTTTTTTTTTCCCCCCTTTGTTTTCCTTAAGTCATCATGTAGACGCATAGCCTGGCATATTAGGCATTGACATTCAGTAACTGAGTGCCAGGACACCAGCTAGGTGCATTTCTAGAAGCTATATTTCACATAAAGATGGGAAGAGACTTGGGCATAAACACTGTTTAATCTATATTAATTTTTTAAATAAGATATCCTGGGTGTAACTTCAATCTAGAGATTAACCTCTTGTCTGCAGAATCAACGGAGTTGCACTAAATCAGCAGCATTTTGCTCTTCTTAAATTAAAAATAATAATAATAATTGAATTTAATTAAAATAAAAGCTCTTTGATTTTGATTCTGTTGGCAGTTTTTGGGAACACCTGGGACTTGCTGAGAGAGAACCAACTCTTGAGGCTGGCTCACCAGAATGAATTTTGCTAAAGAGAGTGGCTTTATTATGTTGGAGTTGAGGAATGTATTCACCTGCAGTTAGAGAGGTTATGATCCATGTAAGTAAAGCAGAAGGATTTCATTGTGTGAATAAGATGGTGTGGACTGGCAGAGGTTAAGAGTTAATACTGTGATACTTGAGTAAGAATTCTGAGTGATGAGCAGCTCACCATCTGATTCCTGCTTTGCTTGTTGTCCCAGAAGAGGAACTGCCTTGCCATATTTTTGAGTACTCGCTATCAGACTGTTAGTGGTATTTTTGAACTAAATTGTATGCGTATAAGATATACCCAGAAGTTATGCAGCAAGACAGAAGTCACTTTTAAAGGTGACCTCTGGGGTAGAGAAGAAGTAGCCAATTACTGATTTCAAAAGGGGGAAAAACAAGTATGCTCCATAATATAGGGGAAAATCCCAGGTTTGTTTGTTTGTTTTTTGTGTAATAAACTGGGGAAGGGTTTGTTGTCATTCCGGCTTTTGTGTGTGTTTGTCTGAAAGTCAGGTTCTGTTTTCTCTTCAGAAAGTAAGAAATTAATGAAACTAAATCTACTGCAGAGACAAATTAACAGAACTCTGAACTACCGCTTTGTCTGTAAGACTTCAGGTGCAGTTAGTGGTAGATTCAGTGCATGGGGAAGGGTAAAAGATTTGTGCTGCTGCTTGTTTGAGAATACAAAAGGACTTTAGATGTCTGAAACAGTGGAGCTCTGTAGCATCTTTGCAAAATAGAGGTAGGAAGGAGAAAATAGGGTTTGTTACAGCAGCATATCTACAGTCTAAGTGACTTGTGCAGTAGCAGGCCTTTCTTCATACATTTTCACTTGGTGTTGTGGTTCAAGTCTGAAAACTGGACTGAAACTCCCAGAGATTCATACAAATCCACAATACTTAGAAACTGCTATTCCTCATGAAGCAGTGCATGCTTTAATCAGACACACCATGCACAGTTGCTCCTTTTAGTAAACAAGGACCAGGACCAGAGGAAGCAGGCCTAGTTTAAGAAATCCTCCAGACGTTGTCTGCAAGAAAGACATCTCTCACTTTCAGTGTTGTTGATGGTGGCTTAGACATAATTGTGAATGTGGGTACAATTTATGTCTTTTTGGGGTAATAGTAGTGTTCCTGTATTTCATGTTTGTGATACTAAAATATTTTTATCCCTGTGATGAAAGCTGGAATGCCCTTTGTGCCATACAGGCAAGCTAATACTTAAAATCTCATATGCAATGTGCTTCCTAATGGATCAAGGCACCATATGAGGTTTTGGCCACATAAAGATCTGTCTGTAAAGCGGATCACGAAGACAGTTCCTCTACAGCATTTGTATTTATACTGACTTGTGATTAAAAAGCTATGGATCTTAGTTTCACAGCAGAAGTTATACTGGTTAGGAAAACAGCAGACTGAGCAAGGAAGTTTTACTGTATCAGTCTTTATCTATCCTTCCTTTCTTGTCTATAGCACATTAAAATTTTGTTTTGGGGAGAGTTCAGTTCTTTCTCTGAACTTTGAATCTGTGATGTTTTATGCTTGAACAATGAGTCGCCATTGAAGCTGTCGGTTTTTATATTTATGTACCATAATTCTTAAGTTTCTGTGCTTGTAGCCATTTGAATTAAAAGTTCAAATTGGGCTTTGTAGAGAAATTCTGGAGTTAAGTCCATGTTCTTTATATGTTTGTATTGTTTTCCTTGTAGCTTGCGCCACGGGAGAAGGCAGCTATGAATTACAATCAGAAGTTGAAGGAGAAGTTCCAGCATCACCCACAGATCAAACGCATCGCTCGACACCGTCACTTGCCTAAGAGTATCTATTGCCAAATCAAGGAACAGCGTATCATGAGAGAAGCTCGCCGTCGGAAGTATGGCATCCTCTTCCACCTTTGTTTTCTCTTTGTTTTAACAAGATGCATCACCACAGTGCTGTGGCAGCGGTGTATGGGAGTGTGTGAGAGGGAGCAAGTATGAACTACTTCTAGCATCTGAAAAGGGATTGTGAATCAGTGGATTGATTAATCTTTGGTTGTAAGAAAGACACGGACAAGTGTCAGTATCAACAAGGACTTTGTGCTGACTAACTGAACTGTGTTTTTCTGCTTTCTGTTTCTAGGGAGTTGAACCGTCGTAAGCACAGCAAACCAGGATCTGTGCCAGTGGTGGCAGAGAAGAAGAAACATGTTGTGGCAGTAGTGCAATAATTGTTTTCATATGTACAGAATGTCACAATGAAAGAAAATATCGCTGTTGAATGAATCCACTATACAAAATTTTATGGGCATGGGTAAGACAAGTCTATGGGCTCCAAAGATGTTGCTTTTCTTTCAAGCATAAACTTGTTCCGATTTGTCAAGTCATTGCCTGCTTTGGCTAGTTGTAAGAATTGGCCCTGGAATCGTTTATTACCAGTGTGATGTTACTGCCCTAACTCTGCATTTCAGTGGAGCTTCTGATATAAGCTGATATCCTACACCAGCAATCAAGCTATCAGTAGTCCAAGTCCTACCCTCTGATACCATTACTGCAAAAGAAGAGTGAAATTGATACAGATTTTTTGAGAGGCAAATAACTATTCCTTATATTAGAACCATAAAGCCAGTTGTCCTTAGGCAGATTTTTAACAGAAACCTAGTAAAATAAACAAGTGACCTGAATTCAATGGAGTAGATCTTGATTATTCCAGCTGGCAAATGTTCTGCTTCATATTTGCTGCAGCGCAATATATTGTTTCCCTTTTACATGAAAGGACCTCTCTAAAAACAGGTGTTGTTTTGTTCTGCTCTCAACTATTGTTATATGACTTGACATAATTTCAAAGACTGCTGAAGTTACTAATGTTAATAAGAGCATAGTTGAATAAATCTTTTTTACCTTGAATGAAACTTAAGTCTCATATTTGAAGTTTATATTTAAATAAATAAAAGCTTTACATTCCCCAAGGTACCAGTAGCCCAGAGGTTTTTGTTTGCTTGTTTGTTTTGAGTGGGAAATGCGTCTCTTCCAGTGAGGCAGATAGGCTTTTTGCTAGAGTTACTGGGGTACTCAGAAAACTTCTGGGATTTACTGAGTCTTTTACTCTGTAACCCTCCTGTAGAAACATGAGATATTTAGTGGCCATAAATGTTGCTTAGCATTTTCCATGCAAAAGGTTTTACAGCCTTTTACTGCTGTGTGCAGTCAGTAACTGCTTTTCTTCCAGCCTTCTGAGTTTAGGCACAAAAGTTATTTATGAATTCATTTATAATAGCTTAAGTTTTTTTCCTCTTTGCCATTTTGAGTGCTTTTTGGTTTTGTTTGTTTCATATACCTGCTGGTCCCAGCATCCAGAGGTGTTTGTGGTTTTTACTCTTTCACTTGGGCAGGGTTCTTGGGTCGTCATGATAAAGTGATGGCTGCTTGGTGATAAGAGCCCATTATGTATCCTTTGCTGTCTGGATCTCTTACCTTATGGGGCAACGCAGGAAGAGATGCAGATCTGAAGAGCTATAAGTAGGATGATGAGAAGCAGTAGAACAGATCAGGGAATAGACTGATGTTGGCTGAGTGCCTGCTGTACTAATACAGTGTGCTCTGTGCCAAATAGTTTATTTCCTTCCTGAAACATTGAGAAAATTGAGGGAGAATGTGTGATCCACATTACGGTTTGTGAAACAGCTGTAGTCAAGTCCTGAACAATTTGCAAAATCAGACTGATTTTTCTGGAATTAGAATTTTCCAGCCTTGACTGTTTAGGTTGAGTTGATGTAGTTGGTTTTTAATTCAATAAGTCATATTAATTTCTGGTGTGAACAAGCCCTGCTACATGGAGTTCAGTAGCTCTGGCACAAAACTCTGAATGTAGCTGGAGAGGTTTCAGTTTGAAGGTAGGTTTGTCACAGGGTGTGACAGCATAGAACTCTGCTGCATGGCAGAGCTGTGTCCAAAGCATCTCTTTATGTTCAGAGTCCTTTCTGCGCTGTTGGTTTCAGACAGGCCCCCAAGTGCAGCTGCTGGAAGGATCCAGATCAGCTAAGATGGTTGCCAGAGAGGTTATATTGGTACTGTTCTGAAAATAAATTTTACAGATAGCAAAGTACTCAGAGGCTATTGCATTTGGATATGAATTCCCTTTCTTTTCCAAATTCAGTGAGTGCGGTATAGTGCAGAGATCTTAGTCTTGTCATGAAATATATTCAAGTGGGGCACCTTCTCTTAACAGTCTAAGGAAAAGTCTGTGTTCTGGAATCGGGTGTTCCCTTGGCTTCTAGGAACACGTTAGTTGTGAAAACAGGGTAGGTGTGAGCTGGGTTGTTTTGGCAGGAGGATGTTCAGAATTCCGCAGGTGGGATTTGTGGTCCGTGTGCTCATGGGAGCCCTGGGCATGGACTCGTACACACCCTCACTTGTCTCCCCATTCACTCACCATTGGTACTTCTCTTAAATGGCCCCTAGCGAGTGTTGCATGTTACTGTCATCCACTTAAATCTCAATAAATTTTACACTGTTCCCACATTCACAGAATCATAGTGGTTGGAAGGGACCTCCAGAGATCATGGAGCCCAACCCCTCTGCCAAAGCAGGTTCCCTATACCACATCACACAGGTAGGCATCCAGGCAGGTCTTGAATATCTCCATAGAAGGGGACTCCACAAACTCTGGGCAGCCTTTTCCAGTGCTCCATCACCCTCACCATAAAGAAGTTCTTGCACACATTCATGTGGAACTTCCTACACTCTAGGAATGCTCTCACTGTCTCTGTTCTGTTCTTAAATTCTCTTAGACAACCTCCTCAGTTTGCACAGTTTTCTGGGGGGTTTCTTGCCTGATTCTAGTGGGTTTGGTACCATTCTAATCATTTTAATCTCCTTTGGTTTTAGGACCACTGATCAGCATGCCTGGTTTTCACTAATAGGTCTTCTAATCCTTGCTGTGTCTTTGTGCTTAAGATAAAGCAAATTAAACTAGGTAACGTAGCACAGCTATATGCAAGCATCTCTGTAGTGCCTTTGGATCCTATTTATTGGACCAGTAATGGGACAGCTGGAGTAAAGATTTCATCTTGCTTAGTCCTGGAGGTCTGCAGTACCAACGTGCTATGCTTACAGCTTTGTATTCCTGAGTTCCTCTTGTACTTGGTGGCGATAGAAACATTCCCTACAAGTACTTGTTTTCCTTTATTTAAAACATTTTTATGTTAAGATTTAAGATTTTGTTGTATTTTATAAGTAGCACTGGAATACCACAGATAACTAGTTAGCATCTATCTAGCTAGTTAGTATCTATCGAGATTGGGTCAGAGTCATGTACAGATTAGGTTTAAAATGAACAAAACAATAGGAAGTGTTATGTGCCTTCTGCAAGTTCTTATGTGCTGTTAAGTATCCTGAAAGTCTGAAACCTTTGCAAGGAGATGAATGTGGTTCTGTAACTGAGGAGAAAGAAATTTCCATAGGTAACAGTTTATGAGGAACTTGTAGAAGAGCTCCGTGATGTATGAGAAAAGGTGGGTTTTAATTAGGAAGAAAAGACCTCTGTGCTCATGTAGGACTTTCAAAAAGGTATGTGAAGAAAAAAGGACAAAATCAAAGATCGTAGTTCAATGCCACGAACTAAAAACTTCTGAAGCTGGAATCTCTTCTTATATTAAATTGAAAAAATGCACACTTGGCTCTGAGTTGAGGACGATGTTCTTCAGACACGCAGCAAGACAAAGTTAAGGAATTGTTTTCAAAGGTGACGAGTATTTACTGTAATGCTACTGCCTTTAAGGAGAGCTGCTGCTTTTCAGCACCTTGAAAATTTGATCTGGAATCTCTGTGGATCCTGGGATGTGAGGTGGAAGATCTCTATTTATTTATTTATTTATTTATGAAGTTTTTCTTACACAGATAAATGTTGGCTCCCTTTGTGTTTTCATTTTGTTCAGGACTGGAGCCGTTTCAGCAGATGCAGATGATTGCATTCCCAGAGGGCAGGTGGATATGATCAGGAGTTTGTAGCATGTTGCATCATGTTTTCTACTCCTGGGGCTGGTGTGGGCAAGAACAAAGATCTTGCAGCCGACAAGAGAGCGTTGCTGATTATTAAGAAGATAAGTGGACGGAGATGGTGTTTTGACCATCATTGTGAAAGCGTCATTTAAAAAGTGCAGTATGATTAAAAACTCACAGATTTAATATAGATTTGCTAGGCGTGCTGCACTCATATTTATTAAAAACCTGCAATGTGTGTTTGAGCAGAGTGAGATTATTTGGAAGTATGACTTTTTTTTTTTCTTTTTTTTCTTTCTTTCCTGAGAGTCCTATTGCAGAAAGCAAGGTTTGGTGGCCTGAAAATGGCGCATATTAATGAAAGAGCACATAAATGCTTGTTCGTGTGCTGGCACAATCTACAAGTAATAGCAGGAGGTGGTGAGGGGCAGGAATGGGTTATTTCTGCCAAGACGGGCTGTGATTTTGGACATTTGTGTGCCACGAGTCCCCTTGTCCCCCTTGGTTGGTAAGGCCAAACCTTACCCACAGCCAGCCTTACCTCCTTGACTGGACTGAATGTTCCCATGTAAGTGGACAGTGGAAGTTGTGCCATTATTCATCTCTGTTTTCTTTTACTTTGTCCTGCAAGAATCTCAGGTAGAGACTGAACAGTAGCTGTGGATGAATTGTATTTGCGAAGTTGCCTTTGTCAGAGAATTGCAGGTTTTCCACCAGTGAGTTTTTTTCCCTTCTGTTTTTTTCTTGTCACATCCCTATCTCCCTGAAGAGTGGCCCAGAAATCCTTGCTTTCCCTGTGGTCCTCACTGACTTTGTTTCGTCACTTAACTTTTGCAAGCCAGAAAACTCCTAAGAGGTTATTTCTACTGTATCTGGTGGAGCATTGCCCTGAATCTCTTCAAAATGACAGTTGTTAAGCTCTGGAAGGCTGATGGATGCTTTAATCATTTTCTAATGCCTCCAAACCTACAGCATGAGGCTTCTGATCTGCACAGCATTTGGGATTATGAGGAAAAAGGAAAGCTGATATTGAAGGTGCCTGGAGGGCCACAGGAAAGGAAAGCCAGAGAAGGGCTACAACCAGAACAAGGCGGGTCCTGCAAGGGTCTGAGGGGGTGGGAGCTGGTGCAGCAGGAGCCCATTGAGCTTTGGGTCAGATGGATAAGAAAGGAGTGTGTCAGCAGCTTTCTGTGTGAGAGAAAGCAGTAGGGAAAAGTCACACTTGCGTGTCATAAAGTATGTAAGGCAAAATAGCTTATATGCCATCCTTTTTTTTTCCCACAAATGGGATAATCCAGCATTTAAGTCTGAAGGCAGAAGATTCATTGGCTCAGCTGGATATCTAAAGGTATCATATTTATAGACCAGCTATTTCAGGAATGGAGCCTGTGTTCTTTTGCATCACTTAAGGCAAAATATAACCTTGGCAAACAAAACCACTGGCAATATTTGCAGTTGCGTCACTCTCAAGTGAGTACTTAAAATCAGAAAATGTGAGTACATTTGTGATAAGCCACTGTTTTTACATAATCCTGTCAGTTACAGCTGTCCGGTGGCTTCAGTACAATACCTCAAACCCAAAATATTTGCTATCAGAAGTTAAAGCGCCATGCAGTAGGTAACTGGATTATGATATTGATGTCAAACTGTGGAATGAACTCAATGCAGTAATTGCGTGCCTAAATGTGATTTGAAACTGAAGCTTCATCAGAAGGGTGTTGGTTTTTTTTCCTTCCAAGAATAAAAAGAATAAAACCAAGAATCTGGCTTAGAGACAATTCTTTAAATTGTGAACAGTGTGTAGTAATCTGTATCAAAAGACAAATACCTTTGTGGCTTTTGTGCCTTGTTCAGTGGAGAGGCTGTCACGTGAAGTGCCCCAGATGCAGACTGTCACGGCTCTGTACGTTGAAGAGACACCACAGCGGGTTTTGGGCTGAGTCAAGGCTCAGCTGGGCAGTTGCGCTAAGGGAAGCACTTATGGGGGCAGACCGTATCAAAATGAGGCAGAGCAGGTTGGATCTAATTAAAAGTTTTGTTATTATGTTAAATAACCAAAAACTTCGATTTCAAGATGGGAGAAGCTGGAATGGTGTGCGGAAATGTCTCAGTGAGTGCATTCTTTCAGATACATACCTGAAAGAGGAAGCTGCAGGTAACCAGATTCTTGATTTATTGGGCTGTCTCCATTCAACCCCCTTCCCACAACACCAGCAGCATCAAAGGGCAGCCGCCTTTAAGCTGTGCTAGCTCAAGCCAACACCTTCATGGTTTTCTGACTTTTGCTGTAGAACGGCTGCTTCAGTTATCGGTGCGCTGAGGATGTCCCTGTGATTCTCCTGCCTTTGACTGCCACAGCTCATGTCCGGTAGCACAGCTGTGTCATGCTGCGTCATTTCTTGTCTGGGAAACGCCCCTGTGGAAAGCAGTTTTCCATCTGTTCTTTCCTGAGCACAGGTGTATGTTTAATGCATAGCTACAAAAGACTCCTCGCTTGCCGAGGGCGTTAGATTTCCCCGCTGGAGGCAAGCCATGGAAAAGCAAGGCTTCCAACTTGAGTCATTTTGCACAGATGCTGTCATGCAGAAGTTTGTGAAGAGGGCTAATACACAGCACTTCTCCCTTACGGAGCAGTGCGACCATCTGAGGTGATACTGATTGTCACCACGTATGTTTTCTGCCTTTCAGACTTCAGGCTGCTCTGTTGCTCCTTTCTTTCAGTTCAGTAGCCACGCAGCCTTCAGGGATGTCTCAGGGAGGCAGAGGCCATCAGCCACATCCAGGTCTACAGATGTGTGATTGACTATAGAAATGTGCTCTCCTGAAGATCTCTCCTAAAATAAAATAAAATAAAGGCTGTAAAATTCAATATGGTGAAGCCATTCCTGAATCCAAAACTCAGTGGTTGGAGATCCTTGTCCCATCTTAATGAAGGAAAAAAAAAAAGACAACATTTTCTGGATACTGTCTGGGGACATTGGGAAGTTTTGGGGATCCTTTTGAAAGCTTTTTGAGCCACCAGAATTGGAGTATGTGCTGTTTGTTGATGTTGTGTTTTTTTTACCCAGTGCCCGTCCGATCAGGCAGGTGAACACAGCCTGTTGTTGGTAAAGATATCCAGAGATGCAATGTTGTTGCAAGCCCAATTCAGGGTAAGTGTGGAGGAGAGCTTTCTTGAGAAGGCTGTGATAAATGCCAGTTTTACAGCCTCTAAAATAGTCTTCTGGGTACTTTTTTTGAAGGTTTTTCTTCCACAATGCAGTCATTCTGTTGTGTTCAGTTCAAGATTTAGAGCACCATTTTTTGTTCCTTTTTGCTGCCTTCTCTGAGCAGATCTGATCTGTTCTATCCAGTACTGAGACGTACAGTTGCAAGCTACTTTCAGTTTAACGCAGTATTTTCTCACAGCTTAAGAATTATCCAAATGGGTTTTTTTCTCCAGATGACAGGGCAGTTTCACTGTGCAGTGGGAGACTTGTGTTTGTTGGCTTTTTTTTTCTTGGAATATATTAACATTTCCTCATTTGTTTTATTAATTCGTTCCAGCTATGATTCAAATCACCTGCAAGCTTTTTGGAGTTGGAAGAACTTCTTCACAACTACATATTCCCTTTTGCTGTTTCCAGTGCCATTTTGCTACTGGTCCTGGGAAAGTCCTGCTCTCCTTTCCCTCTGAAAACAACACTCAGTCGCACTGCATGGACTCACCTCTCCTTTTCCTAGCTGCCAAAAAAGACCAGAGAATTCTTAGATCTGTTAACACATATTTTGCTTAGGGTTTTCACAATCAGTTCATGTTGAAGCTGAAAATTACGCCTGTCAGAGTGGAAAACTTGTATGCTGGAAAATACTATTTAAATTCCATTAATTGCAGTTTCTAACCTCTTTCTTCTCCAGATGTATTTGTTTTACGTTTAGTTTCACAACGGCAACACATCTACCATATCCACTGTTTGCACTTGCAATTTAGATACCCAGACGTTCAGAGGAATGGACACAACCTTCTGCAGATTATAACCCAACATTCCAGTAGTTAAAGGGAGTGTATAAACTGGAGGGATGACAACTTTGTCCATGGGCAGGTAGTGATAGGACAAGGGGAAACGGTCTTACACTGAAGGAGGAGATTTAGATTAGATGTTGGGGAAATTCTTCACTGAGGTGTTGGTGAGGCACTGGCACAGGCTGCCTGGAGAAGCCATGGGTGCTCTGTTGCTGGAGGTGTTCAAGACCAGGTTGGATGGGGCTCTGAGTAACCTGGTCTTGTGGGTGGGGGTTGGTACTGAGTGGTCTTTGAGGTCCCTTCCAAACCAAACCATTCTGTGAACTGATTTCTTCTTAACTGGTCTGATGTCCTGTGTTGGGAGAAAAGCAGATGCTTGCCATCAGCAAGCGATTGCCTTGTCAAAGTTGGACGAGCCATTTATCTGTGCTGCTGTGGGAGCAAATTCCAGGTTTGGTCCACAGTTTGCTGTCCCTGCTGTGCCATTCAGCCAGACACGTGTTTGGGTTGTGCTGCTGTAGGCGAGGTTCCACAGGCTGCTTTGGGGCTGGTTTTGTGGTGCAGTAGCACTGGGAAGTTCCCACCCTCACCCGGTGCTGTGCTCCATGTGCTGGTGCTGTTCCTCAGAACCCCCTGCACCTGCCGGGCTCACTGCGTGGTGTCACTTGCTTGGAGCACCTCACTTGTTCACTCCAGCTGGGGAACCTGAGTAGTTCATGATTTTGTTATTGTTCTTCAATTTGATACAATCTGTTCCTGACCATCTGTACCCACTTGCACTGAGAATATCAATACTGTAATTTTCCATCTCCCTCGTAACTTGAGCTGATTTCCCCAGCTTGCAGCACTGTATGTCCATGCCAGAAGCTTGTATGTAGCGTGGCGTGGCTTGGGAGCAGCAGCTACCTCAAGGCTTGAGCAGGACCAGACTGGTGCTTGGTGTACAGATTCATCTGGGATTATCCGCTGATCCAAGGATTTGAGATGGAAATTGTCATGGAGACAAAGCAAAGACTTTACCAATCATATTTTTTTAAAGAGGAGGTGGTCAGCCTTGCCTCCAGCTCCCACGCATGAAGATTCAGGAGAGAAATTTCTGTCTGGCCTCTGCCACTGATGCTCCCAGCCCTGGTGGAGCTGTCAGGAGCGCACGACAATCCCACTGATGTAACTCTGGATCCTGAGCGACTCCACCACAGCCAGGTACTTCTGCCAGAAATGAGGGAAATGTGGTTTTGCCTCTGTGTGAAGTGGGGGTGGTGTTCTCAGCATAGCGCTGGCAATCTGTATTACAGTGTACTCCGAATGGAGAGGGTTAAATTAGCTTTTCCTCAGTTTATTCGGAGCTGGTACTTAGAGGATTTTGAAAGTCCTATTCTCAGCCATCAGCTGATTTCATTTACAATGAAAATACCACAACTATTTTGTGTTGTCTGGTAGACTTTCATCTTTATATATATATATATATAATGTTTCTTTCTTCATATGACATTTTGAAGTGAAACGCTTCCAAGTGATATGTGATGAGAAATCTGATAAATGGGGTACTTTCTGTATTTACTTAATCCTTCAGATCCTGTGCATTCCTACATTTGTGTGTGTGTGTGAGAGAGAGAATGATAAGGGGAATAATGATGCATAATGGGCTACAAGAAGAGGTTTCAGTGATGTTATGAACCACGGGAGTGACGTTCAGATAGTTTATGGTCCAACTAACAGAAACTCTCAATAGAATTATATCTCTATAAATCAAAATGTGTCTGTTGCTTATTTTCTATATGTGGTTCTGACTCATGAATCTGTGCCCTGTAGAAATTTCTATTCCTTCTTGAGTCATGCAAATGTTGCTTCCTATCGCCCCAGATCTTGCTTTCTCCAATGATTAGCCCTCTTGCACCCTACTCTGTTGTCATGTAGCTTTTACCTCATGTAACATTACCATTTGAGGGGGGGAAAAGCATGTGTGTTTTTTATTTTTATTTTTTAATATCAAAAATAGTATAAAATTCATTGCTTCCCAAGATGGAGAAGTGCCGGAGGCATTAAATACAAGGTACAAATTAAATGGAACAAAATAGGCAAATAAAGAAATAAATAAACCCAGACTATTTTGTGCTACTCCGAGGTAGAATATCTGAATGCAGCACAATGTTGCCAAAGCACAACATAGGCATCATATAGAGGGACATTGCATTACTCCATAGGAAAGGGTCTAGTCGGGTAACGAACAGATCAGCTTCTTCCTCTATAAGCTATTTTGTGGAAGCGTAAAGGAAAGCTGAGGCATCTTTGTGTGCGCTTGTCAGCCTGTGTACCAACATAAGAAAAAAGAGAACCTAAAGCAGCGTAGCTAAATAGTTGCTAGAGGCTAAACTGTGGCAGTGTAGGTTTCAGGGGCGTCACAGATGAATACATGAAAGCCTAAGGTGCAACAGTACCTGGACACGAAGTCACAGGAGGCAACGTTCTAACCAGGAATGAGATGCAGTTCCTTCTGAGAGCAGCAAGCAGTCGTGTACCCAAGTGTCCTCCTGGCTCTCGGATGTGAGTCACCAGTGTTGTCCCCAGCTGTCCTGCAGTGATCTGCTACTGCAGGTCAGAGGCAGTGCTTCTGTTCTTATATCTCACGCTCCATCTGCTGAATGAGATAATGGTTTTAAGTTTTTCTTCTGTAAGAAAAATGTTGAGGTGTTGGCCAAGAGAAGTGCTGGCAAACTCTGGCTGCTTACTTCAAAAAGGAATTGCTCAATGCTTTGCTGCAGACAGTGCCCTAAATTTTGTTCAAGAGGTCTGGCTTTGAAGCCAGATCAAATGTTCTGTCTGTTGGTCAGTATCAGTGTTGCTAAGTAGGTTCACCAAAGACATCATCAGTAAAGGAAAGAAGTGGACGTACTCTTTAGCAGAGTCTGTGGTGATAGGACAAGAGGAAATAGTTTCAAGCTGAAAGAGGGTAAATTTAGATTAGATATGAGGGATAAGTCTTTTACAGTGAGGATGGTGAGGCACTGGAGCAGGTTGCCCAGACATGTGATTGATTCTATTCTATGAAAGCTTGCGACCTGGTGGCTGGGTACTTGATTTGTATGGACAGTGAAAGCAAGGAGGAAAACCACTGTGTCACTGGTTTAAGTCCTTATTTTCTTGGAGAAGGCAAGGTGGCCTGTCTCAACGAGGTCAGGTAGCAAGAAGAGGAACCGGTTTTTGAAATCAGGAGGAATGCCTTATTTCCATGTATATTCTTCTATGCCTGCTACAACCAAAGTTTGTATATGGACGCCTTGCAGGCTTTGTGGTTTTTGAACTGCTGGCAGCCATTTAATGCTTATTAAATTGGTGGTGTATGGGGGATGAATACTTGAGAAATCCATAGCATCACCAACCAAATGCCAACAATTGTTACTGATGGTTTCTTCATTGCTCTCCTGTGAAGTAGCTGGCACGGAGGCATACACTCACAGAAGGGCAACTGATCACCAGAAAAGCTCACATGCCACAAAAACACAGGAAATAATGCAGAACTAATGAATGATAACTAGAAGAACTTATTTGTACTTGTACTGCCAATACAATCAGTGGAGAATGACGGCGTTTATTTCTCTAGCCTCTGCTACTTAGAGAATTACAGAAGTAATGAGACCAGCACTGTAAGATCAAGACTGCATTTCTGAAGTAAATGTTTATATTTGAACTCTGGTACAGCTGGGTACTTCCTTGCTTTTCCACATACAGCATGTTTATGGCCTCCCTAAATTCAAACATAGGACAAAGCAGTCCGCTAGTATGGTTGATGCTAGGGAGTTTCCATGCCTACTCATTTTGCTCTGTGGGAGAGCACAGGAATTCACTGTGGATTCAGCAGAAGCAGAGTTGGGGCTGCAAAACCTTTCTGTGCAATGTGTTCTGTTTTAGCTTTTTGGTACATTAAGCCTGTTGCATTCGTGTGAATTGTAGTACGTTGCCTATGAAAATACAGGTTGTGTAGCAAAGTTGTGTACTTTCTTGGTGTTAGGGTAGTTACTAGTTTCAATCTTTTCCTTTCCAAGCCAAACAAACCCTGTTTTTGAAACTACCATTCATTAATTTTATAGCAGATGTAGTTCGTTTTAAAAAAGACAAGCCAGGCATCAACAGCTGATAGTCTGACACTCTGCTTCATTCCTTCAGCAATGAGACTGAAGTCAGTCCGTTTGCATTCAAAGAAGCAAATACACTACATTTTATATCTGTGTGCCTCTTTGAAACGCAAGACAAAATGACAGAGATGTTGTCATTTTTATTCTCTCTCCCCGTCCATCCCTTCCCTCTCAAGACAGCTCTTCATGCACAGTGGGTTTTTTCCTGTCTACTGTGAAACATTCTTCTACTCCATTCTTGTTAGGAAAAGCTGGAAATAAAAGTAGCAGCATGAAGTGAGCATCTGATAATGCTTTAACTATCTTTGCTGTCTCTCAGCAAGCCCAGGACATACTTTTCACTTTAACTGTATGCTGGGGCAGCTAATAGCTGCACTCAAAGGGCATATATTATCTTGGAGTAATATTGCTAGTAAAAATAGACAAGCTTTTGTGCAAATAAATCCCTTTTCAGAATGTTTTGGTTTCCTACTTACTAGGAAATCATTACAGATATAATACGAATGTAGCTAGTGAATGAACCCTATCTTAATTATACTTGTGCTTTTATGGATGGCAGGATCCTGTTCTGGAGGGCAGACCACAAAGCAGGCATTGTAGTGTTACCATGCATTTGCTGACTCTAATTTGGCTTAATGCATTTTTTTCCTTAGCCTAGTAAAATGCCAGAGTTGATTAATGTTGATTAATATCGTTCTTCATAAACTTCTCATGCTGCACAGTCTGATTTTATCTGAGGTATGTCAACTAGTATCACGGGGAGCTTTTTCAAGAAAACAGTATTTGAAAGTCTCAAGTAAGTGCTAATGATCTCAATACATGCGTAATAAATTGTTGTTCAATTAGACGTTCGCTTTTGTTGTTCCAGTGCCTTTTGTCTCTGGAGAATACAGGTAACTTCCACAAAAATCCCTGCTCCTTTCTTCAGGTGCTGGGGCTAAAAATGGAATGAAAGACTGTTTGCTTGAATAACAAAAATGCTTTTAGAAGCAGTGTAGCAGTGCTACCACTTCTGCCTTGATTTATTTGTTCAATTAATTGAACTTCCTGATTAATTTTCTGGTCATTTGACAGATGTGAAGCCTAGATAGGTACATTTTTAGATAGAAAATACCATATGTTAAGCTTTAATTATCATTCCTCTTAGGCATGTTTTCATTATCAAAGCTGCTATATTCCAGGTCTACGAGAATTAATCTTAGTTGAAAACCCAAAGAACTAAAGCCCAGCTGGCTTTTGATTTTGAGGAAAAGGAGTAAAGTCAAACCAGTATTTTCTATCTCTTGTCAGCAGATAGACTGCAATGAAAGAAGGTCCTCAGTAAAAAGCCATAGAATCATGGAATTATTTGGGTTGGAAGGCACCTTAAAGCTCACTCAGTTCCAACCCTCCACTGTGGGCAGGGACACCTCCCACCAGCTCAGGATGCCCAGTGCCCATCCAGCCTGGCCTTAACACCTCCAGGAATCGGGCAACTGCAGCTTCTCTGGGCAGCCTGTGCCAGGGCCTCACCTTCCTCTCAGTAAAGAATTTCTTCCTCACATCTAATCTAAATCTACCCTCTTATTTTAAATACATTCCCCCTTGCCCTGTCACCACATGACCTTGTGAAAAACCCCTCCCCATCTTTCTCCCAGGTGCCTTTAGGTACTGGGAAGCCTCAAAGAGTTTTCCTCAGAGGCTCCCCATCTACAGGCTGAACATGCCAGCTCTGTCAGCCTTTCTTTATAAGAGAGGTGCTCCAGCTCCCCGAGCATCCTCAGGGCTCCAAGAGGTCCACTTCTCTCATGTGCTGGAGGCCATAGGGCTGGATACAGTAAAGGGCTGTTTTTGCCCCTTCTCTACTGAAAACATACACTGCATCTTAAGGTTTCCAGCTCTTGTAATACTGTGGAAAAATTTCAGCAGTTGTCCAGCAGTATCTTTCATCCTACAGAAACCTCTCTCTGATTTTTTTTTCTTCAAGTCTCACTTTAATCCCATCTTATGATAATGTCTGTGGGGGAAAAATTAGCTATTTTCCTTTATTTATTTATTTATTACAGTGTTGCTAATTTATCCGACCACTGTCTTCTCATTTCAACCTCTGTGTTTATGTGAGTTGCCCACTAGTCGTGTTTTGCCTACAGCTTTCTGACTCTGAGTTTTCAGTGACAACATGCTGTACACTGTGCCATTCTCTTCTATAAGTATTGAGGACACTACAGCCTTTGTACGTGACTAGGTTTATTAAGAGTTTCTGTAGTAAGAGTAATAATAAGTCAGGATATTATTATGACTTTTAATAATGGATGATGAATTTAGAGACAGAATCTTACGGTGGACATTAAAAAAAAAATGCACAGTCATTTCTATCTTGTATAGAATCAGAAGGTTTGGGGTTTTCAAGCAGTAATGACAATAAGGATGAATATATACCCAAGATCTGGCACAGGATATTCTGTACCAACTCTGGAGGACAGTCTTATTACTCAGTGAAAAAAAAAAATCATGTGGGATTTAAGCATGCTGATGTTTCTTGTGAAGCAGTTTGAGATTTAGAAAATTAGCAAGGGGAAGGAGTTGGAAGGCAGCAAACAGTCAAGGAAATGTTGCGTCTTATGTTATAGGAACATGTGATCAATTTCTGAGCCCCTCCTATATCAGTGTGAGCACATGCTCTATGCATCGAATAGTATCTGTATGCTCAACACTGCTGATTTCAAGACCCGTATTGTATCTGACAGTCCCATGCCCAAGCTGGAAACAGTTTCTAATACCAGAGAAGGGCCATGGGGGACCAATAAAAACAGATTTTTATACGACCTCGGTATGATGTTTTAAAATGATCTGGACAAGCGTTAGATTGTTAAAAACAAAATCCTTGACTTAGTATTATTTGTCTTTTTTGTCAACAAGGAAATGTCCAATTCAGGTAGCAAATACTGAGTATAGAATCTCAGATGTTCATCTATGCCCTCAACGTACTGTATGGCTTACTTAGTTCAATATTCCAAGCTATCTATTTAACCAGAATTGCAAGCATGAGGCATGAAAAAGCTTTTAGACATGGTTGTGTTTAAGATTTTATGCTCTGGACTAAACAGTCCAAACCCTAGAAAACGTGTCAATCAAGCGCGCCATTCAGAAAACAATCTGATCCATCCAATCTGTTCCTCAGTTTTCAGCTGCCTGACCTCTGAGACAGCACCCGCCCTACAGCCATGTGTGTTCTCAGATAGATCTTGGGCATGGGCCTTCTGCTCTGCTGAGAGGAGGCAAACAATATCCTGTCACCCAAACTGATTTGGGAATAAGGCTGAAATTCCTCTGTATGCCCAGAAACCACCATGATACCCGTGGTGAGCCCACAGCTCTCTAATCCAAAATATCCATCGTGCTCCACGTTGCTAATTGGGAAGTATCCAATCAAGAGCAAACTGCGTGGATCACTAAAATGTTGCACATAAGCAAAAATGTCCTGGAGGAAATAAAAAGAAAATGTAGGCAATGGTGTACAAGATTACTAGCTTCCTCAGTTTAGACAGAGGAAGGCTGGGAAAGGTCCAAAATAGCACCAGCAATGATAGTTTGATAGTGCTTTGTGAAGGACCTCAAAATTGCAATTTGTTGCGGTGTAAAGTTCTGTCCTTCCACAGCAGAAATTTGTGGATTCCCTTGTAAGAAGCTGCCAGGAAGAGCCCTGTAGGATGCACTGCTTGTTGGGCCTAATGTGATCTACTGAGAATTTGAGTGCTGGATGTTTTCAACCAAGAGTGTTTTTTCATTTTCTCCATTCCCTGATTCACGGCGGAACACTTTTGTGTCACCTATATAAAGATGTTTTCCAAATGAGTCTTTCAGCTTGGGATGAAAATAATAGAAAGAGTGAGTTCCACTGGAATCCTCTCTTATACAAAATATTATAAAGCGGATGTTGGCTTTGCCTCTTCAGGAAAGAAATACACGTGAACAAAGAACCAACCAACCCATTTACTTTTGTAGCTGCTATGAGGAAGGAAATGGGAATAAGTATAATGAGACCTTTAGTGAAAGACATTTCACGGTCCTATATAAAATCAGGTTAAAATACTGCTGTTTCCTTGAGAACTCCTCATCTGTCAGACCTGGAAAAGAACAGGAAAAAAAAGAAGGGGGGGCAGGGGGGTGGGGGGTATAAAAACACATCCGTTAATAACCCTGCTATCAGTACATTAAGAAAACTTATAGAAGCCACCAAAAGGAAGTATTTTTGAGATGTGATGGGACTGCATTTTCAGTTGCAGATTGTACAATGGAAAATGAATTCCAATAGAAGAATGTAGAACAGGAATGTGAGCCTTGTTCTTCTGAGTGAGCAACGAATCTTGAATGAGAGCTGAAATGAAGGAAGGGCAGGTACCTAGAGACACTGCCCATGGAAGTGAGGCTAGAGCTTGCAGGCATTTCACTACCAAGGGAATTGCAAGTGAATGGTCCTTAGAAATAGATTTCAGAAATGATCATGTGAAAAGATAATAAATTGTCTTGTTGGTTGATTTTAGATTGTTATTGACACAATTACTCTGAGTATGTAGGGAAGTTTGCTCTGAGTATAGTTTCATCGATATGTGTTGTGTAAATACAAAGAACAGCATGGGACAATTCTCTGCAAGATGATAGGGACATGAACAAGTAGTATTTCTATTTAATGGCAGGCAAATGCGAGGAATGATGGGTGGAGCTGATGAGAAAAAGGGAATGTAGTAGGAAAGGAAGGTCAAGCAGAACCATTTCTTCAGTGAGTCACAGAATGTTTTCTGCTAAGTCTGCTCCATCCTTCCAAAGCAAATAACTAGATACTATGTGGGGATTACAGCTGCTGCCCGTGGATTTGTTTATAGCTGTATGTTTAGTGGTGTGGGATTTAGTGGGAACAGAGCAAATAGTAACGAGAAAAGAAAGCTAATGAGCTTCTATAGTCAAGCTGAGAGCCAGTGTTTGTAATTGGTGGATGAAAAATTGAAGGCACATTGCAATGATTTCATAAGCAGGCACTATAAGTGCAGGCAGGTCAGAGGTAACTTCCCATGGGAAAGAAATTCAGGTGAATGAGACCCAGCCTAGGGAGCTGTAGTGAAGCTATGATCACAACACTGTTGGTGTTTATGGCTGGGATATGGCATAAACTATTTTTGAAAGAGCTGTGTAACCCAGCAGGGTGGAGAGGTTGCATTAAAGTGATCTTTTTACATCCTTTAATTATTCTTAGAAGTGATTGAGGATTTCTTTCTTTCCTCACTTCCCCGGGATAAAATACAGTTTTCCCAAAGGGATGAATCAAGTTAATTCTTCCATTCAACATTTACAGATTGACAAGGACTTCACTATCTTTGGTAATCTGATGACCCAGACTTGTACGTTTTCTCCTCTTTTTGACTTGGGTGCCAGATTTATCTGGTGCCTGGAAGGAACAGGGAACTGGGTGAGAGCCAGCTGGCTGGAATCCAGCTGGAAAGGTGAAGGTGGTGGTGACAAGAAGAGCAGAATGCTTTGAGGACTTGATGAAAATCACACAGTTTATTTTTTAAGGGTGTCTGCTCGAATACAGCATGCTCAGTTTCTGTGCAATGGTTTGTGTAGCACAACAGCCCATAATGAGAGGCTACATCCAGAACAGGAACGGGCTCCTTTCAGTTAAAGATGCCAATGACATTTATTGGGAAAAATTAACATCTGATGAACATATGTGCATGATGATGGGCATGGGTTACTTTTGTTTTAGCACAGCCAACCTGTCACGCTTGTCTGGTGGTCTTTTCTTCCACAGCCTGTTTACCCAAAGGAATGATGTCTTCAGCGTAACATCACAGACTGAGCCCTTCAATTAGTGAAACTTTCAGGAAGATTTTCACTTTCAGGCCTTCACACCTGGCTGTAGATCGATGGTATAGCCCACTAAAAATAGTGCCAGCTCCAGAAATGTACGTTCTGTGTTGGAGAGTTCAGACTGTCCAAATGAAACCTTTTAAAACCACTGCAGTTGATTTGTGGTTGATATGAGTTGTCTCATGACGTGGGGCAACCAGTTAGACCTCTACGGCCTGTAGATCATAGAACCATATAATCACTAAGGTAAAAGACCACTGAGATCATCTAGTCTGACCAACAATCCATCCTCACTATGCCCACTAATTTGTGTCCCTCAGTGCCGTATCTACACATTTCTTGAACACCTCCAGGGATGGTGACCTAACTACTTCCCTGGGCAGTCTATGCCAATGTGTCACCCTGCAGCAACCTCCTTTCAGATAGATCACTGTAGAGAGTGATTTAAGTTCTTCCCTGAGCCTCCTCTTCTTCAGGCTGAACCATGCCAGTTCCCTCAGCTGCTCCCCATGATACTTGTGCTCCAGACCCCTCACAGCTTTGTTGCCCTTCTCTAGACATGTTCCAGGGCTTGATGTCTTTTCTGTAGCGAGGGGCCCAGAACTGAATAGACAGATTGAAAACCCACAGATATGGATTCACCCGGTCCTCCGTTGTTCTTGGACAGGTCATTTCCCATTTATTGGGGCTGGATGGCATCTTTGGTAAAGTGTGATTCATGCTCCAGAAATTATTGCTTGTCATCAAGCCGACAGCTGAGGTACAGGAGGTACAGGAACATTGGGAGGTTTGTTCTAGTTTCTAGGGTGGAAGGAGGGCTGAGCCTACTGCCCTGCCAGGGCTCCGAGGGCTCGGGAGCCGGGCTGCTCCAGGCCCCACCTGTGGCGGGCGGTTCCTGCGGGCCCGGCCCGGCCGCTCCCCTCCCCGCCCCGGTCTGCATCCTGTGTCTCGGTCCCACCGGGATCT
This sequence comes from Excalfactoria chinensis, assembly GCF_039878825.1. Classification (NCBI taxonomy): domain Eukaryota; kingdom Metazoa; phylum Chordata; class Aves; order Galliformes; family Phasianidae; genus Excalfactoria; species Excalfactoria chinensis. The sequence continues at coordinate 19,165,788 of NC_092826.1, read as the reverse complement.
TCCCACTTCGCCCATCCCTCGTCCAGGCAGCATCCGTAGGGGGAGCGGCGGCGGCGGCCATACACCGCCCGCCCGCCCTTGTCCCTCCTTCCCTGTTGACCGCTGGGCTCAGTCCTCTCAGCGCGGCGACTCCTCCTTGTCCTTCCTCGCGTGATTTTTATTACGTCTTTTTATTTATTTATTTTTTGTACTTATTTAAATAAAGAAGCGCCAGCAGCACCTCCCGCCGGTCCCCGCCGCTCAGCTCCGCTAGGGGCGGCAGCCAGCCCCGTGCCCCGAGCCGGGAGGAGGCGCCGCGCTGTTCAGGTGGGGGCGGTGGCGCCGGGGCGATGCGGAGCCCCCTCCCGTGACTCCGGCCGTCCGCCATGCGATGGGTTAGGCGGCCTCCCTCCCGCAGCCGGCAGGGCAGTAGCCAAGCGGGGCGGCGGCAGGAAGCGGCTCGGCTCGGCCGTGGAGCGGCGGCGGGAGGCGGCCCCCTCCATGGACGGCGGCGAGGAACGATGAGCCGCGGCCGGCGGCCGGGACCGGCGCTCGCCCGTAGGGGCTCTCCCCGCTGCGCGCCCCGGGGCGTCGCGGCTCCGCTCTCCCCCTCCGCCCCCCGCTCCGTCCCCCCCGTCCCTGCTCGGCGCTCGAGGTAATCCCGCTCGCCCCTAAAGCGCGGCGCTCCGGGGCTCATCCCGCTCTCTCCTCCCCTCCCCGGCCCTTCCCCTTCCCGCTCCCCGCCGCTCGCCCCCGTGGCCCCGCCGCCCCCGGGGAGCCGGCGGCCGGGCGGGTGGCTGCGAGGTCGGGGCTTCGGGCACCCCGCCCCTCGCCGCGAGGCTGCCGGCTGCTGACGGGCTATTGATTTGTATGTGCTTCGCCCCGCGCCGGCCGCTCCCGCCGCTGCCGCCGGAGCCAGGAGAGCGCTTCCCGTAGCGGCGCGGAGCTCTCACCAAACATGTCGGCTCCCGCCGGGCCCCGGGGCGGCCCTGCGCCTCCTCAGCCGTTGCCGGCGAGTCAGCCCGAGATGCCCGACCTCAGCCACCTCACGGAGGAAGAGCGGAAAATCATCTTGGCCGTCATGGACCGCCAGAAGAAGGAAGAGGAGAAGGAGCAATCCGTGCTCAAGTAAGGGCGGGCGCGTCCCTTCCCCGGCCCTCTGGGGCGGCGCGGCCGGGCGGGATGGGGGAGCGGAGCGGGGTGGCGGGGCCGGGAAGGGCTGGCTCTCGCCGCTCGGGCGGCGGTGGGGCGCGGCCGGGGCCGGCGCGGAGCCCGGGGCCCGAGGCTCGCCGCTCGTCTCGGCGGGTCGGGCGGCGGCCGAGGCTCCGCTAGCCCCGGCGCCGGCGGGGGGGCACGGCGCCCAACATGGCCGCACAGGTGCCGTCCTCACCCGGCGCGTGCCGCCGGCTGGAAGGAGGGAGTCGGGCCGAGGAGGCGCTCGGCGGCAGCGGGCTCCGTGCGGGGGCCCGGCGGACTGCGGGCGGGCGGGCGGCGGCAGTGCCCCGCGCCGGCGGGACCGCCGGGGCCTAGGCTCCGGCAGCCTCGCCGGGTGGGTTTGCCACAGCCGCCATCTTCCTCCGACAACGTGTCTGCCGCCCGCCCCCGCCCCGCTGCTCTTTCCAAGCGGGAGCCCGGGGCCGAGCTTCAGCACCGGGAGCTGTCCGGCGGCGCCGCCCCTGCGGGCCCGGGGCTCGTCCTGCGGGGCGGCTGCGGGCCGAGGGCGGCCCCGCCGAGCGGTGCCGAGCTCCGCCGGCTCAGCGTGAGGACTCCGGGAGCTGTCCTCTCGCCGTGGTGCTGACCCGTGCCTGCTTGAAAAGGAGAGATTTGCTCCTTTCGTGGGTACTGCTCTTAGCAACGCAGCGAGGCTGTAGCACCGAGAGCCTCTTTTCTTGCCAAACCCCAGCAAGTTAAAGCAGTGAATCAGTATTGTGTCGCGGGCATGTCAGCTCCAGCTGGCCCTCTGAGCTCGGTGTCTGGAAGCTGCCCCAAAGCCTGTTTCCAAGGTTCACTGCTTTTTTATCATCCTATCGAAAACTTACACTGAAGTTATCGCTTACATGGCAGCTATGGAGCTGTGAGGTGATCTAAATTGTTTAAGTCTGTTTCAAGAGATGTTTTTATTGGGTGTACATCTCAAAGAATGACAGCATAATGTGAGCACTGGAAATAAAGTGCCATACTTAGTTTTATAACTAAATACCTTTCAGCCTAATGCTGTTCGATTGACTAGGTATTGTGACACTCGTTTTAAAACAAGTTGCATTCTTCGTATTTCTAAATGGTATCGTGTACCAAAATAAATGCACGTCTGTCTAAAATCTCTGCACTCCTAGAATCATTAACCAAGAAGGAAATGGAAAAATATTCAAGTTGCAATTCAAATATATGATACTAGACTTACAGAAAGCTCCTGGCAACTTTTGTGGTAACTTCAGTATCTACGATCTTAATGTGATACTAGGATCACATGAACTCTTCAGCTTGCAAATGAAAAATAAACTGTTTAGAATCTTGGAAGCAGACAATCAACAAAAGAAAGGGCTTCATCACAGTCTAAAGACAAACTCAAAACTTTAGGTGGGGCTTAGGCTCTCATTAAAGTTTCCTCTTGATTTCTATGTGAGCAGTGAGGGAAGTGGCTTAAAGGTTATACAGAAAGGATAGCCTGAAACAGGCTCTTGCAAAAATGCTGTTCTCAGTGGAATTTGTATAGGTGGCCTGTAATATTTCATAGGATACTGAGAAGTGATCTGGTGTCAGACGAATAAGTTATCAGTTTCGTTTTTCTTAAGTGGCTCCTTGGTCCATCAGATGCATGTTTAGTCTGAAAGTGCCAACAGATTTATTAATCACAACCTTCCACCAGTCATACCAGAGTATGTTCTGCATTTTTAGGTGGGTATTACTGAGCTTAATTCTCTTGACATGTTTTCCTTCTGTCGAGAGAAGAGAAAGAAGAAGAAAGGAAAAAAAAAACAAAACAGCACCCATGTATTTAGATGAATGGGCTACTGTTATTGCATATAGATAAATATAGATCTAAATCCTGCAGTCTTTGTTCAAGTGTAATTCTCCTCGAAGGCGAGCTCCTTTTGAAGTGGAAGGTATTTTTGTCTGACTAAGCAATAAAATTGTGTCATTTCATTCCATGGAGAAATTTAGGAGGATAAAAAAAGATGATTGAAACAAAAGTTGATACCTGGTGATCTTAGCACAATAACAGTTCAAGTATTGTAGAAAGGGACAAGGATGGGTCTTCGCTAAATTTCAGATAATTTATGGTGATTGAATATCAGCATGAATGGCTAGTCCCTGGGCTCTACTTCCTTTCTCTATTCTATTTCTATTTTGTGCTCTTCAAATTCTTATGCTGTGCCTATCACGGTGGTATTTGAGCATCTTCCAAAAGTGCATTAAGTAGTGTGACTCACATCTGTAATGTGGACTGTTTATTTTTTTCCTTGTGCTCCCTGGGGTAGATATGTGTGGATTTAAAATAGATACATATCTTCTCCTTATGCTTGCTTTACTCTTTTTGGAGAAAAGAAATGCAGATGGTATTGAGTTGTAATCTGTAGCAACTAATAGTGATAGGTCAGCATGAATTCCTGCCAGGATTTGCTGGAACATGATGGCATGTAAAACTGAAGCTTTCCAGATTTGCTCTTTCCTTTGGCCTGGTTTGCTATGTGAAATATGCCTTACTAAAGTTGTGCACTGTGCTCCTGTGGTGGAGCTTCCGTGTTTAAAGGAGAACAGGCAGCAAACTGCTGCTCTGACTGCCTGTCCTCTGAAACTGTTGGGATCCTTGGAGTGTGTTTTGAATGCTTTGTACTGGGAACGTGCCTTTTTGTACATATGTTGAACGTACTAACGTGCATAATGTTCAGAAAAGTAAACTGATGTCTGTATGCAGAGCGTTAAGTCCTTCTCTCATGTTACAGAAATACTTAAGTGTTTTCAATTCTGTATTCTGTGGGTATTTTAATTTCTTAGATATTGCATAAAATATAAAAACGTTACCCTTACATCATATGCATCCTTCCTCTCATAATTTCTAGTTTTGTGAGCATAAGCTTTCTAGCGGATTTTAGGTAACTCATTTTCTCTAAGCGAATTGCTTTATGAGATCCGTAGTCTGCCTTTTTACTTTTCGTTTGCGCTTGGTTTCTGTATCAAAGGACTCTCTAAAGAGGATGTACACAGAGAAAAAACACTAGTTTTTTTTTTTTTTTTTTCCTAGGTTGCTGACATTGCATGTAAAGATTTTGTTTCAGCCTGTATAGTTTGCATTTACAGCCATCTACTTGTAGGACCACAGGTTCTCAGCTCCTTTACCCAAGTATTCTAAAAGTAAGGTAATGTGCTCTGCTTGTATGCTGAGACTCACAGCTCTGAAATTCACACTTTTTGGCTTTCCAGGAGTATGGGCAGTTTGGCTCAGCAGAAGGCAAGTTTTCCCAATAGGAGTTTCATCATGAAATAAGTCAGCTTTTCATACATTTGCACGGTGTCACCTAAATTTACCATGAAGCTGTTATAGGCGATCTCTCATTGTTTGTTCAGGTGACCAGAATCAACTGGGGGGTGCCATCATTTTTATCCAGGGAGAACGAATGGATGGAAGCATGGCAGGTCAGGTGGAGGAGACTCTTTGTTTCCCACTCCATCAGGTCCTCAGACCTTGGAGGGTGTGGTTGGCTGTGGCCTTGTGTGTACTCAGTTGCTGTGTCTGTGGTTTCACAGCCATGGTAATAAATGACTGAAATCAAACCTCTGACGAGGAGACTGCGAGGAGGCTGGGCTGTGTAGGCTCCTTTGTGGGGCAGGATATTGGGCTTGGGTGAAAGGGAAGCAATGGATTCATGGCTGAGTGTCCCAGCAGTGTAAATAGCTCACACAACCATTATAAATAATTATCCTGCTTTATGAGTAATCACCTCTGATTTACAACGCTTTCAAAGGATTCTATGTTTAGGATTTGGATTTGGGCCTGAAGGGATGACGGAGGAGTAGGTGGTAATTATTGTGGTGTTTGTTTTTTTTTCTTTCCTCCCCCCAACAAAGAGATCTGTATATGGGAAATTCTGAAGTTTGGTGGGTAATGCAGAAATATTTGCTTTTGGCCACATTGTAAACTAGGACTTCAGGCAATTGTAGTTGATTGAGGCATTGTCCCATAACTTAATGCTGAGTTTTGCCTAAATTCAGAGTACTGATCCGAGTAGGTTGTTACTACACCACTCGTTATTTTTCCCTTGTTTCTATTTACTATAAAGAAAAATATCAGAAGATCAGAATGACTTTAGTAATTTCATGCAGTTTATAGTATATATGCAGCAAGTGACAGTGGAAATTATAAGTGTAGGTACAGTTGTGAAAGTGAACAAATCTCAAAAGCTCCCTTTTGCTTCTTTTGCCTTCCCCTTTCCCTTCCTACAACCTCATTCTCTGTCCTCTCCCATTTGTTTTACTTTTTTTTTTTTTTTTTTTTTAATTTTCTCCCCTTTCTTTTATTTAACAAATTTGTACCACCTTTTTCGCCACTCAAAATTGCTGTTATTCCTTACTCATCTTCTTACCACATGATTAGACACTTTATACTGTAAGTAATACCTGTCAGGATGTTATGTCTTGTAACACTTTCTCTTAAAGAAGTTCCAGTTAGCATGCTCCGTGCCCTGTCTACAAAGAATAGCAGTGGTACTTCTGCCAGCGACTAAGCAGAATGTATTTGGAGATTAAACAGACAGGCAGTAACACTAATTACTGGGTTTGCTAATGTTAATGTTAAGTAAAATTTCAGAAGGCTGCAGTAGCACTGATGTTGTTCCAGTGTTCTAAAAGTGCAGGCAGGACAGGTTGGACATAGAGAGCCCTGATATCACGTGGGGTTGAAAAATAGAAAAGCTGATACAGGATTTAGTTAATGAGGAACTCAAAAAAGAGACAGTTAACACCAGCTGGTACGTGCTTTTTGAAAAGTGTATCTTGTGAAATAAATCTGCTTTTCCACTTCTTTGAAGCTGAAATACAATACTTCACTTTGCACATTAAAGGCAAGAATGTAGGCTATGCTTCAAGGTATGAGGACTGTCTCCTAGTAAGTGGTGACTGGGTGAAATTCAGTGGTCTCTGGAAACTGGGTTAGGGGGCTGGATGTTCTGTTCTGGGTTTTGTCTGCATATGTCTGTGAACTAGATAGCATCTAAATAACTGAGAATGTCAAACAATTGATTTTTCCATTGAAACAATAGCTTCATTAGTGTGTGTATTTTAAGTACAAACGGCATCAAGGAGACTCTACAACTAAGGCTTATAACTTGAAATAAAGTGTATTTTTACTCTGCCAACTGAGCTTTAAAATACTTGATGCATATTCAAAGTTCTATAACAGAAAGGAAAGAGTAGTGCAATGATTTGAACATTGAAATTCAATCCAGTGGAACCACTCATGTGAGATTAGCCACGTGCACAAATGTTCATTTTTTATTTTTATCTGTAAGGTAAACCTGAGAGTCTTGGGAATTTTTGAAGTGAATGTCTCCTCTCATCCTGCTTTTCTGACTTCCTTAAAGCTTTACAACCTGTGGAGTCAGAAGGCTATGAACGTTTCTGTGTATACTGGTCTCTGTTTTTCAAGCTCGTTTTCTAGCAAGAATTTTTTTGTTGCCTTCTTTCCTTTTTCCCCAGCATTTCTCTGATGGATATATATATATATATATATGGATATATATATATATATATATATATATATATATTTCCCCTTAGAAGATGAGGAACTTAAGAAGATAAAAAAAAAACAACACAAAAACAAACCAAAACAAAACCAAAAAGAAACAAAAAATCGATTAGTTATGATCTATTCTACACTTGCTTAACTGCTGCAGACATTATAACTTAACAACGAGTCTTGGGATGGGGAAAGTTTTTTGAGGAAGTCTAGAGCATGTAGGCTGTCATAATCATTTGTCGTGCTATTTCATGGTTAAGAGCTACAAGTTATCATAGATAACAAATATATTTTAAAAACGAGCATGGTGAGTCTTTTAAATTCAGTCTCATAAGTGAAAAGAATCCACTTAAAGACTGTTTAAAAATGGCATTCAAAACTAGTTATTCAGGCAAATTAACTGAAATACATTTAAGTTCAAATCAAACTATGTTGTTTTCTGCGCTGACTGAGTTTAGAGTATGTCTCTCTTGAAAGACTGCATGTTGTAATTGGAAGATCTGTTAGAACCTCAAATTATAACTGGCTGTTGAGGCTGTATTATAGTTCATTAAGAACAACAGTTTATATATAATCTGGTAGTGCTTTTTTAAGCTCAATAAACTCCAGCAACTGTCTCTCATGTTTCATTGAACTTCTGGTGATACAGTAAAATTGTTGGTTTTTCTACTTTGACTGATTCCTCATGTTTCCCCCCCACACCTCCACCAAGTTACTGTGTTGAAGCTGCAAAGGTATTATCAGTCAGGACCAGGATTGTAACAGGTAATGTAAGATCACGTGGGGGAATAGCAGTGTGTTTAAGAAGTTAATATCTTTGATTTTAGGAGTGAAGATTTCAAAGTAATTTATACTGTTCTCTGCTATTTTTGTTTGAAGGTAAAATGCAATTTTTTTATATCCTTTATTTCAAGTATTGGTTGACATCGCATTTCTCTGTCTAAACATTTTTGTTGGGTTATTTTAGTTGCATTTTGATAATCTGAAATCAAATTAATGCATTTTGATCGGGAGGAGTTTCAGATAGTCCACTTGACTTGGAGTTTTGAAGTTTTGATGAGAGCCTGAGGATTAACTTTGATGTAGACTTTAAGATGTTATTACAACCATACTGAGGTACCCTGTGTTTTAGCTGGAGTCAGCAAGAGCTGAGCTTGTGTTATGAAAAAATCCAACTGCTTCTACTTAGAAAATTCACAGAGAAAATCTTTAAACTTTAATTAAAACATAAATAAGTGATTTTCTTTTTACTGTCCTAATTGATTCTTTCTTCTTGTGTCTTACATGAATTTGCTTAAACACTTTCTCTGTTCAGTATCATTATATTTAAGGTGAGTGTTTTCCTATAGCAAATACTGCATTATAGTTGTACATCATAGAATCACAAGGTTGGAAAGCACCTACAAGATCTAGTCCAACCATCCTCCCATTACTGTAGCTACACAAACCACTAAACCATATCTTGGAGTTCCTTATCCAGACAGCTTGTGAACACTGCCAGGGACGGTGACTCCACCACCTCCCTGGGCAGCCATTCCAGCACCTGACCACTCTCTGAGAGAAAAAGTTCCTTCTTATGTCCAGTCTAAATTTCTTCTGGTACAACTTGTGGTCATTTCCTCGGGTCCTGTTTGTTGCTTGGGAGAAGATGTGCTGTCTCACAGGTTGTCCAGCATTACTCAATATTTGATATAGCAGGGCAGTTGGATTCTCTGTATTTGTGGGGGTAGCATTTCTTTAGAGTGGGTATTATCATAGAAATATCTTGACTTTTAAATGAAATGGTGAGTTACAATCACTTGTAGTTTTTGGAAAATGTTTTGCAAGCGTCTTCCAGATAACTTTTCAAAAATGAGAACTGTAGAGTGATAGTAAGAAATCTTTTTCCCTGGACTGTCCCTAACTCTTAATGTATGTATACATTTTTCTTTTTTCTTTATAGAAAAGGTGAGCAAGAAGTAATGCTTTTGTAAGGCTGTTTAAAACTCAAAAAAAACCCCAAAGACCAATAGAAAATAGGGCTAGTTGGAGCCTCACGTGGCTTCCCAGTTCATCCTTTGCCTACAGGTGTGACCAATTATAACAGAGCAATTCCTGACACTTATTTGTCTAATGTAGTTGTTCCCAGATGTGAGGGCACACCTGGCCAATGCAATAAATAGATTTAATGGCTGAAGCAGGAGAACATCACAAGAGTTATACAGAGTTCAAGCTGATTGGCTCTGCAAGAGCTGTGCTGCCTACACAGGAAAAGATGAGGAGTGGCCCAGACAGATCCTGATATGGATGAAGTTTTTTTGCAGGTGGCAGTTTATTGTTGAGAAGTATGGGAACAAAGAAACAACTGCTGACCAAACCAGGGATGGAGATTCCTGCATCTATCTGGGTAATTTCTTTTTTCTTAGCTACGTCATCTCCAGTGGAAATGCAGAACAGTCTGTTATTCTTTCCTGCAACCTTTAATATGTTTCACATGTGGGATTGTATCTCCTCTTTTAGGTGAGAATCTACTCCTTTCTGTAGTCTCAACAGGTCATATTTTATAGACTTTTGGCTGTTCTTGTTGCTGTTCTCAGTATTCCTTCTAATTGAACTTTTCTGAAATACAGTGTCCAGAATGAGACGCAGTATTGCAGGCAAGAGTTTTGAGACATTACAAGGGTAATGAGATATGTCCTGCATAGAACACTCACTTCCCTTGTACTGCCAATGTCATATATATCTGTTTTTTTTTGTCATGGTGTAGCAAGTTGACTCATGGTTTGCTTGGGATCCTTCAACTTACTCTTCTGCAGAGCTGTTCTTGAATGAATCACTGTTGTCTTTTGAAATTGATTATCCCAGCTACATGTAGAGTTAGTCTTCATCCCTGTTGGGCTGTGTTCTGTCAGTATCATATACCTCTTAGGATGTTTTATTAGAGCACTTTAATAAAATGTGTATACAGCCCATGGAGCAACAACTAGGATTTGCCTCTGGAGAATATCCTAATCATAGAATCATAGAATTATCCAGGTTGGAAAAGACCTTGAAGATCAAGTCCAACCACAGCCTAACCATAGTACCCTAACTCTAACAACCCTCTGCTAAATCATATCCCTGAGCACCACATCCAGATGGCTCTTATACACATCCAGATTCAACCACCTCCCTGGGGAGCCTATTCCAGTGCCCTTTCTGTAAAGAAGTGTTTCCTAACATCCAGCCTAAACTTGCCCTGGTGTAACTTGAGGCCATTTCCCCTCGTTCTGTCACTTGTCACCAGTGAGAAGAGACTTGCCCCACTCTCACTGTAAGCCCCTTTCAGGTACGGAAGAGGGCGATAAGGTCTCCCCTCAGCCTCCTTTTCCCCAGACTAATGACAAACTGTATAGACTTTCTCTTGCTTGTCCACACTTTCAAAGAATTGTAGAATCACGAAGGTTGGAGAAGGCCTCCAAGATCTTGCAGTCCAACCAACCATCTACCACCAATATTTCCCGACTAAACCATGTCCCTCAGTACAACGTCTAAATATTTCTTGAACACCTCCAGGGAATGGTGATTCAGTCACCTTCCTGGGCAGACTATTTCAGCAACTGACCACTCTTTTGGAGAAGAAATTTTTCCTAATGTTCAACCTGAATCACCATGGCTAAACTTGAGGCCATTCCCTATAGTTCTATTGCTAGTTACATGGGAGAAAAGGCTGACCCCCACTTTGCCATAACCTTCTTTCAGGTAACTATAGAGAGCTTTAAGATCTCCCCCGAGCCTCCTCCAGAATAAATAATCCTAGTTCCCTCAGCTGCTCCTTTTAAGACTTGTGCTCCAGACCCCTCACCAACTTTGTTGCTCTTATCTGTACATACTTCAGGGCCTTGATGTCTTTCTCGTAGTGAAGGGCCTAAAACTGAAGACAGTACTTGAGGTGTGGCCTCACCAGTGCTGAGTACAAAGGGATGATCACTTCCCTGCTCCTGCTCTTAACACTATTTCTAATAGAAGCCAAGATGCCATTGGCTTTCTTGGCCACCTGGGCACACTGATGGCTCCTGTTTTGCCAAGCATCAACCAAAACCCCCAGGTATCTTTCTTTCACACAGTCTTCCAGCCACTAAATTGCCCTAAGCCTGTAGCATTGCCTGAGGTAGTTTTGGCTGATGTGCAGGACCCAGCACTTGGTCTTGTTGAACTTCATCTCACTGGCCTCAGCTCAGCTATCTGTGTTCTTGACTACACAATCACTCATCTTCCTAGGCAGAATGCAGAATAATCTCATTACAGTTTTGCCCATGGCTTTTTGGTTAGAGAAGAGAAAGCTGTGTCCAAATCTTCTCGAGCTGAGAAGATTGTAGAACACTGAGATTGCACCTCCTTGGAAAGGCTTTTTCAAAATTGTAAGGGAAAGAGTTGCTGCCCGTGCTGTATGTATTTCTTCTGTGGAGGCTGTTGCTTGATGTAGAACAAATTTGATAAAGAAGTTGGGCTCCCGAAGGTATTTAATTACTAAGCATCTAAGAAAAGAAGTGGATGGATAGTGGAAAGAGATTATTTACATTCCTGACTGAGCAAAGAACTGATGACATTTTATGAGGTGCCAAGGCGTTCTTATGAGAGAGAACCACTCCTAGACAGAAGAATTTGGATTGTGAGTCCTCATGAAATCAGACTTCAGGTTCTGTATTCTGAGAACTGCTTGGTTAAAGAAAGGAATTGTCTCAGTTTTGGTGTATGTTTCATTCCATGTTTACAACATTTGGAGTTTGGGATGGAGTACAGAGAATCTCCGTAATTGTTCTGATCAAATATCAGTACCTACAGTGTAATGCGTCTACGTATTGAATAGCTTAACATTTTAAAGTTCTAAAATTCAATTTAGAGCCAGTGGAAAAAAGAGGTGTTTTCAGGATGCGGTCCTTCTCAAATTAGACAGTTCATGTACTCTGGATGAACTGCAGAGCTCATTTCCAGACATGGACTTAAAAAGATAGAGTGAGCATGTCAGACATCAAGTCTCTGTAGACTTCTTAAGCTAGGTAGGTTGAATCTCACCCTCTGAGTTCTGGCTTTGAGAACACTTCACTCTATGGTCTAATAAAAATGCCATAGCTGCTTCTGTACTGGAGCTGACTTTTATGGCTCCCTTTAGACTTCTTCAGGTGCCTGTCTGTCAATCTGTACCTTTGGATAATATTTTAATAAATTATTAATTAGGGCATATTTATTTACCCATATTTTTAGTTTTTGAGACTCGCTCTCAGGAACCTGAGTATGCTTCCTTTTTAGTCCAAGGTTATTCTTAGGATTTGATGTATCTTTTAGGCTAATTTCAGAGAACCTTCAAAGAATGAGCTTTAAAAGAAGACCTTGGATTATAAGATATTTCCAGTATGTGGGTGGAAACATATCTGCCAACAGAAGTACATTGTGAAGTAAATCTGCGCATTTCATTCTCTAGCAGGAATGATTTGTGGATATTTCCAGCCAGAAGATAGAAAATTATGGCTGAAGATAGTCTAGTTGCTAGATGAGTAGTTAAAAGCACAGAGTATTTCTGCCACATGGAAACAAATATTTCCCTATAACCTCAGTTTAAGGTTTTTCTGAACTCAAGCACCATCTCTCTTCCATATATCAGTGTAAGTTAGGGATTTCAACATATGCGTTGAGTATCTTCTTTTTCTGCCAGTAGATCATTAATTCAACAATATTTATTTACTACAGTGTATTTAGAAGTTGGTAGGAACACTTCTGATAAATTAAAAAAAGAAAAAGAAAAGGAATTGATTTGCTGTTGTTGAGAGAAGCTATTGATAGGCGTTCTGAAACCAGCATTTTTGTGCTTTCAAAGCCTGGATAAACAGGTATCTACTGAAGATGTTGTGTGGATTAGAAATCAAATACATTTTTGCTGAATCAGTCCCTAAGACAGTTTGGGAACACGAGTTTTGATTCAGCGTGCTTCTATTAATTTGGTTAGTCACTGCGATTATGATTCATTTCATTCTGTGTAACCAACTGCTGCACAGTAAGTGACAGCTGAACCATGTATTATCTAACAGCTAGAAAAATAGCATCACTGTCACGTTTGGAAGGCTGAGGATTATATTTTTACTGAACACGTGTTTTGTACTAAAGTTAAAACGCTTCAAGAAAATCTTATTTTTTCTTAAGCTACTTATAGCATTACCGATATGAAATATAACAGTAAACATGCGGACTATTTAAAGCAAGAATTTTATTTCAGTTCAGGTCTGTAATGAAGGGTTTGGTCCTGTTTTTGAATAATTTCTTGGCATTTAGGATTAGTTGTGAAATTATAGCGTAGATGCTTTGCTGATCGTCTGGTTTACATGTAAGTGGCGAATTTGTAACAAAAAGAAATATTTTTTGAACATTGGTATTTCTTCCATGCTAATATATTTCACTTTAAAAGACATTTCAAGAGAAGAAGTAATTTTCATTATTCTGCTAAACGTTATCAAACATACCGGGGAGATTCAAAGTTAGCAGGCTGCAAAGTTAAGCAAACAAACAGACAAATAATTCTGTAAACAAAATTACATTCTTATCCAGTATCCACATTTCTTTTTAAAAATTGCACCTTTGCTTAAAAATAAGTTTCAGAAAATCCAAATAAATGTTTTGCTGTCCTGGTTATAGAATCATAGAATCACCAAGGTTGGAAAAGACCTAAAAGATCATCCAGTCCAACCATTCACCTATTACCAATAGCTCCCACTAAACCATGTCCAATGGTTTGTCTGAAATAGGTGATCTGTACAAGTTGCTGTGAAGCCAAGGAAAGGTATTTTCAGGATAGCATACAGAGAAAGCTCTCAGTATTTGGAAAAGGTGAATTGTCTGTCTGATATCTGAAAAAGAAGGGGACAAAGGTGAAGTGAAGTTTATGGTGGCTGTAGCTAAACACACTTTTGTGTATTTACTACCATGTGAATGGCAGTATTTGTTCGACACAAACAAGAATGATGAAAATTGTATAATTAGAGCACAATCAGAATAACACATGCCCATACACAACCTTGATAAAAATAACCAGTTCTTTTCTCACTAAGACCAGTTATTTAGAAGTAGATGATACAATAATTAAAATGAATATTGGTTTAAAAATTATCTTTTCTTGGACTTCTAATTTTGTCAAGTAATATTTTTAAAATTGAAAAGCTTTCAGTGAAACCACTTTCGCTGTAACTTCAGTCATAATTTAATAGTTAATTGTATGTCTCTCTTTTTTTACAGTGAGTAACCACTGTACATATAAAGAATATAGCGTATCTATCCCAATTTACATCTACTTTTTTAATGAAGAAAGAATTTCCTGAATGTTCATCAGAAAATTAATTAGTTCATAAGGTCATTAAATAAGTAAACGCACAATTATATACTTTTTGTTGCTACCGATTTCAGTAATCCAATAATGTGCTCTTAATTTTGTTCTTATGTAAAGAAGAAAGAATAGTTTAGAATTGGTAGCTTTTTTGTCACTCTTTGTAACCACAGGTCTTTCTTTGACAGGGGCTTAGGAGTGTTTTATTGTAGTAATCCATGCAAAGCTTTACTTTCAACAGGGCTGCTGTGCTTAACCCAAGTAAGACTGAGCACTTCCTTATAAAGATGACCTGTTTCAAAATAGCTTTTGCCTCCCATTGTTGCTGTTGGGTTTTCAGTAAAGCTGCCCATGAGAAGGATGGAGGCTTCTGTTAAAAGAGGGAAAGTGCCATGAAATAACATCTAGCTTGGATACAAGTAACTTGCATTCAGTATTTGTAACACTGCTGAAATGTCATTATCATGATGTGGGATGAGGTTTATACAGGAACTCTTCTATGCATTCTCATTACTTAACAGATTCAGCAATCATTAGTATTTCTTTTTGGGGATGGTTGGAACATCTGCATAATCGCTTCTATACTTACAGTGCTAATATGTATTCCAGCCTTACTTTCATTTTAATAAAGATTTTCTTTGGAAAACTTCTCTGGGTGTGATGCAAAGGAAGGAAAGCATTATTGAATTTTGCCCATCAGCTTCATTGTCTTTACGTTTTACTTCATAATTGGCTTCATACTGGCATAATAGCAATAATAATAAAAGATAAGAATTTATACAGAAGCATGTATTTCTATAGATTCATAATTAAAAGCTGCATCACCAGAATACCAGCAAGTATTTTGTGACTGCGTTCACAAAGGGCAACTCAAGCCTCGTGACATCACTCACGAGTCCCTGAGTTAATGAAACAGAGGAGGAAGGCTCCCCCAGAGGTGGGTGTGCGTGGCCCGGCTCTGTCTGTGGGCAGCCCAGTGCTGTCAGAACCCTGTGCCCACCTCAGCAGTGGCTCCCTGCCTTCCTGGCACCACTGTGGCCTGGTGCAAATGTGTGGGGAGCTGTCTAGTGGAAGCGCTGCAGGGAATTTAAAAATATCCTCCTCCTCCCTATTTCGCCAGAGCTATTTTTAAGCTGCAGAAAGGAACTGATCTGGTTTACTGTACGGTCCTGCAAGCAGCTGTGCTAGTGCAGCTGAGGGGCTGGCAGAGATGAGCTTAGTTCTGTTTGCGTCGCTGGAAGCAGAGGCCTTACTCTGCTCTTGTTTCCACAGTCGGCAATGACTGCTCTTGTTGCAGTCATTGAGAAAACCAGCAATCAACTCTTAGGAAGTCATTTCCGATTTTGAAGATCCCGTTTTTGAGCCTTATGAGTAAATGCGGCCAAAAATAACTTTCAGAGCGTTTTCTTGTGAGGAAAACTAGGAAAATGCTCCTAAAATTTGACCATTGAGTAACTGGAGTTGAAAAGCCATGGCTGATGTTAGCTCGGGGTGAACTAACCTTTATGTCTCAGTGGCTGCAGTTTTTTTTCTCAGACACTTTGAACTGTTTTTCTGGTGAGCACAGAAGGCTGGCTTTGCTCGTGGGGTATGGAAGGAAAGGAAAGGAAATGCCTTAGAGGAAGCTGGGCAAGTGGATGGGCTGTGGAAAGCTGTGTTGCTCCATTTTCCGATGTGATCTGCATCATAAATAATGAAAGGTGTGTAGCAGAGATCCTAGTTGTAATTGCAGCACACACAAGCTCATGCATTTTCATAGGTGGCATAATGACCAAATACTCTTCCTACTGAGTGAACCGTGGGAGAGCCCTACTTCAGTTTTTGTATGGAGATAAGAACTTCTGATTGTTCAAATTATGTCGCGATTTTGGCTCTGAATTTGTTTGCAATTCAACTGAAATGCAGACTACTGAAAAAAGAGAACACAAATAATTTTATTGTAATTTAATTTATTATCTTCTTAAATAGTGGATCTTGTCGGTTGCAACAGTTATGACTGAAATAAAATATGTTAGGGTCAATGAAGCACCAGAAGCTTCTAAGGTAGCGCGTGGGAGCACAAAGTGTGAACTGAACCTCTGCTGCTGTCTATGCCAACATGTAAGAAAAAAAAATAGACATGGTATCAAAGCGGTTAAATTTTTATAATTGTTATAAAAGAAATAGATTCTGCCAAGTTATGGACTTGCAGATTTATTTGTGCACCTGACGTGTGACCGCACTGAAAAGAAATTTTTCTTTCTGAATATTAGCCCACTTAATTTTAAGCAACGCTATAATTTAGAGGAGCATTTCATTCCTTCAGGAGAGAAATAAATATATTATGTCCAGGGTATTATGTGGGACTGATGAGTATTCACATATTTTGTTCTACTTGGTTGCTAATATTAGTCCAGTATTCATTAGGATCTACAGTCTCCTGTTGGACAGAAAGTATTTATTTTTTCTTCTTAGCTTGCTGTAGCAGGCATCTTTGGTCTGCATTTTACTGAAAAATGAAACAGCTGTCCCCTTTCTCATGCCTCCCCTCTGGGCTGCTGGTAAAAATTACCTCAGAAACAATATTTTAACGCGTTAACACGTGTTAAACCCCAAAAGAAGTGCGATGATCCTCTTTTCAGAATCAAAGGTCACTCTTCTGGAATGATTTGCTGCCCCAAAATGTGAATAAATTACACATTTTTAAAAATGTCATATTCATTTACAAACCAGCAATGTCATTGAAACTAAATTCCTTTTGACTGTTTCCCCCCCTGTAGATATTAGACACGTTTCTGGAGGCCATGGTAAGCTTTTACTTTTTCACAGGTTAATATTCATACTGTCTCAGTGTCTGGTTCAACAAATTCCCAGTGTCCGACTACATTACAGTGAGTTCATTGTTAGTTTGTACTGGTGGCTTGAATGCCTGTTGCTGTAAATTTAAGTATTAGAAGATCTCTCTTCCTAATGCTGTATGTAAAGAAGATGCACTCACTCTGGCAGTAGAAAACCTCTATATTTTAGCGATTATGAAGGGATTATTTTGAAATAAGGAAAATACTATGGACAGCTTATTCATCTTAAACAAGATTTTGATTCCAACCAAGAAGTGATGCATTTATTAAAGCACTCCAGAAGTGTTTTAACCTATATTAATACAGTTAATATTTTTAGTTTGCTTAAACAAAATAGGATTTTCCATTTCTTGTAATTTTATATCCCTGTCACATGTAGAAGTCTCTGGGAGATGACCTCTTAGGTTCTGTTGGTTGTGCAGATTTTAGCACAGATTAATTTGAAATTATAAACTTTGCCCAACTTGTTTTTACAAATGAAGCTTTTAAGAAACTACTTTAGGTTGTTCCTTATCACTGGCACATAAAACACTTCGTGATGCTTTCCTGAAAATAATGCTTTCCATAATAAAATGATCGAGTCTGATCTTGGTTTAACCTGTGTTCTTTCATTCTGTTTAAAGTCTACTGATGTCATTAGATCACTTCTGATGTAATCTCATTGTCAAAGGAAAAAAAAAAAGTCCATTATTCCTCATCATTTGTGTCAAAACCTATAATGACAATGAGGGACTGAGGGACTGCAGACGGCCTCTCTCCTGTCCAGTAGAATTTAAGCGATGAATCTGTAGTTCCTGAAGTAGCATTGTTGCCTGTGGAAAAGTGGAGAGAACAGTAATGTGAAGTGAGGTGTGGTGCCCATAACAGAGAAATCTTGAAATAAAACCTTCTTTGTTGTGTTAGAATTGCATTCTTCATTCTCAGAGGGATTCTTCTGTTCTCTCTTGGTTCGGAGGACCATTATCATACCATCATAATCACTGGAGAGCCATCCAAATCTTCTTATGTTTAGTGTTAATGCTGCTTGAGCTGGAAGTGTGTGATCTGAAAGCAGAGATTGTAGTCTGGCTTCTCGAGCTTTGTTGCTGTCTCTTTATTCTTACACAGTAAGGTGTTTTCTGGTAATTCCTTCAGAGGTTGGTGATGATTTTCCCTTGTTAGGAGGGGATAAGCAGCATCAAAATGTCTAGTTTTCCAGTAGATGATCCATGGATAAGTGGATGAAATCTGTAAAATAAATAAGGAAAAAGGAGACAATTTGCCCAGAATGCATTCGCAAGTGAATGAACTGACTGCTGTCCTTCACAAATATTGACGTTAATTGCAGCTCTCTAGAAATTAACTTTAAGAGTCATGAAGTTTGCCAGCTGTTTTAGTTTCAGCAATGCTTGTTTGTTTTTGCTTTTAGGGTTTCTTTCTTTCCTCCAATAAATAAATAAATAAATCACTTGTTAATCTTATCTTTAACTACTCTGCTAATTCTGAATAAAGTTGTGTAACATCACTTTGTGAGACACGTGTATATAACGGTTAGCACTTTAATGATTGAAACTATTGCACATTCCTCAAATCTGATAAAGCTTTTGGGTTGAAGTTCAAGAATAATCACATGTATAGCAAGTATTGTGCTTACGATAATGAAATGGGAGTAAAAGGAAATTGCAATTTGATATCTGCACGTATGACATCATCTCGTACGTAGATACATCTTGTAGTTCTTCTATTTGTTTGCAGTAGATAAGGAGAGGACAATAGGCTTTCAGTGATTCTTCTCTTTCTTACAGCCAGTGAACTTACCTTTCAGAGTGTGCTCAGTTTGAATTACTTGAATCAGTTTTTTTGGCTTTTTTTTTTTTTTTTTTTCCCCTGAAATTGAAAAGAATTTGAAGAACATTTCTGATTTAAAGCTAAGAGAGTTCTTATCTATTAGTAAGGTGTAAAATAGGGATTACACACAGATCTGCTGAATATTAAAAATCTGCAGTGTTCTCTCCACATATGGTTTTTATAAAAAAACGCCATTTATCTTTGAAAAGTAAACAATAACAAGTCAGCACCCATTGGGATCCCATTAGGCAAATCTTTCTGAATTGTTCTTACCGCCTGTGTTACATGATAAAACACTTCTGCCTATTCTATCTTTAGTAGATAACATGTAAAAATAGTTGCTGTACTATCTTGCATTATCTTTGTCCCTACGTCTTTATCTTAGCTCTTTTCACTGGCAAATCCCTCTGTGTCTGCTGCTAACAACTACACGGGTGCTGGCAAAACCGACTCCTGTCTGTAGCTAAATTTCTCCAGTTTAGTCAAGAATCAAAGTACAGGATTTGAAAAGGACGTATTTAATTAATGTTATTTCTAACAGTTGGCGTTTGATAGCTGAGGCTTTTTTTTTTGCGCTGTCAGCTGCACCATTTCTAACTGAAGTGCTGTTTTTCATTTGCTTGTGACAGACAGCCGTGCCAGTCAAAATGCGAGAGCCTGGGTGCTATCAGCTTCTGTTCATTTGCTTATTCACTTTCTTGTTTTGCTACAACCTACTTGTGCTCTCTCAATCTGTCAGACACACTTAGAGTAAGCCATAGTCTACATTCCCATGCTAGTTTTGTTTTCCCATGTTTCTGTATTTAATAAGCTGTTTTATCCCATGTTATTTAGAGCAGATTGATCTAAATTCTTCAGAGGATGGATGGATTGACTGGACGCATGAGAAAGCTTTCTTGCATTTCTTTCCAGAGACCTTCTTCAAGTTTGTCCTCAGCAGCAATATGGGTGTTTCCTGGGTAGAGGTGGAGAGAGACTTGACTGTAACATTTTGTTCCCAAGTTTTGGGATTGCCTGCTCTGTCAGTAAGAAGGAAGTGATTAGAATCAAGAACAAATTTAGATGATCCCTTTGCACTCCCAAATCACACAGTCACAGCCTTCAACAAATGTTGCCTCTAAAGCAGTACAAGTAGGTTTTGTTCCATCCTCAGAACTTTTGGCAGAAATAGAGTCAGCTCTTTCAGAAGACTTATGTGGGCATCTTTCTTTCTGTGTGTTCTTTTCTGTCCTTGAGGAAGAATTTTGTTTTTGAAAGAGGTTGTTGATTGGAAGGTGAACCATTCATTTTAAGAGCCATATGAATTTGAGCTCAGTAAGATAACAGTTGAAAAACTGTTTTCCAGATTGGAAATGCTTGGTCAGGAGATTAACAGAATACACTTCCCATATTTGCAGATTGCTGTATGTTCCAGATCTCTGGATCCAGGTGTGCAACTTAACTTTGAGGTTTCAGTTGGTAGTAGAACAAAATTAAAATGTCTCTTTTAGTTCCCCTGTGTCGCAGCTTCTGCTAAAAGGAAGCCCTACTGTGTGCATCAGGTGAGGGTCATGGCAAGCTGTAAAACAGCTGCTGTGGGTTATTTGTGGTGAAGATATCTCAGTTGTGATGCACAACAGAAGATACCTTTAGGTTCATCCCAGGTCCTGTCCTGAATTCCATTACCTGCAGCGTGTGTTGCATTGTGGATTAATCAGCTGTATCTATAGCAGCAAAATCTGTAGCTTGCCCTGCAGCGATGTTTTTGACCATAGAATCACAGAATCACAGAATTTTTCAAGGTTGGAAAAGACCTAGAAGATCATCTAGTCCAACCATTACCAATACTTCCCAGCTAAATCATATTCCTCACCGCAACATCCAAACGTTTCTTGAACACTCCCATGGTCGGTGACTCTACCACCTCCCTGGGCAGTGCATTCCAATGCCTGACTACCCTTTCCAAGAAGTAATACTTCCTAATGTCCAGCCTGAGCCTCCCCTATCGCAGCTTGAAACCATTCCCTCTAGTTCTATCACTAATGACACGAGAGAAGAGGCTGACCCCCAGCTCACCACAACCTTCCATCAGGAAGTTATAGAGAGCTATAAGGTCTCCCCGAGCCTCCTCCAGGCTGAACAATCCCAGTTCTCTCAGCCGCTCCTCATAAGGCCTGTGCTCCAGACCCCTCACCAGCTTCGTAGCCCTCCTCTGAACGCGTTCCAGGGCCTCAATGTCTTTCTTGCAGTGAGGGGCCCAAAACTGAACACAGTACTCAAGGTGCGGCCGCACCAACGCCGAGTACAGGGGGACAATTACCTCCCTGTTCCTGCTAGTAACACTGTTTTTGATGCAAGCCAGGATGCTGTTGGCCTTCTTGGCCACCCGGGCACACTGTTTGCTCATGTTCAGCTGAGCATCAGTCAGTAGTGGAGGGATCTTCTCCCAGGTTATTCTTGTTCGATAGGGAAGTTGCTGCCTTTTAATACGAAGTGTATTTTCTCATCCTTGTTAGAAAAAGTTGAAGTAGTCTGACCAGGAAATGATTAATGCATGAATCAAAGTGACAGTGTCCTCATTTGAAAAGAAAAAGTGCAGCCTCCTGGATACTTAAGGTTTTAGAAACACTCTTTGCCATCAGTACAGCTGTGCCTCCAGGAGAAATGAAGAATCCAGTATGACCCCATGACTGTGCACTTGATAATCATTTCACTCTTAATAATCTAATCCGTCCATTGTAATGAAGCAATTAGCTTGCTGTGCCCCTAGCTGTACTCTAATAGTGAATAATGGCATTTATTCTCATTTTAACAGTTTTACTGTTGCATGCTATTAGGTGGGGTTTGTATGACCTGTCCTTTCAGGCCTTGTACGCAGTAGAAAAAATCTTTTTGTATGTCAGGCTATCTGTTGTGAGGATATTTATGATGGATGAATTTAGTTTGCCACCATAAATTTCTTTGGGTCTGAAATAAAGATAATATAAACATCAGAGGAATAATAGGAAAAAAAATAAAGGAGGGGCAAGGAAAGAAGAAACCACAGCCCTAAATCTGGCTGCTATTAGTTCCTCTGATTTCATTCAAAGTGATCAAAGAAGTGATCTGTGGCAGAGTATTATTCATACCTGATCTCATCAGCTCGCCTCAGAGCCTTCCCTGCATTTTTCAATTTCCTTTATGGTCTAGCACTCCATTTCAATATAGGTTATCTTTCCTGGGCTGACAGTTTAAAATGGAAACAAAAATTCCTTGCATATTTTTAAGTGGGATAAGGAAAAGATTTTATTTGATATGTAGTACTTAAGGTATTTTTATTTTGACTTTGCCAGAACTGGTAGCGCTTGTTTTCTTTCTTCGTTCGGTCTCTTTCAAAGACATCCTTTCACTCTCTACATTTACTGCAACATTGTTCTGTTCTCCCTGATCCAGGCAGATTTTGTTCAGTGCAAATGTTACTCTGCTTCTGCAGTGACTTTCTTCTCTGTAGGAATGGCCTGCAGGATCAGACATGGAGCTCAGGAAGTGTGACGAGGAAAACAGGAGGGACAGTGTCTGGATTGTGCTCAGTGTCACCACTGAAAGGCAGATCTGGGTGGAGTGTGACACTAGTAAGCTCCTGAAGGGAGAAAGTGTCCTTTTTTGTGTGAGGAATTTTTAAGGTTTTATTTATTTTTTGAACTCTTCACAAAAGAATTCCCTGCTGCCGTATAGTGCACAGAAGTACTACAGCTGCGTGCGTCCTCTTGGGCTCCTCGGGATCTTTTCATATCCTTTGCTATTTCTGGTTGCATTCAAGGTTTCCTTGCACATTCTCAACTTTTTGTTGGTATTTTCATGTGCACTGAGATAATCACAGAACATCCTGAAAGGAACAGTTGAGCATCTCCTGGATCCACACAGGACCACCCAAAACTCAACCCCTGTTATCTGTGAGAGCACTGTTCAAACGCTCCTTGAACTCTGTCCATTCCCACTGCCCTAGGTTGCCTGTTCCATGCCCACCACCCTCTGGTGAAAAATCTGATCCTAATCCTCAAGCTGAACATTCCTTAATGCAGCTTCATGCTGTGACGAACAAAATCTTTCCTATTTTTGTCAGACTTCCTTTTTTTCCTTTCCTTTTTTTCTTTTTTCTTTCTTTCTTTTTTTTTTTTTTTTTTTCTTTCTTTTTTTTGGACAAGTTTTCAAATTGTGACAACATGTAGCTAGAAGCCAGATGAGTTTTGATATCTGGATTCTGTAGGAAGAAACCAGGACTCCTGCCAGCTCTTCTCCTCAGCTTGTTGGCAGCTTCACTTGTAGGCTGGTGGTGAGCTGCATCATCTGAGCAGTTTGGTGCCCAGTTTTTCAGTGATAGAGGCAGCTGGGGCTTCCATACGCTCCATTCCAGGCTTGTAAGGTGTCTTAGTGCAAAACCTGGAGTCCTGATCAAACTGAAATCAAACTGAACGTCAGACACTTTGTAGGAAATTTCCAAATTTTTGATGTTCATACTTCTGTAAATTGGAGTTGCTTCCAGGTTTCTATGTTGTGTCTTCCTTTCCTTATGTGGATTTTGGACGTTCTCCTGTGTGGACTTCTTGGCATCTCAGGTGTAATTCCTTTCTTTCCTGTAACTTTATCTCCTCATTCAGTTACAGAAAATTGTTACAGAACAATCTTTGTGCCTCAGAGTGCACTTACAAATACGTAGGTTGCTCCAAAAGTAATGCCTCCCATTTATTTCCATAGAAACTACAACAGATACAAAAAGCACAATAACACTGTTTGACAGAGACTATCTTTCAACATTGTAACCACCATTAGCTGCGTATTTTCACCAGTGGTGAACAAGAGCCTGCATACCACACTTGTGAAAATCGGCACCAACTGAGATGACCCACTGTTGCTGTCGCCGCAGCCAAAATGCACCACCCACTGCCTCGCTGTGCTCACATCCACTGCTTGGTCTCTGCAGATGTTTAGAAAGTGTCACTGAATGTCAGTGGATGACATTATTTTCCACATGGAGGAAATCAGGGACACACCTTTGCTTCATCTGTACTTCCATATCAGATGTCATTCTTTCAGGCTTCCTCTCTGCTGCCATCTGTCATGTGGCAACAAAATGGAATAGAATTGGTGGGAAGGTTCAGCCTCTACGGCCATACCACCAGCACCCGTCTTTGACTTCATGTGCCAGAATAATCAGAAAAGAGACATTACTTTTGGAACATCATTTGTACATATTGAAATATTCAGCCATTAATAGAGTGTTATGTGATGAATAAAAGAATAGCTTTCCTTCCAGTACCTGAAGGGGGCCTTCAGGAAAGCAGGGGAGGGACTTTTATAAGGGCAAGTGGTGAAATGGTTTTAAACTGGAAGGGGGCAGATTTAGACTAGATATTAAGAAGAAATGGTTCACTGTGGGGGTGGTGAGACACTGGAACAGGTTGCCCAGAGGTTGTGGATGCCTCCTCCCTGGAAGCATTCAAGGCCAGGCTGGGTGGGGCCGTGAGCAACCTGGTCTAGAGAGAGGTATTCCTGCCTGTAGCAGGGATTTGGAAGTAGGTGATCTTAAAGGTCCCTTCCAACTCAAATCATTTTATGATTCTATGAACTTAGCCCAGCTGATTTGCACAGGAAAAGATGAACTCTGCCTGTCTGCAGATGGTATCT
The DNA here is from genome assembly GCF_039878825.1 of Excalfactoria chinensis. Classification (NCBI taxonomy): domain Eukaryota; kingdom Metazoa; phylum Chordata; class Aves; order Galliformes; family Phasianidae; genus Excalfactoria; species Excalfactoria chinensis. The sequence goes on along the minus strand of NC_092826.1, from coordinate 19,141,439 downwards.
CCCAACTAACTACTGAAACTATGTAATCCATCTGGGTTTCTACCAGGAATGTATATATGATGTTAAACTGTGTCCAGTTTATCTATTTGATCAAAGTCACTTGCTCAATCAGTGATTCATAATTATATAAATGTGACAGCAAAATGGGCTAAACTTCTGCTATAAAACTTCCAGTATTATCTAGTACTTAAGTGTTCTTTTCTGTGTGTTCAACACAGCCAACAAACAAAATGTACTTCTAATTACTGTTATCACTTATCAAATAGCCTTCTGTTGTCTCATTTAGAATGAGAAACTTATTTAACTCTTCAGAAAACTACATTAGTCCCATGTTTAGAGTATAATAGAGAACAAATTTAATTCCCTGCCTTTCCCCATTCGTCCTTACCTAATTTATGTTGTGAAAATTTGGGGGCATCAAGTGGGAATCTCAGTCTTTTGGTTAGTACGTGTCTATTCAGGATTGTGGTGAGATTTAGAGTAACTGTTTGCATCTCTGTGAATTTTGTAAAAATAGAGCTGTGCTTGACATTCCCTAAAGGAGTTGCTTTTCAATTTCCTCTTTGCTCACTTTAATTTTGGACAATGCATAAGCAAGCTTACACTGAGAACAATTAACAGTGGCAACAATGAAGAGTGTTTGTTTTTTTTTTTCCAATTTGTCACCAGATCTTACTCCAAGAGACGGAGATAAAAAAGTCAGTAGTATTTCACACCTCTGCTTCTTCATTGATTTATTTTGGTTCGAGTTTCAAAGTTTTGGAACAATTCTCTACAGCAAGTTGGGCTCTGAGAACATTTTTATGTGTTGTGGTCGTGGTTTATAGTTTTCTCCACCATTTTAATTCCTATTCTCCCAGTGTTAGTTTGCTGACATATTTCCACAGGCTCTGACAGCTGCACTCTTAGTTAGGGATCAGTCTCTCAAACAACAAGGAGATGCAGCAGGTGAGATGGGGACCTGTCTGAACTACTCACTACTCACTGACAAACAGCTTGGAGAAAAGTTTAATTTCTCCTGTACTGCCTTTGGAGTTTTCTCCAAGGAATGAAGTGTTGTAGTCAAAAAGGCATTTTGGAAGATACTGATGTACGTTTACAAGTTGCAAATGTGTTCTTCTGCCTATAAGAGATATCTCATGGTTGTGGTCCACAGAGATAAGACGTTTGTGAAGAAGATTTTGAAGCCTCTGGAGAAGTACTGGTGTATCATAATGATACCAAAATCATGTTATTTCTGACCTTCAGAAATTTGGATTAATTTTCTTTCTTTATTTTTTTTCTTTCATTTCCTGTTAGAAAATGATGGGTCTTCCAAAGAATCTCAAAGCAGATATGACAGAAGATTAAGATGAATAATGAAAAATGTTGAGAATGCCAAATAAATAAGATTTGAAATCTCCTTACGTCCTAATTTTGAAAAGTGGGCTTTTTTTCCTTCACATGAGTAGAAGATCACAGAAGACCAGTGGAAAATGTCTGAAATTCCATCAGGAAATTTTGCATTTTTCAATTCCAGTCACTGCCCATTGGTTCTGGCCAGAGAATTAAGTTGTAGTGGATGTGAGATCTTTGTCAAATATTAGAATGATAGAATTTGGGAGGTTTATTTTGAGAATGTATATTGCAGTCAGGGTTCCTATTCAAGTTTAGGTTTGCCTTCTGTGCTGTTTTTGGTTTGCAGGACATTTAGGAGAGAAGCCACCAAAATGGCTATATAGCCATCACTCCAAGTGCAATATATATATATATATTTGTGCTGTATTATGCACATACGTTTTAAAGGTTTGAGTGCGGCTTTCTCAGTGCTTTCCAAGAGTGTTTTAGCAAATGTTAAGGAGAATTTTTCTGGGGATGTCTGGCATAAAACTGCCAAGCATATTCTATTGTGCTTTTGTTATCTGTTGACCCAAAGGTCAGTGCTTAAGCCCTGGCAGATCACTCCCAGTTGTGTTTGTATGTCACTGTGGGTCTTTTCAAAAATGCTGTTTTGCCTCGTTTGGCATCCATAGAGACCTAGGCACTCTACCGGCTTTACCCCAGGCAACCCTACAGGCTTGGGGAGGAGTGGCTGGAAAGCTGCCTTATGGAAAGGAGCCTTGATGTACTGATGGACAGTCAACTGAATATGAGCCAGCAGTGTGCCCAGTTGGCCAAGAAGGCCAGTGGCATCCTGGCTTGTATCAGGAATGCTGTGGTGAGCAGGACTAGGGAAATCTTCCTGCCCCTGTACTTGGCATTGGTGAGGCCTCACCTCGAGTACTGTGTTCAGTTTTGGGCACCTCAGTACAGAAAGGACATTGAGATGCTGCAGCAGGTCCAAAGAAGGGCAACAAGGCTTGTGAAGGGCTTGGAGAATATACCCTATAAGGAGAGACTAAGGGAACTGGGGCTGTTTAGTGTGGGGAAAAAGAGGCTGAGGGGAGACCTTATTGCTCTCTTCCAATACCTGAAAGGTGCTTGCAGCGAGAGCGGGGTTGGTCTCTTCTCACTGGTGACAGGTAATGGGATGAGGGGAAATGGCCTCAAGTTGCACCAGGGGAGGTTTAGGTTGGATATCAGGAAAAACGTTTTTACAGAAGGGGTTGTTAATCACTGGCATAGGCTCCCCAGTGAGGTGGCTGAGTCACTGGCCCTGGATACGTTTAAAAGCCATTTGGATGTGGTGCTCAGGGACATGATTTAGAAGAGGGTTCTTAGGGTACAATGATTGGGCCATGGTTGGACTAGATGATTTTAAGGTCTTTTCCAACCTGAGCAATTCTGTGATTCAAGGCTCACTTGTATGTTGTACCATTTACAGATTGGGTGTGCTATTGTACCTCTTCAGTTATGGAAAGGGGAAAATGATTGTCTTCACAGCAAATACAGTTGGATCAAAGTTGAATTAATTCCACTGTGATGGTTAAGGAGGCTGAACTGCACATGTTGTACAGTACAGTGCAGAGTGGGAAATGGACTGGTTTACCTGTATGTTCTAAATCTCTTTGAGTTCATTTACTTTGTCTTACCTTCTCAACAATCGAATAAACAGGCTTTTAAAACTGAATAACAAATAAATTGATAAAAATATTCAAACTCTCAAACTGGTCCTCCCGGTAGATCTTAGACAGTGGAGGAGCATGAATGTTTAGAAAAGAAATCTTGGCAGGCATTTTTGTAGCTTTCCTTGTGCCAAAAAGTTTTTGCTGTAATGTAGGACTTGAGCTGAGTGAATACAATGTATTCACATCACTGGGCATGAGAGGCATTGATGATCTGTTGCATATAAATTTATCTTAATGTTTTGTAAAGCTATTCATACCTGTATTCTCAGCAGCATACTACATATTGCATTGTCAACTGCGTGAATTCAGTGTGAGAAAAAACACTTTGGTTTTGTTTCTTTTTAGATTTGCCTTGTGATAGCTCTGGTAGCTGCCACACAGCTCTACTATCCCGAGGAAAGCAGTGAAGCCATATCCAGCATGACCACATCAATTGGGATGGACCCATAATAGATTTATTTTGTAGATCTGCATTGAATTGATATGATGATATCCAGGCTTTGAGAACTGGCATTTTAAAATGAGGGAATGTGCTACATATGGGATTAAATCCATATTTTTAATGAAAACTGCTTAATGACCCTCATGAAGGTTTTCTCAGATTTATTTTATCCTAAGTACCATACAGATGAAAAATCCCTGTAGTTTTATCATTTTATTAAGTTTCTGCTTATTAGATAAAAACAATTCCAGTGACAGAACACTTTTGCACCTCAGAATGACAGAATTATTAGTGTAATTAGACTGTAATAGTCGTATATGCAAATGTAAGAAGTTATAAAAAGTGTGGTCCAAATGTGATTATAATCTTTCTGATAAAACTATCATTTTATTAGGAATTTTACTGAAGAGCGGTTTGCTTTAAAGAGAGTAAAGCGGCGCTAATTATAACAGTTCAGAGGATACAGATGTATGTGTGTGTGGTCATAGTACAAGATTTATTTGCTTAACTGGAAATCTTGTTAAAATGGTATATGTGGCTGTAATTTAGATAACAGAACAGATGGAGTGCTGCTCTTGCCAGATGTTAATGTTATAAAATTTATTTATTTAAAATTTTAATAGCTATTTCCATGTCTCTCTTTTTTTTTTTTTTTTTTTTTTTAAGGTCGCAGTTAGAAAATTTGTTGTTACAGTGTTTCCCGAAAGCAGTGGGAAATGTAAAGCATTTACTGTACTACATTTGTACTGTGTTCTGCCAGTGCAGGGCTGGGAAAATGCACAAGGCTCATATAGCCAGAGGATTCCATATAGTGCACAGAAATATCTACTGACGGTTACTTGTTAACTCCCACCGTTAAGTTTCAGTATCCAACTTGCTTAAGTTAACCACCAGCACCTTTTTTGGAAACAGATATTTCCGTGTGTGATATAGATGCAGAGATCATAGAATCATAGAATCATGCATGTTGGGAACACCTTCAGATCACCATGTCCATCTATGCATTTGAGGCAAAGGGGAGGAAATGCCATTTTCCTACTACTGTCCACATATTTAGTACCAGGTACTATAATCTAAACACCATTGCTTCTTTTGCTTTTAAAAGAGAATCCAATTCTATTTATTTATTTATTTATTTACTTATGGATTTATTTGTAGAAGAGTGCATTTGGGTGGGAGTTGGGCAGGGGGCAGCTGTTATTTGGGGGTGGCAGGGCTGGCAGTGGTGAGACTGCTGGTGAAAGGTCTGGAGCAGAGGCTTTATGAGGAGCAGCTGAAGGAGCTGGGATTGTTCAGTCTGGAGAAGAGGAGGCTCAGTGGAGATCTGATTGCCCTCTATAACTGCCGGAAGGGCGGTTATTGTGAGCTGGGTGTTGGCCTCTTCTCTTGTGTAACTGGTGATAGGTCTAGAGGGAATGTCTTCATGCTGTGCCAGAGGAGGTTCTGGCTGGACATTAGGAAATATTACTTTGCTGAAAGAGTGGTCAGGCAGTGGAATGGGCAGCCCAGGGAGGTGGTGGAGTCACCGAACATGGAGGTATTCAAGGAACGTTTGGATGCTGCGTTGAGGGACATGTTTTAGTGAGAACTATTGGTGATGGGTGGATGGTAGGACTGGATGATCTCGTAGGTCTTTTCCAACCTTGGTGATTCTGTGATTCCTTGTGTTGCTGTGTATTGTGCAGGAGGAATGTAGAGTGGATCCAGAGGAGGGCCACAAAGATAATCCAAGGACTGGAGCACCTCTGCTATGAGGAAAGATTGAGGGAACTGTGATTGTTTAGCTTGGAGAAGAGAAGGCTACAGGATGACCTCATTGTGGCCTTTCAATACTTGAAGGGAACATATAAACAGGAGGGGGAACAGCTGTTTATGACGGTGGATAATGATAGGACAAGGGGGAATAGTCTTAAACTGAGACAGGAAGTTTAAGTTAGATATTAGGAGCAAGTTTTTCACTCAGAGGGTGGTGATGCACTGGAACAGGTTGCCCAAGGAAGTTGTGGATGCCTCATGCCTGGAGGCTCGGCAGAGAAGGACCTGGGGGTACTGATGGATGAGAAACTTAACATGAGCCAGCAGTGTGCTCTTGCAGCTCAGAAGGAGAACGGTATTCTGGGCTCCATCAGGACAGGGATGCCCAGCAGGGACAAGGAAGTGATTCTCCCTCTTTACTCTGCTCTTGTGAGGCCCCATCTGGAGTACTGTGTCCAGGTGTGGAGCCCTCAGTACAAGAAAGACGTGGAGCTGTTGGAAAGGGTCCAGAGGAGAGCAACAAAGATGATCAGGGGACTGGAGCACCTCCCCTATGAAGATAGGCTGAGGGAGCTGGGCTTGTTCAGCCTGGAGAAAAGAAGGCTGTGGGGTGACCTCATTGCAGCCTTTCAGTACCTGAAGGGAACCTACATCCAGGAGGGGAGTAAACTCTTCAAAAGAGATGATAATAGCAGGACAAGGGGAAATGGATTTAAGTTGAAAGAGGGTAGATTTAGGTGGGATGTTAGGGGGAAGTTCTTTACTAGGAGAGTGGTGGGGTACTGGAACAGGCTGCCCAGGGAGGTTGTGGATGCCCCGTCCTTGGAGGTGTTCAAGGCCAGGTTGGATGGGGCCCTGGGCAACCTGATCTAGTAAATGTGGAAGTTTGGTGGCCCTGCCAGGCAGGGGGGTTGGAATTACATGATCCTTGAGGTCCCTTCCAACCCAGGTCATTCTGTGATTCTGTGAGGCATTCAAGGCCAGGCTGGATGTGGCTCTGGGCAGCCTGGTCTGGCCGTTGGCAATCCTGTACATAGCAGGGGTGCTGAAACTAGATGATCATTCTGGTCCTTTTCAACCCAGGCCATTTTATGATTCTATGATTATCACCGTGTGTCAGTCAGCGGGCGGTGAGCAACTGTGTTGTGGCGATATATATTGTTAGCATTGAATTTTTGCTTCCAATTTCCTCTTCTGTCTTAGAAAATAGCTTTTACCTCAACTCAGATGTTCTCTTTCTATCAGTTCTCTTTCTTATCCCACTTGATGGGAGATGGGGGGGAGGGGAGTGAATGGCTGTGTGCTGCTGAGCTGCTGCTGAGTTAAACCACAACAGCAGTGTGCTGAACTTGCTGTTGCCAGCAAAAGTGCCTGTTCTGTTCTTACTCGAGTGCAAGAGATTAATACAAAATTAAAAAAGAAGTCCGTGGGATAGGCTGTACACAATCTTTACAGAATCAGAGAATGGGTGAGATTTGTAGCACCCTCTGTGCCCTCTGGCTCACCCCTGTTCCAGCAGGGACACCCAGAGCAAGGAGCCCAGGACCAATGGCCAGGAGGCTTCTGAACAACCCCAAGGAGGAGACCACACAGCCTGTGGGCAACCTGTGCCAGCGCTCCGGCACTGCACAGCACAGCAATGCTGCCTGGTGCTCAGAGGGAGCCTCTTGCTATCTTCCATATGCAGTAGGCATGGCTGCTGAGTGCCCTGAAAACACTGTTGCTTTTGCAGCCAGAAGGATAGGTAACTTAGAGCTGTAAGCCAGATTTCTGCTAGCGTAAGTAGGTTATTAAAGATGTAGTTAACAACTTGCTGTTCTGCCAAAACTGTGAATCAAGACACCCTTAAACATTTTTAACCATCATGGCATGTTCAGTACCTAGGAGTATTTTCAACTATAGTCTCTCCCTTATAAAACTTTTTCTTCTCCTCCTCCTTCTTTTTCTTCTTTTTTTTTTTTATTTTTTATTTTTATTTTTAAAATTTATTTATTTATTTATTTTAGTTTTTTCCAGTTGTAAACCAAAGTTCCTATCCATTCCCATCCCATCCGAAACATTCCTGATGTAGGTATCGTGTGGATCCTGAATTAATTTCCATTGTTTTGGAGATGCCACCATTCCTTTCCTGTGTGGCCTTTGCTAGAATATTGCATTTACTTTTAAGCCCTCTTTGCCAGGAGGAAACTAATGCATTAAAAGTTGTTCAGACAACAGAACTTGGACAGAAATGTGGATTCTTTTATATTTTTCTTCATGTTATTATAGATTTAAATGATTGCTAAAGGAGAAGGGCATAGTAGTCTGCATAATTTTAGAAGAATCAAGAAGAAGAAGGTAAAAAAAAAACAACCATACAAATTCTTGGTAAAATTATTCTGGGAATGAGATTGTAATAGTCTATGTGAGTAGCCTATTACAGGCAGTGCCAGAACTCTTGTTACTTGATTCTTTCAAAACAAGGTGAAGCATTGCGTCTGGAAGTACACAGTAAAGAACAGCACCCATAGGTGATGGAACAATTGCTTCTTTTTGGTTTATGATTCTACAGTTCCATATATTGACTGAGGGACTTTTATGATGCTCTAAAGAACTTTTTAAGCCTTAGCGGTTTCTGTGCAGCGTACTCCTGTTCAGCGACAATGCAAATGTATGAAGCGCATCTTGGTCTCCATATGTTTAAGTCAAAACAACTTTTCTTTGTTTTGAACCTCCTCTATTGCTCATTTTTGTTATCTATTTGCTTTATTTATTTTTTTCTTTTTCCTGACTGTTCATAATAATTTGAAAAGTTCATTTCTTAGAACTTACTTCTAGACTTTGGTTCATATTTTTCAGGAAGCTTCTGAAAAAAGGGCCTTCTGGCTTCAGGCCTTGCTTGGCATGCAGTATAAGTTGTCAGACAGCCATTCTTACCTTCTCTGCTGCCTGTCTGAGTGAAGACATGTTTGGAAAAACTGTACTGATTTGCCAGACGTTTGAGCTCAGAAAGAGGAAAGAACTGTAAAAGTGTCTCAAAACTACTTGTTTGAGAGTTTCTCTAGACAGATCTCCTTTCTGACAGCTTAGGTCAATCTAGACTCTCATATGGGCTCCTTTCTGGACTTGTTCTTGAAGGAAGGAATTTTCAGAATGTCCCCAATGGGCCCTGGGCAGCCTGATCTAGTGCCTGATTTGGTGGTTTGCAACTCTCCCTGTAGCACTGGGGCTGGAACTAGATGATCTCTGAGGTCCCCTCCAAGCCATACTATGATTGTAACACTTTGTGGGCATGGTTTATAGAACTGTTTTTCAAATGTTGTCTTTACCTTATTACCACGGTCTTTCCTATCACTGAGGTAATAGAGGAGGCTCTTCCTCTTCTGCTGTGGTATCGTGACTGTGGTCAGCATTTATGCACCGACACAGCTTCTTGCTGCCTCCTCTCTTTTGCAGGATAGGTAGAAAAACAAAAGAAGGTTGGGAAGAACTGTGGATTAAGATATAGGCACTTTAATAGGTGAAGCAAAACCTGTGCTTGCAAGTAGAACAAAGGAATTCCTTCATTGCTTCCCATGTGAAGCAGATGTTTAGCCAGTTTCTGGAGAGCATGCATAAGGGTTATGAGGAAAAATAAAAGCCATTACTGTGAATGTCTCTGCTTTCTTCTCCTGTTCTTGAGTTTTTATTGCTCAGCATGGTGTCTTGTAGTATAGAATTCCCCTTTGGACAGTTTGTATTAGCTAGCCTGGCTCTGTGTCCTCCCAGTTTCTTGCCCTTCTCCAGTCTTAAGTGGGGACGGAGTGGGAAAAAGCCTTTATGTTATGCAAGCACTGCTAAGAAATAGCCAGAAAATTGGTGTTTTAGTCATGGAACCAAAATGAGCACCATATGAGTTGATAGGAAGAACATCGACTTGTCCCAGCCAGATTCAGCCCACTTACAGTGTTTCTGTCTGAGAAACTCTAGTACAAATATTTGAGCACAGGGGTTATTCATGATCTAATGTGACCTCCAGATGTAATGCAGTATCTGGCAGAGAAGTTCTAAGTTTCTCTCAAGCTGAGTTTGATCTTGAGTGCAAAGTGTGATTCTCACACTTGGTGGGAACACATCAATGGCTTAGAGATCTCGAAGAATTGCCTAATAGTGATAAATCACTTTCCCTTTTTACAAGTTTCAGATTATGGCAGCAAGAATAACATCAAGTCCATTTCAAAAGCTGACCAGTATGTTGAGAACAGAGTTTGAATGGTGCACATTAAATTTGGCATGAGGCAAATGACATCTAAAATGAGATGTAAACAAAACAGAATAACTGCTGCTTAGACAGTCAACAGCTAAACTCTATCCTCAGTGATTTTTTTTCCTTGGGATAAACAATGTTTGATCACGTGCAATTATTTTAATACATGCAAAGAGGTAGCGATCACAACAAATGACGTTAGTTTTCTAATGTATTTTCTAGCTCCTCAGTTCTTCATTTTGTAAACTGAAGTGGTGATGTGTGAGCAAAACACGTCAGGTTGCTTTGCACTGATCCTCATAGGGGCTGAACCTTTAGAAGGTTTTATCTGTGTTACAGGAGCTAATGAAGTATTAACAGTAGCGGATCATAGGCTTCCGCCTGAACACAAAGAAGAAGCACAATGGGACATGCTGCCACTGAATGTCGGCAGAATTAGCAGAGGAGTGCTTGATAGTTGTGTTCTACTTGTGGTGGGAAGTAAGTGTGATACATATGAAGACTTGTAGAAGATTATTATACTGTATCTCCTGTAAAATGCCTGATCCTGCCTAGCAGGGAGCTCAGGAGAAAGAGTCCTTGTATTCTCATTTCTGAGAATCAAAAGCTGATATGACTCATAGAAACTCAGATCGTTTCTGATATGGTTTTGTTCAGACCAAGTTATCATAGAAATACAGAATACATTGTGTTGGAAGTCACCCACAAGGGTCATGGAGTTTAACTTCTGGCTTCACAGAGGACCACCTGAAAACTGAACTGTATTTCTGAGAGTGCTGTTCAGATGCTTCTTGGACTCTGGGTTAGGGGATTATCCTTGAGGATGAAGGGTATGGAGGATACGTCTGCTAAAATATGAGTTTAGAGTCTATTTAGTTTGCGATCCGCAGTTATTTGCAAAGTTGATGTTTTTCCCACTTGGTTTCTAGAGGATAACCAGTGGCACATCCTTTGCATAATGTTGAGTGTTGGTCAATGTACTATCTTCAGATATTTTGTCATTTAAAAAAAAAAAACCTGTTTATTCTCTTTCTCTTTATTCTTTGTTTTTGCAAATAGTCAAAACTTCATAGAAGCTGAAAATATTTTATAATGGCAAGTGTGTAGTTGCTCTTGTGCATTCATAAAACAAAAATATTCATTAATATATGCCTGTATAAATTCATATGTAACATAGTAACATAGTAACATAGTATCGTGCGAGTTGGAAGGGACCTTAGAGATCATCGAGTCCAACTCCCGGGATTCGAGCCCTCTGTGTAGCAGAGCGGCACTTCTACCACTTGTGCCACAGGGGGGATTCGAACCCCGGGCCTCCAGTGTTGCAAGCAGCAATTCTATCGCTGCGCCACCGGGGCACGCGTGTGTTTAGGTCACTCTTTTTTTTTTTCATTATCAGTTTCTAATTGGTTCATTTTCATTTCATATTACAGGAAATGTATTTATGAGAGAGTGTGGCACACAATGTTCATAAAAAAACCTCAAAATCTAATCTAAAAGAATAATACAATTAATTTTACATTAGTTCGTACAGAGAGAGATATAAAACATTGTGCATGTGATACAGTGTCTGAGCTGGGTGGATGTTAAAGGCAACCCAATTTATGCTTGTGCTTTGAAAAATGAGTAAGTGAAAATCGCAGTATGGAGTTTGATATACACGTGGTTAAATCTGTTTACCTGTCTATACTCAGTATGTGAATTGCTTATACTTTATGTGACGTTTTACTTCGTGGTCCTGAGGAGTTCAGAGCAGAGGAAGTTTTATAGTGGTGGCAGTCACAGTAGCTGACTTATTTCTGTAAGAGTGCTAAGTGAAGCAGATACAACTTTCTAATTCGATGTTAAGACAGAATCTGTAAGGATTGGTGTAAACCCAGGATGAAATAATTGACTTGCTAACTTAGCATTTTTATAAAATGCATGTTATGTTCTCCATGCCATGCTGTGACTGCAGGGGCCCTTTGTTCCTTGAACATTGTGGACCAGCCCTGACCCCTTCTATCAACTGCTCCTGCTTGCGAGGGCAGCGCGGTATCGCAGTTGTGGTACGTCACAGCATGTGTGATGCACACAGCCTGGCTCGAGAATAGAAGTGTGCACATACCACAGCTTGAATCTTTCCTCACCATATGTCTGTACATTAATACCAACTAATGAAATCATGTGCTGTAATCATGAGTTGAAATCATGAGGAAGTAACTTAAAGCTATAAAGACTCAGATTCCAGCTACATTAATGTGTTTAGTTTCTCTCTAAATATATATATATATATAAATTTTTATTTTCTAAATATCTCTTAAATTTCATTGAAAAGTTTTTGCAATAAATCAAAGAATCAGCTCAGTTATATATATATATATATATGTATATATTTTTTTCTGAGATGGAAGTTGGGCTTTTTGAAGTTGTTGTGTCTTAACCCTGATGACAACAACTTGCTTGCTTTTCTGTATTTGGATGAAGAAGAGCACCAGGAGTGTAAAAGAGTGAAAACTCAAGGGCTGAGATAAAGACAGTTTAAAGGTAAAGCTATGCAAGCAGAGCAAAACAAGAAATTCATTCACTACCTCGCATTACCAATATGATGTTCAGCCACTTTCAGGAAAGCAGTGATTCGTGTGTACCAATATACTGTGAGAACAAACACTGTCACTCGAAATGTTTCCCCTTCTTCTTCCTTTCTCCCAGTTTGATCATTCTATATGGCTCCATATGATATGAGATATCCCTTTGGTTATTTTGGGTCAGCTGTTCTGGCTTTGTCCTCTCACAGGTCTTGTGCACCCCAGATCCTATTAGCAGGGCAGTGTGGAAACAGAAATGTCCTTAGCGTTGGCTAAGTGCTGTTCAGCAATGTTCGTGTGCTGTCAGAACTTCTTTGATCACAAATGCAAAATAGAGCACCACACAAACCACTGTGAAGAAAGTTAACTCTGTGCCAGCCAAAACCAGTGCAAAGGTATATTTGCTATTTATATAAAAATCAAATAAGCTTATGCATTTGTCATTAACCCTGTCATTTATCAGTGTGAAAATAGATCATTTGAATCTACGATCAGCGTGAGCATTGTAGCAGCTGGTAAAGTGGGATGACAGGTAGCTGTAGTTCATGGCCTTTCTGACCTTACAAAGAACCTATAATGTTGCCTTACAAAGTAATTGATAGAGAAAATTAATTCCAGCCTTTTGTTAAACTGTGTTGGATTTTCTCAAATGGTGGAGCTACTCAGTTCACTGGTTGATCTTAAAAAAAAGAAAAAAAAAAGCATTAGCAAATGTGCCTCTGACTTCATGCTGATTCCCTAACGTGTATATTGCATTGCTACCTTGTGTGTCATACTACTTCCTCTGCCTTTTTTTTCTTGTTTTCTGATTGCAAAGTTTGATTTGTAGGAGGGATCATGCTGTCTTACACTTCATACAGCATTTAACACCAGGGATGTTGCCAGGGTGTAGATTAATCATAGCAGGGTAGCTGAACTGCTGTAGAAGAGTGATATTCTGTTAGCTGAGCAAGCAGTGTGCCTTCATAGCTTCACTGTACTGAGCGGCTAAAAGAAATGCAGAATTCTTAAGAATTTTTAAGAGTTGTCCTGTTGACATCTGGCGGTTTTGTAGATATTCCACTAGAAGAAGAAAGGAAAAGGGAGGGTGAGTGTTAGCTACTATTGTTAGTTTTATTTCTCTTTGTCTTGCAGACAAATACACATAAAGGGAAGGTAAAGGAAAACAGGGAAACAGAAAATGCGTCTCTCTGCATCTTGGTGTTAGTTTTTGTTTGCAAGTCAGTGCTGAAGAAACAGCTTGCAAGAAGTCTGCTCAGCATGGTGTAGCTGTGGCATTGCCTTCAGCTGCCTTATTCGGCATTGGCTCTTGGGGGTGCTGCAGCCATGAAGTTGTTGCAGTGAAGAAAGTGATCTGATGGCAGTAAGGCAGAGACAGGAAAAAGGAAGTAAAAGGTAAAAAAAAAAACCCCAAACCACTGAGATAACTTTTGACTCTTACCTTCTAGCCTTTGTCTGTTGTTTACAAGTAGCTTCATGGAATGCCCTTTATTTAAAAAAAAAATTGGTCTGGTTGGGATATTTCTCAGAGTCAGATCAATAAATGCTTATAGTTGTTTTGGTTATTGGGCCACAGGAGTTGATGGGGGGCAAACTGGCCTCATGTCAAACGATGACTAAATAAATAATACAGTGTAGCCCATTCTTCATCTGTTTTTTTTTCTTCACTCGTATAAGGCGTTCTGATTAGCTTATCATTCATTGTTAACACAGATTCTATATATTAAATTCAATGTATAAGATTGCTGCTCTGTTGCAAACACAGGATTGTTTCCTGTTCAGTGTCTTCATATCCTGAGTTCATTGGGAATGAAATATAGTGACAGACCAATGGTAGACATTGGTGAAGATGAACATTTCAAATGCACTGAGCCAGCTGGTATCAAAAGTCTAATTTTAGGCCTTAAAACCTTGGCAGAATCCTCTGTAAGCTAGTGTTCAACTTGGGAAGCATTTTTTAAAGTTATCATTGTGGCATTGAGAATGTTGCATTAGTATCCTATTCCAAGGTGCAGAAAACCACACGATTGCACTGATGAAAACTGACCTTTTTCACTCTTGAGAATTCCTTCATTTTGTAAATGTAAAGAAAGAATAAAATGTTTATTAATTGCATAAAGTATATAAGTATAATGTTGACTGAAGTTGGTCATTATTTTTTCTTTCGTTGATGCCCATCTTATACTACAAAAATAATAAAAGCAAAAATAAATGCATTGTAGTTGATCTAAAGATGGCCCATAGTAGTAAGTTAATTTCAACCAAATTTTGGGGATAGTTGGGCTGATTCAGTCACGATAGTTTCTAAATATTCTTCTTACTCATTTCATTATATCTAAGCAGTGTTTTATATTAGGTTCATGCAGAAATTTCAATACATCTGTATATGATCACTAAATCATTATGAATCTGAATATTAAAAAAAGCTAATAAGGCAATGGTCACTAACTTGACTATAGTTAAGAAACTTGTTTCATCTGAAACTGTAGGCTTTCTTTTCCCTTCCTAGCTTTGAAATTCCACCCTTGGAAACTTATTTAAGCTTAGACTTTCACCGAGCACTTTCTGGATCCTACAGTCTTCATCACCCTGAAGTTCAAGGCAGGAATTATAGCTTTTGTGGAGGCCAGTGTGAACATCTTTTGCCTATGAGAATTAGCTAGATATATCTCGTTTGCTGTATGTCTTTCCAGTGAAAAGAGAGTAGAATTTGTCTGGTTTTGCTGTAGAACTAAGAAGAAATGATGATAATAGCTGTTAGAATGTTGTTAGTGATACACATCACATGATTTCATTTCAACGTGTACATCAAGATGATGAATTTTCCATCTTGTATAGTATGCTTTAAATATTAGTAGGAAGTCCCCGTTTAGTTATAAAGATTCCTTTTGCTGCAGAGTAGTACCAAGGCACTGGATAACTAGTCAGTATCAGTAAATCAGTAAAAAATAAAAGTAACCAGCCCGATTGTTGCCATGTGTGGCAAAGCTGCACAAAAGCAAATGCTAGAAATGTTTTATTCACTTTGTCACTTAGTGACAGCTTGTTCTGTATTGAACAAAGAAAGTTCAAATGCATCTGTCAGAAACCACCTGTCGTGTAGCTTGATACTGTTCCTTATTAGATCTGGTTTGCTTTGGGTGAGAACAATCACAGTTACTTCTGTTTGCGGAGTTTCAGTACAAATATTTATTATCCTATTTAATTTTTTACAGCTATTAAGTTTTGTATTAAGTTCCAATCAGAAAAATCGGACATGTACAGATTTTGTCAGCTTCTCAGAAAACAAAGCTAAATTGATAATTTGATTCTTTTTGGACAGTATTTGCTTACGTGAAAATCATAATTAATTTTCTTTTTTATACTACTACTTACCTGTCGTTTAACAAACTGGCAAATATTTTGTGAATCCTCATTCAAATGTTTATTTTTGTAAACTACATTAAGAATTGTAGGTGGACTGATATTGTAATGATTGGTGGCAAAATGTAATGTAAAAAGTGGAGCTGGTTCTTGCTTGTGGAATAAGCCATTTCTGCTTGAAACAGAATCAAAGCAGGACTGATAGGATAAAAAAAGTAGTGCAGTCCTTTGCTTTGAACACCCATGCTTAATTTTTCTGTGGTGATTAATCCCTAAAAGGTGATCAGGGTACAAGCCAGAAAAAAAGAACATCTGTTCATTTCACAGTGTTGTATGACTTTACAGATTGAGAGGGACCAGCTGAAGTCATATAGTGCTCCTACTCAAGTTGAATCTGAGTCAGCAGTATGTCCTGTGAGGCAGAAGGACCAGCTGTACCCTGAGGTGCTCCAGGTCCAGGTGAGGGAAGGGATTGTCCCACTCTGTGCGGTTCGTCCCTCATTAGACAGTTGTAAAGGGCATTAAATCCTACCCTTTGTCTTCTGCTCTCAGGGAATACTCAACTCTTGCATCTAATGAAAAACTACATGGTATTCCTGTTTCCCATTTTTCCAGACTTTTTTTAGTGTCTTTCACATAGCAGCCCTTGCCCTTGAGGATGCTGATAAATTTCTCCTGCTCCTTCTCCATTGGCTTATAGAGACTTCCATGCTCTTTATAAACATGTTAAATGGTGTTGGCTTCAGGATTGATTCTGGAGGACTCAATTAATTCAATTTCTGATCACTTTTACTGTTTGAACCAGGCAGTCCAACCTACTTTTCATACTTGCTTGTCCAGTCCACATCTCCCACTTGGACTGTAAGTGTGCTATGGAGGAGTGGGTCTGAAAGAGCGGTGTTCCTTCTACTTCTGTTGACTAGATCCATGCAGTCTCTTTGTCAGTTTTTTGAGTTTCTGTATTCGGTTTTGAGACTACTTAACTTCATTATCTGTACTTACTTCAGTGCATGTTTGAGACATTTTAAGTAGTTTTCTTTTAGCCCTTGTAGGAATTGAGCAAGTAAGCCACTTTAAGTCTTATCATTATTTCTTGCCTGTGCAGAGATGGCTGTAAAGCCAAGTATGCTTTATGTTCGCAAGTATTTGAAGTCTTTAAGTATGACCTTCAACTTTTTTGAAAGCAACTTTCCAACTCCTTCTTGCTCTGTGTGTAGACTATAATAGGTCAGTAGTGAGAGGAAGCCATTTGAGGCCTATGTGTGCTACAGCAAGGCAGAGGAATAATTATTTTTGTGGGGAATTTAACTGGACAGTTGCTTTTTTTTCTTGAATGTTGAGGCTTGCCTTCTTCAAGGTGTGTGCAATTTCCTGCCTGGCCAGACCCATGTTAGAGTTATGACATTTTGTTTATCTCCCTGAGTTAGTGAGAAATATTAAAAATATTAAACAGACGCGAATAAGGTAGTGCTGTTATTTTTAAATGAGAAAAAACCCCACCAAAACCTACAGAAGAAGAAAGAAATCTGAAGACTGTTAGACTAAGTTGCTTTTGAGTCTCTGTCCATGTTATTATTTGTGTACAAGGTCAGGAGTCCTGGTATGCAGCTCCTTCCAAGAATGATTAGAGGAAATTTGCCCTTCTTTCCCAGGGGATGGATGATAATGATTTTGTGTTTTGCTTCTTTTAAAAATGACTTACAGCATCCATAATCAATTGATTAGGCATTGCAGTCATTGGCATTCAAACTAGGATAGGTTTTTGGGGTTACATTTCTGATGGATATGAGTTAAGATAAAATATGTTAATTATAAGCATCATAACTGATGCTGCAATTCTGTTCCTTCTTATAGAAAATAGTTTGCATTTCCTGTCTATCTGAAATTTCATATAAGAAGTCTACATTTACAATTTAACATATTATATTTGCATTACAAATAGGGCTGGATGATCTTGTAGGCCTTTTCCAACCTTGGTGATGCTATGATTCTGTGATAGTTGACCATCTTTTTTTATCTGCTGTTTAGGAAGATTAATATTCACCAAGTATTTTTAATGCTACGTAAATGCATTGAAAGTTTTAGTGCTTCATTTAAGGGGACTGTGTGAGTCGAACTCTTAGGGTTTTAAGAAACTACCAATAATATAACTATTTTAATTTCTGTGCATTTCAAATATTTTAATAATTATAGCCTTTTTCAAATCTTGTATCAGTAATACAGAGTACAAATATTCCACTTTGTTTCAGGGAAGTCTGAGCCTGTATTTTTTCTTTTTTCTTTTCGTGATATGATAATAACTATAATTAAGAGTACACCAATGATAGGAATTTTACAATTCAGTAATGGTTTCAGTAACAAGTTGTTTTCATATGAGGTTTCTCCACTTACATCCTGAAATCATGCACAGGATCAACACGAGACCTCACAGATGAGTACTGATTGGTATGGCCACAGTGCTGTGTCACCTGTGGCTGATGGAATGTTAGTTGTAAGCCATAGTTTTCTGTGTTTTTGGCAGGCATTTTAATAGCAGGTTAGACGTTCCAAAGCATTTTGAAGTTTTCTAAAGTTCCCAATTTAATTAATTTTAAAAAAAGAATTGTCTTTGTTGTTATATTCAATTATTATTACCTCAGTTACAGTGGTAGTGAAGAGTGCTAATCCCATTCTGTTTTGCAGAGGTTCTTGCACTGTCCTCATCAACATAGTATCTTTAGTCTTTCAGTCATGCATTAAATGGCGTGACTAACATCTGTTACATTGGGTTTGTTCTCTCACATTCTCTCCCTGGGGGAGGAAATTCATGTGCACTTGGTGTGGTTTGTTTTAAAATGGTGATTCTTTAAAATATGTACATTTCTTTGTGTTCATATTAGAAGAGATGAGCGCAGGATGGTTTGGGAGTTGAGGGTTGTTATAGAAAAGCTTTCTCTCCTTTTAAATGTATTTAAACCATTTCTGCCCCTGAGGAGTAAAATTTTTGGCCATGATCTTCATTCTGGACTTGCTGGTCACAAGATGCTGAATATTTTGTAGATAAGAAGTGAAGCTTTCCACTTGACACTGCGCTGTTAGAAATCAGTGCAGAGAGTAGAAAACCATGCCACAGCCCTTATGGTAGAAAAATGTAGTAGATGGAATTTGATAATGGCTGATAGCTTCTTGCTGAGGAGTTTGGCATTATCGTGACTGAGATAGCTAGACATAATGGCGGCTGATAAATGTGAGGACCAATGAAGATTAAATGGAATGTCCTGACAAAAGGGGAAAGGATAAGGCAGCTGCGGGTACTGATTTATGGTAGGCCATTATCGGGAGAAATTCCAAAGAGAATTCTTAAATATTTAACTGAGTAGGTAATTTGAGGGTATATGTCTTCAACCAAATAGGAATATGGTTATTTCAGAGTGGTCTGTTCTGTCTGTTGACTTCAGCTTGTTCAGCTTCAGCCCGCTGTTCTTCATTCCTGAAGCGACCTTGTGTCAGTAGCAAAACCCTGTTATCAATATAATTGGTAAAATCATCACATCCTGATGGTAAGTTGGGCTTTGAAACATTACAGAAAAATTAGGCAAGATTTCTAAAGCCATGATCAGTGTAAGTCTTGCACTTATTTGCAAAGATATAAATACATTTTATATATAGAAGGCCATTTTATTGAAATCAAAAGAGCCTGCTATTTCCTTTCAAGAACTGTGGAAGAGAGCAGAGTGCTTCCATCACTGCTGTCTGTTCTAAGAGTATTCTGCAAATCAGAGTTGTTTTGCAGCATTTTGTTGGTAGTAAAAAACATTGCTTGAGATTAATTAGCTAGTCATTGTATCTGTTTTTTTTATAGGTTGCTGTAGAGTCTCTTATTTATACAGAAATGAGGGTGCTTCCAGCCTTGTGTTTTCCATGGGCTTCTATTCCAGGTCTATTATTTGAGCTGCCTTATAAGCCATTGTATACATGTTCTCCATAAAGCAAAGAAGATCCGTTTTTCACACACATGGTAAAATTTACTATTTTCCCAGCGATGTTATTATTAGAGATACTAAAACAATAATTTTAGGGAAACTAAAAAAAAGACCTCTATAGTCATACAATCTATAGAGGTTTGTTTGAAAGTGAACAAAATCAGCATGTTAATAAGTATGTATTTTTCAAGTTATCATTATTTAAATTACTGTACAGTGCACATTTGAAATAACTTCAGTTTTCACGTTGGTACTGCATGAATGGTTGCTTTAAAACGTGCCCTATGTATAGAATGCAGCCTTTATTTTTAATGTGCATTTTGTTATTTATCTTCTTATAAGGATGCTTATGTAACTGAAAATATATAATGTTCAGTTCAGTTAAATCTTATTTTTTTCATTTCCATGATCATTAATAATATGTGAATAGCACTTGGTGGCTTATGTTGGAGAGAGGTGATCAGTTGAACAAAGTTGTGTGTTTCAATTCATACACATAGGAAAACTTCTATGTGCATTGAGTGCATATAAAGAGAAAGTAAGATGGACTAAGTAGATTTTAAAGTTGTATAAGGGACCACTGTGATCTGATTTTATCCACCAAGTATGTTATCAAATCTCTGAGCAATTGCTGCATCAGGCTCAAGAAGGTGAGAACTGAAGATGAATGTACTTAGGAATTAGTTCAAAACTGAATTAAAGTTGAGACTTTTCATTACTATTGTGAGTAAAATGTTTCAGTACTTAAAAAAACTCACCTTCGAAAATTTACATTTTACTTTTTTTTTTTTTTTTTTTTTTTTAAATAACTTTGGTTCTTTGATGAACATTCTCTGCCTTTGGTGAGAAGGGAGCATCCATATTAGTAAGGAATCACACTGCTTTCCAAAACACTTGGGCAAAAGTGTTAAAGAGTTAAATTTTGTTTCTCCTTTAGACTTTCTGCTAGTACTTTTAAAGCCAAGTTATCTGCCTGGATAGGAATTTGGAAAGTAAATTGTTTGTCATCAACCTAACCTTTTCTTTGTGGCTAAAGGAATATGTTAATTAATTGAGATTCTGGGATTGTGTCTAATATACTTTTGTGAATCACAAAGTAATAATAAAAATATTGGTTAGTTGGGTTGAATAGATTTTGTTCTAAGCTATTTAAAAAGTTGAGGAAATCTAATGATTTTTTTTTTTTTATTATTATTATTTTTTTTTTTTTCTGGCTAGGGTGTTTGTTGAGACTAGAGAAGGGTAAACACAAAATCCATTCTGAAAAGTGGAGATGAAATTGCTGGAATAATTTCCTGAGAGTTGGAAGTGATGTAGCCCAGTTTAATTCCCAGAAAAGCAGTAGAAGAAATAAGTTCTAAGTATCTAGAAGATAATGAGGGAATGAATAATAGACAGTGGGAATTTATCAAGAGCAGATCATGCCAAAAGTCTAATTTAATTCTGCAACAGGTAGCAGGTTCTGCAGGCCGAGAAGTGGCAGCAGATAATGTGTCTTGACTTGAGGAAGGCTTTAAGATCATCTTGCAGAACATATTCCTAAGCAAGTCCGGACAGGTGATACAAAGAAAGCAGCTGTAGAATAGTAATAAATAACAGTGAAAGTCAAAGAGTTTTACTGTGTAGCCTTGGCTGCTTTCCTGTCTAAATGAGAAGATGTACCAAGTGAAACTTTGTGGAGCTGTCCAAACACCGGCCATTATTAATGGTGGACTCTTAACGTGCACTTAGAAGCATGTTAGGAAATGATCTCAATAAACTGGCCATACTGTCTAAAGCTTTTGAATGGTATTCAACAGGGTTGTTATCCAGTAAGAACTATGCTTAGATGTAACCATTTATGTAGACTGAAATTAGCAGCTGGCTGTGTGCAATTCTGAAGTGCAATATCTAGGTTTTAAACTGCATCTCAAAATAGCAGTGGATCAGTTGACAGCATTCCAGGTGAGATCTCTAGAAAACATGCCCTAAACAGGTGCTGAACAAGTTCAACATGCTTTAGGACAGATGGATGTGGGTGATTTTCAAATAAATGGAAGGTTGCTGTTCTTCATGGTTCATAGTAGATGGTGATGTGCAAGAAGTATTGAGCTTATATTGTAGTGAAGGATGATCAGATGAGACACAAAGTCCTGGGTCTGGTTCTTATTAAACGTTCTGCTATTTAATGCACTGTTCTCATTTGCCCCCCACTCATAGCAGCAGTGTTTTGTACTCGTACTTGAGATAGACTATGGTTTTTGAAAATAACTGTGACTGAAATGTCATAAACTCACCCTTCCATCAGGCACTTCTGCACTTTTAAAAACTTTACCCCCCATGCTGATCTCGAATACATTTTTCATTAATTAAGATTTTTTATTTTCTCTCAGTCTTTTTAAGTACTTATAGTACTTAATATTGTAACTCTGCAAAATGAGTTTACTGTTGAGATTTTCAAGGAAGTTTACCATGTGATACATTTTAAATCATGGGACTATTGTTAAGGTTAGTTTGGATGTTGCTTTGTATTTACTAATTTTAATGTATATATAGTATCTTCATGAATGGCAGTTCTGTTCACTTTAAATACACCCTAATTGCAAACAGACATGAATGAATGCTTATGATTAGTTGGAAACAAGAACAATGAGTGTCTGCTTTACAAAAAGATTTATGAGATCGTTCAAAGCTGTAAGTCACAATTCTGTTATTAGAAGTTCAGAAATGATTTTCACAGAAGAGTTTGAATAAACCACATTTATAAATAATATTGCTGACAAAAATATATATATTTTTTTCAATAGGTAGCATTAAATTTATGGTTATAGAATAGATACAGATTTGTTGGGAGGATAATGAGAGATCTTCCTTTTCTTCTGCTCTTGCCTTCCATGCACAAGTAGACTTGTAGCCCGTGTTTTGTAATGTAAAACTTGGTGCTCTTACAAATAATCACCTAGTGTTCCGGATGCCATGTATATTTGAGAGAGGGACTTCTGGGTTCTTAGTTGGTTGCTAACTTTTTTTTTCTGTTTCCTTGCAATAAAGCAGAAAAGATTAAGATTCTTCGTTATAAAACCATGTATCAGACATCACTTGCTTTCAGGAAGTTCAGCTATTGACTCAACGTTGACACATTAATCGCTGAGAGAATACTGTATTTTAAATTTAATTTTATTTAATTTGAGCGTAAGGTTTAATTGTGCATGTAAAATTTTCATCATTATTTCATGAAAACGCACAAAGGCTACAAACCCAGCTACTTCATGGTGCCTCTGACTGTAGGTAGATTTTTTGCAGCTTGAATAGGAAAGTTAATTTAGAAAAAAAAAATAAAAAATAGAAGAAAGTCAGAAAACTGTAAGGCTGTTACAGTTTCAATTATAGTTAATTCATATCTTCAAAAATCTCCATTAAAAGTAATGACACGATTGAAATTTTTCACCATTTCTGGAAGATGATTTTGTTGATACAGAAATGTCTGCACTATTTTCAGAAATCATTTTGAGAAGTTTTCAAACCAGAAGAACGAAATTAGATGTTTCAACAATTTGACCTATTGGCCTTCCTTATTAATTTATATGAGATCTCAGAGGTTAGATATTTGGCCAGCACGAGTAATTATACTTGTGTGTGAGTAGCTGTCCTATGAAACCCAATTAAAGGAGTGCAGGTTGCTACAATAAACTTTGTTGTATTACTATGAATAGTAATACAACATAGATTTCATAGATTAAAGAAAAATCCTCCTGTTTGAAGGCATTGTCACAAAATTTGTTTGGAATGCAGTTGTTCTCTCAGTGTTGCCTTCACTCTGTAAGAAATCTCTGTCATGTTCATGCCATCTACTGTTGAAATACAAATGGGTGGGTGCAAAAAAAACCTTCCAAAATTGCTTATTTTGGAGTAATTTGTTCAAAAATTAAACGAGGGCTCCTTTCCTCTGAAAGTAATGCCTCCTATTTTATTATGCTGATATAGCAGTAGAGGTCGAACACTGCTTTCGGTATTCCATTACATGTTGCTGCTGTGTGACAGATGGTAGTAAAGGGGCAGTCTGACAAAATGGTGTCTGACATGGAAGTGTCGATGAAGCAAAGGTGTGTCACTGAATTCCTCCATGCAGAAAAAAATGTCATCAATTGACTTTCATTGACACTTGCTGAATGTTTCTGGAGACCAGCCAGTGGATGTGAGCACAGGGGGGTGCTGAGTGGTGCATTTCAGCAGTGGTGACAACAGTGGATCAGCTCCACGGGTGCAAATTTCTGCACCTTGGCTGTTGAAAATGCGTAGGTAATGGTGGTGATTATGCTGAAGAAAAGAGTTTTGTAGCTCAGGATTTGCTTTGTCAAATAGTGTTATTGTGCTATTTTTATCTGTTATAGTTTCCATGGAAATAAATAGGAGGCATTACTTTTGGAGTGACCTATGTATTTACAGTGTTACATCTTTACATTTATTACTTGCAAGGCCGTCTGTTTTGCTGTGCATTATTTTGTAAAATTCAATTATTTCTCCAAAAGTGGATTAAATGATTGTTTGATTTCAATGTCCTAGCTTTTGTATCAGTTTCAAGATTTGGCTTTCCTCTTTGTTTTATGACTTCCTGAAATATTTCAGTTAGTCGCACAAGAGATTAAAATGTAAATTCTATTTAAGAAGTCTCTTCTTTCCAATAGGGATTAATGGAAATTACATTCAGTAAAGTCACAATTCAGACACTATACTAAATATGTCTTAAAAATCCTTCCGACCCAGTTCAAATAAAACATTTTTAGCATGTTTGCTTAATATCTGAGTAGATACACCTACAAGTGTACAAAAATTTAGACTACTTTTAGATAAATTTTCATTGCATTCTGAAGCTTTCTTTTAATGGAATTAAATACTCAGAGAAAGACTCCTTCTGACACTCTCGTTCCTCCCCTGCAACTTCTAAAATGACATTTATTTTCCTTTTCAAGGAAAAGAAGTGTAGGACAACAACTAAAATCTGTTACTGAAGTTCACTCTTAAAATCGTGCATGGAAATATCAGATTTACTGAGGCTTGAGTAGGTTTGTCTTTTACTTAGAGATAATGCTGTAATGCATACTTAGAGATAACACATTATGAATGTGTTCTACAAAGAAAATTAGTTCCACCCCAGTCAAAACAGTGATGTCTTGTATGGTGAAACTTGAATTTTCTGAAGTAACACGAGACATAAGAATGGAATATTATCTTAAGGATTGTATTGTAGAATTGTAGAATCATAGAATATGCCAAGTTGGAAGGGACCCATAAGGATCTTTGTGTCCAGCTCCTTGTTCCACATAGGACCACACAAAAATCAGACCATATGGCTGTGAGCGTTGTCCAGATTCTTCTTGAGCTCCAGCAGCTTAGTGCCATGACCTGTGCAGCTTGGTCCATGTCCACCACCCTCTGGTGAATAACCTTTCCATGATATCCCACCTCTCTTCCCCAGACCACATGCAGGAGTCCTGGGCTCTGTGCCAGGGGACAGAGGCTCTCACCCAGCAGGTTGATCTGCAGCACTCCCTTCAGGACCCTCAGCATCTCATTGGCTTTCATTTCTGGGCTCATCAGAAAGATGTTGTGGGACATAAAGATCTGGAGAATGTTCTTGTAGTGGGACTGGGACAGTGTGGGGCAGATGATTTTGTTCAGGATGAGGAATTGGAGGAATAGTTTCTTTCCTATTGACTTTGTTAAGCTGTTCTTAAAAAATAAGGCAAGTAAAATCAAAATTTGGTTAAATTCAAACTAACAACCATAGTAAAGCAGAAGCTACCACTGAGGGCAGGTCTTGGGGATGTGTTGGGCTCCAAAGTGAGGCATTTTGGCTTGTGTATAGTGTGGGCTTTGGGATTGCAGAAAAGCAGGGGCTTCTCGAATTGTTTGAGAGAGGCCACAGTATTACTAAAATTCCTGCTAGGACAGATGACAAGTGATTAAACTGTTGTCTCATAATGCAGCTTCTTCATGAGAAGACAGTCAGCATTTGTTGGGACATTTTTTGCTTTGTCTAAAAAGGAGTCGACTGACAGAACAAACCAATTCAATGTAATTAGGTGTTCATGTGTTTCTCATGTCCTTGAAATTGGATTTAGAAATTCATTGTAGTAAAGAATTTTATAATACAAACTGCTCTTTAAACGAGCCAATGTAAACCAAACAACTAAACTTACAGTCAAGAAGTTTTGATGGAGGCTCAAGGACTGTTTAAAACTTCTTTACTCTTTTCAGCTGCTGCCCATGACAGCCTTCACACACAGTGTTTGGACCTTTATTTTGCTCTCACTAGATTTCTAACTCACTGTGATTTTTGATGAATTTTTAATTTTCTACATTTGACATTTTGAAAGTAGCTGATGTTGATCTTGAAACTGTTATATATGGTAAAACTACCAAGTAAAGGATAATTTAACCCAAGCTCAAACTGGCAAAACTCCTAGTTCAGGAAAATTAGTAAATGAGACAAATGAAAAACGTTTCTAGAATATTAATATTAATTAATTAATTAATTAATGTTAATTAATATTAATATTATTGGGAAACATTGCTTCACCAAGTCTATTTTCTTATGTTGATGGAATCACGGAGTGATTGATTTGACAACTTCGCTTCATTCAGAACTTTACGTTATTTTTTGCTCCATGATTTTTGTTGTTGCCTGTTTCTGTATATCCCCTCAGCAGCCACCAGCCACCCAGGTGGGCAGCAGCTGGCACGCTCCACATGGAAACTGATTGCAGTGCTGACGGTTACAAAGTCCCACTCATGCTGTGATAACCAAAATACTCATTTGCTAAATATAGGAGATAGCGGCATTTATTTAGACAGCATAGTTCGTTTGAGCACTAGATTTTCAACACTTACCTTTTAATATCACCTCCCTGGTCAGAGCCTCCTGCTTCCAGTTTTGGTTAACCTTCAAGAGAGAGCACTGATCTGTGAACTAATACTGGAGCTGCACCTAACGTGGTGGATACCATTCAATGTAGTACTTATTCATTATTACAGTTGTATTTCAGTCATTTTCCCATGTGCTGATGTGTCACTGAGACACTCAATTTATGGTTTTAATATCAAGACTGTAACAGAAATGAAAAAAATTGTCCAAGATAGAAGTGTAGGAGCTTTCTCTTAAAGGAGCAGGAGCAACCCGGAAAAATCTCCTGGAGGTCATTGTCACCAGTCTTGAAAGGATTAATTTCCTTGTTCCTTAGTGGAAGAACGAGGGGGTGACCAAAATGGCGATGGAACTAAAGGCTCTTCTATGAGCAGCTCATAAAGAAAATATTATTTAAGATAATCAACTCATTATGTTTATGTGGAGCAAAAATGATTAGTTTGCCCCGTATGTCGCACAAGCGTCTGGGTTTGTTTGTAGAACACTATGTCTTGTATGTTTGTAGAACACTATGCAAATAATATGAAAAAAAAAAATTGCTTTGAAGAATTCATATCCAAAGATAAGCATTCTCATTTCCTGGGCTCTTTCTGGAGGAATCAAATCTTACTGCCAGTCTCCTCACTCCTTGGTTTGAAATTCAAGTATGGGGTTGTTGAGTATTATGTTTTTGACTGCAACAAACTGCATTTTAGGGTGTCTTTTCTAGAGTTGTTGCTGTCATAAGTAATAATTCTTGTTTATCTGGAAGCTCTGATTGTCTGGTTTCTAGTTATGTTCTAAATGTCATGTCTAAAATGTAATAGTAACCTTATGAAATTTACTGTGCTTATTGATAATTTTCATTTGAGGTTTGTAGACAGATCATTCAATCTGGACTATTACAAAGCATCATCTATAGATCTGCTTATATGTAAAGTAGATATGAAGTGCTCTTGTTGCCACTCTTTATTATCTCTTCAGCCTGTACTTCAGGTGTTTTTTAACCACTTCAGCATGGATTTAGATGGCCTTAGAATTTATTCACTTTTACAGGCACTGTTTCTATTGCAAGTACCTAACTTATCCACCTGCTTGTCTAATAGTATCGAATGCCCAATTACCTCTCAGCTCAGGTCCGAGTTGTTTTATCAGAAGCTGCTGTTTTGATCAGGTCAAAATCAGTCAGGAAAATCACTTGAACACTTCTTCAGTGAAATCTTTCATTTGAAAGGACATTATTGTACTGTTCAAACTATGAACTATCCTTCTTCTTTAAATTACTTATACTATCTAAATTAATTAAAAAAATCATTGGAACAGTCACATTAAAGAAAATTTCACCTTCATAAAAAGACATTCAGCTTAATATTCTAAGTTGAATATTCTTTTAGTATCAGTGGAGTGATCAGTTCACATAATCAGTTCAGTTAACATGTAAATATTTCCAATTTCCACTCAGGCAAATAGTGTGGCACTGAATTCAACCTTCCTAACTGTTCTTGGAGTTAAACATACTTAACATTGTGTAACTCCAGCTGTAGAGGTGTCCTCGTTCAAGAGAGTTGCTGATTTTACACATTTGTGCTGTGTTTACCAAGAGCTGATGTGAGAAAAATCATAAATTCTGTATCATGCATCTTTATTTCAGGCTTAAGCTATGAGCTGGTAATCATTGCACAGTAATCTTTTGTCTCCAGCTTGTCTCTTCATGAGGGAATATCACTGGGATACCATCCGGAAGATTTGGAAAGAATCCACAGTAACAAATCTAGTAAAATGTGTTAATGGACCTTGCAATCCGACTGACCATGGGGGTGTTCAAGAAATGTTTGGATGTTGTGTTGAGGGATATGGTTTAGCTGGGAAGTATTGGTGATGGTTGGACTGGATGATCTTTTAGGTCTTTTCCAACCTTGGTGATTCTATGATTCTGAAGCAATAGGTGAGGGAAAAGGAGAGCAGAAGGGCAACAGAATGTTGTTTAAATTTCTTTTTCTTTCTTTCTTTTTTTTTTTTTTTTTTTTGGTCATTCTCCAAGGTGTGTTGGGGATGGTTTCTTTTTCTACATAACAAAAATATTAGCGATGGCAAATACTTAAAAAATTGTGATGTTCGTGTACTATGAGAATGGGAATATATACATTCCTGATAAAGGTATTGTATCCATTAATTGGAATTTTTAAAAAGTGCTGAAGACTGTGATATCACTTGCTTTTGATTTCCTTACCACCTTCTCATGTAGTTTTCAGCCCAGTTCATGTTGGGTAGTTCTATATTTTTTGTAAGATTGTTGGAAAATATTCATTTAGTAATTGCGTTTTAATTTGTGAAAAGTTTCCTGAAGGGTTTCAGAATTCTTTGTTATAGATTTACAGCAGTCCTGTCAATTAGCAGTATGTCCCTTTTTTGGACAGCTGAGCAAGAAATAGCAGTGCCCAACGTAAAATCCATAATCTGATTTAATAGTTTTGTCTTTAGTCTTTGCTTTTCACTGTGTTTGCATTCACTGTGTTGATTTTCTAATTAGCCAGTCTTTTTGGAGTAGTTGACATCTGTTAATAATCGGAGAGAATTTTGAGGAGAGAGAATAATGTCTTCGCCTGAAGCCAATGCGTTGGCATCTTGACCCTCGAGCGAGCTTCTGGCTTTCTACTATTCTTCACAATAGTGGGATCTGGAATGCAAAGAAGAAAATACAAACTCAGAGGGCATTATTAAGCTGAATTCACTTTGTAATGTGTGTGGGTGTAGCAGTTGGCATTCCTGCTGTTGTGTTTATTTGAAAGATGGTTGCTCTTACAGTGTTTTTTTTTTTTTTTTTTTTTTTTTAAATGTATATAACTGGAAATCTGTATTTAAGATAAACTTATTTCCACAGTCTTCACTCAACACTTCTCTCCTTCTTTTCTATTAACACAGCTGGAGGTCAGTGTCAGTATTCTATCTGTAAGAGAAGCAAGATGTAAAGCTTCTTTTTATAGAACGGAGACTATCTCTCATTGTTCCTGTACGATTTGCTTTGGGGAAACGAGATAGTTCTGTGCGTTAATATTTAATCTCATCTTAATTCTTAATCAAGTTAAGTGTAACATGCCTTTCTCTTTGAGACCATGTATATTCTGCTTTGAGTTTCGGGCCATTAGGCTCTGTGTTCCCAAAACCGAACATTTCATAGTAGTGTCCCATTTGCTGGAATTTAATAAGCAATGCAGTTAATGAAAATAGCTATTGTAAAAGCATCAACAACTTCATTAAAGTACTACTGACAACTTCAATTATATCATTAATTTTAATAATAAACCTTTTTTTTTTTTTTTGTTTGTTTGTTGTTTTTGTTTTTTTGAAGCTTGGATAAGGGAAATCCAAATTCCAGTCAATAGATTTGTATTTCCAGTCCTCTCAGCTTCATCAAATGGGCCTACTGTCCTAAGCTGACCTTTCCTAGCCTTGCTGAGATGGCTGTGAGGGGAGGGCTGTGCTCTGAGTTTCCATGGTGGAGGGGAGCACAGAAAGCTGCTGTCCCACTGCTGAGCAAAGGAATGCAGCTCCCGGACTGTAACACTGCAGATGAAAGCGGCATGGAGTACCATGCCTTGTGCTCCACTCAGTACTTCTAGGAGATATTAGGTATGCCTGGACTGTTACTACCAATGTGATCTCCTTGAGCTTATAGGTCTGTGGATGGCAAAGCTGTAAATTTTGAGTGCAGTATTGTATTTGTCATAGATATTGAGATTATATTCCTGGCAAGGACGGCTCATTCTGAAGTCTGGATATCCCCAGACTTCACCGGGGGAGGATTAAGTACCTGTTTAATTTTGGACATCTAGAAGGTGTAGAGTGTATTTTATGGATCATTACTGTGAATTTAGGCACCCGAATTCTGCTCACGTGCTTTTGCAGTTATGCACTGATGCATGTAAAAGTGGAGAAGAGGTGTGCTGTCAGAACGCTTGTTAGTTTCCCTGTAACCAGTGCATCATTTGGGAAGAATATTGTATGGCTTTGGCACAGTGGATTTTAGAGAAATGCTTTTTCTGTAGGTTGAAGAACAGAAAATTTTTTAGGATGTTATACAGTTGAGAAAAAATGGGTCAATATATTCACTTCCTTCACTATGTTCTCTCCTGCTTCTGCTTTTCTTTTCCCTCACTTTTCTATTCTGTCCTCTTATTCATTCTCTGTTCCAGTGAGACTAGCCATAACCTTTGAAGAAATTTTTAGTACCCAGGGAGAATCTAACGCTAAAATAAGTGTTCAGTGATACTCAAGTTCCAACCTAGTGATGCTGCTATCTGGAAAGGATCAAAGTGGTCTGGCACTTGCATTGTGCAGGCTTGCAGAGGATCACTTCAGGAATGGTGCTATGAACATTTCAAAGGACAGAGGTTGCAGTCCACTGAATGCGAAGTGCTAATATTCCCTATTGTTGGCAAATAGAAAAATACTGTCTTGTTTTAAAGTGAAGCAAATTATGCAGTGTATGCAATTATGTATAGATATAAATAGAATGTTAACTGATGAAGGCTTCAGATTCTTTCAGTGCTTTAGAATTAATTTGATGCTTGTGCAGTGTTGAGTGAATTCCTGTTGTGAAAGAAATCATCAAGAATGAGAATAGAGAATGACTTAATATTTTGCGTTGTTGGAATGCATTGTCCCAGCCACTGTTGATTAGACACATTATCTGCAGCCTGCTGGTGGTCTTTCTAAATAGGTACTTATTGGAAATTATTTCTAGTAAATAACTCATACTGGCATTGTTCTTTCTGGAGTTTCTAGAAGACAGATTGAAAAGATGTGGGAAGGCAAAATATAGACAAGTAGTGTGAAAGAATCAATGTGCAGTTACACTGCTTGGGTATTTTTTCATTTGGCCCGTTGAGTACATGAATGTGTATCTATATTGATGTGTCAGTCCAATTCTTGAAAAGAATTAATAGTTAATGATTTTTGAAAGGAAGGGAAAAAACAATTTATATGTGAGAAATATGGGAGTACTCCATCTCATAAAACCCAAGTCACTTCTTCTAATCAAAGGAAGTACAACTGTATGTGCAGTATGTAGACTGTACTTAAGAGTCTGGAGTCTTTTCAGTACTCTTTCGTCTAGAAAAAGACAACCACATTTGTGCTAAAATGTATTCCACGTATTTCATCTAACATGTTAATATTTCTGTCATTTACTAAAGCTTCTATCCCTTATTTCCCTGACCTTGAATGATGAATGTCTGTGCTGTGCACCTGAAGGCCCCAGGCCTGTTCAGCTATGAGGGCAATATTGGCTCAACTTCATGTGGTAGAACCTGTTTTTTCAATAGATTTTTTTTCATAATTTCATTTCAAATTACAGCTTTTGCTCCATTGTTGGAAAGTCAAGGAAGAGCACTGCCTAATGCAGGGACTGAAGGATATATGGATAGTACTCAAGGACTGCGTCACAGTTATATAATAATGGAGGCTCTTGTCCTCACATAACTGCAGTGTTGGAAAGAGTATAGTGGATGAGACACAGAATTGTAAAAGGAGAAAAGAGTATTTCATAGGAGATATGTTTTGAATTGCATAATCAAATTACATCCTGAGTTAGAAAACAGTGTTCCTATAAAATGAGGGGAAAACCATTTATATGCAGGTTTTCAGAGTGTCTGCTAATGGCCAATGTTTTTTATTTAATGGTTCTAAACTAAAAATCTGTATGATTTTCAGAAATACGAAGGATTTGCAGCTGCAGTTGAAGTCAGTGAATATGTACAATTATGTAAAGATGCTAAATCCTCTTGAAAAAAAAAACCCAAAGATTTCAAATGGAGCACTCAGAATTAGTGTGCATTATTGAACAATTTAATCTCATTCTATTTTGGTTTCAGTTTTGGATGTGACAAAAATTGACCGTGGTCCCTAGTCCAAAGGAAAGATATGGGTTATTATCTTAATAGGTGAAACGCTCATATCTCAGCTGTTTTCTAAAACAGAAAAATTTACAATGTAGTAATAGTTCAGGTGTCCAGTTAATGTGTTTGGGAGCTATGTAGTGAGAGGAATGTAAGGAATCATGGAGTAGCTGTGTATTCAGTTCTCAGTCCAGTTGCTAGGGAGGTGACACTTGCACTGTCTAGCTTTGGGCAAGTGGCATGAGCTCTGATGAACCACTTCCTTGTCACCATCCACCATAGAGCTTTCAGATTGTTGAGGATGGAGGCTTCAAGCGCTGCCTACTGCAGGTGGTACCGATGCACTTTGATTTCCTCCCTGCCCCTCGAATATTTTGGGTGGAAAAAACTAGCATGGAATCTCATGGTTAAAGATTAAAGTGGTTATAATTAAGATGCATGGTCAGGTGGAACTGCAGTGGTATGAAGAATTTTTATTTTTCTATTTCTTAACTTTCGAGTGTATCTGTGTTGTTTGGCTTTAATATGATTCTCTAAGATGCTGCAGAGGCACACTGTGCTAGGAGACTTTTCACTGTGTGCTGCATGTTCAGTTTTCTCTTTCTCTGGTAAATTCTGTTTTCACAGTTTTTGGTGTATCAGTGTCCACTTTTCTTGTTGAGTGCTTGTTTGGCTGCTGTTTGTAGCAATAGTCACTGTGATGCATCATATGGAGGGGGAGACACGGAACTATTTTTGTGAGCTTTAATCTTTTGTCCGGAGTTAAACATCTGCTTAAGTTATGAGCCTGAACTCACTTTTGGCAAAGTAAGAGCGTATTCTCCAGAGGGACATTCAGAATGCTTATTCAGGAACATGTTCGTTTTCATTGAAGGTAAAAGAAAGCTAAATCCCAACTTGATATTTAAGACAGATACCTGCATTTAGAGGATGTAAGTATTCTTGTAAGTGTATGTCTCTGTTCTTGGGTTTGCTGGGAAGGAATCTCCTTTGCTTATTCACTCAAACTAAAGCATGTATTTCAGGAAGGATAATTTCCTGAGGATGATGGACAAATTCTAATCAGTACTATACAGACATACTGAATGTATTACCTGTTTCTTTTAGTAAGTCATAGAAAACTTCACTCAGTTCCTTAGTTCCTTAGAGTTCCTTACTTTTCCCTCCTTAGTTTTAGAGTAATGCTGTCTTCTGACACTGACATAATTTAAGAAACAAAGTGAAGACTTTCCTTTTACCTATTAATTCTGGCTGCTGCATTTAAAATGACGCTGTATGTTTTAAATTCAACTTGAATTATGATAGAGAATTTGGTTCTAAAGTGAAAATCTAGAAAATAGATTGTAATTAACATTACCAGGACACTTTCCGTTGCATTTATAGTTGAATGTGTTGCTGAAAGTTTTCTAACAGGGTATTCGGTTTGAAGAATTAGAAGTCAGTTATAGGAAATCACCCTGATTTCAATTTGTAGCTGAAATATTTAGTTTTCCAAATTCTAATCCTAAATGGAAATAAGCACTGAATGCAACTTAATACGACAGAATTTATGGATATTCCTCTTAAAGTAAGGATCTTTTCCTACTAATTTGATACAAATTATAAAAGGTCAGGGTAGTTGTTTTACGACACGTTGCACTCAGTTGTGCAAACTTATCTTTTTAGGGTCAAAGAAGAGCAAAAACCACAGCTGACACAGTAAGTAAAATATCTTAAAAGTGCAGTAGGCTTGACTTTTCTACCTTTGCCATGTTCTGCTTTTGGCACCTTTGATGGTATTAGCTTACACTAATACCTGAAAGGCTGCAGTTAGTTTGCCTTCTGCTTCCTGACTGGCTTGTAAGAGAGCTGCCTGCAGCTTCTTACTTCATCCACATCTTAGTTGGATGTAGGTTCTTGCTGCCTGCTTGTGAACTGGTTAACTGTTAAACTTTACTTCCCTTCCACCTGTAGTGGCTGATTTAGTACTGCAGCTATAGCATTCCCATTGGCTCTAGCTTTTCCGCCTGTATATTTCTATTATCATTGGATAAGAAAACATTTGAACTAGTGTGGTTTTATTGGTTATTCAGTCACATTATTTGCTTATTTAAACAGGTGGTTTCCCTTTAGTGGAATCACTGAGCTGGTAAATAACGTTCTACAACCACAGCAAAAACAGCAAAATGAAAAGGAGCCCCAGACGTAAGTAAGCTGCTCTCTGTAGACTAAATAATGTCTGTATAGCTTTAAAACATACTGGAGAGTATGTTTATAATAATTGCCCATTGAGA
This sequence comes from Excalfactoria chinensis, assembly GCF_039878825.1. NCBI lineage: Eukaryota > Metazoa > Chordata > Aves > Galliformes > Phasianidae > Excalfactoria > Excalfactoria chinensis. The sequence continues at coordinate 19,107,025 of NC_092826.1, read as the reverse complement.
ACATTCTACTGAGGGCATTTTACAAGCTGACACTAATTGCTTTCCACCCCCTTGTTGGTAAAAGGAAAAATGGAAATCAAGTATGACTCTTTTTAGCAGTAACTTAAATGATCACGGTAGAATTCAATCTGAGGAATTACTGCTGCTCCATTTTCCTGTTTGTTCAAACACTTCACACACGGAACTCTTAGTAAAGAGATGTGTTTTCGGTGCATGCGGAGCTTGAATGGTGAGACATGCTGTATTATATATAGCATGTCTATGCAAATGCATGGTATTTGTGATATTGATCATGCATAGAATGCTATACAAATCTACATAATGTGTATGAAGAGCTTTTAAAGGACCAGGAAGGTGTCATTTCATTTTTTTTTTTCATGCTTCTAAAGTATCTGTAAAGCTTCAAACCTTTAGCAGATATGAGGTGAAATTTTGGTTCTGTCAAAGTTTAGGGAAGTTTTGACTTTGATGGGGCCAATATTTCATTCATGGACCTACTACAGTGCTAAGCCACAACGAGAGCCAAATGAAAAATTTTACTTTTCTTGCTTCCTGAAAATGTTATGATTTATCAGAAACTGGCAAAGTGAGGTCATTCAGTCTTAGGGTAGAACTTAAAGTATAAAGCTGTAAGTATTCTTTTCATAAGGAGACATGTCAAAAACAAAGACTCTTCAGTTTTTCTAATATTTCAAATGTGACCTGATATTATTTCAACTTCAAATGTTTAAGTGCTGTATGTTCTTAGAAATGTCATATAAGTTTGCTTCTGAACCCATGTGTAAGTGGTTTAAAAAATGCATATTTGTTGTTATTACTTAAATTTCATTCAGAATCAATTTTTGTTCATTTTTAAATATGTTGCTCAAATGGAGTTTCATGCTTACAGACCACCACATCTGTTAATTACATTTTGAAAATTCACAGAAATTTTGACAAAATTAAGCAGAGAACTAGGCCTTAAAATTGATGTTCTGTTAGGCAATGTATTTTTTGAACTCTGGTTTCAATTTTTTTGTGTGCTAAAGTTAGTATTAAATTGTATATATTACTAATAGAGTATTTTTTTTCCTCCTGATACTGGTTAGGTACTCATAATATTACATTTGATTCACAGTGCCTTAATACCTTCTTTGTATTCCCAGTTTCCTCAATGCAGCCAAAGTTTGTTCTGGTTACCACTGTTGTGCATATGAAGCATATGGCTTTGAAGAAACTGAAAAGACTATATTCATTGTAAACTGTTGAGTTGTAGTTGCCAAAAAGTAGTTATGAATGCTGTTTCTACTACAGTTGCTGTTATAATGGAAGTATTTTTTGAACGCTCGTTCCTTGGCAACCAACTTTCTTCAGTGTTTTTATTTAATAACTAGGGAATAAACTTTGTTGTATACTCATTGATTTTACAGATACCTCAAGGCTGTAAGAAGTGTTCTATTTAATAGGAAGGTTGTATTCCAAAATTATCCCCAAAAGAAAGCTGTAGTTATTGTGTTATGGTGCCATTCAGTAGGGCGTGATGTCATTCAAACATAATATTTAAAAAGCAGTTTAGGTATGGATAGTTTGTGCAGTTGACATAGAAATGAGCAGCATGAAGGTATATGCTTGAAGACTTTTTACCTCTGTCCATAAGTGTCTGGGCATTTTCCATTTGAAATCACTGCCGCTATCTGAGTCTGTAACAGATTTAAAGCTATGTCTGGCTGTCCATTGATGAATTCCATTGACTAAAAACTTACCTAAAGTTGATCTGGGATATACAAGATGTGTGAGAAGGTAAAGAAGGATTCATACTATTGGTTGAGAATGTAAGGTAACCTGTTAAAATTTTTGTGTTTGTTCTCAAAATATTTCATAGGTAGGAATAGTTGGACATCCTTTGGACAAGAAGTCTATATCATAGTGTCATGGAGTTGTGTCATAGAATGATTGAGATTGAAAAGTCCCTCTAGCAGTCATCTTGTTCAGTCCCCTCTGCTCCAGCAGGGACACCCAGAGCAGGCAGCACAGGCCCATGACCAGACAGCTTCTGAACATCCCCAAGGAGGAGACCCCACAGCTTCTGGGCACAGCAATGCTGCCTGGTGCTCAGAGGGAGCCTCTGTGCTCCAGTTGCTGCCTGTTGCTTCCTGTTCTGGCACCGCTGGGCTTCATCCTCATACCTTCACCTCCGGTATACAGTTTACAGAGTTTGATAAGATCTCCTCTGAGCCTTCTCTTCTCCAGTCTCAGCTCTTTCAGCATCTACTTAAAGAGAGATGATCCAGACCCTTGTCATCTTCATGGTCTTATACTGGACTCTGTCCAGTATGTCCACATCTCTCTTGTACTGAAGAGACAAGACCGGACCCAGCACTGCAGGTATGGCCTCATTAGGGTTGAGTGATGGGAAAAGATCATCTCCCTCAAATTGCTGGTGATACTTTGCCTAATGCAGCCCAGGGTATCATTGTCCTTCTTAACCACAAGGTAACTTTTTCCTGGTTCATGTTCAACTTGCTTTCCAGTAGGAGCTTCAGTTCCTTTTCTGCCAAAATGCTTTCCAGCTGGGCAAACCCTGTCACATCATGGTGCCTGGGTTTGTTCCTCACCTGGTGCAGGACTTTGCTCTTCCGCTTATTGAACTTCATGAGGTTCCTGTCAGCCCATTTCTCTAGCCTGTTGAGGTCCTTCTGGACAGCAGCCCTCTGGTGTATCTGTCATTCCTTCCAGTTTTATGTCAATCCACATTACTGGCTGGAAATACAGCCCATAGTTCGTTAGCTTCTATGTGAGGAGCTTAAGGGTGACAGTGTGGAAAGTTACTCTCCAAGGTGCTCCCCTCATCCATTAAGCCACTCATTACTTCTTAGAAGTTTATTAGGTTGGTCAGGTATGAGTTCCCATTGGTGAATCCATAATGACAACTACTGATCACCATTTTGTCTTTCATTTGCCCAGAAGTGGTTTTGTTACCTTACCTTTCCTGGGTCTGAGGTGATACTGACCAGCCTGTTGTTTCTCTGTGACCTGCTTTGTGCCCTTCTTGAAGACGGGAGTGACAATTGGAGGTCTTGTATCTCAAATGGTGTGAGTGGCTCTCTCAAAAATATGTAATAGAATTTTAAAAAGCAGACAAGATAACAAGGATGATCTGAAGAACATATTGCCTTTCATAAGAAGACAATTACTCTTCTTTGTACTTGATGCTGTAAATACCAGTGGATATTTTAGTCAGTGTCTGAGTTAAAACAATTTCTGGAAAGACTGCTCCATTTATAAGAATCTCTAATGAACTCTAGTTAAAATAAATTGACATCTCTCAAATACATAACGCACATCAGTGGATCATTCTTTTTGCATTCTAAATTTACTGTGTAAACAGTATGACTGCCAACCACTTGGTAGCATTGAATCTCATCAGATTATCTACCCAAGTGTGATAGCAAGCCCACGTAAATAACAGTTTAATAGAAGTTGCACTGTGTATAGTCCGTGGGTTTATTTGCAGTCTGTGTAGTTCTGTTCAATATGTTTCTTAATGGGACCTGCTGAAAATAGCACACTCCACTTGAAGGAATATTTTTCTTGAAGAGAAAAATATATCTCTGCAGCTAATCCACTTGTGAATTTAGAGTCAAGAGAAGTCTACCACTCCACTGTGTTTATTTTCTCAGACAGGAAGATAGAAAGAAAATTGAGAATAAATGAGCTGAAAATAAAAGTATACTTTGCGGTATTTAAAAATGAAATGGATATTGTAGTTATCTCAAAGTCAAATATTATAAATCCTCAAAATACATCCTTAACTATAAATCTGTTTATATCTTTAATCAAAGCCAATATGAGGTACCCCAAAAACTTCTGTGATTCTTACAATTGATTATGACCACTTCTGTTAAGAGAATGTTAATGCTTACCACTCATAGCATAGAATTATATTTGACTGACTTGTAAAGATGCCCTGGACTATTTTTTAGGTTTTTTTTCTCTTCATAATACAGATTTTAAAAGACTTGTTTGTCCTGGTTGTTCACATTGATAGTGATAATAGTCATAAATATGGTTGTATGCTAACTGTTGAGTCACAGACTGAACTGTTGATTGATCACCTGGGGAAAGGACCTGGTCAGCCCTGGGCACAGGTGAAAGCAATTCATATGTGTGACTGGAAGGAGTGGAGCCTGGCTGCAGCTCTCTTAGATCCCCATTTAAGGGCTGACTGCCACTAGCAAAGGATCTATGGTTGGAGATCTCCCTCCCCCCAGCCCTTATGGAGTTTTTCCTTGTGAACATTGTTCCTTGGGACAGGTAAACATTCTTTTCCTGTTCGTCCCCTTTGCCTTTTCACTCTTGTACCACCTTTCCATTGCACTGATCTTTACAACTGTGATAGTGGTGTGTCAGAAGGAAGACACCAGAGACAGATAGATGCAGTAATTATAAGAAATATATTTCTATATTTAACTTTGAGTCTGGTGGATCCATTTTAGTCTTAACACATGCGCAGAATGTAATTCTGCAGATAAACCCAAAGAATGCAATAGTTGAAAAATACTAGATTTCACATTTTTGATAAATTAAGAAATCTTCCCAATAGCCATGGATAATGTGAGGAACCTATTGCCTAAGAAAATATCTATTTCTGAAATAAATGAAAGAAAAAAGTTATCTTTAAAGAAAAGTCGGGTAGTATGGTATTATGTGGAATTTCTTCAGGGTCTGGCGTTCATAAGAGAAATAGTCTTGCACGTAGAAAGAGATGAATGCAGGCAAAAGTACTTAGCTGGCCAGCAGTTAGCCTTATGGGCAAGGAAAAAGTGAGGAAAACAAACAAACTCTTGAAGTGTTCTGTATTCCCAGTGTGTGTGTGTTTAAATCAAATTTAAAAAAATGGATAAATATAGTGAGGAAGGAAATGCGAATAATGTAGCCTTGAAATGAAGCTATATGAATGATTAAGTACACTAAAATCTCTCTGTGTTTTGTATTCTAAAAGCTAGTATGACTGAATTAGACCAGCATGTTTCCTTATGTATACAACAAAATAATATAAATAAACCCATTGCTGCCTAGATGGCGTGGATTGCAGTGTTTTTTAACGTTAGTAGAGCAGCTCCTCATAGCTTTGTGTGAGAGGATTTTCTCTCTGTTGTATTTTTTGAGAATTTTAAGAGTTCTTGGATGCCACAGGCTGTGGTGCCACTAATATGCTGACAACATCCTGCTTTGAGCTGCTTTCCAAAAGAAATGACAGTACCCCTGGAGGGATGACAGGTTGTCTGAATGAGATAAGCAAATAGATTTAGAAAATGCTGGCTTAAGCTTAACTTAAACAAGACAGAAGTGATACTCTTGCTGTAATGAGAGGAAAGCACGTTAAGCATGCAGCTGGATCACTGACCTCAGAATCCAGTGGCACCTGCCTTCATGACAGCAGCAAAAGGGATTCTTGCAGGGTGTAGAGGCTAGACACTTATTTTGGCATAAAGTGTAGCTATAACGGATATTTTCTTTCTTCTTAAGTATTGTGTATTTTTTGTGTGTGGAAGAACTAATAGGAAAAGTCATACAGCAAGTTCAGTTTATATGATTTATGTGATTGTCTTATGAAGGTCAAACCTTCTGGACAGGATTGTAGGACAACTGCTGCACTCTATTGGCTGTGCATTATTCTTAATAATTTAAAGTCTTCTTGAATTGACAGGGCAAACTATATTTTATGTGTAGAAGCGGTGTGGACCTTATTATACTTCAATACTATGAGTTCTAAGACATACGTTTTTATCAGAAGTTATCCCAAAACCAGAACAAAATGCTTTTGGCTTTCCAGATGAAAGTGTAACCTTACTTTTCTTGATATTCGTAGCTATCTAAAACAGCAAATGATCATTTGAATGTCACATCACATGGCTGATCTGCCCAAAAAAGTAAATATACAAGACTCATGTCTTTCTGTAATTCTAATGGGTCGCACTTTTATCATCAGAGTCACTGGCAGTGGTTAATGTTGGAAAGCAATTAATCCATAGCTTTTCCAAGAGTTGCGTTTTCCTCTCTTTTGGGGAAGTCTGAACTTGCAGTGTTTGTTGTAGTGAGGTGTTCTGTTTGCTGATGTTCTGAGCGTTTTACATTTCTGTAGATAGAACACACATGCTTAACATGCTGTGGTGTTGTCTTATTATCAAATTAAAAACACTGTTGAAGTTTATTAGTTTTTGTTCTTTATGGTTGAAGGTTCTGGGGAAAAAATAATAAACTCAGCTGTCAGCATTGCAAAATCAAAGGACATTAGAACTAGTTAGCAACTTCAGTGGATCTGATAAATATAGAGTGTCTTAACTCTCTTCTCCAGAAAGATGCTTCGGCGAGTCATGTTGCTTCCATAGTAGCACTGTCTTTGTGAAGCACCCACTGATGAAACATGCAAGACAGCAGATATGCTGATAAACATACTACGTACATAGGCGTCCACCTTCGTTGCTTGGGAAATAACTTCTATGGCATGGTTAACTTGGGTTAATTTGTCATTACAGCTTCTCTGTTTCCACATGACAACTGCTTACCTAATCTCCCTGTTGTGTCCAACCTGTAAATAGTCTCACCTGGTATTATAGTGCTACTTTCTACTGGAGTAGTTTTCTACACCTTTGCGTTCAGGCAGTAAATTGAAACAGCACTTCAGTACCTCTCCTCAGTATATTCTCCCACCTGACCCTCTTTGATCCTTTTTCATTTCACCTGGAAAAGATCAAAGTGGCTTTTACCGAAGTGGAATAAAAACTTCAAAGATTGAAAGTCACAGATGAGTAAGTACTGGACTAACACAGATGTGGAAACTACTGCGTTTCACAGAGCAATAGCTTTCTCCCAGAACAGCAACTGTTTCTTTCTGCATAAACCAACAGTAGGGAAGCGTGAACAAAAGCTAATTTCATTTCTTTTGTTGCACATGTGAATGAGGATCGAAAACTTTCTGGAAATAACTAGAAGACATTTTAAACACTACAGTGAATTATGAAGAAGACTGACCAAGAACTCGAGCTCAGAATTGTATAGAAGGTTCTTAGGAAGTTGAAATAACGTTTTCTGAATCAATCAGTGTGTCTTAAATTAATAACACTAGTGGAAGATGACTACTAGTTTGGAAAGTTGCAGGACTAAGTTTTATTGAAGTTTTAAGAAGTCTGATATAATTGGTAGTTTTAAATCTGTGTTGATTGGTGTCATTGCAAAGGCCCTCAAAAGGGAAGTTATAATGAATGCTTTTTTTGAGATGTTAAGAATTATAAGTATTTCTTTTGGCACAAAAAAAAAATGCATCTTGTTTGTAAAGCAAATAATCTCTACTAGGTCTTTGTATTAGGTGTGGTTGATTTTATGATCTGAAAAGCACATAATGAAATATGTTGAATAGATATTTAGGAGGGAGGAGAGCTTTGTGGGTAGTTTCATCATTACAACGTTATAAATACCTGAGGTGTGGGAGCTATAGTGGCGAGGCTGGTCTCTTTTCAGTAGTGCGTGGGGACAGGACTAGGGGCAATGGGCTGAAACTCCAGCATAAGAAGTTCTGCACGAATGTGCGCAAGAACTTCTTTACAGTGAGGGTGACAGAGCACTGGAACAGGCTGCCCAGGGAGGTGGTGGAGTCTCCTTCTCTGGAGATATTCAAGACCCGCCTGGACGCCTACCTGTGCGACGTGGTGTAGGGAGCCTGCTTTGGCAGGGGGGTTGGACTCGATGATCTCTAGAGGTCCCTTCCAACCCCTATAATTCTGTGATTCTGTGAACTGCTTCAGTCAAAACCACTAAAAAGTTGAATAAAAATCCTAAAAATTGGTTCTGAACTGATTTCAGAACCAGGAAGTAGGTTTTAAAATACTCTAAGTTAGCATCAGTAACACTAGAAATGTTGGGGGCCTTACAACTCTACCTGACTTCTGTGGTGCTGAAAGATATTTGGTACTTCGCAAAGGCTAGCTGTGTGGTGTAAGCTCTGCATCCGAATGTTTGCAGCTGAATGCAAATACTGTGAGTACTTTGTACCCGTGTGAATGACTTCGTCAAATGACCCCACTGCAGGTAGTGCTGAGTGCCTCTGAGGTATCGAGCACTTCCAGCTGCTGCTGATACCAGTAGAAGCAGTGGATGTTTTTCATGCTAAGTCTCACGGAACTGGGTATTTTTGCTTACTTGCAGATTGAAAGCAGAACCAGTGCTGTCAGTCATCAGTGTCAGGGGAATTCCTGTCCCCTAGAGTCAGGAAACACAATTAGGCTTGCTGGAAATACAATTAGGCTTCCCAGCTGCAGAGCTTTTCTGAAGAAAGTTCAAATGTCAGTTACATGCTTTTAAACTAATATCTCCATTCAGTACCATTTCAATGTAATTGATAGCTATGAATCAGTATTTTGTTTGTCTTTGGAAGAGTTTATTCTCTGGTATATGTTTCTATTTTGATATATTCAGCTGTTGTTGATTGTATTGGATGTTTCAGAATCAGTGAGGTCGAGTAAAGTGTTTTGTCAATGATTGTCTTGTCATATTCTCTCAGTAAGGAATAGTTGAGTGTGTTTGGCCAGTTCATTAGATAGAAATAATGCCTTAATTGAAGAGGTGCAGAGGGGTAGTGTGGCTAGAAAAAGTGTCAATTTGTTCTTCCTTATTTAAGGCAGGAAAGCATCAGACTGATTTAAAAAGGTTGCCTGTAAGATTAGGAGCTTGGCCACATTTGCCCAGGAAGATGTTGTAGGTGAAGCAGTTGTCCTTCATCACTAAGCACAATCTGTTGCAATGTGAGTAGTTCTAGCTGTAGTTCTGGTTTTAGCGGTTATTATGATGACTGACCAGATATCCAGAACACTAGAGTATGTTCCAAAAAGAACATGGTTCTTTATATCATAAAACCATTGAGCAGCTCTTCTGCTTTTTGAATGAGTGAATCTATTTTCTCAGTATCTCCATTCACATTTGCTTTTATGCATACACTCTTGGCTGGTCTTCTCCGATCATTGTTACAGTGATGATTTTACAGAAGGAGGAAATTCACTTATCTCCTCTTAAAGATGATCTTTCTGATTATGATCTGGACAAGGAGAAAACTGAAGTAAATTCATAGTGATGTGGCTCCTGGAGTATCTTGGACAGAGAACAAACATAGACAGATGGTGCCAGGGTGAGCTGATCAGAAGCCTGGGGTGAGGATGAGTACTACTGGGTACAAAGTCTCATCTATGAATAACATTAACAGACGGTGAAGATTGTCACGGGGGGGGGAGGGGTGGGGAAAGCAAAAAATCCAGTTTCATTGTGCCCTATTGAGAATGTTGGTCTGTCACAGTCCATGATTCCAAAATTTGGAAACCTGATGGTAATTCCCATTATCCTGTTTACATATCAGTTCTTCTTATCTTTCAGGAAGCTTTACATCCAATTGTGTACACCATTCTTTTACCACTGATTACTTAGAGGTAGTTTTGTTTTAGGAAAGGGATGTTCTTGATTCAGTGTAAGGATATTCAGCAAAAAGAGAATTTGAGTGCTTTCAGCAGGAACAACCTTCTCATCTCAGGTCTACTTTATTCATGCATATACGCTGTGTCTGAAAAGAGTTTCAGAACACTTGCCAGACCCATGATCTCCTAGTTACATGCCTAAGAGCAAAAGACATTTTCTTCTTTCTACTACAGAGTTCACCACGAGGCTGGAAAACCTTAACATTTGTATGACAAAAATCTGAACAGTGTGTGACCTCTGAAATTACAAAACGTCATCTGTTTCAACGTTATATGTGTATTTGAGGTAACAGATTATTTACAGCCACGTTTCATCATACATAGTGATGACACTGTGCTGTTACTGAATCTTCTAGGGAAATGTAATGCTATCTGTATGCTCAGAAACTATTCTGTAAAAGGTTTTCTGTTGAATTTATGGCTCCATAATCAACTATGACAATATTATCAGTGTACAGTAAATAAAGATTCTTTCTTTGATTAAATGTGCCAGGATCAAAGCATTTATCTGCTCTACTGTACTTTTTAGATGGTGATTTGGTCAAGCAATGGCTGTTACATCATAGCCGACTCTTTCGCCTCTTTGCCATATAAGATATAAGCTGTGTGTACATAACCATGTTTTTGAATGACTGTTTGTAAAGGAAGGTTCTGATGCTGGAAACGTTGTTGCAAATCTTCATTGTAACAGTTGAGTTATTTTAGCACAAGGAGGAAATGGATATTCTCCATTATTGATACTGGGTTTTATTGGAATAGTAGTAGGATCTGACCAATCTTAGATGCACAAGACTCATCTAAAATAAGAATGGCAATTTATTTTGAACATCTGGTCTTGGTCTCTTAAGACAGAATTGACAGTGTCCTGTGGTAGGAGAGATGGTAGATAATTTATCTCTGAAGTGAACTCAACGCTATCTTTAAGTTATAGTTGAATGTTTTTGAAATGCTCTGACAGTTGTAGATAACTGAGTGAGAAGGGGCAAACAGAGGGCAGCAATATTAAGTAAGGAGTTCCTTCTGCCAGAATCTGCCAAGTCTGATTTGCAGTGAGGATCTGAGCTGATTGAATTGATCAATTCAGGTCTGTAGATCTTATTACTCAAACAAAAATATTGCTTAGCAACTTAAAGGGTCACATGCATGACATAGTAATCTATGAGCCCTGTTCAACAATAGCAAGAAGTAGAATGCATGTACACAGGAAGCAAACTGATTGATGTAGTGCAGTACTAAGCTTTGACTTAATTATGATTAAACAAAGGTGAGTAGAATCTACTTCTACTTACTGTTTTTCCAAACAGGAGTACTACAGGAAAATGAACTGAGATCACAGTCTTGGTGAAGAAAAGTGTTCAGGTGTTACAGGAAAAGAGAATTTCATGGAGCTGCCTCTGAGCTATTTCCTGGCTATGAGTGTCACAGCGTTCTTTTTGCCCTAGTATATTACTGGGCCTGCTGTTAGCTCATGCATTTGCTATGCTGAGTTGGGAACAGCAGAGCTGTTTGGGAGGCTTAGTGGTGGCCCAATATTGTTGCCTTACAGCCCTCATTTATACCTAGTAGCATTGAGGGCTAAATGATTAATTAATTAATTAGCTTTAATTAGTAGGATAAAGTGTTTAAATATAGAATTAGATTTTGATCTTTTCTCTGTCAATACTTTTTTTTTTTTTTTTTTGTGGTTTTGCACAAATTTGATTGTTTGGAAAAGTCAAACTTCTTTAGGTATAGTATTACATACTGTGAATATCTGCAAGGTACAAATCTCTATCTTTTCAATTATTATCAAATAATATTTATCTAATATGGAGAAGTGCTGCATTAACCTGATTAACTTTGATATAAATTCATTAATATTCAACATCTTAATTCAGTGAAGTTTGAGTTCAGTTAACTTGACTAAAGGGAAAACATAGCAGCCTTGCTTTTAGATGTATTAATATTCAGGAAATTGTTACACGCCTTGTCCATCCTCTCACAAATAACTTCTGTCCTTTGTGAGCTGCTTACTCTTAAAAAATGATAATTTTCATATTTGAATGCCAGTTTTAGGATCCATTTCTGTGTTTCTAGAAGATGTTATACTAGCATGACAAAAGCAGGTGGTGTGTTCTGGCACTGCTTCCTGGTGCGTTCAAAACATGAACATGGAAAAAATGAGCCACCTGAGAATGCGAAAGGTGTTTCAGTGTACTATACTGCTGCTTGCGGCATGATTGCACTGGTGGTACTTCTGTAGTAAGAATACTGATATTCATAAACCACACGAATCCCACATCCACCATACCTAATGGGTACCACCAGTTTAGTGGTGATAATTCTGCATCATTTATGTTGGGGTAGCTGAGTTATGTGATGCCCAGTATGGGAAATACAATTCAGAATTGCACATTCTAGCTTTTTCAGCATTGCTCAAACTTATTTCCTGTTTGTTAAAAAAAGGAAATTGTCAAGATAGGAACAATCTTGTCACAGACGTAAAAAGATAGGTGCTACTTAATAATTGAAAATGCTCATGAATGTTGTAAACAATGTGGAATGAACTCGTTCTAATCATGATACTGTAATGTCAGGAGGTGTTACATTTCGGAGCCAAGATAGTCTGACCTATTATTTAGCATGTATTTATTTTGACTGCATATGTAATTGTCTAATGAAAAAATAATTCTGCCTGTCATAGTAAGAATAAAAAAGTGCAATGTGGTGAGTTAGCTTTTTGGGTGTTTCAGAAACTACAAGTGTGATGTTAGTGGCTTCTTTTTGTAAGTCAACTGATGATGCAAATAACGTAACCTGAGTGACTGTGAGAAATATTATCTCTGCTGAAGATGCCCTTTATAAATGTAATAATATTGCGGTGTGCTTAATAGTCAGTGACTGAATTAACATTATCAAGGTACGTTTGGTAAACATTGCATAACTTGGAGAGGAAATGCAGGATAAATAAAAGTGTAGCTTCTGTGAGTGAGGATCTAATAATATCACTGAAAAAATGCTATCTGATATTTAGCACTTATTTAGAGTAGAATTTGGGTTTACTGATAATTTTATTCAATGATGGAAACTGAGCTTTCATGTAGGTGTAATCCAACTGTTACTTGTTTGGAAACTTAACGCAAACTATTAAAAAAAAAATACAGAAATAGCCTAACTGAAGCACTGTTTCTAGTAATTCTAGGCTAATGCAACATTTCTGTTATGGAACACTTTAATCAAGTGAACTGGAAAGGAGCATCCAACAGTAGTAATAAAATGTAGGTGATAGTATAAAAATAGATTGGAATTTTTTTTTTTCTCTGATCCCTGTGTATTTCTTCAGTGATCTAAAATGTAGGTGGTAACTTCTGTGTAGTGGATGAAAATTTATGTATGTCTGTCTCAACTTTGCATGGAAAATGACCAAATGCAGCTCTTGTTTTTTGCCTAAGTACCCTAATATCATAGGGATATTGTAGTAACTGCAAGCTGGTCCTAAGTTTAATTTGTGAAGTACTTTTCTGTTATGAAATAAGCCATAAAATATTCTTGACCTTCTGCTTACAAGGAGCTCTGACTCTTCTTTCTGAACAAGTAGCACAGAACTAGAACTACTTATAGCCTTTCACAGGGGATATTGAGTGGCTGATTGTTTTGGGGGTTGTTTGGTTTCTAGTTGGAGTGTAAGTGAACAGTGTTGTGGTTCTAAATTTATACGCAGCTTCATTACACCAAAACTGATTGATAGTGTCTTACAGCAAAACACACTGTAGAGTTGTCCTGTCCTTTGTGCATTCTCCCACAGACATTGAGGACAGATTCTGGTTATCAGCAGTAGAAGACTGAGTGCTGGAAGACCCAGTGCTGCTGTGCAGTACTCCTGAGAACTCAACTACCTCTTGTCCAGAGTGTTTATCAAGAGCAGTATGTGGTGATACTGTGCTATCAGCATATCTGAAGATTCAAACAGTACCTATTATAAGGTTGCTTTCTCAAATGAGAATTCCTTTGTCCTTTCTAATGTTCTGTAGAACTTGATCTCAGGATGTTACCCCTAGACCAGGCAGTTCCCCAAGTTCTCTTCTATCAGTATAGCTGTTTGTCCAAACTTGTAACCCAACCATCTTTCAGGCCGATTTTCTTTCCTATCAGATTTGTTTGAAATTGATCACACAAAGTTAAAAGCATAGGAATATGTATGGCATGTACGTATGAGTGACTGCTTACACCTTATGTAACAAACTTGTTAAAAACAATGACTACAGATGTCTATATATTTCTATTCGGTAGTTGAGATTTCTTTTAATATAAATATAATGACTGTACGAATCCCAAATTAAATTTAAACTTAAAGCAAATGTTCCCGTGCTTTGTCACATATCCTTCCTGGCAACTGAGTTTCACTGCAGGTTCAGCTGCTTGCTCCTGAACTTCATTGTTAGCTGAAGATTAGTACTTACGGTTTCAGCACTTTACCAAAGCTGCTCCTTTGGGATAGTTGGAACGCAAACAGAGGGACAAGGCCCATGGAGCTGGAGATAAAGTATTTTTAATTGAGGGAGTAAAGTTGTGGAATGGGTATGGAGAGTTTCCTATTATTAGTCAGGTGCTGAAAATTTCCCCTTTTTTCCCCTACTAGAGCTGGCATGGTCAATCTTGCTTTGAATGACACCTAACATTAGCTAGGAAAGGCCAGCTTTGTCATAAGGTGGGACGTAAACTGCCACTCTTGTATATAACAGTATCAATTTATCTGCTTGTTGATCAGACTTTATAAGAGGAGTCCTAGTGATATTTGCAGTATAGATGGAGAAGGTAAAGAATTAAGTGGCAAAATTCATTAGAAAAATGATGTAGGGTTTTTAATGGAGAAAAAATGAAAAAATTAGCTAGTTGTTTTAGAAAGAAAAATAGCATTACAAAGATCTGTAGACTGCCAGAGGTTTGAATAAGCTCCTTTATAGAGACCCCACTCTGCTTGTTTAAACCTCAATTAGACCTTGTAGCTTTTTCTTTTTTATGTATTGCAGATAGTGAAAGCACATTAATAAAATCAGTTACAGATTAATTTTAACAAATGGGAAAAAAAATTACAAAAATATCACTTCCCTATTTAGTCTCGCATTTAGCAGACAGAATTAGCAGTACAAGCTACAGAAAAGACAGAGGTGATTGTCTGTTTTTTAAAGGAACTTGGAAGTGATAAGTAGAGCCAGGAGTTACTACCTTTTTTGTATCATATACACATTGTCTAGCTTTAACTTGCTGTCATTAAAAACCCCAGAAACATTGTAAGATTAATTGGATGAGCCTCTAATTGGCCATATGTTAATCTTTGTGTTTACTTGCAGCCTTGTGCAAGACTGTTGTATGTAGAATGTTATTACTCACTGCTACCTTGCCAGTAAAAGAGCAGCCGAACTGCTGCTAATGAGCAAATCTAATAAACAAAGGCAATGGTTTTATTCAATACTAAGCATTATGAACAGAAAAGAAGGTAATCTTTCCAATTCCAGTTAGTTTTTTTTTTTTTCTGTCCAGCCAGCATGCTGATTTGTCCTTGGAGTCATTGATATGACTCAAGTATTAAGACTGAGCTTTTGTTTTTGTTTCTCCCTCATATTTGCTGTTGTTCTTAATTAGCTTCTTAATAAATAAACTAGATTCAGTAACGCGTCTTCATCTGTAATAGCAAGTGTATTTAGAGTCATATAAGATCATTTTATTATTACATGGGGAGCATGCAATGAGAGGAATGTTTGCTGTAACGTAGGTGAAATAATCTGAGATCATAAAGTTTAAACTGGTGTCCATTTCAAAAAGCCCTAAGAAAATATGAAATGAGAAAGAATTAACCTGGAACAGCTTGTCCTTATCTTTTACTTCTAAGAGTTGTGTGTACAAACTTCCCAGCAGCACTGATCGTAATGTAGAATCATAGAATTACCCAGGTTGGAAAAGACCTCAAAGATCCTCAAGTCCAACCACAGCCTAACCATAGTACCCCAACTCTTAACAAACCTCTGCTAAATCATATCCCTGAGCACTGCATCCAAACGGTTCTTAAACACATTCAGGGATGGTGACTGAATTACCTCCTTGGGGAGACTATTCCACTTCTTAACTACCCTTTCTGTAAAGAAGTGTTTCCTAACATATAACCTAAACTTACCTTGGTGCAACTTGAGGCCATTTCCCCTCATCCTGTCACCAATGAGAAGAGACTTGCCTGGCTCTCACTGTAAGCATCCTTCAGATACTGGAAGAGGGCGATAAGGTCTCCCCTCAGCCTCCTTTTATCTGGACTAAACAGCCCCAGCTCCCTCAGCCTCTCCTCATAGGGTTGATTTTTTCAAGCCCTTCACAAGCCTCGTTGCTCTTCTCTGGACCTGCTCTAGTACCTCCATGTCTTTTTTTGTACTGAGGTGCCCAAAACTGAGCACAGTACTTGAGGTGAGGCTTCACCAATGCAGAGTACAGGGACAGGATGACTTCCCTAGTCCTGCTCACCACACTATTTGAGATACAAGCCAGGATGCCATTGGCCCTCTTGGCCACCTGGGCACACTGCTGGCTCATATTCAGCCGACTGTCCATCAGCACACCAAGGTCCCTTTCCAGTAGCATTTCACTGTGCAGTTTTTTTTTTTTTTTTTTCCATTTGCATCTACTTAATACTTTTCAGAAGGATTTTTTTTTTTTTTCTGGTAAAGCTTAAGCCTGGGCATGTAATTTAGATGGATGGCTCTTAAGTTAAACCTATTGACAGTGGAAAACAGTTAATTATTGTTCATTTAAGGAAACCAGACAGTTAACATTGTAAGTCAGTTCTAATGAGACAGTGGAGAGTTAATTCTGTCTGAAAGTTAGAGTTTAAGAAATGTTATCTTTTGCATTTCTGAAGATAGTTTTTTAGAAGTGGCTTCTTTATGACCTCCACATATCTGTATGAAGGCATAAATGGGAGGTTTAGCTGCCCTTTTCCTTACGTGGATCTAAGATTATATTGGAGATCAACCTTCGCAAGAGTTAATTTAATTAACAGCAGTCTTCAGAAAGTGCAGAGAGACAGCTGTTGTAGTACTGCACTGCTACTCTATTGAAAAACCTCTTAACATCCAACCTGTAACTCCCAATGTGCTATCAGTGACTCTTGTCCCATCTTGGGTTTACCGTTATCGGGACTTTACCCCTTGTTTCAGGTAATTATTAGGTTTTTGGCTAGTTTTAGGCAGAACTGACAGTGAAACCTGGATTCCAGCCATGTGCACGCTCCAGGCCTGGGAATAGGAAATGAGGCTACAATCAGTGGAGGGAAAAAAAAAATCTTTGAGAGAACAGGAAATGAGAAGCAGCTGCCACACTTGCATCTGGCTTCAAAACCCCGGATAGTTAGTTTTGGATATTTCAGAAACATATATATGATCTTCAGTAAGGCAGCAGTGGCATTGAAACCAGTTGTCACTATTAGGATTTTCTTTTTTTTTTTTTTTTTTTTTTTTTTTTTTTTGAGTGGAAACTGCTTCATGTTCTGAGGACATTTCAATCCAGGCCATTTTATGATTCTATGAAAAGGACCTAGTCATCTAGTTCCAACCCCCCTGCTGTGGGCAAGGCCGCCAATCACTAGACCAGGCTGCCCAGAGCCATTTCTGGAGGACTAGAGGAAATAATTTCTGTAAAATAACAACAGACAGGGGTGACTGAACTTGCTTTTCCAACTTGCCTTTGGCAGTAGCTCATGGTTTGTGAGAGGCCTGTGGATTCTTGCTCCTTGATTGATACTGAATTTCTCATTCTCAGAAAGGTGTGGGGAGCCAAGAAGCGGAACTGAGGGAGATTTTTCCAGTAGAAGGATACTTAAATCATTAAGTGTTCTAATAGAAAGTATTTCTTGATCATGACAGTCCTTAAAAGTGCTTGCTTTTGACATTTGAAAGCCCTCTAAGAAGTGATTTCAGACACAAGGTTTTACTGTACAGAGGTTAGCTAGTCAAGTCAGTCTCATGAACTGCACCAGTGCAACTTGCAGCAGATATGAGTGGTATTCAGGGAGCACATTCCTATAGGAGTTGAAAATGGCACAAATTAAACAACAGTTTTCCAGCCTTGTTGTGGAAAGGAAGAGAGGTTTTTGCTTCAGGGCACATTGATGGCATGTAATGGTGCTCTTGAGGCCATTGTACAAATAAATGTCTGTAAGGGTTATGAATATCCGCTGCAGAGTTTTCCATTTAAACCTTCTATTTGTTTGCTGATACAGCTACTTGGGTTTACAACCGGAAACACCAACATGCTTAAGATTTGCATTGTAGAAAAGAATTGTGTTCTAGTATGCAGACTACCTGCAGAGCACAGTTTTTCAGACTTGAAGCACAGACCTTGGCCATTCATGTTAGTGGAGTTCCACACTGCAATGCAGGGACTGGTGTATGCTTTGTTTTCCCGAGTCCAGTCCTAGGCTTTGAAGTTCAATTTAATACTGCTTGCTTTCAGTTCCCTGATGGCTGAGCACAAGTCTTATGAGGTGTGGCAGAGGGAGCTGTGATTGTTTAGCCTGGAGAAGAGGAGGGTCAGGGGAGACATCATTGCACTATACAACTTCCTGAAAGGAGGCTGGGATGAGGAGGGGCTTGGCCTCTTCTCCCAGGCAGCAAACAGGACCTAAGGAAATGGCCACAAGTTGTATCAGATGAGGTTTAGATTGGACGTAAGAAGGAACTTTTTCTCTCAGAGAGTGGTCAGGCACTGGAATGGCTGCCCAGGGAGGTGATGGAGTTGTCATGCCTGGCAGTGCTCAAGAGGTGTCTGGATGGGGGAGCTCTGAGATATGGTTTAGTGGCTTGTGGTAGCTACAGTAACGGGAGGACGGTCGGACTGGATGATCTTGTAGGTTCTTGCCAACCTTGTGATTCTATGATTCTATGCCTGAACTCCTAAACCCTGTGAGGCAGCAATGTTATAAGCAGGGACATGTTTATCTAAAGAGAGATGGGAGGCAAATGGATGAGGACCGGCTCTTCTCAGTGTTGTGTGATAGGACAAGGAGTAATGACCTAAAACTTGAACAAAGGAAGCTCTGTACTCACATGTGGAAGAACTTCTTTACAGTAAGGTTGGCACAGCACTGGAACAGGTTGTCCAGAGAGGTTATGGAGTCTCCTTCTATGGAGATATTCAAGATCTGGCAGGGCACCTATCTGTGTGACCTGTTATAGGGTACCTGCTTTAGAAGGGGGAGTTGGACTCACTGATCTGTTGACATCTCTTCTAAAGCCTCGTGCACACTAAATGCTAAGAAATTATTATTGATTTACAAAATAGATCAGAAGGTTTTTTTAATGAACTTTCTGAGATGGTTATTTTTTGTTTTGTTTCAATTATTCATGTTTGAAGTGGTTCTTCTCAGTAGAATGCATGCTGTCTGTAGCCTGATTATTTACTAGATTTTTGTCTTCTTTGTTTAATTTTTTCTGACAGCTGTCAAAATGTGTAATATTTTTCTTGAAATAAAAAATGTTGATGTAATAACAAACTATTTTGGCAGAAAACAAGGTGTTTGCTACTACAGTGAGCTTTAGAGAACTTCTCTGTGTAACCTTGAGAAGTTTATACTTTCAGGCAAGAGTTGTGGTGACCTTTGTGTAGATGCTTGTGCCCAAGAGGAAGCAAAAGTGAAATTATTTCTGTACGCGAGGCTTAGGATTTGGCAAAAGCCTTGTGCTTTTTATGCATCAGTGAGACTGGTAAGAAAATAATCATAAAAACAAAGGCTGTAGATTACAAGGAA